>NW_020185339.1:10255349-10292704 GCF_003031525.2 Neophocaena asiaeorientalis asiaeorientalis
AAAATGAAAATAAATAAGGAAACACAAGCTTTAAATGATACATTAAACAAGATGGACTTAATTGATATTTATAGGACAGTCCATCCCAAAACAACAGAATACACTTTCTTCTCAAGTGCTCATGGAACATTCTCCAGGAGAGATCATAAACTGGGTCCCAAATCAAACATTGGTAAATGTAAGAAAATTGAAATCATGTCAAGTATTTTTTCCAACCACAATGCTATGAGACTAGATATCCATTACAGGAAAAAAACTAAAAAATACAAACACATGGAGGCTAAACAATACACTACTAAATAACCAAGAGATCACAGAAGAATTCAAAGGGAAATCAAAAATACCTAGAAACAAATGACAGTGAAAACACAGTGACCCAAAACCTATGGGATGCAGCAAAAGCAGTTCTAAGAGGGAAGTTGAGAGCAATACAATCCTACCTCAAGAAATAAGAAACATCTCAAATAAACAGCCTAAAATTACTCCTAAGGCAATTAGAGAAAGAAGAACAAAAAAACCTCAAAGTTAGCAGAAGGAAAGTAATCATAAAGATCAGATCAGAAATAAATGAAAAAGAAATGAAGGAAACAATAGCAAACATCAATAAAACTAAAAGCTGTTTCTTTGAGAAGATAAACAAAATGGATAAACAATTAGCCAGACTCATCAAGAAGAAAAGGGAGAAGACTCAAATCAAATAGAATAAGAAATGAAAGAAGTAACAGCTGACACTGACGAAGTACAAAGAATCATGAGAGATTACTACAAGCAGCTATTTGCCAATAAAATGGACAACCTGGAAGAAATGGACAAATTCTTAGAAAAACCTTCTGAGACTGAACCAGGAAGAAATAGAAAATAAAAACAGACCAATCACAAGTAATGAAATTGAAACTGTGATTAAAAATCTTCCAACAAACAAAAGGCCAGGACCAGATGGCTTCACAGGTGAATTCTATCAAATATTTAGAGAAGAGCTAACACCTACCCTTCTCAAACTCTTCCAAAATATAGCAGAGGGAGGAACCCTCCCTAACTCATTCTATGAGGCTTCCATCACCCTGATACCAAAACAAGACAAAGATGTTACATAAAAAGAAAACTACAGGCCAATATCACTGATGAACATAGATGCAAAAATCCTCAACAAAATACTAGCAAACAGAATCCAGCAGCACACTGAAAGGATCATACACCATAACAAGTGGGGTTTATCACAGGAATGCAAGGATTCTTCAATATATGCAAGTCAATGAATATGATACACCATATTAACAAACTGAAGGATAAAAACCATATGATCATCTCAAAAGATGCGGAAAAACTTTTCAACAAAATTCAAAAACAATTTATGATAAAAACTCTCCAGAAAGTAGGCATAGAGGAAACTTATCTCAACATAATAAAGGCCATATATGACACACGCACAGCCAACATCAATCACAATGGTGAAAAACTGAAACCATTTCCACTAAGATTAGGAACAAGTCACGGTTGCCTAGCCTCACCACTATTATTCAACATAGTTTTTGAAGTTTTAGCCACAGCAATCAGAGACAAAAAAGAAATAAAATGAATCCAAATCAGAAAAAGAAGTAAAACTGTCACTGTTTGCAGACGGCATAATACTACACATAAAGAATCCTAAAGATGCAATGGAAAACTACTAGAGCTTATCAATGAATTTTGTAAAGTAGCAGGATACAAAATTAAAGCACAGAAATCTCTTGCATTCCTATGCACTAATGATGAAAAATCTGAAAAGAAATTAAGGAAACACTCCCATTTTCCATTGCAACAAAAAGAATAAATACCTATGAATAAACCTATCTAAGGAGACAAAAGACCTGTATGTGGAAATCTGTAAGACACTAATGAAAGAAACAGATACAAACAGATGGAAAGTTATAACATGTTCTTGGATAGGAAGAATCAACATTGTGAAAATAATAGACGCTAAAAGAATGGAAAATACATATATACCAAAGAAATGTAAAACTAAAGGAAGTTGATAAAGTACTACTATTATCAGATGAAAATAGACCTTAAGTTAAAAAACTTTATTAGAGATATGAGGGCCATTAATAACAATAAGGAAAAAAATCTGTAGAAGAATGTACTAATGGTGAATTTTATTCATACAACAATAAATTCTCCAAATATATAAAGTTAAAGTAGACAGAATTACATGAATAAATTGAAAACAATCAGAATTTTAATAGCAGTGTTTTTAATATATCACAGTCAGAAAGATAGGAATAAGAAAAGCAAACCAAATTAGCACGGGTATAGAATATTTGATAAACTCAATTAAAAGTATATACATAACCAAATATATATATACAGGTTATATTGAAAATTTGTAGATTATCCATTTTTTTCAAGGACATACAGAAAATTTACAAATATTAATCATTTACTGGAGTAGAAAAAAGTTTCAACAAGACTAAATAATAAATATCATCTAGAACATAGAGTTCCCTTATTAAAATAAAATAAAATTGAAGCAACAAAACAAAACAAAACAAAAAGCTCCCAAACTTCATGTATATAAAAGATTAAAAACGTATTTTTGAATACTCTCTAATCCAGAGAGAAATCATAAGGAATATTATATAAATCTATATATGTTAAATATATGTGACAATTCTTTTTGAGAATAACTACTATAAATAAAAATAGGGTATGTAACTTCCACAAATACTGAATGAAAAATACATTCATGCATACACACACACACGCATGCATACATAGGTAAGAAATAATGAAAGGAAAAAAAATAAAAAAGGAAGATGAAAGGAAGGATAAAAGGAGAAAACAAAAACAGGCAAGAAAGGGTACAAAAGAATATTACAAAATATATTCAAAAGGAAAGCAAAACAACATAAGATGAAGGGAAAATGCCTAAATACATTAAAAATCATGATAAATATAAATTAACTAAGCATATCAGTTAAAAGAAATACATGTTTTATTTTATTTAAAGCTGTATATTCTTTAAAAGAAACAAACCTAGAAGTCAAGGACCTCATGATATTGCAAGTAAGATGATTTTTAAAATGTATTCTAGCTAAATATGACAGATAAACTGAATAGATAGATGGCTGGGTAGATAATATATAGATAGATCAGGTTAAGAATGACTTTAAGAAGAAAGCCTATTAGCAATGGAGAGAATTACTATAAGGAGGAAAGATCTAACT
This sequence comes from Neophocaena asiaeorientalis asiaeorientalis, assembly GCF_003031525.2. Classification (NCBI taxonomy): domain Eukaryota; kingdom Metazoa; phylum Chordata; class Mammalia; order Artiodactyla; family Phocoenidae; genus Neophocaena; species Neophocaena asiaeorientalis. Next base: position 10,258,553 of record NW_020185339.1, read on the forward strand.
CACTTCATAAAAATTAAAAGTCTTCAGTATGACAAGGATACAATCAACATGATGAAAAGAAAGGTCATAGGAAAAGATATTTTCAAACCTATAATTAACAAATGACAAATTTACAGAAATATATAAAAGTGTAAATAAGAATGTAAAATAAGCAATATGTAAATAAGAAACAAACATTCCAAAGGAAAAGTGGGCAAAGGAAATGAAATGGAATTTATTGAAGTAGAAGCACAAATGTTCAATTAAAATATGGAAAGATACTTAAACTCCTGATTAGTTAATAAATGTAAATATAAAATGAATGGAAGGAAATTTTTTTAATCTGACAATATACTTGTAAATAGCCTATAACAAATATCAAACTTAATGGTGAACTACTGAAAAGATTTCCCCACTGCCCGTTTTGAGAACAGGAGTTGACAAGGATGTCTGAGATCACAACTTCTATTCAATTCAACATTGTACTGGAGGTCCTAGTCAGTGCTAAAAGCCAATGATAAAAAAACGAATAAAGGAATGAAATATATAAAGATAGAAAAAAAGAAATAACACTTTATTTCCAGATAATTAAAGAATCTAAAATGATCTATAGAATTAATAAGTGACTTTAGCAAGCTGGAATGAGGTCTTCACATAAAAATTAATATTTCTATATACTAGCAATTAGTAAAAGAAAATTTAAAATAGAATTTACAAAACCTCTTAAAACATGTAATATCAAGGAATAAACCTGACAAAAATATGCAAAACTTTCATAGAAATTTGTCACAAATTTTGAAAAACCTAATAAATAAATAGACCAACATCATATTCTATATAAATGAGTAATCCTTTTTTTAGATAAAGCTACTAACATTTGTTTTCTTATTGTAGCCCTAGCCTATAATAGCTCTGGTTACTGCCAAAAAATATAAAGTCTGATAAGAGTAATTGTTGAGAAAGATTTGGGAAATAGAAACTCTTACTGGTAAAAAAGTAAATTTTTTCAAGCTTTAATGGTAATTCTGGAATAACTAGTAAAGTTGAAGTTAGTCTAAAATTCTATTGTATCTTCGAGATAAACATTCTACACAAACTCTTGCATATGTACATAAATGTAGTTTTCAGTACTGTACAAATGATAATTTAAAAACAACTTAAATATCCATCGTTGTGAGAATGAACATAGGATTTGAATTCTACCATAGAAATAAATGAAGACCACAAATTGAGAAAAAGCATAGTAAAGGAGCCAGCCACCATCACTGGCCTTTGGCAGAGACTCGAAGGCAGGTGGAAGAGTGTGAAACCTAAAGTGGAAAAAAGAGAAGGCTTGAGGTGTACTGTGTGATTGGAGGTTGTTGGCATGGGGAAGCTGAAGGAGGGCTAACTAAAAGCAAGGCATCTATGTAATTAGGTAGGGAGCATATCTAGCTTTCTCTAATTCGCCCTCAGTTGGAAGCAGGGACAAAAATTCCAGCTGCTGGCAGTGACTGACCCGGTTATTTATTGTCTTGGGTTGATTGATACAGACGTTGTGGGTCAGACTTCTATTCAACATTTTTATATGTGATGTAGCAATTGTCTGTATATTCAGTCTCTCACTATATGATTATGGAAATAAGTGAAGTAAGTTGTCAAGTTTCAAAATAATGATATTTCAAAATATAACACTATCCAAAAAATAGGAATGTTTCTTTAGGTAGTACAATATAATAGGATTTTAGGACAAAAAATTGTATTTTATTGGGAGAGGGGAGCAAACATAGAAAATAAACATACTAAAAAACTGCAGAGGGGGCTTTCCTGGTGGCACAGTGGTCGAGAGTCTGCCTGCCGATGCAGGGAACACGGGTTAGTGCCCCGGTCCGGGAGGATCCCACATGCCGCGGAGCGGCTGGGCCCGTGAGCCATGGCCGCTGAGCCTGCGCATCCAGAGCCTGTGCTCCGCAATGGGAGAGGCCACAACGGTGAGAGGCCCGCGTACCGCAAAAAAATTTTTTTAAAAATGCAGAGGGCTTCCCTTGTGGCGCAGTGGTTAAGAATCCACCTGCCAATTCAGGGGACACGGGTTTGAGCCCTGGTCCGGGAAGATCCCACATGCCGCGGAGCAGCTAAGCCCGTGTGTCACAACTACTGAGACAGCGAGCCACAACTACTGAAGCCCGCACACCTAGAGCCCGTGCTTTGTAACAAGAGAAGCCTCCACAGTGAGAAGCATGTGCACAGCAATGAAGAGTAGCCGCTGCTCGCTGCAACTAGAGAAAAGCCCGTGCACAGCAACGAAGACCCAACGCAGCCAAAAATAAATTGATTAATTTTAAAAAATAAAAAAAACTGCAGAGAAAGGATACACACTAACTTTGATGGCTGTTTCCTCTGGAAAGGAAATCAAATGAATGGAAGAGTAGAGCTTTAGTGTTATGCATAACACTTTATTTCTGAAAAATAAATCTAAGTAAATCTTAAAAATATGCCTGGCAAATATGAGTTTATATGTATCTATTTTCTATGTTTTTAGAGTATATGAATTTTCACATTCAGAATTTAACCTTTACTTTTTTTCCTCCCGCTCCCTCTCCTCCCCCTCCTCCTCCCCTTCCTCTTCCTCTTCTTCTTCTTAAGAACAAATGTCATTCACCTGGATGTTATAATTAGCTACCAACAGACATAACATAGATAGGAGTCAAGACATCTTGTCCACCCCAGCCAGGCAGATAACAAAAGCATGTGGATAGGGCTTACTATGTAAAACAACGAGGAATGACGGTGACTGGTTAACCTGAAAGTGAACGTTTCAATTAAAGACTTTCGAACTGAGAATAGTTTAAAGCAGTGTGTAACCCAAACTTACCTTTTTTGGCCTGTATGCTTTTAGAATTTGAACAGCATTGTTAAAGATCTCCCTGTGAGCTGTAAGGAATGTGGTGTATAAGGGCAAAAGACTTTGGAAGAGAGAAGTGCTAATAGGAGCTAGCAAGAATGGAGGAAACTAGGGAAAATCTTCAAGGCCTGAATAGGCTGGATCAGCAGGGCAAGACTGGACCATTCCTCAGTCCACAAGCAGTTAAGGAACCTACTCTAAGTCAGGTGTCATGTCAAGTGCTAAGGTTTCAGAGATGACCTCAAAGAGGTTATATTCTAAGAATAAGAGTGTCCTGAATTAAAGCAGCAGCACCAGGCTTCCCTGGTGGTGCAGTAGTTAAGAATCCGCCTGCCAATGCAGGGGACACGGGTTCGAGCCCTGGTCCGGGAAGATCCCACATGCCGCGGAGCAACTAAGCCTGTGTGCCACAACTACTGAGCCTGTGCTCTATAGCCCACGAGCCACAACTACTAAGCCCACGTGCCACAACTATTGAAGCCCGCACACCTGGAGCCCATGCTCCGCAACAAGAGAAGCCACCGCGATGAGAAGCCCACGCACCGCAATGAAGAGTAGCCCCTGCTCGCCGCAACTAGAGAAAGCCCGTGTGTAGCAATGAAGACCCAACACAGACAAAAATTAATTAATTGGGAAAAAGAAAAAAAGCAGCAGTACCAGGCCTAAAAGAGAAAGATTGCTTTGAAATATTTCTAGAAGGTAAACATGAAAGAATTGTTTGCCAGACATAGTAGCTACTATTTATTTCCAGGTGAGGTTTTATATACTAGGGCTATATATTCTTATCTTATAAAGATAAGAGCAGGAAGTACACAAAGGGATTGGGAACAACTCCCCACCCCAATATATTGAAAAGGAAAGTAAGACATTCTGCAGGAATAAAGAGTTTGAAGGGAGCTATAGACTACTATCCAATGGGTAACTCTTTCAGATATTAGCCCCTAAAATCAGACAGAAAAGAAAAAAATTAAAATAGGGACACAGATGCAAGAGAGCCAATCTGCAGATCAGGGACACTGTGGGGACACAGAGATAGGCCTGTTAATGAACAAAAGTTTTAAATATATTCTCTATCTCTGCATTTTAACATTGAATAGACACCACTGACATATAATTCTTCTGAGACACGTGTAGATATCCTGGACTACTAGCCCCCCATTCAGCTGTTCACAATCATGAACTCACATGGGTCAACTAGTTGTGAGGTGTTTTGCATGTAATTTACTTCTGTGAATAAAGTATTAAAGTTTCCTCAAGTGGAAGGGAAAGTGGAGTTCCAATTAGATGTCAGGGGAATATGTCATGTGTGTTAATATCATCAATCATATGTGATATAGTTAAAAAGAAGAGAACTGATGCCTGATTGATCATGAGAGAGAAGAGAGTAGGCTGAAGCACAAGAGGCTGCACATAGAGCAACTGATACTTAGTGGTCTTAGGTATTTCTTGTATCTCTCGTGTGTGTCTGAAATACAGAAAATGTAATGTAATACTGACATTCATTCATGAAAAATTCCCACATAACAACAAAAAAGACAAGCCTATGTGATTTGACTATAAAGAATCATCAATGATATTTTAGCAAATAAACCTGAAAATCCATCACAATTTAATGTTTGAAATTGTTAAATCAGAAGGGAACTTCTTACAAAAAAATGCTTTTGGAATTCTTTCAGAATTTGTAGTGTATTATTATGCATATCCTGAGACTAATGGTATCTCTGTTAAGAGTGGACTTGTTTTATTTTTATCTTTATTGTTTTTTAATTATGAAATATTTTAGGCATATTAGAAAGTGTGGCAAATAAGATAAGAAACACCTATATACTAATTGTAGTGTTGAAACCCCTCTAATTTCCACACTCTACCAGAGGTCATCAAAATCCTGACTTTGGCATTTAGTTTTCCATAGATTTTTTTTCACAGTTATCATTTCATACATATGTGTATGGTGAGAACATTTAAAATCTACTCTCTTAGCAGTTTTTTTTAAACAGCCAAACATTATTTAACGCTAACTTAGGTAAATAAAAACAGGATACTTACAATCTTATGTTACTCAAAATCTCAGATAGCAATTTCAAAAGGGTCCAAATAAGTTTTAATCAATGGAAACAACTCTTAAAAACATGTATTAACTACCATGTTGGCTACTCCAAAGTGTGCACCTTTACATGTATTTTTCAGTATATCTGTTTTAAAAAAAACAAATGAAAAAAAGGCAGGTTTTAGAACTTTATGACCACATGTCTACTATCTAAGAGTCCAATAGAGCTACAGACGAAATTTTAGAGTTTCTTTTTCAGTATTTGCTGCCTTAAAAAAAGAAAAGTCAAAGCTTGCTTTATACATTATACGTAAACCAACATGGAGATGGGCTGCACAATGATTCCGTTTGTGAAACAAATTCTGAACTATTATATCCTTTCATATTCAGATACTTTTGTGTATAAAACTTTATAATATTTTTCTGTAACATCAAAGGTTTAATTTCTGAGCTACCTGATGTATTAAAAATAATGTACTCCTTCCTTCTTTTAATCCAACTTCCTGGAAAGAACAAATTAGAATGTCTTAATATATTAACTTTCCATTAAAATGCATACAGATTTCTCAGATGTGGGGAACCAATTTGACAGACTTATGAACTTTATATCTATTAAAATGCCTCCTAGTTGACATAATAGCTTTAGGAGCCCTGAATACTAGGATTGGGAGCAAACTGTCTCTGTATATTTTTCTATTTTTCCCTGTGGAAAGCTACTTGGATCAAAGAGAAAACTTCCTATTTTAATGAGTCTACCATCACATTATGTTGATGGTAAATAGCAACCCTTGAAATGATTTAGCAGGAATTACATAGACCTTTGGTCTATGACCAGTGTGATTGATAAAATGATAACCATTCTTTTATTGCTTATTTCTGTTTTTGAGATAGAAATTTTACACTAGTTGAAAAGTCATTATTCCAATTAAAATTCACTCTGAACCTCAACATCTTTCTGAGTCTACTGAAATTATAACTGTATAAAGACTATGGTTATAATCTCTCTCAATCCATTGTAAAGCTCTTGTGATTGATGAAAAGAATGCCCAGACCTCCACTTACACTGCAATGGAAGATTTCCCCTCAAGGAAACACGGGCAGAAGAGCAGTGAGCAGGCTAAAACTGATTTTTAATGCCCCAAGCCCCGACAATCTGCTGCCTGGTCAACCTGACTCTGAGGTTAGAGAAAATGGCCAAAAAGATAAAAGAAAAACTATTGACAAAGTAATGAGACATCTTAGAGTTCAGAAGATAGGCCCTGAGTTTCAATATGGGTTATATGGATTATGTATTAATTATTATTATTTATATGACAATAAATATGGGTTATAATGGATTACAAAGTAGGCTAAATTCAGCCAAATGTCAGGACTTGTGAACAAGGTCCAACCTGTATACATTGCTCAGCAAGAGCAAGTACGAAATTCCAATGATGCCTGGACAAATAAGTATTAGTTTTCAATTCTTTGATGGTCTCCATATTGTTAAGCTTTATGCTTAGTAGCATTCAAATAATTCTATCCAGTATTTTTTTCTAATCTCCAAAATGTGAAATAGGCTTTTAAAATATTCCTTGTCTTGTATATATTAGACACAAAATTTTTTATTGAATAGGTTTATAAATTAAAGAAGATTCTAAAATTATTCTCAGTGGTAAACCCTAGTTCTTGCCAGCATACTTATACGAATTTTCAATTTTCATTTAGTAAATGATTAAAAATTATTTTCTTTGTGCCACAATCTATGGCATAGTCTTCTAATAAGAGGGTAAATAAGACAAGTTTAATGGAAATAAGAGTTCCCAAACTATGATTAAAAAAAAGACACACCTCAAATTATTACTTATAACCTCTTGCTTTATGATCTTTTTATTGTAATTAAGATCCTCCAGGGTAATGACCAAGGCTTGTATTTACAATTGTCTAATGAATGTGAAAGATGCTGATGTTGACTATGACAACATGCTAGGTCAATTGATGCCAAGTCAAAGCAATCAACAGTGTTAAGAAAACATGATGGGCTAGTCATAAGGTGGAAAACCTAGCTTTTATGGACGCATAATAAGATTCAGTAAATCCATAGGCTTCTGAATTAAGCAATGCTTACCACACAAGCATTTTCTCTCTTTACAATATTTAAAAACAAACATAATGCTATCTGACAAATGTTATACAAGTGCTTTCATAACTGTTACAAAAGTGTAGAGAGAAATAAATTTTGCAGGTGTTGCGCAGAGAAGAATTTCAAAAAACATGTAAAGTGATAGAATTTGAAGCTAGCAATATTTGTCAACTTCACCAAAGCCCAGGAGGAATTTCCAATAGCAAAACCATGTTACTGTGGTAAAACAGCAGGGCAGTAAGACTTGAGCACTAACCCCACTGAATTCTGATGCCTTAAAAACCCAGGTACTTCCCTTAGAAGGTCCTTCTAACTCTATAGCACAGTAACTCTGTTGCTCTGTTCAGAGGTAGTTACATAGGGCCATTAGTTTATTACTAAATTTTCTTCTGTGTTCTTTTGGTTACACTTCCCAATAGAGCAACAGGGTCAAAGACAGAAGTTACCAAGTGACGGTACATTGTAACCTGAGCTGTGATCTCAGCAGCAGAAAGGGTAGAAATACCAGAAGACAAGGGAGCAATAGGAGCTGTAGTCATCTATGCTCTGTCTGGTGTTATAATCACCTCAAACTACTCTAAGTTGTATAAGGGCCATTATTTATGTCTTTGTCACTACCAGTACTCCTTTTTTTTTTCACTAGAACAGAAATAAATTTTAATTCATTGAAAAGTGCAGCAGTGAACAGGGTCCTTCGAAGGTCACTTTCTAAGTCAAATGACTGAGATGACACAGAGCCAGGGCAGAATAACATCTAAGTACAGATAATGCAAACACAGGAATTCACAAATTCAGTTGGACCTAAGCGGTGGTGAAACAAAAGACCCAAATATTCCCACCTAGTTCCACTGGTGGATCAGTTTAAATACCTTTTGCTTTCTCTTAATAAGGATCCTGGGACAATTTATCTTCTTTCATTAAAACACTAGTCCTTAGACACAAAAATATAACCTTCCATGGCTATCATTACTATTTTGTACAAAAACCCTACTGTTGTCAATTAAAATGTATTTTGCAGCAGCACCGTTGGTCCAATTCAAAGATACTCAAAAGGCATTCCCTACTTTGTAGTTGTAGGGAATGTTATTTTACTTGAGGGACAGCTTTGTAATAGGAAATCTTATATGGCAAAATCTCTATTCATCCCCAAGACCCCTGTCTCTTTGAGACATGTTCTCATCATGTCTCAAAATTTTGTGGGTAGTGTCTCATATGGGTGGGTCATGTCTGAGCATCTACCCCAGAGCATGAAGCAAAAAAGAAAAGACATATTACTCCTGGATGTGTTGGGGGAGAGGCCTCCAGCACTTTCTATCTCTGGTATCATGGTAGAGAATTTGTCCTTGATGCTATCTGAGGAAAGTAGGAACATTTTTTGGCAATAAATTTGGATACCAAGTTGGGGCCAAGGCTTTGGAACAAAGTTGAGGCCACCTCAGGGAAAGAGAGAGGAAAAGCCTATACTCCCTTAAATTGTTATATCTGTTTATAGAAATGCATCAAGCTTACCTAGGAAAACACACTGTTTTTCAGTGCTCTCCTTCAATGATGTAGTAATAATTTCCAGTTGCTCTCTTAATAAAGGCAGGAGAAATTTTAGAAAGTCATGAGATAAGTAGGCATGGCCAACAAACCCATTCAAATTAGAAAGTTATGAAAGGTTTGGGAGACTGGGTTGTAAATCTTGCGTTTTTTCATTACTATCTTACTTCTTTACTGGTCAATAGTGTACTTTCTATTTATCTACATGTATGGAAATCTCTTTGGGTAGAAATGAAAAATAAAGTAGAAAGACCTTGGCACCTTAGTTAAATATCATGGAATGCAGAGTTAACACTTCCATACATAACATAAGAAAAAATTAATGAAGTTGCATGTTTAGTATTACAGGGAGTCAAAAAGACGTGTGCAACCTTATGCCACTTGATTTAGGCACCTCATCTCCTCCCCTGGCTTCACCAAAGCTTAGAGAAAAGGTACTGAATGTGGTTGATGATATCTGGTATCTGAGGGTAGGAATAAGCGATTACCACAAAACCTATTTGAAGAAAGCGAAAGAACTGCTGAAAACCAAAAAGAAGTCAGCCAACATGATTAGTCCTTGAGATGAGTGATGATGCACAAGGAGGAGGAACTTTGTAAATACCCCGTGATATGCTATAGATTTGATTCAAAGTCTTTTTTAAAAAAGTATTCAAACATCCTCAGATCATGACTCCACTGTTAAGTTTTGTGTAAACAAGCATACCCTATAGACATTAGACATGAACTGACCAGCTAGGCAAATTTCTCCGGAAGTTTTGTATCAGAAATATACTTAAAGAATCTTAAGGTCCACACGTAGAGAAAAAGGGAAATTAACACTGAGAGAATTAAAATAGAAAGAGATTTTCCAGATTTCTAGGGTTTCCAAGAGAGTGATGTAAACATTCAACTTGCAAATCTAAAAATGAAGAATTTGCAGTTATTTGTTCAAAAACTGAGCAGAAAATAGTAAAGCAAATGAAGAGAGTCCTTTTATCCAGAGACTGGGTCAAGTGACTGTCAGCAGGATTTTGCATGCAAAACTCAGAACAACTGAGACCTAATGGCCTGAAATCTCATAATTATGATTGCTAGGAGAAGAAATACCTGGAACACATACATTTCTCATTTACAAATTAATGATACTGGTTGCTATGAAAAGTACTCCAGTAATGAGAAACATCCCACTGACCAGAGAGCCAGGAGATTAAAAAAATTACCTTCACTGGGTTTTTAACTGAGAAAGTCATAAAAACAAAGTCTCATGAATCCAGATGATGTTGTTCAAGATAGCATTGATTCTCTCAGTTTCCTTTAGAAAAGGGTATCAGATCTAAAGATAATGTTTCAAAAAAGAAGCAAGCTTTAATAACAGATGTTGTTTTATTCATCTTGAAACAGATTTCACAGCCAAATACTATGAACTGATAAGCAGTCTGTGGAGACCTGACCATCCTTAGTCCTTTGTTGTTCAATATATGTCTTATGAACTTGGAAATTTTGAGGTCAGTAGTTACATTTGTGTTTGTAGATATAAGATTTAAGGAATACATTTCTTCCATTTTTTAATTAAAATATATTATCATTAAATTAAAAAGGAATACATTTTAGAAAGCATCTAATTGTATCCTCTATAGACTAAAAAAGTATAAGGAATAAACTAAAATGAAAAGGAAGGTTGCTAAATTACAGTTTTATTAAAAAGCTACATGAAATAAGAGGAAAAAGTAAATGCAAAAGTTAGCAAAGAAACGTGCAATAGAAGCAGTAAATATAGTAATTGATGCTATAGAAAATGGAATCAGTAATGTGGAGGGAAAAACAGATAATTTCCTAAAGTGCATAAAGAAAAGGAAAACAATCATCTGCAATAAAGACAGAAAATATCAATAGTAATTAAACCTGGCAATAATTGGTGCTTATAAAATCAAAATCAATAATCAGGTCTATGGTAGAGAAATACTTTCCTGAGCTCATATGACTCATGATTTCAGACCAGTAGGTCTTTTGGAGTATGAATATTTGGTCATACTTATCATAGGAAATGAGCACCTAGACATGGTTTAGAGGTTGTATATCCTGTTGTGATGTTATACACACACACACACACACACACACACACACACACACACAAAACACAGCCAAGAGAGGAATATTTTGATTTGCTGACACCGTAACATTTTGCATCTATGCTCAAGAGTAAAATTGGTCCTTAGTTTTCTCCTTTATTCTGTTTTCATCCAATTTTCTTATCAGGTATACATGAGCATTGTAAAGTAGAGTGTGTTATCTCCTATCTTTTCCCATGTTCTTAAAAATACTTTCTCTAAGATTGGAATTATCGCTCACTTGAAATTTCCCATAAAAAACCCGGGCGCTTATGCTTTCCTAAGGACAAATCTCTAACAATCATTTTCATTTTTCTAAAGTTATTGCTCTAATCATATTTCTTACTTTATCCAGGGTCAATTTTGGTGATCTATAGTTTTCTTCAAGATTGTCTAAGTTAAAAAATTTTTGCTATAAAGTTGTATATAGTGATCTCTGGAAATGTTATCTTAATCTCTTCTGGACCCGCAGTCATGACCTCCTTTTTTCATTACACGTATATATTTTTTTCCTTTTGTGTCTTCTGTTTAGTTAGCGCTTGATCATAGTTGTTAAAGGCTTGTCTGTCTTATCGATCTTTTCAAAGAACGAGCTTTTCTCTTTATTGGTCAATTCTGTTTTTGTTTGTTTGCTGTTTCATTAATTTCTGGTTTTAGAATCAATTCCTTTCTTCTTCTGTTTAGAGATTTAGTTTATTGTTCTTTTCCTATCTTATTGAATTGTGGGTTTAGTTCATTTCTTTCTACTCTTCTTATTTTCTAATAATTATATTTAAAGCTATGTTTTCTTCTGTCACTTTGATCCTTTAGTTTAGTATGTGGTATCTCCCTTGGACTGTGGAGAAAGTAAAGCATAGTGATTCAGTGTTTGAATTTTAGAACTAAACTGCTTAATTTCAAATCCTAGCTCTATTATATCTTAACTATGTGAAATCTGGTAATTATTAAACTCCCTGTGTCTTTTTTTTTTTTGCGGTACACGGGCCTCTCACTGTTGTGGCCTCTCCCATTGCGGAGCACAGGCTCCGGACGCGCAGGCTCAGCGGTCATGGCTCACGGGCCCAGCCGCTCCGCGGCATGTGGGATCTTCCCGGACCGGGGCATGAACCCGTGTCCCCTGCATCTGCAGGCGGACTCTCAACCACTGCGCCACCAGGGAAGCCCTCCCTGTGTCTTTAAATGGGATTAATAATAATAATGATCTCATAGAGTTTATTTTAGGATTAAATATTTGAGTGTGACTGACACATTTGGAAGAGCATCTACACACTCTAAATACACAATAAATAGTACGTATTATTTTTAATGTCGACATTGTCATGTAAATCTAGATAGTCAGTGATCCCTGTTTTATCTAAACCCAAAAGTTATTTAAAAGTATTTTTATACTTTTTTATGATTGAGGGACATTCTGTCAATTTTTTAAATTTTTGCTTTATGATCATTGAATTTGACATGTACATTATCAACTTTTTGAATATGTTTCTGAGTCTCCTCTTAAACACAGACAATTTTTGTTAATGTAATATATCACAAATGGTTAAAAGAAATTTGTATTCTGTTTTATTTTGAGGATATGCTGAGGCATACATCCTGTTGCTTAATACCTAGCTCACATAATGGGGAAGATAAAATGTAAGAGGTTTTAGAAAAGGTATAGACTAATCACTGCAGAGTTTCTTTGGCTTCAACTAGCTTGAGGCACCGTTCACATATTTCCTGTATGTGTCCTTAGCTGAGGCTTATCTCTTAAATTTTATTGGTTTTCTAACTTTAAAGAACTGGTCATAACTTCTGGTCCAGTTAGAGAGCCTATTTTTGTTGGGTTAGTTTATTTCCTTGCTACTTAAATTTTATATTGTTTCTAGATATTTGACACAGGAGGGTAAGAATGAAGTGTGTGTTCAGCTCACTATCTTAAAACAGAAGTTACAGTGTGTATTACTTAAATGCAACACATTGAGATCAAAATTAAACAGAAAAGCAGAAAAAAAGCCAAAGATTTGTGAGGTATGCCAGATACGAAAAAGAATGAAAGGTTAATTATACTAATAATAAGGGAATTTGAATTAAAATATTAAATAAAACATTGTGGGTATATTTTTACCTTGCTGATGTTATTATACATATTTGAACTGTCCTAAAATTATTTTCTCCAAATTAAAAAGCACCCAACAAATAGGGGGGAAAATGTTAGAAATATGAGGAGAAGGTGACAGAAACGTTTATATTGACAGACATCTCAGAGTCTGAGAGATCGTGTTGGTTAAAAAATAGAATATAAAGTATTTGAGATAATGACTTATAAAATAGCTTTCATGTATATTTATTAAACTTTGAGTTTTACAAAATTGATGTTATGTCTTTGCAAGCCTTCACTGAATAATTGTGAAAGTTGATCATACATACTCCCACAAAAAATATATTTGAAAAAGCAAACTTGCACAGCCAATAATATTGGACCAAAATAAAACTTATTTATAATAAATATTTAATACCAGCTACTGATGACAAAAGTTTCTCTCTCTCCACAAATGCCAACTGGTATAAAATTTTAAAGTATGGAACAAAACAGTTTACTATATTATTATTATTACATTATTTTATTTGATTGCATGTAGTTTTTAAAATCAATCTGACAAGAAGTTTATGCTTTTTTTTCTTTTTTTAAATTTATCTATTTATTTATAATTAAATGCTACCTAATTTGCCAAAGTGCAACCATTGATTATTTTACTTGTTGCCTCAGGAACCAAATGTGGAAACCTGAGTTAGTACAGGATTTTATATTTAGTCTGGTAACGTATTTGTTTAACCTGTAGTTCAACACTTTGCACCATTGCCCAGTTAGCCTACTCTGTCTTTTTGTAAGATAGGTCAGAAATCACAGTCATTAGTGGGTTTTTAATCCTATTTATCAGCTCCTCTCTAGAGCATGCTTGATTCCATCACTATTAGTTGTCATTAGTTTCATGTGCTGTTCTAAAGAACTCCCTTACATATGTATTTGTGGCCACTTTAACAGAAAATTGAGGAATATCTGATATTTCCCCTTACTTTGTCATCATCCAGAGCAACCATAATCCAATCCAGAGCATAATCCAGGTTGATCAGTAAAGACGCAGCCCAGCATGCACAGCAGTTAAACATACAGACTCTAGAGTCAGGGTGAATAAACTGAATGTGAATGCTGGTTCCCTAACTTACAAACTGCTAGTATTGGGGAAAGTTATCTAAACTTTTGAAGATCCAGGGATTCAGTTATAAATTGCAAAGAAAACCAGTATCTCTCTGGTAGTATTAACGTGTAGATAACACAAGTTAATACACACAAAATTGCTAATGCAGTGACTAACATATAATAAAATTCAATAGCACAGGGAGCTCAGCTCGGTGCTCTGTGATGACCTAGATGGGTGAGATGGGGATGGGAAGGGAGGTCCAAAAGGGAGAGGATATATGTGTACATACGGCTGATTCACTGCATTGTACAGCAGAAACTATTACAACATTGTAAAGCAATTATGCTCCAATTAAAAAATAAATAAATAAATTCCATGTAGTCAATTGAAAAAAAAAAAGGTTAGCTAATATCATTGTTAGTTACATTTAGCAGTCAGGAGTCATATCAGATTCAAGTATTTTCTGAGTAATAATATCTTCATGAGCTCTTTTATATCCAGTATAGATAAATGAATAAATCAGTTTATCTTTTACTGCAATGTATCTTTTATTTTTTACTGAGAGGAGTAAAACAGGGAGTTGTATTTTTTTAAGTAGAAGTTGCTGCTTATAATTCTTATAATTGGATCCCCACAGTCAGTCAGACTTTCTCATTTATGCTTCTTTCTTTTTCTAACATTTTTAATCAGAGCATTTCCTATGCCTCTTTTGAGTTCAGGCTCCATTTCTGAAAATCTAGGAAACAAAAGAAAGTTTTCACAGTGCTAATCCCCTTTTTAAATAGCATGTATATCATAAACTTCTGTGAGTATGTTTGTGGGTGGAACGTATGTTTGCATTTGTGTCTGTAAAAATATTAGGTTAGATTTTTAGATATCTTAGGTGTGGGGTGTTTGTAAGATTAAAATACTTGAAAATGTTAATACTTGCCTTACTAAACCAATATTTTTAAACTGAATTTTCAGTTTATATTTTAACATCTAAATCATCTGTTCATACAAATAACCGTGTTTGTTGGTTTATTTTAAAGAAATACGCTATTTCATCAAAAAATTAACTGATTTCATGCATATTTTAGTTATCACACAGACTCATTCTCTGTGTATAAACTGATGCCAACTGCAAATGGTTAATGCTTTATAGTTCTCGGTAGTAGAACCCATTCTGATTCATGTCTATTGCATTTGCTAATGCTCTAATTGTCACATTGGTAGATTTTCGTCTATTTATTTTTCACAGGTGCAACCAGTTGTTGGGTTTTCAAGGCATATTATACATTTAGCTAAAAATAAAAGTGATATTATAATATGTATTTACTAAATAGTTTTAAAAACTAAGATTAAAAGATAATAATGTAAGAGACAAAGTACCAAACTATTATTGGGAAATAATATAGGATAGTTTTTGCACAGTTAACCAAAATAAGTTCACAGAAACATATATTATTATATTTGGGTGAAATCAGTCAGGGTTCAATCAGAGAAGCAGAACCACTAGGAGATAATAGATGACTGTTATTTCTGTGCCTGGTGCTGAAGCCCTGAAGTCTGTGAGGGATTCAGTTCGGTAAAGAAAATGGATATGAAGTGGAGAAAATAAGGACGAACTGGAGCCTGTGAGGCTTAACTGGAAAGCGCAAGGTCATACCAAAAACCTCATTCATCTCTGACCACTTCTAAGTGTCCCACTTTGAAGACTTTGATGAGGATGGAGTTCTGCAGGGGAAGTTAGCATCATTCATCTCAGATAAACACACCCCCAGGCCAGGCATTAGAGAAGCTGAAAGCAAAAGTCTGGCAGGAATGGTAGGCCTGGTGTATTTGTTTTCCAGAGCTACCCTAACAAAGTATCAATATCACAAACTAGGTGGCTTAAAACAACAGAAATTTATTATCTCCCAGTTCTGGAGACCAAGAGTCCAAAACTGAGGTGTCAGCAGGAACACTTTCTGGAGGCTCTAGGGAAGGAATCTTGTTTCTTCCAGCTTCTCTGGTATTCCTTGGTTTGTAGCTGTGTCACTCCAATCTCTGCTGCTATCTTTATGTGTCCTTCTTCCCTGATGTCTTAGGACAACAGTATTATTGAATAGAACCCACCCTAACTCAGTATGACCTCTTCTTAATTTGATTATATCTGACCTATTTCCAAATAGGTCACATTCACAAATACCAGGGGTTAGGACTTCCATGTATCTCTTTTGGGGGATGCAATTCAATCCACACACCTGGCGTCTCCTGACACTGAGGAAATAAAACAACACCATGTGTGTTAGAACAGTGCCTCTAATCTCCAGAATATAAAGGAATAGAACTGATTATCCATCCCCTCCATTGAAATTTTGTCTAAAATGTCTCTTTTGGCTCATGCCAACTCAACTGTGCATGCTCTCTCCATTGATCTGCAATTCCATCTCTGTCATCCATCCATGGTTTATAAATATATGGGTCTGGTTGGAACTGCAAATACACGGAAGTACTACGTTTCATTTCAATTCCTTACTCTGCCAAGTTCTAAGCAACTTTCCTTGATAATTGCTGGTGGCAGTAGTTCTGGGTCCTTTACTTTGAAGGTTTAGGTTTTAGGAACCCCAGCTTAGTATGGAGTGTGTCCTTTTAGAGTCCTCACTTTGGAAGACCCAAAGCTTCAACTTCTGTTCCCTATAGCACTCAAGGCCATGTAAATGAAAGTTTTGCCTATCCATGGATTGGTAAATAACAAGGGCAAAAGTGGCTTCAGTATTCTACTCACCTCTCCAAGTTCTTAATTCTCCTACATTGATTTATTTCCTGCTGGATCTTTTATGGTTAAAATGATTTAAAAATATCTTAGATCTATTTTGATATTTTTAGCAGAGTGTTTCCTGCAAATAATCTAGCCAATCATTTCCCTAGAAATAGGAGTCCCAATCTTTTTCTTATACTAGACAGAATGATTTTAATGTTTATATGAATGGATAAATGTTAAAAAAAATTGTTAATGATGTCTTGATAAAGAAAAAATGAATAAGACCAACAACCCATTAAAATGAGTAAAGGATATGAATGGGAAACTCACAATTAAGAAATCACAAAGGGCTAATAAACATGTGCAAAGGAAAGCCTAGATAATTCAGTGATGTATAATAGGTTCTATGAGCAAGGCTCATCTGGACTTGAAGTAAGACACATAAGGGAAACACAGAGCCAGACCCTCTGTTCAGCGATGTCTTCCTGAGAGGATATTTAAGCTGCTTTTTAGCATTTTTATCAACTCATAAATTAACGATTTACATGCCACATGTTTAAACATTACATTTCTTATTTTCCTGTTTTTCCATGTCTCTTTGCCTTTAAAAATCTTGTTCATACAGCACAAAACTTTTTCCTTCAGGTCATTTCACAACCACCTCATTTTGCATCTGCATTTCCGAAGTAAGATATGAAAGCACAATCCATATATGCTAGTGATTGTAAAACGATCATCAATAACTTGTTTCTAGAAAATAATCTATATGACTTAACAGCTTTTTTATCCAGTAATGGAAAAGTTATAAAATAGCCAGGGAGTGATTTTAATTTCTCTTCCTGGAATATATAGGAATGGATTAAACTGACTTATGAACTAAATTAGTATATTTGGGTGCAGTTCAAGGCAAACTGTTATACTGACTTTCATGTAAGATTTCCATGTGCTAGTAAACTATTTTTAAGGCTTTTCTCAATTTCTTTTCAAACTGAAATCAACTTCAAGGAGGATATACACAATTCAAATATCACATAATGTAAATAAGAGCCTACCAAAATTTTGTTATCTAGGGTTACAACATTTTGAGGTCTACCAATAGTCTCATTATTCACATATCATTATGCCAATCCCATTTCAAAGGAGATTTAGAAAAATTCCAATAAAGGACTGATGACTTTATTTACTTTTAAATCTTTTTCTTTGTTTTTTAAAAAGACTGATTTTATTTTGTTTTTCCATTCACACATTTACAATTAAGACAAAATCAATATTACTTTTTATGCCTCATTACTTACCAGGAGAAAATATTTTTCCCTCTGGGCCTTTCTTTCTCCATTTGTAAAATGAAGAGGTTCCAATGGATCTCTCAAACTTTAGATTTAGAATTTGAAGCTACTAAAATATAATGATTTAAATGAAGAAAATTAGTATTCAGTTGTTTACTACTTCCATCCCCTATATTCTTAACAGCTATTAGTAATCACCCCATGTAGTCACCTTCTTCCAGCCACCAATTATTTCCATTGTCCTTAACATTCAGACACACTAATTACATTCCTTGAGTAACAAATACACAAGCACAAATCATCTTGGTGGCAAGTTAGATGCTCATTTAAACACTTTTATCATTTTAACTTGGAATTCCATAACATCAAGACAGTGATAATCAAAAAGTTGATTTGGCCAATGAGTTATTTGTGATATATAATTTCTGAAAATAGAAAGCAGCAAAACAAATTGAGGGATTATTTTTGTTGTTGTTGCTCCTATGTATAGGAATTTCTATTGATGGTGAATTTATGTTTTTATATAATTGAATTAAAACTAAAGTCCAGGGCTTCCCTGGTGGCGCAGTGGTTGAGAGTCCACCTGCCGATGCAGGGGATGCGGGTTTGGGACGCGGGTTCGTGCCCCGGTCCGGGAAGATCCCACATGCCGCGGAGCGTCTGGGCCCGTGAGCCATGGCTGCTGAGCCTGCGCGTCCGGAGCCTGTGCTCTGCAATGGGAGAGGCCACAGCAGTGAGAGGCCCGTGTACCGCAAAAAAAACAAAACAAAACAAAACAAAACTATAAAGTCCAGGAAAATTGTAAATGTGCAAGTCAAAAAGTTGTCATAAATACTCAAGCAGTTATTTTCACCAAAGAACAGTTATGGGCTAAAATTATCTCAGTAGTACATCTTCCGAGTATAAAATATATTTTATAGTATGCATTTTAACAATAGATATTTTCACTACAACTCTAGCACTATACAGGGCAGAAAAACAACCCAAAAAGAGAAGGTGCGTGAAAAAGAAGGAGATATCTATTCTCCTGGTAAACAGAAACAATAGAAAAAATTCAATATCAGGTCTAACAAAACTTACAGCCTACAAGAAGCAACTAAGGTATAAGTAACTGAATGAGTGGTCAGGAGTTAATGATGATGATGAAAATGACATGGACTCCCACTCAGCAGTACGCAAAGAGAGAATACAGAACCTTGGGATACATAGGTACAGGGCAAGAGCACAGGAGACGAAGGACTCAGTACCAAGTAGCACAGTTTGATCCCACTCTCCACTATAAATCCCAGCTCTGTGGTGAAAAATCGTAAGTCTAATTTATTCCCAGGGCTTGCTCAAGTATGAAACAGACAGTGAAGGAGTGTGTCTTTAAGGGTATAATGCCCAACACCACTTGCCGTGCTTATTTAAGAAGCAGCAGATGTAAGGAAAAAAATTCCATTACATCATAATAAAGACTAACAAAACATGGTAAACACAAAGTGTTGCAATTCCACAATCCCGGTCAAATAATTTCAATAAATGTTATGTAAACCTGTTTGTTTGGGGCCAAAAGGAATGGGGAGTTTTTATTCTATCAGCCACTCTTCTCTGATAGTCCTTTCCTCCTTTTGAGGCCTCAGACTTTAAAATATTACAAGTTTTAGAATGCTTTTTTTGCTGCAGAAAAACAGAAAACCTCAATTAAAACTGAGTTAACTAAAATAAAATGCATTACTGCCCTTAAAAGTAAGCCCAGAAGTTTGGTAGTTTCCAGGCACTATATGCCAGGGCTCTTGGCTCTGCTATTCTGCAGTTCTCATTGCTCTGCTGTCCCACATGTTGACTGATTGTCAAACCCACAGCAAGTACCTGCATGAGGTCAAAAGTTACATTCAAACTCCTAAGCATACAGTATCCTTATATTTCTATGATTCTTTCTCAGAAGTTGGGATTTTTTTTTAACAAAATCTACCCAGTACACTTCTCTTCACATCTTATTTTCCACACTTGACTTTATCCTTAAAAACAATTCCTAGCAAGAAGAGGAGATTAGGTGGATTTTTCAAATAGAAGTTGCGTAGTTAATCATAATGACCACTACTATATATACAATGATGTGACCTTAACTGTAAAAGAAAGTTGACTTGAACTTAGCCAGCTGAAAGATCAAGCTTAAATGATAGACTTTGTTGGTTGATGAGCAAAAACAATTGCATGACCCTTTTCTGAAACAACTTTCATCTATGGCATTCTGTTCTATCAGCTTAGAACACTCTTCTACCTGCTATTTGTAATGCTCAGTTCTTACAGTCTGAGTGTAGGCTTGAATTATATCCTCCTCAGAGGAGATCTACATTTATAGGTTTCTCTCCTGCCTCAACACTCTGTCAAAGCATCTTTTTTATTTCCTTCATAGCACTTACTATACTTTTAAATTATATATTTATTTGCTTACTTTTTTAGTATTTATTTTCCCAAGCAGGTTCCAACTTCTATGGGAGCAGAAACCATGTCCATTTTGTTAATCACTGTGGAATAATGTATACCCTGTGTATAGTACATAGTAGGCACTAACTGGACATTTGTTGAAAGAAAGGATTAAGTATATATGGATACAAAAATTCCATAACATGAACATTTCCATATTAGAGATTTAATATATTACAGAAAGACATTTCAAAGAATCAGGTTAGGGTGAATTTTAATGATATTGGGACAAATAGCCATCACTTGGAGGGAAAACCTTGTCTCATAAAACATATATATATTTTATGTAGATTCAATATCTAACCTTTAAAAAATACTATAAAAGATAAGGACTAGAAGAAAACAAAAGACAGTCTTTCATTCATATATTAGAAAGTGAATAAAAATTTTCTAAGCAAGCCATGAAACCCACAAGTTATAAAAGATTGATAGATTTGATTACATAAAAACCTAAATCGTGTATACAGTGAAAAGCAGTAAAATGTGAGGCTATATTTGCAGTATTTTTTATCCTAGATGAACTAAGATCTTATCATCAAGGGTCTAATATTTTACCCTGCTTCCAAGCAAACAAGTTAGCCCACATGTTTCATGGATAGTGGGAGAGGACACATAATTCCTGGATGAGAAATGTAAAACAGTTTATTACTCACACAGGCAGCAACAAGCAGTACATCAGAAGCTTGGCTCCAATTCTCCAAGATCCAATTCCCACAGGGAACATGAGGAAGGCCATAGCCACCTAAACATGCAGTGGATGACATTACAGGAGAGGAACTCTGATTTCAGGGAACTCACATTTTTATAAACGGCAGTAAATATGTCTGCCCTTTCCTCCAGAAGAAGACACTGTCTTTTTTTCTGCAGGACTATGAGCAAATCTACCCTTTGCTATGAAGAAAGTCTATTTCTCTCTTCCAAGGCTGTTGACTATATAAATATCCTTGAAATAGTAGTCCAGAACACAGGGCAATCAATGCCTCAACCCACAAAACATGCAGAAATACAAGAGACCCTTGGAGAATGGTCTCCAATATTTATTTTCTAAACCAATCCTTCCACTAAACACAAATCCAATTCCTTCTCAGTTATTTGAGGACTTCTTCCTTCTCTCTCCTACATCAATAATTTTTCACTACACTATGTCCCTTTGGCACATAATTGCATTGGTTTTTTTACTCCAGTTTCCATCCCATTTCTCTGCATACCCATGCAACAAAACTACCCTTTGCATCTCATACTCTTTCCTCATTTGTTCTTACATATACTCCAGTAAGGCTTTTATCTCACAGAATTCCACTGAACCTACCCTTGCGAAGATCACCAATGACTAATATGATCATTTAATTTATTTTCTAAACTATGACACTTAAGAATGAAAGGAACATTATTATTAATTAAACCAAGACAACAGGTACAAACTGGGAGTGTCACAGGCACAATAGGATGCACAGTCACCCTACCAAGATTCTTCATGCAGTTGAATCCAGTGGCCAATTCAGTTTTTATCTTCCTTGACAAATTAGCAGTATCTGACACCATAGATCATAGAGTTTCATCACTTGTTTTTCTGGATGCCACATTCACTGATTGCTCCTTCTTTGTATACCTTACTCTTAATAACAACATTACTATGGAAGCCTAGGCTTCAGTCACTAATCCTGTCTCCTTTTCTATTTACTCTCTTTTTCTGTGTGACCTCACCCAGTCATGTGGTTTAAAATACTATCTATATGCCATTGATGAATAAATTTGTATTTTTAGTATAGATCTCTCTTCTGAATTCAAGTCTACTACATACAACTGCCTACTCAATATCTCTACTTGGATTCTAATAGACTTACCAAACCATGAATTATCTGAATATAAATTCAACCAATGGTGAAAAGCTTGACACTGGAAATCCAATATATCAAGACATGTGCAGCCTCAGATTGTGATGTATTAGCTATCAATCAAGCTTTGGGAAACTGCAAATCTGATGACTTGCTCTTCTATCTCTCCATTTAATTCACTAACCAAAAAGTGTTAAGCTACTACTCACATAAAAGAGAATAAAATTTTGCCATTTGCAGCAACATGGAGGGACTTGGAAGGTATTATGCTAAGTGAAATAAGTCAGACAGAGAAAGACAAATACTGTATGATATCACTTATATGTGGACTCTAAACAATACAACAAACTAGAGAATATAACAGAAAAAGAAGCAGACTCACAGATATAGAGAACAAACTAGTGGTTACCAGTTGTGGGGTAGGGGGGTGTGGATATAGGGGCTGGGGAGTGGGAGATACAAATTACTGGGTGTAAGATAAGCTACAAGGATGTATTGTACAATATGGGGAAATAGCCAATATTTTGTAATAACTGTAAATAGAGTGTAACCTTTAAAGATTATATTCAAAAATCAATTTTAAAAAAGTCTTTGAACGTTAAGCTATATAGGACCATAAGAAGTGAGTGAAAAGATAATGGAATTTAGAGTTATAAAGAGAGCTCCAAATCCTATCTCCTTTTCCTATTTCCAAACTGTGGGATATTACCACATAGCTTGGAGAGTTGCTATGATATGTGCATAAGTAATGACTGCATTACACTGGGAGTAGCAGAAAACTTGACCAAAAAAAGAAAAAGACTTAAATAGGATTAAAAATTTTATATAACAAAAATGCTGGCAGTGGAAAGTTCAGGGCTGGTGGAACTGCCCCAAAAGTCACCTAAAATTCAGGCCTAGTTTATCTTTCCACTCTGCCCTTCTTATTATGTGGTTTCATCAAAGATGGCTGCTCTTCCTCTGGGATCACTATCACACTGTTGTCCCAAGTAGGAAGAAGGAGTGAGGGAACAGCTAAGGACAAAAGGCAAAGCTTTTCCTTCCCAGGGATTTGCCTTTTCTTTAAACTGAAGTTAAATTTCTGAAAGGGAACCTTCCCCCAGAGACATTCACCTCCATTATATTGACCAGAACTATGCATATGACCAGGACTATATGCAAATGCAGTTTGCTGAATCTGGAATTTTAGCTGGAAACAGTGGAGGCTTCAAAAAATTTGGAGTTATTTTAGTAAGAAAAAAGATATATTGGTCGTCAACTAACATGTATGTCAAAACGATTAATTGAGATAACGTAAGCAAATGTACCCAGCACAGTTCTTGACACATAGTGGGCAGCTTGGTATATATAAAGCCTATTTTTGATCAACATTCTTTGAGTGTTCTCCCTCTATCTTCAAATCTATTCAATACTACCATTAGCCAGTCAGTATTTTACTGTTTTATTAGCAGAAAGGAGACTTGGGTCCAAAACTTTGCTCAAACCTAATATTGCAACAAAAGAATTCCAAGTGGAAGAAATTGCCTGATGCCAGGGATAACAGATAATAATGAGAATGTCAGAGCGAATGATAGGGCATCAACCTAGACCAAAAGGGGGCACTAGGAGTTGCCAACCATTTACATGGTTCAAGATGTGACAGTAAAAGAGCTAAGAGTTTTAGTCCATTCCTCTGTTTCTCTACTTTGCACTAATTCTATCTACAGTTCTGCTCACCACATGCTCACTAGGAGACAAAGATCTGACAATAAAATCTTAATAAAACCTTTTAAGCATGTGAGCTTCCTGCAGTTAGATGATATTTAAAAGTGTAACACATTTTCATTGTGGAAAACACTCTTTCTTCAACTTTCAACTGAGAGTTTAAGTCTTCCTCAGCTTCAACTTGTAGGTCTTGACCTTGTTATCTTTCAGCACAGCTTGGTCAATCAGAAAGGCTCCCGCTCTGCACAAAATTATACAACCATGGCAACTGCCCTTTGAAAAGGAAATATTGCCAAAGGGGGAGACAGCCAACTCACTCAGGTTTGACTAGTCCAGAAGTGTTAAGCAGCTCCAAAGAATATCAGAAGGGTGATGGCTGTGGCTTAGGGCATTTTGAGAAATTAATTTGAGAAACTTTCACTTTCTTCATGAACCCCTCTAGTTGAATATCACTTTTCATAGCATGGAGCTCCTGCCTGTGGAATTCACTATGGCAGGGGGTCAGCACGTCCAATATATAACTGGATTTCAAAACAAGCTGACTATATGCTTTGAACAAAAATAGCACCACTACCTGTTTGCCAGGACAGGGGAAATGCATCGTGAGCTATGGGGTTAAAACACTGTCTCAGTAGGTGCCAGGTTAAGTTGTTCTTTTCTTAATCTATGGTGTGTTACAGTGAAAACACCACTAAAAGACTTTACTTCAACCTGAAGTACTAGTTTTAAATTATTTCAATATGTAGACATTGAGTATAACACATCATTATTTGTTCACTCTAAATGAAAAAAAACTTAAAGACAAAATTGTCATTTTAAATTTCTTATAGAGTTCCTATCAAATATATTTTAAATGATATCTTAATGTGTAGGCCTAAATTTCTTTCTTACCACTTTTTTTTGCCATAAATGAAACTCACCTCATTACTTATAGCATTTGAGAAACAGTATTAGGTGTTTAACTCATTTTATATAACACTTGTCCTAAGAAGTTGTGCATAAAATAATTGAAAAAGAAACTATGGTTTAAAGAAATAAACCATAGTTTATACTTACATAAATAGAATGTTAGTTCATCTATTAGATTAAAACAGAAAGTATAAATACTACCATTGGGAGGTAATATCTGAAATGATTTGTTTAATTCTGGAAAAAAGATTTTAAGAAATATATCAAAATCAATAGTGTTAAGGAGAGTGAGGGATGTGTAAACTGGATAAAATAATAATACCTTAAAATATTAATCTACTTTTCTTTTCCACACCTCTATACTTCCTGATAATTTGCCTTTCCCATATTTTGACAAAATCATCTATGTTTCTTTGACTTAAATTGATAATATTACAGTAAAATTACAAAGAAGAATAAAACATTAGTACCTATTTTTTGACTTCCAAAGTAGGATTTTCAAGCCCTTAGCAGAAACAATAGTTTTGAAAGCCAAAGCTTTATTTAAAAATATTATATTTCAAACATGCAAAAGGTATGAAGAATAATAAAACAATATGTATTCATCATTCAGCTTAATGATTTAAATGTTATGAATATAATTTGTGGCTCCTTTTGAGATCTCTCCAACCAATTACATTCTCTTTCCTCTCCTCTATCCTGAATTTAGCTGCTGATCATTCCCATGGTATTTTTTGATTAGGAATATATTCAGAGAGTTTATAACTAAAAATATAAATAGCATACACTTAAAGTTTACTCCTATACCTGCCTTCATTTGTATGTCTCCTCCTATTCACTCACTCTGTTTCAGGAAACACTATTTTAGTTTTTTATGTGGCTTTCCAGAGTTTCATTACATCATACATTCCTTTATACATTTTCTACATGTGTATGTTTCTCTACACAAAATAGAGTACCATTCTAAATGTTTCCTAAACTTTATTAATTATTTTTATACAATTTCCTTTTATTTTCAAAATTATATTTGTGAGATCCATACACATTTATATTATTAAATCTGATTCATTCATTTTCATTGCTGTATAGTACTCCAGTGTCTAAATATGCCACATTTTAAAATTTATTCTACTGGGGACATTAAGCTGGCCTCAAGTTTTGTTGCTGTTATTGTTGTTTGTTTGCTTTCTTGTTTGTGTGTTTGGTCATGAACAATGCTGCTAAGAGATTATTTTATAGATCTCCTTGTGTACAAATTTGACCAAGTCTTTATGACAAGACTATCTAAGAGAGAAATTGCTGGACTGTAGGGTCAGCCCATTTTTTCCTTCACTAGGTGTTGCCAAATTGCTCTCTAAAGTGATTTTGCCAATTTATACTCCCACCAGAAGTAGGGAGCATTTTTTACTTTACATTTTCAGCAACACCTGCTATTGGTCAACTTTTAAAGTTGTGACAATCTAGTCACTATACCATGATATTGATATTTATGTTTGTGTTTCCCCATTACTACTATGATGTGATAGACTTGCCTGGTGGGCAGCCACTATTTTAGATTTACTTTATCACATCCTACTTTCCCATGCCCTGTGAATTTTCTTTACTTTTTGAGCCCAGTTCTTCATTTTAAAAGATATTTGTTACCTGAAACCCACCATTTTGGCATTTTTGGTTAATGAAAGTCAAGGAAGCCGGGGATGAGGAACTGGACCTAGACAGATTATAGGCACAGATGCAGAGTCAGCATCAAGAGATGGTCCAAACTATGTGTAAGCACCCAGAAGTTCAGGATGGATTCTTTTACCCACAGTGGTTAGTAGTAAGGGTGGTCTCTAAAAGAGAGCTCCAGCATCTATACTTGAGGGCAATTGGAGAGCAGTCACATGTACCACTGTTACACATGTTATAAAAGGAATTATTAGAAGACCTAACGATGGAACGTCTAAGGAAGATGAGAGGACAGGTGAGCCTTGTTCTCAACATTTAAATGGCTATTCTATAAAGATTAACATTTCTCTGCAAGGCAGACATATTTGTTCAAAATAATAGGGAGACCCCAAGATTTTAAAACATGGAAATGGGACTTTTAAAGGGGTAGTGAATTCTCCCAAACCAATAATTTTAAAGTAGTGACTGTAAGGGTATCTGCATTTGGTTTCTGTCTTACCTAAGCCCTAGTCCAGCATTTTACAAATACTATGTACTGAGTAAATATTCATTATTTCAGCCAAGGAATGAACTTATTGACCTCTAAGTCCCTTCTGATCCATAAGAAACTTGTAAATATTTCTGGAGTATTAGTTTTGTATTCACAACCATAGAGCAAGTGCCTTAAGGAAAAACAGAGTATTTTAGGTTTTTATACAAGACTGCTAGAAAGTTTCTCTAGATATTCTAGAATAATAGACACTAATTTTCCCCACATTTCATCAGGAGGTGTTTGACTAACTAAACAGGGACAGGTGAGGAGGTGGATTTGAGAAAGTCATTCAAAAGTTGAAGCTGCCAGGAATCGGAGGCTGGAGAGGATTGTAGGTTTGGTCTAAGGAACCCCAGCCATGGATGAGGATGAAGTGTGCGGGACACCTCCACTCCCCCTCTAGTGAAATAAGAAGTGCTTTTAAGAGAGCCTTGGAGCTTGAGAAACCCTGATGTGGCCCTTAAGTACAGTGTTTATGAGAAAAAGGAAAAGACAGAGAGACAGAGGACACAGAGGTATTTTAAATCCTGCCCTAGATCACCTGTGGGGAGGAATACACCTTGACAGAAGGAGGCTTGAGGAAGTAAGGAATCAGCAGGAGGGGATGCATTTGGTGGAGAAAGGGAAATGCAGATGAGTGCACTCCCTGTATCCTCAGCAGTGATTGGTGGTATCTGAAGAGAAAGATTCACCTTTAAACACCTTTCATAGCCAGGTCACTGCCAGTGAGGTAAGACTGATGGGCCCCTATCAGTAAAAAAAAAAAAAAAAAGTTCCCCACTGTCTGTCCTGCCCAGATGTTTGTTTCCTGCCTATAGCAGACCTGAACTAAAGTTGAGGCAGAGATTTCACTTTTTTTTCCAGTTTCATTGAAAAATAATTGGCATATATCAATGTATAGGTTTACGGTATACAGCATGAAGGTTTGATTTACATATATTGTGAAATGATCACCACACTAGGTTCAGCTAACATCCAAAAGATTTCACTTTGACTAAAGTTCAGTTTTTATTATTACACTGAGCAGGACAAGATATACTGAGCTGAGACTATTGGAGTGACTGAAGTGAAAAGAGAATAATTTTGTAAATATTATTATTATCTTAGAATAAACAGATGAGCTATCTGCCAAAATGTTATTTCAGGAGAGTAAAATAACAGCCGCGGAGACTGGGTTTGTAGAGGCAATTAGGAGGAGGAAATGTCTTTGTGATTGTGCTTCTGGGTCTTGCTTATTCAACGTAACAGTTACAAGAACAAAGAGCAAACTCAATACTTGGGGTCAAACAGGATTGGATTCTAATCCTACATCTGAGAATTATTGATGCTAACAGAGTTAACTTGAGTTCTCACTTAAACTCTCTGGGTGTCAAGATCCTTATGTGCAAAATACCAACATATCAAGATTAAATGCAATTATGTATACGAAGAAATTAACAGATTGCTTGCCACGTGGAGAATGCTCAGTGTACGTAAATGTCTTTCCCATAGTGAATAACAGAGTTCCAAGTACATTTATGTGCTTTCTAAATGCATGTGAATTCAACTCAGTTCAACCAAGCCCTTTTCTTTCATTGTCTTCATCATCATCAGAATCAAATAATAGTGAGTTAATAGAGGGGACAGCAAATTATGACCATTGGACCAAATCCAACTCAGCAACTCATTTTTGTAAAGTTTTATTGGATAATAGCAACACTCATTCTTTGCATATATTCTGTGGTTGCTTTCATGTAATGTATTGGCACTTCATGCATTGTAGTAGCAGAGTTGGGTACTTGTGACAAAGTCCGTATGGCATGTAAAGCTCAAACTATTCACTCTCTGGCCTTTTACAGAAAAAGCTTGCCAAACACTGAGTTAAATATTATGCTCTTACAATATGCCATTTATCAAATGATGCCCTTACAATCATTGTCTCATTTAATTTTTACAAAATCTTCTGTGTATTAATCTCTAATTCTCAGGACTTATTGTAAAACTAAATATATTCCTCATCCAGAGTACCTAACCCTGGATGTACTCTGTAGAGGGAAGTAGCAGAGACCTCTATTCCACACCATTACAGAGGGTCCCAGTGTTCCACCAACTTTAGCTACACCTCTGGAATGTGCTTCCTCTTCTATCATTATGGTAGAGGGAAAATTGAAAGAGTGTTGTTCACTGGGTCTTAAATTTTTACACATGTAAGTGACACCCATCACTTCCACTCATAGCCCATTATGCAGAGTTAATCATATGGTCTCACCCAGTTGCAAGTTTTTTTTTTTTTTTTTTTTAGTTTTAGGTATCTAATTTCTTTTTCTTAACACCTTTTTTTTATAGATTTGAATCTCCTTTTATTTTTATTTATCTTTTTTACATCTTTATTGGAGTATAATTGCTTTACAATGGTGTGTTAGTTTCTGCTTTATAACAAAGTGAATCAGTTATACATATACATATGTTCCCATATCTCTTCCCTCTTGCGTCTCCCTCCCTCCCACCCTCCCTATCCCACCCCTCTAGGTGGTCACAAAGCACCGAGCTGATCTCCCTGTGCTATGCGGCTGCTTCCCACTACTTATCTACCTTACATTTGGCAGTGTATATATGTCCAGGAATCTCTCTCGCTTTGTCACAGCTTACCCTCCCCCCTCCCCATAACTAGGTCTATCCACCTCATTACAAATAGCTCAATGTTTTTTTCTGTGGCTGAGCAATATTCCATTGTATATATGTGCCACATCTTCTTTATCCATTCATCTGATGATGGACACTTACGTTGTTTCCATCTCCAGGCTATTGTAAATAGAGCTACAATGAACATTTTGGTACATGACTCTTTTTGAATTATGGTTTTCTCAGGGCATATGCCCAGTAGTGGGATTGCTGGGTCATATGGTAGTTCTATTTGTAGTTTTTTAATGAACCTCCATACTGTTCTTCAAGTGTCTGTATCAATTTACATTCCCATCAATGGTGCAAGAGTGTTCCCTTTTCTCCACACCCTCTCCAGCATTTATTGTTTCTAGATTTTTTGATGATGGCCATTCTGACTGGTGTGAGATGATATCTCATTGTAGTTTTGATTTGAATTTCTCTAATAATTAATGATGTTGAGCATTCTTTCATGTAAAAAAAAATGGTGGGTTTTTATCTTGCTCCTTCATCTGCTGTGTGTTTTTCTGTCTTCTCATTTTGCTTATCTTACTTTGTTTGGGGTGTCCTTTTTGCAGGCTGCAGGTTCGTAGTTCCCGTTGTTTTTGGTGTCTGTCCGCAGTGGTTAGGGTTGTTTCAGTGGGTTGTGTAGACTTCCTAGTGGAGGGGACTAGTGCCTGTGCTCTGGTGGATGAGGCTGGATCTTGTCTCTATGGTGGGCAGGTCCACGTCTAGTTGTTGTAGTTTATCTTATGACAGGGCCGAAAGTAAGCTCATTACACGAGATGAATTGTGCCGAAGCACAACAGTAGAGGGCTGCCGCTCGCTCAGGCAAAACAGCGCCATCTGTCCTGCTGTGGTAGCTTTTATTAAAACAATATCTAGTTTTACACTTTAAGACTTGTCTTCTTAACATTTCAGAAATGCCAAAGCAGCAACCTATGTTTTTATTAATTATACAAGCAATAATTGGCTTTCTTGAGAACATGCCGTGCTTCATCCTTGAGCGCAAAAGCAGCACAAAGTTCCCACCATTATTTTGATTATACTGAAGTAGCACAAGGACATTTCCTTGCATTCCCACCACTCTGATTATACTGAGGACATCTCATGGATCAGTGCCCAAAGCACTCAATTCTTTTTCGCAGGCCCCCGGTTTGCCGGGGGTGGGCTCAAAGCATTCAGGACTGTTCACAGCTCTGGCTTATTCGCATGCCCCCAGTTTTCCGGGGGGGCTCAAAGCAATCAGGACTGTTTGCAGTTCTGGCTTATTCGCCAGCCCCCAGTTTGCTGGGGAAGGGGGGCGCTCATGGGTAACGTCTCCTTTCCGTGTCCTCAGTTATTCCACTACATTTCCCCCTTTGTGTTTTCCAATTTTTGTAGCATCAAGGAGAACACGGCAGCATTACTCTCGGTACTAAACTACATGGAATTATTTTGCAGCTTGTGCAGCATCAAGGAAAACACAGCAGCATGTTGCGATGTTGTATGGCGGGTGACTTTCAATCGTCGTCGGACTACAATTAAACATATGATTATTATTATAATGAGCATTAGCAATCCTGCAGTAGAAGCTGTTATGGCTATAATACCCATGACAGCTGTAATCAACATTTCTACAAATCTTTTACTTCTTTTTAATGCATCAGCTAAATATTGTAAAACAGCCATAGGAAGAGATTCTTGTCATTCCCTTCTAAGATTGACAGGAAGTCAAAGACCTGTCCGAGCTCGTAAGATATACAAACTTTCAGTAGATCTGTTAAAAGATATACTAGAGTTAATGCAGGTATACAGAGAGCAATTTTTACACATTATAATACCTTGAGTTTTATTCCATACAGCTGGTCCCTTTAACAATATATAAGGTAATTTCACACAACTACGAGTATATCGAGTAACATTTTCATGAAAAGTTAAACTATGATTTCCAGATTTGTTAACCATATGTCCTACCCAGGCATTAATCTTTTTCAAAGCTGTCATAAGCTTCCATAAATCCTTTTGAATAGGATATCCATTTAAATGAGGACCAGGAGGAGAAAACCCTCCTGCATGTTATACTATGGTATCATTAATAGTATTGCTATAAATAGTGTTATCCTCTCTGTGCCAGTGTAAATTCTCCAGACCCCTTTTTCCTCGGGCGGAGCCAAAAGGGCTCTAATCAATGACGCTTCCCCAAGAAGTATTAATAAGAACCCGAGCCATTTCTCCTCGGCATCGAGTCCAATGGTCCCAATCCGATAATCGAGCCACAAGAGGCACCTGGCATGGAGGCAAATCGGGTGTGGAAACATTCTCATTAAGAGTGGAATTAGAACTTTTAAAACTATAAGCACTCAAAAGATATAACCCATGATATCTGCTTTTATTTTTGACAACACTTAACCATGTCTGATAATTCATTTTAAGGCAATGATCTCCCTTTCCCATACAAATAGGAGGTCCATTAACACCCACAGTGTAATTTTCTATTATCCTTTCTTTTTTTTCCCGGGCTTTAAAGGGCCTCTGTCATCAAAAGGACCAGGCAACCATCCAGACTCATTTACATATACAAGAATTGGGGCATCCCACCAGGTAACACCCATATTAAGAGGAGGGTTAGGAACATAAGTCCAATAAATATGGTTAGTACAATTTATCTCATTGGCTGATATGCTTATTACCTGTGTAGACAACATTGCCAACATAGCCACAAAAAGATTGGTGCTAGTGAGGGGTTTACCCTGTGAAATGACAAGATTTTCAGCAGTGCCTGTAAGCTTTTTCATTTGCCCCCAGGTCAATGGAGGCTCCTTCTTCTTTCCACCAAGTCTTAAAGTGTATATATTGTCCAGGTTCAAGAACAGTCTCGGCAAGCGCCTCCCAATCTTGAGGAATTAATATGTTTTTGGAAGCATACCTAGACAAAAGACCTTGAACATAATTAGAACGTATCCCATACGCATTAATGGCTTTTTTTAGCATTTAAAAAATTTTTACATCATGAGGGTTATACTCAACGTTTATATATACATTCGGAAATTGATCATTAGCAGGCATAGCTTGTTTAACAATAGGGAAAGCAAAAAATGATTCAGAATATTGCTTTTCTTCCTTATTTATCTCTTCTTCCAACAATATTTTATTAGATTTAGGTTTTAGAGGAAAGCGAAACTGACGAGAGGCTCCAACAGGATAAGCTGTTAATTCTAAAGGAGGAGCCGAAGGAATAGTAGGACATGGCTCCTGATATAAAGGAGGGGTAGCATTGTTTTTATTTTCTTCCAATTTAACCATCAAATTTTTTAACTTTGAAAGTATATCAGAAATCTCATTCTGTTGAGAAAGTGGCATCTCATTTTGTTTGCTAGTCTGCTCCCATTCTTTATCATCATCAGAAAAAGCCCCTTCATCACTGGAATCTGAAAAATCCTCTCCTGTCTCAGACACAAGGGGAGGAGGAGGCGGAGGAAGGTCCTCTATAGGAGACTTACTGAGCAGCCGGGCTGTAAGGAGGCCGCGGCGCGGGGGGGCGAAAAGTAGCAGAGTGATCGGGAGCAGAATTTGGACACTGAGGGCGCACTCCATTTTCACTTTCCGTCTCAGACTGTAATGGTTCCAGAGCAAGGGAAATTAATTTACAGAGACCAAACACGGACAGATATAGGGTCTCCATGCTGATGAGCTCTTCTTAAGGCTCGCATAACCTGTTTCCAAACTTTTAAATTCAACTGGTTATGACCAGAAGATTGAAACCAGTAACAATGTTTACGTACCAGTGCAAACAATTCATCAAAAGATTCTGGTTTCACTTTCACTCCTGAACTCCGTAATAACTGTTTCAGGAAATGTATTGAAATTCTACTGAATGGGAATTCCCCATTACAGTTACTCTACTGTTGCCGAAGGTTTTGCTTACTCTGAGTGGACCAATTTCCCCTTCGGTCCCGCGATCACGCGATTACTTACCCGCAAGTCCCTGTTCGGGCGCCAAATGTTGTAGTTTATCTTAGGACAGGGCCGAAAGTAAGCTCATCACAGGAGATGAATTGTGCCGAAGCACAGCAGTAGAGGGCTGCCGCTCGCTCAGGCAAAACAGCGCCGTCTGTCCTGCTGTGGTAGCTTTTATTAAAGCATTATCTAGGTTTACACTTTAAGACTTGTCTTCTTAACATTTCAGAAATGCCAAAGCAGCAACCTATGTTTTTTAATTATACAAGCAATAATTGGCTTTCTTGAGAACATGCCGTGCTTCATCCTTGAGCGCAAAAGCAGCACAAAGTTCCCACCATTATTTTGATTATACTGAAGTAGCACAAGGACATTTCCTTGCATTCCCACCACTCTGATTATACTGAGGACATCTCATGGATCAGTGCCCAAAGCACTCAATGCTTTTTCGCAGGCCCCCAGTTTGCCGGGGTGGGGGCGGGGAGGGGGCTCAAAGCATTCAGGACTGTTCACAGCTCTGGCTTATTCGCATGCCCCCGGTTTGCCAGGGGGCTCAAAGCAATCAGGACTGTTTGCAGTTCTGGCTTATTCGCCAGCCC
>NW_020185339.1:10292755-10324274 GCF_003031525.2 Neophocaena asiaeorientalis asiaeorientalis
AGGCAGGAAGGAAGGAAGGAGGGAAGGAAGGAAAAAAGAAAGAAGGAAAAGTAAAAAAAAATAAAGTAAGATAAAATATAATAAATTTATTAAAATTAAAAAATAATTATTAAGAAAAATATTAACAAAACAAAGCAAAACAAAAAACCGGACGTATAGAACCCTTGGACAAATGGTGGAAGCAAAGCTATACAGACAAAATCTCACACAGAAGCAAGTATCTATGGAAAGGAAGGTGATCTCCGCATCTTACTCTTCCGCCATCTTCCCGGAAGCCATGCCTCACTTTTGTTGGGATTAGTCAGCAAACGCTTTTTCGAACCGCCAAATTCTCCACACCTCCTACCTTTCGCCTTGCCCTAGTCTCGAAGCTCCCTCCACTCTTAACATTTTTATTGGAGTATAATTGCTTTACAGTGGTGTGTTAGTTTCTGCTTTATAACAAAGTGAATCAGTTATACATATACATATGTTCCCATATCTCTTCCCTCTTGCGTCACCCTCCCTATCCCACCCCGCTAGGTGGTCAAGTTCTGCCTATATTTTCCTCTAAGAGTTTGATAGTGTCTGGCCTTGAGTCAGGAGCAAATGGATGTTTGGTGATCAGTATTTTTTGCCATACCCATGAGGTAGTTAACATTTTATAAATACTTTAAAGATAAGGATATAAGAGGTGAGAGAGACTAAGAAACTTGTCCAAAGCTGCACAGCTGGTAAATGGCAGAGCCAGAGTTGAAATCTAAGCCCTTAGATCCACAGATCATAGTATCTTACTGCCTTATTCCTCTTTTCCCTAAATACCCTTCATTGTCTCTCATTCCCCAACCAATCCCTCTGTTCCTATTATCAGATTGGTTTTTAACATGAAAGATACTGAATATGACAAAGGTTCTCATCTGAGAGGAGATGACCTCCCCACAAGATTTCTACTTCTCTGTGTGTCTTTCTGGTTATATACCTAGTTGAGTTTGGTAATTTAGAAAGCATCTGTATATACTTTTGTGATCATTTATTCAGCAAAAACATGAGTACCTACTCTGTACTAAATACCTGGAGTCTAGTGGGAAATTGAAGAACATAGTATAAAAATTTTCCTTATAGATTATCTTATAAATTTTCTTGGAAAGAATTCCAAAATATTCAAAGGTGCTTCATTACAAAATTCCATTGGAGGAGATATCTTTAACATTGTTACTCACATGGACAAGGGTCCTTTTCCTCATACTTCATTTCACTTTTTTCTTTCTTTTTCTAGATCCTTGTAACATATTTGAGAGTCTTGAGATTTTCTTTATACTACCAAATAAGTGTGACTAGATAATCCAAACAAGGTGTGTCTTATGTTTTTGTTGTTGTCATTGTTAGTTTATGTATAAAACAAACAAGAAACCCACTTGTTTTAACCTGGAATTCTTCTACATACATATAGTCAGAATATATTTTAAATGGTTTTGGACATAATGTTTAGAAGGAAGGAGTTTGGTTTAGCACATATTTCAGGTGATGTTTTTGTTTTTTTTATTGAACAACCATAAGATAGATGTAAAGTTTCAAATTATAGGTAGAAATAAGCATCTAATTTTAAATATTACTGTCCTAATGTAACAGAATATGAATATAAATATGAATTGTCAAAGTACTTATTTTATATTACTTTGTCTTATTTTTAATGTTTAATAATTTACAAAATTAACTTCAAAAATGATAGGCCTGATAGGAGGCAGAGGAGCAATAGTTAGGTGCTAGGGCTTAAGTCCTCTACCCCTATTTCTTTGTAAAACTTGTCCAGCAAAACTCAGAGAGTATATCAAAGAAATGGTGTGTAGATCCTGCTGAAAAGTTCCTCAGGCATATCATTCAAAATTAGACATGCCTTCTCTCTCATACTATTATTCTTGTCCAGAACTTGAAGTAGGCAGTTTTCAGACCTGCTGCTTCTTCTAAATTGTAATAAATAAATGACATCCTTATTCATGAGAATCTGTTCTAATTTAGAAGACTTACCTTTGCATGTACCTTTACCATGAAAACCTCAGGGGAAAGTAATTAAATTTAATAGCCTCTATCTGTTCTAAACAAAGATGTACAATAGATACAATGATGATGATCAAATTCAAGTATTTACAGAAATCAGTACTTTGGAAATTCAAATGTAATCTCATATTTGTGGTGCTCTATTCTGGAACTATGGAAATATTTTAATTGTCATTAGAATGGTATTTTTCCCTGTTTTGGAATTTTAATAAGTAATTATTGATATTTATTCTCGGTTATCTTTCTCTCAGCCCATGGAGTAAGGTACTGCTGTGTTGAATACATATTTTCCAAAGTCATCTTTCTAAACTCAAAACTGATTTGATTCTTTGCTTCAATAAGGAACAAAAGGGTACTGAACGGGCTACCCAAGACACATGAAACAATGAGAATGTGGACCTAGCAGAGAGTAGATGCTCGTAAATAAGGCACCAATTTTGCAGATACACAAATATGAAGTGTTTTTAAGTTTTCAATGTTTACCATCAGTATAGGATTTGAACATAGAAAAGAATAGACTATGGCATTTAAACATAAGTGAACAAATCTGAACCACACGAAACAGATAAATGCAAACTGAAGCTACAGTAATATTCTATTTTTTCACTTGTCATTTGGCAAAGATCAAAAATTGTAAAATGTATTTTGACACATTTTTTAAATAGGCTCTCTCACACATTGCTTGTGAAAACAGAAATTGGTTAAGCCTCTTTGGATGGTAATTCTAGCCACTTGTTAAATTATTAATCCATATAGCTTCTGACCAGAAATTAAACTTTTAGCAATCATTTTGTAGGCGTGTTCAAAGATGTATGAACAATTATATTCATTTCAGTACTGCTTGTAATGGCAAAAAAAAATAAAAAAGGAAACAACCTCAAGTATCTATCACTAGGGACTCATTAAGTCAATTATGGAATACTACACAGCTGTTAAAAGTTGTATGTACTAATACGGAATGAACAATAAGATATAATGTTGAGTGATTAAAGAAACAACAGAACAGTGAAAGCCTACCATGAGCCAAATATTCAAACACAAATATTTGAAGATATTCAAGATATTTCAGAAACTGGAAAAAAAAAATACTTGCTTGGGGAAAGTAGTTGGTTTGGGAGAAAAGGAAGGAAGGCATCTTCAGTATAGCTGAACATTTATAATTTGTACACATTGCCTATTCAAAAATGATCAAAAAACAGTAATTTGGGAAACTATTCAACTGTAATATAAGAATTATGGACACGATTATTCAATTATTACTTTCTATAAGAAACAAATATATCATGAGACTGAAATTTATATTTAATACAAATAGATTTTTATTATTTCAAGAAATCTGTGATATTAATGAGGCTAAATAATTGTAAAATGTGGTTCTTGCTATCTTTTATCCCTATTCCTGTCTTTTATAAGGATGCTAATATTTGATTTTAGATACGATGCTTCTCCTGAAATCAATCTTGTGTCGTTAATTATTCAAACATCCAGCCTTCCTTGCTGAAATCATTCTAATTATTCCCAGTGCTCAACAGTATTAGTAAAAGTTACATTTGAATTCAAAATAATTTACATTGAGTCCTTAATATTCCCACAAGCATTTAGCTATTTTTATATTTCACCTCTTGAGATTAAAAAAATAAAAGTAAAAAGATTGAATGTAGCCAATATCATTGTTTTAATTGAAATGATTCTGTGTTTTTATCTCTAATACAATACCATAGAAGGTAGATTAAAATGAGCTTCCTCTCTCTTTTCTGATTTGTAAATCCCACCTCTCATATTAACTCCTCATTTACACTTTTAAAAATTTTATGATGCTCATATTCTTTTTATTATCTGTTAGGTTAATCAGCGGACAAGATTTTATGTACATTTCTAGTGCATTGCCCTTGAGAAATGAAGATTATTATTCATCATGAATAAATAAATACCATGTAAGCTTGTAATGGTAGATTTTAAACAACATAAGCTGCCACCTAACATAATCTCTTGTCTGCTAGATTATGCTATCTATTTTCCAAAATAGATTTTACACGTATCTGTGCAAAATACTGATATGTATTATTGAAAATAACATGTGGCTTTTGGCAAACTAAAAAACCCATTATAGTGTCTATTAAATTATTTAACAAATAATTTTAAGACTATGATTCTTCAATTTAACATTGATTTGGATGGGAGGCAAGGACACAAGCCAGCCTGAAAAATAAGAATTAGAAACAGGGAAAATACATACAATCCTTTCATTAGTGAGTCTTGAAATTTTGATTTACGTTAGATAAATTAAATTACTTTGGCCTGAGCTGCCTTTCCCCCTCTGCAGCAATATTATTCTCCAGAGTCTGTTTTCTACAGCTGTATATATGATTTACAGTGATGGCATTCAAAGACTCTATGTACCATTTCACCCTTCGATACCATATACAGTGGAGAAGCAAGGCACAATAAGGAAAAAAAAATATGTCCAGCTTAAATATGAATCTTCATTGAAGTTTCTATTTGTGACGGTTCTAAAATTCTTTACCATAAATTTTCTGGGATAAGCAAGCTTTAAAAAAATTTTTATTAGAGTTTCTCTTAGCCAGAAAATAAATTCTTTTCTGTGACCTTTGAAAAGTAATACGAATGCTTTATTTCTCATATTACTGTTATGAAGCAGCAATCTTGAAATGCAAAGCCCAGTCATTAGTCACACCCTAGATTAAGGTGACTGTATTTTCACTGTACCCCCAAAAGAGCTCTTTGATAACTGGGACATTGTCCCCATAATACAATGCCTCCTTTAATTTCATTAACTAGTTTGTCAGTTCTGAGCCTGAGCTAAGGGAGTTTTAAGGAAGGACTGAGGAGTACAACGAACTCAGATACCGGTAGTAATTTTGTGAAACCAGTAGTTATACTCAAAACACATAGATTCTCTACCCTGTGTTCTATTAGAACACGGCAAGATTAGCATCTAAAGTAAGTCTCTCCTTTTAGACATATAGAAACATTGTCTTACATCAAACACTTCAAAAGGTTGACACGTCAAAACTAAAGTTTGAATAAGTCAATGTTTTCTTTTGTCCATTCAGAATTGGGGAAAACTCAACCACTTATATCACTTTTTTACCCAGAATCTTACTATGAGGAGCTCGCTAATGACCCTAGAAGCCAGCATGCTTTGACCACGCAGATGGACATGCTTGTGACTGAGAAAAGTTGCTGACATGATGAAAGTCTGATCCCTTTTGAAACAGGTGAGCCCTGCAGTAAAACTGAAAAATATTTTCAAATTTCTCAAAAACAATATTACTGGCCACATTGCCGTAATGCTTATTTCCTAAATCCAGCAAGTATAATTGTTGATCTGTTTATCTTCTTGAGTGGGCTCTTTTTGCAGAAAAGAATGTGATTCATTGTCTTTCTAGCTGAAGGTGATTAGTGGTAATTCAAGAACTTCTATATAGGAAATGGTTATGGAAAAGAAGCTAGTGGATACAGGTTGAAGTTGTCTCACATAACACACAAATGGTATTTATTTATTATTTTTACTTTTTTTACGGTATGTGGGCCTCTCACTGTTGTGGCCTCTCCTGTCGCGGAGCACAGGCTCCGGACGCACAGGCTCAGCGGCCCTGGCTCACGGGCCCAGCCTCTCCGCGGCATGTGGGATCTTCCCGGATCGGGGCACGAACCTGTGTCCCCTGCAGCGGCAGGCGGACTCTCAATCACTGCACCACCAGGGAAGCCCACAAATGATATTTATTTTGACTGTATTCGCATTCATGGGCAAAGGTAATAGAAAATGTGGGGAGGTTCCTAAACCTCTGACCACTCTTCTCCCAAGTTGCTGCTGGCTCGAACCACAAATTAAAATGCTAAAATGCTTTGGAAAAAATCACAACCCAACCAGAATACAAGAACCATAGAAACTGCAATTCCTGGCTGCTGATCTAGACCACCAACACAGGAAGCGCTGACAGCAAATCTCTTTTCTTCCAAGAAATATTTGCAACCAGGAAAGTTTTTGCAAGCCCATTGTCAGGTTTTATACAAAGTTTAATGACAAATTTTCCAGTGTGGATTAAATTTTAGATGTATCACTAATTTAATGAAGGGCCTCCAAAATATCACATTTCATCAAGTTATTCTGGCTGGTGTAACAATTTTGTGGCGAGGGGAGCGTGGAGAGAGAGAGAGAGATGATAGATAAAATAGTTAATGTTATGCTTAAAATACCAATTTCATATTTTAGGTAAAATGCTTTAGTAGCTCAACATCACTAATTCAAGTTATAAATGTGAAAAAGAAAGCAATTTCCTGACAAATCCTTCAGATTGTCTTGAGGACCAACAAGAAATGTTTGCTTCTCATCACTCATTTGAGATAGGTTTAAGCTTATTTTTAATATTAGGTCTAGTTCCTTAGGAAACGGACCTTGAGATGGATATTTGCATGGAAGTAGTTTCTTGGAAAGAAACATAATTTCTTCATAACAGTGTCTGCGAGGGAGAGAATAAAAGAGGATTGGTCAGAGGAGAAATTGTGATGCAGCTGCAACAGAGCCTCAGCCAATTCCTCAGAGAGCTCCAAGGGAATAGCCCTTCAGAGTCCCAAGTTGAAGCAAAAAGGTACCAAAGTCCAGCCTCTCACAAGGACAAGTCCTTGGATGCGATGCCTCCAGGGAAGGGAAAGGACAAGACATTTTACTTTGATCTAAGGCCATGACTGGAAAGGAACTCAGCTCAAATTCCTCGCCAGGCAACCCTCCCAGCAGCCAAACAACTGTCTTAGTCTAAGGGGGCATCTACAGTTTTCTTCCATATAAATCTTAAATCATTCAACTTTTGATAATGAGAACCCATTGAACCCTAGTTTCTAATATCAGCAATGCAGTAATGTTATTTAGGGCTAATATATTGAGAATATTATTGACTCTACGAAGATAGCACATTTTAAATATTTGCTAAGGTTTGTGTGCGCTTATTATTGACAGAATGGACTGTTTACCATCATTAATTTCTTATTAGAGATCTTTAAAGCGTAGATTTTTGACACAACACACAGTTGCAAATAGACAGAATTTATGTCAGTGCGACTGTCACAGATGAAAAGAAAGGACTTTGCTTTTGTAGTTCTACTTTTCAGTCAATATTTGTTTAAGGCTTGGTTGAAAGGGGTTCCATGAACAGGTTGCAAGCTTTTGTACTGACATAAATTCTGTTTATTTGCAACTCTGTGCTTGCCAGGTCTACACCATCTCTCAGCAGGATTCTTAGCATAGCCCACCAGCAGGCTCCTGAGCGTCGCCTCTTCATCTCTGGGAATCAGTTCTCTACATAGGAGCCAGTAAAAACTGGTTAAAATGCAAATGAGACTCTCATTCCCCTGATTACACATCTTCCATGCCTCCCCATTACACTCTGAATATATTCCAAGACCTTGCCATGGTCTAAAAGGTGTTTCATGATCTGGCTTCTACCTGCTTCTTTCAAATCCCCTCATAACATCAAGCACTGAGCTATTTATTATAGCTAAGATGAATAACATTGGCCTCAGTTCTGTTTGTATAAGATAACAAGGTCTTCTGACTCAAGGTATTTGCATTCTGTGTTGTCTGTACCTGGAATATGCTTCTCTCTGAGTCTTGGCAGTTGATGTGCTCTCATTCTTTAACTAGGCTGTCCAAAGATACCTACATATTTCCCTCCCTTCCTTCCTGGGCTTCTACTGACCTCCATGTATTTGCCTGCACCTTCCCCAACCTAACCAACAACTTTCCATAACCTTATCATCACAACTATCCATAGCTATCTTGTTTGTAATTTGATAACATGTTTATTTTCTATCACTCCCATAGATGCAAATTGAATGCTTTATTACTTCCAGTTTTAATAATGTATCTGATCTCTTCCCAATATTTAATTGATATAGCATATAGAGAAAAAGTATGTGAAATGAAACTTGGTAGTTAGCCAAGGACTAGACTAGGTCGTGTATTAGGTCGTGTTAAGATTCTGGAGCAATGGAAACCATTGTCAGGATCTTAGGAGTCTAGAGGTAGAAAGAAGACATAAATATTTCTCTCCGTTTGATGCAATTACTCTGTTCACAAGACATGCATGTTATTGTATTCATATATTTATTTAAATGGTGATTATTAAATTGTCTGTCTTCTTACTGCTGATCAATACTAACATCACCTAGGTTTCTGAAACATTTATTTTGGGCCATTTTTCACAAAAACTTTTCCATGTGTAAAATATTAATATAAAAATTTATCTTGATTCCAAGAAAACTCATATTACCATACTATTTAAAATGGCACCTCTCCAGACCCTCCCCAAACTTGTGTCCCTTTAATTTTCTTCCAGGTACTTGCCTTGGACATATCTATGTATTTATTTACTTCTTAGTTACATGACTATATCAGGACAAGACTGTCTTTTATTCTCCTATATCTCTGTTCCTAGAATAAGACTGGACAAATAGGAAGTTCTCCTCAAATGTATGTCAAACTAATGAATGGATGAATCCATTAGTCTAGGAAATTCACATATATGGAAGCTGCTACTTTCTAATGAAGCTGAATAAATGAGATCTCTTAGTCACTACAGTCCTTTCATCCTGAAAAGGTCATAGAATTAATCTTTTCTTTAATTCTCTGTTTTTATGTATGCAAAATGACTGCCTAATCCAAGGGGTTCATCATTTACTAGCAAATAATAAACACTTTTACAATCTGTTCTATGGCCATGTAAATAATGAATATCTAATTGCTAATTGCTAACAGTTGTATTGATATTTATTATTTGCTACGTTTCTTCTTGATAGTTTAGTTATCATATTTAAGTGAGTTTTACTTTTTAATGGAAGCTTATATACTGTTTTAAAGAAAGAAAGAAAGAAATTATATGTATATAAGAAAGAGAGAAAAATTTTTGTCTTTTTCATTCATTACTCTATTCCCAGTGCCTAGAATAATACCTAGTAGACATGGCAGTCACTCAATAAGTATTTGCTGAATTAATAAATTAACGTAATATACACTTAGCCAATTTTAATGAAGACTCTTCTCTGGGGGGGATATCCACTTTCGTACCTATTCTTAGCTAGATTTTATTTTTACCATCGATTTTTCCTCATATTCTTTTACCAAGGACATCAGAGAAGAAAGAGCACTAGATTATGTCAGTATCATCATATTTTGGGTTCAAGCCCTTCTTTATGTGACTGTGTGGAAATCCTTTAAGTTATCTGAGATTCCAATTCCTGAATTATCAAAATAATAAAAGCCGTTTTGGACTTTCTAAAGTTCCATTTCAAATCTAAAATTATACGTTTTCTTCAACACTCACCACTAAAGTCCATTTCAATATATATCTGTTTTTAGAGGCAATTTGTAGACCAGTAGACACTTTTATCTCTTTTCAAGTATTTTCAATGAGAAAGCCTCCCAATTATTGAAAGCCCTTTTCTTTCTTCTTTTTTTTTTTTTTGCGGTACGCGGGCCTCTCACTGTTGTGGCCTCTCCTCTTCCGTTGCGGAGCACAGGTTCCGGACACGCAGGCTCAGTGGCCATGGCTCACGGGCCCAGCCGCTCCACGGCATGAGGAATCTTCCCAGACCGGGGCACGAACCCGTGTCCCCTGCATCAGCAGGCGGACTTTCAACCACTGCGCCACCAGGGAAGCCCAAAGCCCTTTTCTTTAATTCCCCTTTCTTACTCACCTATATGGCATCTCCCTAATTACATAATTAAGGGATTATAACTATACTAAAGTTATTAATTTTAAGAATTAATAACCATCTGGGAGGAATAGATGACTCAGCTTACAACTGAAGAGCCTTATGCATTTGGATGCTGCTGAATAAAGCAAGAATCAGGTAAAACCACTGAAGCCAGATTCTGTTCCATATTGAAGAGCTCACCCCCAAAACTGCTTTGAAG
The DNA here is from genome assembly GCF_003031525.2 of Neophocaena asiaeorientalis asiaeorientalis. Lineage (NCBI taxonomy): Eukaryota > Metazoa > Chordata > Mammalia > Artiodactyla > Phocoenidae > Neophocaena > Neophocaena asiaeorientalis. The sequence continues at coordinate 10,302,723 of NW_020185339.1, forward strand.
GCCAATTATACCTGGATATTGCGTTGGGTAGTATAGCTTCTATCTAATTTTAGAAGGGAAATCTGAATCAATTAATGCTCTCTATTAGCCAGTTGGATTGGTTACATTACTTAGCAACATTTTATTTGATATAGAGTTACCCACACCTTTGCAAGTGAGGTGGAATGTGTTATACATTATAGTATTTAAGCTATTAAAGACTCTATTAAAGAAAAGTCAATAGAAAATTATTATATTTCTTATTAACATTTATCTAAGAAAATGTAATAAAAGAACTAGTACATAAGAATAGTTTTCTTCATCTCAAATAAAAAATAATTAAGATTTTAATCTTTTTTTATCTCTATGATGTGATCTATGAGGTTGGGATAAGAGGCATCTTAACTCCATTCTCTACTGTAGAGGGCATAGTAAGATCAAATAGCCATGTGATTTCTTCTATGAGGCTTTCTGGGATGTGTCAAAATCTTCAGGAGAAAAAACCTTTCTCTCTAACTCTTGTTATGTTATTGTGTTTTGTCATCCTAAAACCGTCTCTGCCTCCTTTGTCTTGATCTCCAAATGTGATTATTAGAATTATTTAAGTGGACTATTCCTAGTTGTTTACCTACAGAATTGTGTTTCACACTTTCTAGCACCTATGACAATTAAGGAAGTAAAATCATCTCCAGCTCCATGGAACCTGTTAGTCTTAAGACAATCATGGTAGTGATTTTCTCTACCAATACATTAGTTTATGAGGAGGCATGAGATGAATGTCTGGCCCCTTCATTCATTCACTCATCTATTCAATAATCATTTTTGAGTGCCTCCTATGTGCCAGGCACTTTTCACGGTCTTGAGGATACAGAGAAAATACAAGTCACAGTTCTTCGTAGAGCTTATATTTTAGAGGAAAGAGAAAAATAAAACAAACATAAATCAATCAATCAATAATATCTCAGGGAATGAAAAGTGCTGTGAAGAAAAATAAAGCCAGGTAACGTAATATAGAGAAATGTGGGAAGGATGTTGTTTTCAATAAATGTGATCAACAAATCTCCCCTATGTTATGTGACATAGAAGTTGTGATTGAAAAAACTAGAATACGGGCTTCCCTGGTGGTGCAGTGGTTGAGAGTCCGCCTGCCGATGCAGGGGACACGGGTTTGTGCCCAGGTCTGGGAAGATACCACATGCCGCGGAGCGACTAGGCCCGTGAGCCATGGCCACTGAGCCTGCGCGTCCGGAGCCTGTGCTTCGCAATGGGAGAAGCCACAACAGTGAGAGGCCCAAGTACCGCAAAAAAAAAAAAAACCAAAAACTAGAATACAGTTGGATATCATTTTAATGACTAGAATTGCTTTGTGATCCTAAGAGATAAGAGTATATAAAAAGAATGTAGAATCTGTTATGAACAATGATCTTTACATTTAGATAACAAAGGTATTTGCATATCTCAAGAGACAACCAAAAAGAAAACTAGCTCAAATGATACAACCATTTGAATAGGAGTTATAGACTCTAATATATCTTAAAAATTAACGATGATATTACTCGAAAATAAGGGAAACCTCTGTATGATCACAGTTTCTTCTATACCATGAAATCCTTGCTATGGATTATGAACAGATTTCATTAAATTTCGGTCACTTCAGGCTAAGCTAAGAGAGTGACCTCAAAAATTACTTGGAAAGGTGTTTCTGAAAAATGTGTGATGTATATTTCCTTATTATGTAGTCGATTTTGAACACTTAGTAGATCTACAATTAAGTTTAAGAATATTTGTAACAATAAAATAAACCCATTCTCTTAATATTTTATATTATGAAATATGTACATATTTGATAATATAAATATTTGTTTGTATAAGTAATATTAAAGAGAATTTGACCTGTTAGAGTGACTAGTCAATCCTCTGACTTGTTTAATATTTAAGTTATAAGAATTATTTTACTTTGGAAGTATTTGTTATTTAAGGTAAATAGACATGGTACTTGAACAAATTAAATATATAAACTTCATAAATACAGTTTAAATATCTAAAGGAACTTAACGAAGATAGTAAAAAATATATATTAATCAAAGTTTTTTCAAGATAATTATTAAAATTACTAGTCTTAAAAACAGAATAATCAAATAGATAAGTTGGAAATATTAAAAATGTGATTTTAGGAAAGGAATAACTTTAATAAATTGAAATATTTTTCAAAATCTCTGAACAATCTTTGGTATGAAAAAGTACCTACGTGGGCAAGATAAAACATATTTTTCATTAGAGTAACTTTTAAGCAGAGACCTGAATATACTAGGGGGTATTAGCCACAGAGAAAGGTTATCTCTAGCAGAAGGAATATTAACTGCAAAGGCCCTGAGGCAGGAACATGCCTGCTTGATGTTTGTGGTGAAGTGTGATTCGTAGAATTGCTGTCTTGCTCCCAGACCAGAGGGTGAAGCCCTAGAACTAGGTCAGAGCCTAGGATTGACATGAGGTGGAAGCAGAGCCTGGTATATTCTCCCCATCTTCTTACTTCTTGCTGTATAAAATAACAAATGCCCTCATTTTTTAAGCCAGTATGTATTTGTAGTTATGTATTGTTTGCAGGTAAAAATATCTGAACAATTCAAGTTACTATTTATATTTTTTCAATCTTCAAATTGCCAAACAATGAGTGGGCAATCTTTATTAGGTGGATATGCTATAGGACTTTATTTTCAAGGACATTTTCATTTACAGGTTAAGGTGTTATATCTGGAGTTAATTATTACATAATGACATATATATATATTTGCTACTTCCATTTTACATGCATTGTCTCTCTGAGTTTCATTCAGTCACAGCATGAAGTTGTTATACTCAGTTTATAGGGAAGGAAACTGAGACTCAGAGAGGTAAAATCATTTGAACGGGAGGCAGGTTTTCAAAGGCCAATGCCATTGCTATTTTCATTATAACCAACTGTTAAAAATTGGTCTTTGACATAAAGCCATAGGCCAACTAAAATTCTAAGTCGTAAATTCAGGGTTGTGGAATCTCTAATAAGGGAATTTTTGGCAAAATAATGGAAGGAAGGATTTCATGGAGCAGCCTTCTATATAGAGCTCTTCAAATAAAACTACGTTAGTAGCTTTGTCTATTTAAAAGGCTAACTTTGTGTTGAAAGAGCCAGGAGTTTGTGGAGAGTTGCAGAGACAATGTCTGTCATTTAGTAGCTGAGTATTGAGATTCAGTTTCCTTCTTACCAAGCTATTGTGGGGAGTGATATACATATAAAACGCTTAGCATAGTGCCTACCACATAATAGCACCTCTGAGGTGCTCTTTAAAACTTCACCAGGAATCATAAAGTGAATGGTATTTTTTTTAGAATATTCATCAACCAATTACCCATACTTTGAAATTGCATAGGAAAATTAAAATCTTAACACAATTTTTTTACTAATATACTTAAAACATTCTTCTGTCCTTAATTCTGCTGCTCTCCTGTTTTTTCCACTTATACCCCCATCACTTAGTCTCTGGTGGAGTCTAACACCTGTTATATATTATATATATAATAACACCTGTTAATGTAACACAATGAAAATAAAATGAAGGATTTCATGAAATCTTTGAACATGATATCAGAGATGAGGTTTGGTAGTTGGGTAAGTTAAAAGCAAAACAGGATGTTAACACAAAGTATTTCAAAGAGGAAGTATTAAGATATTAAGAAATTAAAACAAGACCTTGAGAAAATTACTTAAACTCACAAATGCATTTATAAAAATGAATCTACTTATAGTCAAACTGAGAAAGTCCAAATAAAGCAAAGAACATCATTATATCAGAGTATCATGATATATTTTTTACAGAAAGTATCACTGGATTGATTTTTATTTATTCTTTAAAAAAGAACACATATTGGCAATTATGAGACATTTTGTTAAATAAAACTTGAAATAAATTTATTATCAATTTTAAGGTCTAAGAATGTAATTTTCACAATTTCCTATGAAAATTTGCTTCCTCTTTTAAATGATTTTCTTTGTGTTAATTGCCTTCATTAAATTATCTTCTCATGATCGAACTTCCTGTAAAACAGTACCCTTAAAGGATGATTCCCAGAGTATAAGAGACTGAAAATGTTCAAGAAAAAAATGCATTAATTAGGCAGCAAATTAGTCAGTAAGGGAAGTATTCATAGCCTAAGGAAGGTCACAGAAGTAGCGTCACTAATGCTGGTCCTTTCTATTGCTAAAGATTGAGTAAATAACATTTAATGGTCTGGATGGATTCCCCATTCAAGTCAGCACCTTGGGCAGTGGCTTCATTCAGTCATTACTTAATATTTATTGAGCATTCACCGAGTCAGGTAGGGGGATGTTGGAGATAGAGTATTGTGGGAAAACTAAAAATCCTCATAAAGTGTATAGCCTAATAGGAGAGACAGACAATGAAATGAAAATTAGTTAATTATATACTATGTTTGCTACTAATACGTATCTTGAGGAAAAAAAGTAAAGTAGGTTTGGGGTATACTAAATGCTGTATATGGCTGATTGGAAATTTTAGATTTGAGCTAGGAAAAAACTTCAGTGAGACAATGATTTTGCAGTCAAAAACTTGAAAGAACGGGAAATAGCTGTGAAGACTTCTAGGAGAAGAGCACTCAGGCAAAGGGAAGGGCAAGTACAGTCTTGGTAGTGGGAGCACACCTGAGGTTTTCAAAGAACTCATGGAAGTGGACATCAGGAGAGGCATGGGAAATATTGAAGAGGTAACAAACAGCCAACCTTCTTAAGTCTTGCTTCCTTCTCCGCCAAAGTGGTATAAAAAGGATGGTCTGTGCCTAGGAGGGTTGTAAATATTCCATGAGGTAATTCTTACAAAGCATTGAGCATAATGCCTGGCACATAGTAAGTGCTTAATAAATGTTTGTTCTTGTTGTTTGTTATTTCATGGAAATAGAGCCAAAGGGCTGTTTATCTATGTCTGATACCACTGAACATTTGAATTATTTAACTGATTCCCTTTACTTTGATTCCATGACCGCTTGGAAACCAATGGATTATAATTTCATTTCCTGTGTGGTTCTGCCTCAAGGGAGAATATGCCAGTTTTACTAATACAGGTGTTCCAAATTAGATGTCAGTACGAGTTACCTTTCTAAATGACAAATTTTCGACTTTGCCACCAAGAGGCTAATTAATGTGAGTTTACCCATGAGAAAATGATCTCCTCTCAAACATTTTACTTGTAAAATCAGGTTTCTAAGTAGATCACCAGACTTTCCAGCACAGAAAATTCCCTAAGGTGACTCAGCTCAGTGATGCAGCCTGGGGGACAGCCAGCAAGGCTCTCCTGGCAGCCTTCATCTCATCTGCTTTTCTATTTAAATGTTGCAAATACCTAATCGCCACATACCCTTACTCCATACCGTCACATCTGTCATCTCTCGTCACCCTCTGCATGTTTTTGTGAGTGTGCAAAAGAGCTGCTACTACCCCTATTTTATAAATGCAGAACTGAGATATAGAGAGATGAAGAGAGAGACCTGGGTCTTGAGCCCAGGTAGTCAGTGCTTCTTCTACTACAAGAAAGAAGAAATCCTGGGGTTTAGTCTCAGATTCCCCTCTAACAGATATGTGATCTTGAAATATCTTTCCTTTTTGGTACTCAGTTTCTCGAGGGAGTTATAGGAGTAAATGACCTATAATATCCTTTCTAATATAAATATCTTAGAATACTAAGGTAACAGTGAAATGAGCAAATTAATAGAACATGTGGGGAAAAATTCAACCAGACCAGAAATTAACAAAAGAATACAAATATGTTAAATATGAACAGAAACACCTTGGCCATATATAACTTAGGTACTGTAGGAAGTTGAGGAGGTGGGAGAAACAGGAAGACAGGTCCTAAACATTTATATTTGTCAAAGAGAGACCAGGTACACTGACAGACGCTTATTTTTATATTTTCCCTTTGGAGTTATTTCATGGAAAACTAATAAATTAATAAAAATTTATGAAATAATAAAACATTTATTTACTAATAACATTCGTAGATGTTGTTATACCTGCAGTTCATCATTGTTCCATTTGTTATTCAAATAAGTGAAAGCTATTTTCCATCAAATTTCCACTGAAATGGATTACTAATAAATTTAAGAAAAATATGAACAAAAATATGTACACCAAAGTAAAATAAATGAAATAAGATTAAATAGTCTAATAATTTATTTTTCAAGAAATAAATAAGGGAATAGGAAAATAATTTTAATTTAATAAATTTAATGAACATTTATTAAATAATTTAAAATTTATTAACATCTTATTAAAATTTATTAAAAATTAAAACAAATGCTTTATTAAAACAAAGCATGACTGAACCAACCAAAGCCTGACTGAACACTGCAAAAGTACTTATTTGAAAACTTTTTATAAGTTCCTTTTTTTTTCAAATTGTGTGTTCTGAAGTACATAATCACACATATTTTTTAATTAGTCACTACAACAGTGCTGCCCTGTTAAGGTACCACCATGAACTCCACAATGGTCTTTTTGTGTTGGAGGCTTCCGTCTGTTATCTCTTGGTTCACTGATCTGTGTTTTTGTTGGACATGTTGGAGAGATCTTGAGGACTTTGGCAGTCCAAGTCCTCTAGCGATTTTCTACCCTGTCATCTTAAAAGGAAACTGTGCTGCCTCATACAAAACCACCCTTACTAATGCAGTGAAGTGGCAGGGAAAAGGAGGGCAGTCACCTCACCTCGACATACTTTTTAGAATACGTTCTGATAAATTGTCTGTCTGGTCTTCTTAATTTTTCTAATGAGCCCACACTGACCATTTGAATACAATAGAGATTTCAAGAAACTACAGTTTTCCAGCTCCACACTACACTGATACTTCAGTTAAATGCATGCCTTCAGGGCAAGGTAATTGAAATGATAAATTAATTGCATCTGTTTTAAGCCAACGTAGGAAAACTCTAGCGTTCTATGCATCAAAATGTCTTTTCTCACAGCAGGTATATTATTGCACTTAAAATCAGGTTAGGACCTTCTTACTGTGGTTGGAAGAGGGAGGAAAGAGGATCGTTTATTCCTTGGAGAACATATACTTCTATATCTGTACATAAAACAACCTTGTCTTTTGGTAGCAGGCTTTTAATTACATCCCAGGGAGAGAGTGACTTACATTGATTATTTACTGGAAGAATGCTGAGAGCATAAAAGAACGTGATTCACTCCACTACAAAGAATGACAGCATTAAGGCCTGTCTGTGCCAGCATTTGAAGATTTCCTCCCTCCCCTTCCTAGGATGCAAGATGCATCAAAGATTTATTTAAAGATTCTTGACTTTGGATAATCAAGATAGATTTAAAACATTCATTTAATAAATGAGCCTATGGATGCCACAGAGACTAAATTAGTCACATCACTGGATTCCACTGCTCCATCTACTTCTGTGGTTTACTGAGGATCTAAGCTTAAACTTTGTTACGACTTGAATGTTTACATATTGTTTTAATATTTTCACTACAACTGACTATCCATAGATGTTATTATACCTGCAATTCTTCATTGCTCCGTTTGTTATTCAAATAAGTGAAAGCTATTTTCCATCAAATTTCCACTGAAATGGGTTGCTAATAAATTTAAGAAAAATATGAACAAAAATAGGTGCACCAAAGTAAAGTAAAAGAAATAAGTTAAAATCTAATAATTTACTTTTCATAAAAATATATAAGGGAATAGGAAAACAATAAAACAATATATAAGGGAATAGGAAAATAATTAAAAAGTTGGATTAAATTAGAGACAGGATATATGGTGCTGATAATAATTCAGACACCTCTATTTAAATCTATTTTCAATACTTATAGAACCACAAAAGGGATAGATTCCAGTCCAGTATAGTATCTATCACAGAAGGAACTCGACTGAAAGGAACATTTGGCATCAGCTGCTTTTTTCTTCTAGATTGAGGACATTAAGTGATGTGTCCATTGGAAATGCCACTAGAGAAAAGGGAATAGAATTACAGAATCACAGAATTCACAGTATCACTGAATTTAGAGTTGATGAAGTTTACTTGGAATACCTTCATTAAAGGGTGAGTTGTGTAATTATTTGGTTAAGCAAAGAAAGATACAACTGAAGATCATATTTCTTTTGGATTTCAACATTTAACTCAATGAGGGCAACAATCATGTTTCATATCAACACTTCCTAAATTTTTTGGAGTTGAGCTCCATCATTGTTTGCTTGTTAAATCATCCCCTTCTCCAAGATCAACCATTTGCAAAGCCGATTACAAATTCTCAGAGAACTGAACATATTTGTTTTGAATATTTGCAGTTTCTTTTAGGCATCTCAAGAATCACAAAACCAAGATTAGGATTTACTGTTTGATGACTTTGAGATATTTAAAAATATCTATACCAAAGATGAAAAACTAATTTTGTTTTATGGGATTATCACTCCAATAGTCTCTTGCTTTACATTGCAAATACATTTGGAAGCCTCTAGGTATTTACTTCTAGACTGTGTGCTTTCCTGGGGAGATCATATTTGGAAGACTGAAATAAAATAATCCCTGGTTTTCCTGTCATTAAAAGCCTCTATTTACAAACCACAAGCCTAAAGGGAGTGAAATCAACTAAAGAGAAATATGTGCTACAAAGGGAGCTTTAGTTCATGTTCTGGTCATTTAGACAAGATTTATTACCACCATTGATTTACACCATGTATTATAGTTAAGATAGTAATTGCTACATTATAGTTTATAGTATCTCTAGTACCTCTGAATGATGTCCTTTTTAAAACAGGACTGTACACTAATAATGCACTGGGTCATTACTGTTTTTGTTGTATATTGCTTTTCACAAATTATTTTTTTTAACAAAATGCAGTTCTTTTTCCCAGAGTTTTAATAATCTAGATCCTTCTATAGAATCATTTTATTGACATGCTCAAAGTTTATATTCTAAATATCGTTTGATCCTGGCATGTACCAAGTGTTATATATGTCACAGGAAACTCAAAAATTAATGACTTCACTCCTATCCTCAAAGGGTTTATAGTTCTTTGACTATAAATACAGATAAATAACCCTGTAGTTACACTATAATGTGATAATAACAGTAAGTGCAGTGTCCTATAGAATGAGTGGGAGCACCAAAAAGAGTTATGAATTGATCACAGAGGCCTTCTGAGAGGGTTTATGGATAGGAGTGTGGAGGAGTGAAGAGTATCTCTGAAACGTGGAAGGGCGTACTCGAAGGTGTGGAAGGAATAAAGAGTGTGGCCGTTTGAAGAATCACAAGTAGTTCAGTCTGGCTGGCACCTAGAACTTGATAATAAAAGCGCCATTAGATGAAGTTAGACAGTTAAGAGGGACCCAGATCTTAAAAGGTTTAAAACTTTATACGGGGTCTTCCCTGGTGGCGCAGTGGTTGAGAGTCCGCCTGCCGATGCGGGGGACACGGGTTTGTGCCTCGGTCCGGGAAGATCCCGCATGCCGCGGAGCGGCTGGGCCCGTGAGCCATGGCCGCTGAGCCTGCGCGTCCGGAGCCTGTGCTCCACAACAGGAGAGGCCACAACAGTGAGAGGCCTGCGTATCGGAAAAACAAAACAAAACAAAACAAAACTTTATACAGAGAGTAATAGGAACCAGTAAAGGGTTTTGTATCATGCACTTCTTATGCATCACTGCAGATCCATTTAGACAGACCTGTCTCTGGGACCCCTAGCCATTTTGTTTCTATCCCAACTGCTACTCCAGAGACCAACTCGGCATGGGTTTAGAACAACTTTATGCAGGGATATACAGACATGTCCAGTTTCAAGCCTTCACTGAGTGCTTCTAGCCTCACACACCAGGGCTTCCCTGTTGCAATTGAAGCATAACACTTCACAGGACCTGCTTAGTGCCTCTGCATGTGCAACCCAGGAATGTGGGGAAGTTTAGGCCCATCCTTAAAGGACAAGAGTACAAATGCTTGCATCGGTCCATGTATCTAAATATGCCAAATATTAAGAACTGAAAATCAACTTAATAAGCTGTTAAATAAAATATGGTCCATCATCCTACCCATGATAAAAATCTAAAAGGTCAATTTGAGATTAAAAATTTTAGAATCAGTAGTTTCATGTATCAGTTATCTTTTGCTTTCATAACAAATTACCTCCAAATTTCACAACATAAAAAACAACTCTTTATTATATCACAGTATGAATAAGAGTTTCAAAAGCAGTTTAGTTGTGTAGTTCTGACTCAGGGGTATCTCATGAGGTTGTATTCAAGGTGTCAGTCTGAGCTGTAGTCATCTGAAAGCTTGAGTGGGGGCTACAGGATCCACTTTTTTTTTTTAAAAAACCTTCTGATTCTTATTGCCACATCACTTATGAAGAGTTCTAAGAGTTTATACTCCCACCATCAGTAATATATTAGTTTCCTCTCATTGTCTTGACCACCAGTTGTTTTTTTGTTTGTTTTGTTTTTTACTGAAGTATAGTTGATTTACAGTGTTGTGTTAGTTTTAGGTGTACAGCAGAGTGATTTGGTTTCATATATATATATATATATATATATATTCTTTTTTAGATTCTTTTCCCTTATAGGTTATTACAAAATACTGAGTATTGTTCCCTGTGCTATACAGTAGGTCTTTGTTGGTTATCTGTTTTATATTATAGTAATGTGTACATGTTAATCCCAAACTCCTAATTTATCCCTCTCCCCCACTTCCCCTTTGTTAACCATAAGTCTGTTTTCTATGTCTGTGTGTCTATTTCCATTTTGTATATAAGTTCATTGGTATCATTTCATTTTTTTTTAGATTCCACATATAAGCAATATCATCTGATATTTGTCTTTCTCTCTGGCTTATTTCATTTAGTATGATAATCTCTTGGTCCATCTGTGTTGCTGCAAATGGCATTATTTCATTCTTTTTAATGGCTGAGTAATATTCCATTGTATATGTACCACATCTTCTTTATACATTCATCTCTCAATGGCCACTTTCAAAATGGCTCATTCTCATGGCTGTTAGCAGAAAACCTCAATTCCTTGTTGATTTTTAGAAAGAGCGCTCAGTTCCTTGCCATAAAGGTGTCTCCTTAGGGCTACTTCAGTGTTCTTACAACATGGCAGCTGGCTTCTCCTAGAGCAAATGATCCAAGAAAAGGAACTAGGATGAAGCTACAGTGTATTTTACATATTGATCTTAGAAGCCACAACATCACTTCTACCACATTCTACTGCTTAAAAGTGAGTCACTAAATCCAAGCCACTTTGAAGGAAAGGAGAATTAGGCTCTACCTTTTGAATGGAGAAATATCAAAGAATTTATGGATTTTTGAACTTTGAACCATAAAAATATAGGAGACTTTGTCCATGGTCATGAGCCCACTCCCATTCTCTCTCTACCACTGGCTTCTTTCTTCACCATGACTGGCTTCATCTGTACCTATATGAACAGCCATATCACACGTTCAGGCTGGTCCACACACTCCATCATCAGCTGCTTCCTGACCAATTCTCAGGCTTAGAAGTGAAGACACTATTGGGACTTCCCTGGCAGTTCAGTGGTTAAGACTCCATGCTTCTGCTGTGGTGGGCATGGGTTCAATCCCCAGTCGAGGAACTAAGATCCTGCATGCTGCACGGTATGGCCAAAAAAAAAAAAAAAAGTGAAGACAATATCTTGTGGCCTGGGAAGGCCTCAGAAGAATTCTTGGAGCTATTGGGGCAGAGAGTTTTGGAGTTCCAGGTCCCTACTGTGTGGTCTAAAAAGATAAGCATGCATTCTGTGATGGTGAGTATTCTGTTTGGGCAAGTGCCCCAGGTTCCATGGACTCCTAAACTTGTGGGTAAATGTGCGACCACAAAAGAATGAAAATGATATGGAAACCTATAAAATTCATATCCCTGACCCACCTCCTAGAGTAATGGAAATAAAAACAAAAATAAACAAATGGGACTTAATTAAACTTAAAAGCTTTTGCACAGCAAAGGAAACCATAAAGAAGACGGAAAGACAACCCTCAGAATGGGAGAAAATATTTGCAAATGAAACAACGGACAAAGGATTAATCTCCAAAATAAACAAACAACTCATGGAGCTCAATATCAAAAAAACAAACAATCCAATTAAAAAATGGGCAGAAGACCTAAATAGACATTTCACCAAGGAAGACATACAGACGACCAAGAGACACATGAAAAGATGCTCAACATTGCTAATTATTAGAGAAATGCAAATTAGAACTACAATGAGGTATCACCTCACACTGGTCAGAATGGCCATTATCAAAAAATCTAGAAACAATAAATGCTGGAAGGGTGTGGTGAAAAGGGAACCCTCCTGCACTGTTGGTGGGAATGTAAATTGATACAGCCACTATGGAGAACAGTATGGAGGTTCCTTAAAGAACTAAAAATAGAGCTACCATATGACCCAGCAATCCAGGGTCCAATACAGGCATATACCCTGAGAAAACCATACTTCAAAAAGAGACATGTACTACAATGTTCATTGCAGCTCTATTTACAGTAGCCAGACATGGAAGCAACCTAAGTGTCCATCGACAGATGAATGGATAAAGAAGATGTGGCACATATATACAATGGAATATTACTCAGCCACAAAAAGAAATGAAATTGAGTTATTTGTAGTGAGGTGGATGGACCTAGAGTCTATCATGCAGAGTGAAGTAAGTCAGAAAGAGAAAAACAAATACCGTATGCTAACATATATATATGGAATCTAAAACAAAAAAAAAATTGGTTCTGATGAACCTAGTGGCAAGGTAGGAATAAAGCTATAGACACAGAGAATGGACTTGAGGACATGGGGTCGGAGGGGGAAGCTGGGGCAGAGTGAGAATAGCATCGACATATATACACTACTGAATGTAAAATAGTTAGCTAGTAGGAAGCAGCAGCATAGCACAGGGAGATCAGCTCAGTGCTTTGCGATGACCAAGAGAGGTGGGATAGGGAGGGTGGGAGGGAGGCTCAAGAGGGAGGGGATATGTGGACATGTGTATGCATATTGCTGATTCACTTTGGTGTACAAGAGAAACTAACACATTATTGTGAAGCAATTATACTCCAATAAAGATCTATTAAAAAATAAATAAAAAATAAAAGAAAAATATTAAGAAGTAAACAGAGAAGCAGGAAGAAGATAGTAGAAAGTGGCACAACTGAATCCCAGGGAAGAAAGCATTACACGAAGTAGGGAGGGTTCCACAGAGTAAAATGGTGCAGAAAGCTCAAGAAAGAAAATTCAAAACGGTCATTTCAATTTATCAGTTAGTAGTCCACTGGTGACCTTGGAAAGAGTAATTCCAGTCAAATATAGGCAGTGGGAGCCATTTCACAGTAGTTTAACAAAAGAATGGATGGTAAAGAAATGGAGAAAAAGTGTTCACACCTCTTTCAAAGGTTTTTATGTGAAGGGGAGAAGGAAGTCAACAGTCTCCTGTGGGTTGTTGAGGACTGTAAAGTCTGTCATGTCTGTCATTGATGTCAGTCATGATATCGCATACTGTTTATTCGAAGGTGTCTTAGTGCTAATGCAAGGGATTACCAAAGATGAGACATCTCTTCTATGAGAAAGGAAAAGATGTTAGTTTCAGACGTACAGCAAAGTGAATCAGTTATACATATACATATATCCACTGTTTTTTAGATTCCTTTCCCATATAGACCATTACAGAGTATTGAGTAGAGTTCCTTGTGCTATACAGTAGGTCCTTATTAGTTATCTATTTTATATAAAGTAGTGTGTATATGTCAATCCCAATCTCCAAATTTGTCCCTCTATCCCCTTCCCCCCGGTAACCATAAATTTGTGTTTTATACCTGTAACTCTATGTTTTGTAGATAAGTTCATTTGTCCTTTTGTAAATCAACTATACTTCAATGAAAATTTTTTAAAAATAAAATTAAATAAAATTTTTAAAAAAGAAAGGAAAGGAAGGGCATTGGTGTTGCTTTGTTCTAAGATGCTGAAGGAAGCTGAAGAAGATCTCCTTTTATATAAGATGTAAGAGTTGAGGACATCCATAAAGAATAATGAGAAAGTTGGAGAGATAAGTAGTATAAAAAATTAGGATCTGAAAGAGAATCTTGAAGAAGAAGCTACTTAAGAAAAGGAAGGTGAATTTCTGTGTGTAGTTGAGAAGCTGATCGAAATTAGAGAACATAAAATTATAACACCAACTCTCCATATGATTACAAAGTTTTCTCTATCAGCAAATACTATCTGGAATATGGAGAAGAGGTTATTGGACTCATCTGAGTTATGGTTCTGCAGTGTTGAATGGATGGAATGACACGCTGGGGCAGTAATGTTTAGAATATAACAGGCAAGTAGTAGCTGTTGTGATGGAATATACTATAGTGTCTACACTGGAGAAGAAGGACTGATAAGAGATGTGGATGATAATAGAGAAAAGTTGAGAAATGATGCTCTGTGATTCACGATGGGTTTAAAGAATAGATGCAGTGGGATGAAAGCTAGTGAGAAAATAGGATATATAGAAGTATGACCAGGAAGTCGGGTATTTTTATGTATGAAAAATGACTTAGTATTAAAAAAAAGAAGAAGAAAAATAATCTTCATAACAGTCCTGAAGCAAGGCTATGGTTGTCCAGGGATTGAGCAAACCTTTCCTCCTGCTTTCTATTTATAATTAATTGAAATTTTCTTAGGTGATTTTTCTTAACTAGCTACAGATGAGAAGATCTGATCTATATCTAGACTGTTCTGTACCAGTATACACAAACAATAAAAGAAATAATTTTCCAGAAGTACTTAATTACTAACTTAGTTACTAACTGATTATATGTCACAGGTTTTTGTTTAAGATGCCTAATTTTTGATTAAATAATTGTTTCTCAAATTGACTTATGGATGTGCATGGGTTCACATTAAGCATTCATGAACAATCAATTTTTGGTTTTTCAAATAACCGTGAAATAGGTTATTTGGCACCCTGTAGAAAAAACAGCCTGATGATTTTTGACTCGGATATTTTATTGTCATAGAAAGACAGCCCCAGGGAACTCTCTCCCCAACCCTTGGTTTCCTCCAACACTTTCTTCTAATTACTGATAAGCATAGTCGAATAGAAAAGCAATTTGAGCCCAGCAAGACTGCTACTCCTTCTATCAAACCAAGTTCACCTAGGAATAATTGCAGTTCTGACAACTGCTATCGCTTTCCTTCACCCCCTGCAGTGACCTCTCTAGCATCTAACTTCTCCAAGCATTACCAAAATGTATTATCTTTCAATGAGAAAAATAATTGATTTGTGAAAATATAGCCAATCTAAGCTTGTATGAAAGCCAGGCCTTCATTGTCACCTATTACACACCCAGCATTTTATCAGTGCAGCCACATCACCACCTACAAATTATGTGTCGAGGAGGGAGATCCACAGGATATGCCTCCTTGAATTTTTTTTTTCTGCTTTTATTGCTTTGGAAATTCACAGATTGAAAGTAAACAACATGTGTACCTCCTATACCTAAAAATCAGTCAGTCTTTCCATAAAGAAGCTAAAGGAATTTGTACCAATGTTTGGTTCGTTCTAGTTTGGCAAACAACTCAACAAGCATTTGTTGGGCACTTAAACCCACTTTTGAAGATTTTATTCACTTTCTTAGGATATTAGATTATATTTTCAACAGGATTAAGTTTGAGGCATTAAACATTCCAAATTTCACCACAAATAGTATTGAATTGGCAAATGCTTCAATGTCTTATCTGATGCTGAGAGCCTAAAGTGTAGAATCTAATTATTAGTTTTAAGTATTTGTATTACATAGAAAATGTCTATACTGTAGCAGCAAAGTTTTATCTACAGTGTTATATATCAAAGAGATTCATCTATATTTCGGCTTTTATCAGAATTTTTAAGTATTCTTAAGTGAGAACAAATTTAAAATAGTTTAATTATATGTCTGATTGGATGCTTAGAAAATTCTGTTCTTTTAATAGTATTGTACTATTAGGTGTCCCCTTTTACTACTTCTCACTGGTGCTATTTTTATCACTTTACTATAGTACCTGCTTAGTAGCCACATCAAAGAATATTTATTTGAATTTCTTAACCTGAAGTTAATCAAAGGAAATTAGTCCATTTATTAAAATTTATTTTTAAAAAATACAAATTTATTTTAAAAAATATGATAACAACTTATAAGAAACACTTCGGAGGCTCCATATTTGAAACCATAGCTGTTCACTGATTTTCACTGTAAATGGTTTTTGAGACAGCATTTTTGCAGCATCAAAGGATTGCATCAAATAATGAATCAACTATTCTGTTTGGGGGTAAGGAAGATTTTTTTTTTTAATCAAAGAGGGATAACCATATCACATGTACTTGAATTAGCAGGTTGTTTCAATACCCATAAGAAAATAACCCCATTTTACCTTTATAGAGATCAATACTCTCTAAAACCTCATTTCTTGAAAATCTAAAAATTAAAATAGTAAAAATTAAAAATCTCTATCAGCCTAAATGAGGGAAACAATAGCCCCTCCCCCAATCCTTTTGTCTGGGTCACTTTGCAAAGCAAATAAATAAAGCCCAAGCCCATTCTCTGTGTCTTTTCAGCCTCTGTGTACCTGGGGAGATACCACAGAGCTTTCAATCAATAGCCTCCCAAATTCCAGGAATGATTACTTTATTCTCAACGGTCTGTAAGAGGGGTGAAAGGGCTTTAAGGCTTCCAGCTCACAAGTATGATGTGAATTCATAAAGCTTACCTCTGTTGCAGTTGTGACTGAGCTTGCTCTTTGTTTATCAGTCACCCATTTAAAGGTGCAGAATAGAGGACAACATGATACACACAAAATAACACAAATGAATTAGCCAGTTTGCCTAAATTTTTCCCTGGAAAAATGCACATTATTGAAATAACCTACACAGACTGTTTTTAACCTTATGTCATTATAGTACTCTATGTAACCAATGAATATGAATTAAAACTGTAGGTTGGTGCATTAAGAAACGCTTTCAAATTGTGTTAGTTATGTTAGTGGTTTTTTTTTTTTTTTTCGGTACACGGGCCTCTCACTGTTGTGGCTTCTCCCGTTGCGGAGCACAGGCTCCAGACGCGCAGGCTCAGCGGCCATGGCTCACGGGCCCAGCCGCTCCGCGGCATGCGGGATCTTCCCGGACCGGGGCACGAACCCGTGTCCCCTGCATCAGCAGGCGGACTCTCAACCACTGCGCCACCAGGGAAGCCCTATGTTAGTGTTTTGATTCATCTCTAGAGGAAGCATGTACCACATGAAAATATTCTCACTTCTCAGAGAAGAAAAGTGGCATATTCCCAATTTTGTCATTTGGCAGAAAAATGAAATATTTTTCTTTTCTTCTTGAATAGCAAGGAAAACATTTTTCTCAAAACAAAACAGGTAAAGGCCCTGTAAACCTTGGCTCTGCTACTAGAAAAGAGCTTGCATGAGTCAGACATCAGATATTTTAAGTGACTCTACAGTATTATAACATCCATATGAACTTTACATTTTTACCCAGTTCTTTTAAAAACATTAATAAATATAATATACTTTTTTGTGTGTGGGAGGAGCATTTTCCAGGAGTGGGCTTCAATAAAAGGAGTGGGCTTCATATAAAAGCATGTCATCTGCAATGTTCGATAATCTTGCCAATAGAGGAAGTGAGACAGTTTACTATATAAAAACCATTTATTTCAGGAAAACATACAGAAATGTGTTTATTTAATGTACTCATACTCCAATAACTAACTCCTTTTGAACTTGTTGTGATATTTTCCCTAAGAGAGTAAACATTTTGCTCTCCACGCTTTCCTCTATGAAAGTGTTAATGTTTTAGCCTAACCACCTGCACATCCTAATGTCATATAATGGAACCCTGGGTGACTCAGTGAGTCCCTTCCTTACCAAGAGAAACTCATGACATCACTGATGTCCCTATAGAAGCATTAAGTGTCTTAAAAAGATGGAGCTGCTAAATACTTAATCTTGACTAATAGCTGCACTAGGGTAAAACAATTAGTACATTTATTAGTCAGGATTCAATCTACATGTCTTTTTTTTTTTTTTAATGGTACGCGGGCCTCTCACTGTTGTGGCCTCTCCCATTGCGGAGCACAGGCTCCGGACGCGCAGGCTCAGCGGCCATGGCTCACGGGCCCAGCCGCTCCGCGGCACGCGGGATCCTCCTGGACCGGGGCACGAACCTGTGTCCCCTGCATTGGCAGGCGGACTCTCAACCAGTGCGCCACCAGGGAAGCCCTACATGTCTGTTTTTAAAGAAAAATCTTTGCGAGAATATAACTTCTGTGTTCATTACAGAGGTCAGGGTATGGAAGTAGTGACTAAAGAAGATTTCTTCTGTGAAATGCAAGGCTATGAAATTCTAAAACACCCGTATAGATCAAATGCTTTTTCATTTTTAGAGCTAATAATGACCTTGATCAAACTGGTGCATTTTAATGAAAACCAATAACAAAAGCATGAATAGAATCATCATTCATGTACATTCTTATTATTCTTTCCTAATTTGGACACATTAATAATTTGACATTTAGCATTGATGTTTTATTGTCCTAATATCTTATGACTCAAGAATATTGTTATCCTTTAATAAACAAAATGAAAGGGTTATTTTCTTGTTCTCTAATCTTTAATATTAACATTTTTTGATAAATATATCATTGTCATAAGCTATTAATAATAAAGATGGGACTATATGGAGTGAATTTTTTTAATATAAGAGATACAAATAATATCTCACTGTATCTATTTCACAAAAATAGCATCATGAGGACTATCTACTGAAATGACAGCATCGTGCTATTAGGAAATTTATACCCTAGACATATAGGTATGGACCATGGCTATTATATATAGAAAGACAGCGTATAACACACTGTTATTATAGTAACACACTGTTACTATTATAACATATAATCTCTCTGTTATGTGTATAACAACAGAGAGATTACTTAAACTATATAGGTTTCAATTTTTTTCTCATGGTTTTCACTGTCCTAGCCATAACTGTATAGGGACCTAAAGATGATGGGATGTACAGGTTTATTGATCTAAGAAAAAATTTGCTCAGGGTGTCTGTTAAAGCCCCATGGAGATAAGGAGTTTCCCTTTGAAAATAGTTCCTTTAGTGACTAACACTGTACCTGGAATCAAAGGAATTTCCTACTGACTCTGCCAAAGAGGGTGATGCAAGCTGAATCAAAAAATAAGGAAAAAGTATGAAGTAAAAATGGCAAATATGAAGAAGGCTGCCGTAGTATCAGGAGCTCATGCTCCTGGGAGACAGTGCTACCCTAAACAGCAGGTGACTCGTGCCCAAGACTCAAAGTAGTAGATGAAGGCTGAAGCTCACAGAGTCAGAATCACACACGGTTGAAATTAAAATTGTGCTTTTCAAAATAGGGAGATGTGTTTTGGATCATTTACCTTGTGAAAATAGACAAATTTGAAAAATTAATATCTAATCTATTTTTCTTTCTCAGTAAAATGAAGCTTTTTGGATGGAGCATTCTTATGAGCCTCTTGACCAATAAATGAAATTGCATTTTACTGAGACTCTCAGAAAAACATAAGGTTTACTCTTCACTGCATTATTTAAATTGCAGGAGCAAAAGTAAACGATTCATTTTCAATTGTTTGGAACAGATAGCTGAAAGAGCTACTAAACATAAAAAATATAATACATGTGAATTATATTCACTGTCAAGGGAGTGTCGTCTAGAAGTTTAATATGTTAAATATGAGTTTAATTTGAGCATTTCCATTTTTCCAATTTAGGTTGAGTTAAGTGTTCTTATGACAACTTATGTTAATGAAGCTAAACCCCAAAGAGTTTATTCAGTGAACCGTGAAGCACTGAATATCTCCGTGAGGGAGATGACGTCATAAGTGACATTGATTACTATTGCTTTCTCTGGTGTTGGGAATTTTACAGGTTATTTGTCTAAGTGCATAATAATTTTTAGCATTCCTGAATTATTTATTATGTGAATGTTGACTTCCACAAACACCTCTTATGAGATATCACATAGAATTTCACAGCAATACTCTGAAATCACATTGGAAATTGATACTTATATGCTGATTTACATGGCTTCTAATACATTATCTCTTGTTGCCTTCAAACATTCCATTTATACAAGCAATAGAATACACTCAGAGGCCATAAAAGCAGTGACAGCTATATAGTACAGAGCCCCCCTCCTTAAACATTGATTTTACAATCAAGGCTGTATGCCTTCAAAATCAACCACAGAGATTCTAGATCACAAATTACAGTTCTCTTGATGCTTAGTACAAGTGAGCAATTTGATAATGAAAGTAAACTACGTGAGTTTGCCAAGTGATAACAGTTTATATAATATTGTTTACCTAATACATATTTAACATTATTTCTAACACATATATAATATTATATAAAAGACATGCTATACATCAACTTGGGATTTTACAGTTGGAAAGAACCTTAACGGTCACCTAATCTAACTCGGTGGTAATTCTTATTATTATTTATTTTTTTAACAATAAGAAAACAGTTGTCTTAAAGTAAAAGAGACTTTAATATCCTAAGAATGAATTTAGGGCATAAATATTTGACATTTTAAACAAGCAAATGATTTTCAGAGAGAAGCACTTAAATATATTGGTATTCATTTCCTTAATTTTATTTTGCATCTATATTTGCTTTCTACCTCCTCCAACAAGATTTCAATTTTTCACTGAGAAACAAATCTAATAACTCTACTTTGGGCCCAAAAAGAGACCATAATTTCCATTAGGAAAAAAAAAAAAATTGGGTTAGAGACAGGGAAACAATTTTCAGCAAGGATTCTCCTTTTCTACTTTAGCTTCTAAAAAAATAGCTCCTTTGTTATGTGCCTCTATGGAATAGTAATCTTCACCTACTTACAGATTTAAGCGTTAGGATAAAGCCAATGCCCCCTCCCAAGAAAAAAGCCAGCAGCTGATTTTTCTGGAAGCTCAACAACGGTGATTTAGACTTCCTGTTTTATAAGAGCACAGTGAATCATGACAGCTCCTACAGGTTCCCTGGGTCTCAGAGAGCTTTCATTTCTGCCTTGGTTTCTCTAAGAGCCACTCTTATTTACTATTCCTGTCTGCACTTTGAACCTGTGCTTGGGGAGTTTGGCCTCCCTTCTAGTTTGGGCAGAACTAACAAAAGGAAGACCATTTTGAAGATCTTGACAATTTTTAGACATCTAGATGTGGATACTTGAGCTGTAAAACTGAATGTGCGTGCTTGCTTTGCACAATGCAAATAAAAACTGCTTCTCCAAATTGTCATTAAGACACCAATGGGCTTCCCTGGTGGCACAGTGGTTGAGAGTCTACCTGCCGATGCAGGGGACACAGGTTTGTGCCCCAGTCCGGGAAAGATCCCGTATGCCGTGGAGCGGCTGGGCCCATGAGTCATGGCCGCTGAGCCTGCGCGTCCGGAGCCTGTGCTCCGCAATGGGAGAGGCCACAACAGTGAGAGGCCCGCATACCGCAAAAA
>NW_020185339.1:10324468-10393941 GCF_003031525.2 Neophocaena asiaeorientalis asiaeorientalis
CCCACAAAAGGGAGGGCCCCCCACCCGAAAAAAAAAAAAAAAAAAAAAAAAAGGACACCAAGATTTTCTAGTGAACTGTATTCTTCTTAAAATATGGATAGTTTATCTTTTGAGAGTTGATGGCTGCTTTTATTTAAAAAATCATTTCCTTATTCCATTTCTTTCTGTCACATTATTCAAGGTAATAAATACTCCATGGCAGAAACTGTTCCTAAGGGAAGCCTGTTTAAACCCACTTGGGAAAATGCTGAACTTTATATATTCAACTCTCTATCATCCAACATTGTATTGTCTTGGCTGATTCTCGGGAATTATGTGTTTCCTTATACCTAAAAAAAGGTGCTAGGCAAAAATCTATTTGCGAGCCTGTCACATTTCACATATTGGGAAATTTGAACATTTTGCCAAATTTTGATATGTTTTTTAAATATCAGACTTAACAAAATGTAGATGTTCCCAGGCAGAATGAAAAGATGAAAATGTACAATTTCACACTTTCTGTATTCCCTTAGTTAGCAGCTTTTCTGGTCATTAAGTATTCTTTACTGACCTTTACGCTTTTACCCTGAGTGTAAATGGACAGTGAACTGAAAAATCCATGATTTCCATGAAATAAATTAGCTGCACAAATAGGAGTAAAAAATTCATGGATCATTATAGTGGTTCTTGTCCTTCACATCCGATGTGAATTGGTACTTTTAATTAGAAAGTTGTGAATAACATATTTTAAAAGTTAAAAGGAACAGAACACCTAATACTTAATTATGATAATCAGATCACCGACCAATTAAAAGAGTAAATGTGTGCATGTTTTACAGCAATATAAAGATTAAAGCTGAAAACAAAGAAATGTCATTGAAAGGAACCCTCCATTCTTGTGAGCTAATTGCCTCCTATTGCCCTCAGCCTTGTTTTCACAAAGTTCTGAAAGTCACAAGGGTGAAATTAAACATGAAAGAATGACCCCTAACTACTAGGAGTGAAGCCCAGGACTGGTGATCTTCCAACAATTTGCAAATGTAGAGTGATCTGAGTCCCAGTTTACAATTTTGCAACGTGAGTGTGAAACTGTTTTTTGTGGCAGGGAAATGTACTTTATATCAATCTAGGATATTATAGTTGGAAAGAAACTTAGAGGTCACCTTATCTAACTCAGTGATGATTCTCCAATTCTATACAACCATATAAAATAGGCAGAATATTGCACTTGCTAGCCTAACAGAATATATCACATTGTTCTTAGATTCATTACTTATTCAAAAATTATTTTAAAATAATTTTTCACTGTACCAACAGGTTCATGAAAAGATGCTCAAATTCACTAGTCATTAGGGAAATGCAAATTAGAACCATAATGAGTTATCACCTTATGCCTGTTAGAATGGCCATCCTCAAAAAGACAAGAGATAACCAAAAAAGACATCAAAAAGATAAGAGATAACCAATGCTGGCATAGATGTAGACTAAAGGGAGACTTTGTGCACTGTTGGAAGGAATTATAAATTGGTGTATCCGTTACAAAAATAGTATGGAGGTCCAGAAAAAATTAAAAATAGAACTATCATATGATCCAGCAATTCCACTTCTGGGAATATATCCAAAGGAAAAAAAAAAAACACTAACTGGAAAAGATATATACACCCCCATGTTCATAGCAGCATTACTTATAATAGCTAAGTGTCCTTCAATGGATGAATGGATAAAGAAATTGTTATATATATATACACACACACATATGTACACACACACACACAATGGAATATTATTCAGCCATAAAAATGAGAAAATCCTACAATTTGTGACAACATTGATGGACCCTGAAGACATTATGCTAAGTGAAATAAGTCAGCAGAAAAGGACAAATACTGTACGATTTCACTTACACGTGGAATCTAATACAAAAATAACTCATGGAAAAAGACATCTGATTTGTGGTTACCATAAAACAAAAAAGAGGGTTGTGGGGAGGGGGAATTGGAGGATGGTGGTGAAAAGGTACAAACTTCCAAGTAGAAAATAAGTAAGTACTATGGATGTAATGTACAATGTGACCACTGTAGTTAACACTGATGCATTATATATAGCAAAGTGGTTAAGAGAATAGATCCTAAGAGTTCACATCACAAGGGGAAATTTTTTTCTTTTCTTCTTATTGTATCTAAATGAGATAATGGATGTTAACTAAACCTATTGTGGTAATCATTTCACAATATATGTAAATCAATCCATCATGCTGTACACCTTAAACTTATACAGTGATGTATGTCGATTATTTCTCAGTAAAATTGGAAAAAAATTTTTAGTGGGGAAAAAAAAAAGCAATATCCATTGCTGAGTGGGTTCTCAATAAGGAATATCCCATGAGTCAACCTCATTCCCAGTCACCCTGGTAGTTGCTCAGTGGACAATATACAAAATAATACTCAGCAGAAAAGATACTATGAATGGGATCCACAGCATGAGCTACTCACTCAAGCTGGTTTTTCTTCTACCACTGTTGAGTATGCAGTCTGCCAAAAGCAGAGGTCACTACCTGGCCCACCCCAAAATAACATTATTTCGTAGGAAGACCAGCCAACTACCTGATGGCAGCTTGCTGACTTTGGAACCTCATTTTCTGGGGAGTGGTGATATGTCCTTTTGGAAAAACACCTATTCTGGGTACAGATTGTCTTCACTGCCTTCCATTTTCCTGCCAGCATCATCACTCACAGACTTATAGAATGCTTTATTTATCATCACAGGGCACTACACAAATACTGTTTCTGCACAAGAAATGTGGCAAAGGGTTTAAGTCCATAACATTTATTTAGCTTACCAAATATCTCATTGTCCAGGACCCTGATAGAATAATGGAATAAAGTTCTGAAAATTGTTACAGTGCCAGCTAAGAGAAAAAACTGTAAAGTTGGAGTGCTGTCTGATTGGATACAATATATACTTTGAATCATCGAGAAATGTGTGGTGCTGTTCCTTCCATAGGCAGGGCACAAAGGTCTGGGAACCAAGGGTTGGAAGTATCTCTTTTCACAGCTGTACCTATTAACCCACTTGAAGTGTTCTAGATACTCATCCCTGTAACCTTGAGCTGTTAGTCCTCAAGGGAAGAAAGCTTTCACCAAGGGTCACAACAATGTTTCCATTGAATTGGAAATTGAGACTGCCATTTTGCACTTCCCTTGTAGAACCAGCTGGATAAAAAGAATGAACTATTATGTTGTAAGGCTAGAGTAATCCTGTGAATAATTCTATTACCAAGGAGAAATAAGGCTGCTACTACACAATGGGACAAGAAGGATTATATCTCAACCCCAAGGTATTTATTAGAGCACCTCTACTACTTCCAATCCACTGGGAAAGCTTAACGGAAGACTACAGAAACTCAGGACTACTAAAGACTTTGAACTTCAAGATCCCACTTCCAGGTTAAGAGCACTGTCTTTCCCATCAAAATTGATTTTTGAATACATTACAAATTGGGAGTTCCTAACGAAGAATGAGTGGTGGTAAGAAGGAAGAAGCCATGAAATGTCTTCCAGACCTCTCTGCTTCTGGTGTTTCTCTACAAGTTGTTGTGTCTCCTTCAAGAAGGCCAGCTCCCACTGAGCAGTATTTGCTGTAGATGCAGTTTCTGCTCTTGAATTTCTAGTGATAAACTTTGTTCCTTTACCCAAAAGATTATGGTGATTTCCTACTATGAATTGCTAATCTCCAAATTGACACACTATTTACTGTTAGGCTTTTAACATTTTAGGACATCTTTAACATCTTAACATTTTAGGACATCTTTAACATCTTAACATTTTAGGACCAGTTCCCCATATTAAATTTCACCTATTCAGTTATCTGACATGCTCTCTCTTTTCCTTTCTGAAATTTGACTGATAAAGAATTAGATGGGCATTTAGGTTGCTTCATGGCCTGGCTATTGTAAATAGTGCTGCAGTGAACATCGGGATGCATGCATCCTTTCGAATTATAGTGTTCTCCGGATATATGCCCAGGAGTGGGATTGCTGGGTCATATGGTAGCCCTATTTTTAGTTTTTTAAGGAACCTCCATACTGTTCTCCATAGTGGCTGTACCAATTTACATTCCCACCAATAAAGAAGGAGGGTTCCTTTTTCTACACACTCTCTCTAGCATTTGTTTCTAGATTTTTTGATGATGGCCATTCTGCCCAGTGTTAGGTGAAACCTCATTTTGGTTTTGATTTGCATTTCTCTAATAATTAGTAATGTTGAGCATTTTTTCATGTGCTTTTTAGCCATCTGTATGTCTTCTTTGGAGAAATGTCTATTTAGATCTTCCTCTGTTTTTTGACTGTGGTTTTTTTTTTTTTTTTGATATTGAGCAGCATGGGCTGTTTGTATATTTTGGAGATTAACCCCTCGTCAGTTGCTTCTTTTCCAAATATTTTCTCCCATCCTGAGTGTTGTCTTTTCATTTTGTTTATGGTTTCCTTTGCTGTGCAAAAGCTTTTTAGTTAGGTCCCATTTTTTTCATTTGTTTTATTTTCATTACTCTAGGTGGTGGATCAAAAAAGATCTTGCTGCAATTTATGTCAAAGAGTGTTCTGCCTATGTTTTCCTCTAAGAGTTTTATAGTATCCAGCCTTACATTTAGGTCTTTAATCCATTTTGAGTTTATTTTTGTGTATGGTGTTAGGGAGTGTTTTCATTCTTTTTTTCAGTGATAATACATGGTTTTATAGTAGCAGTAGTATATACAATTTATAAATGAATGTACATATATTGGAGTGCAAGGTAAAATTACAATATTTTACTGATAGCATTCTGGGATTAGAACAGATTCAACTGTGTTAATTTTCTTTTTCTAAGTAACAGCTTACCACAAACTTAACAACTTAAAACACACACATTTATTATCACACAGTTTCCATGGGTCATGAGTACTGGCATGATTTAGCTGTTTTCTCATCTGGAACCTCAACTAGAGAAGTATTCTGCTTCCAGACTCTTTCAAGGCTTTTGGAGAACGTATGTCCTTGCAGTATTATGACTGAAGGAGGCTCTCAGGTCCCAGAAGCCTTCCTGCCATGTAGTGCTCTCCACAGACAGTTCACAGTATGGCTGTTTGCTTCTTCACAGCCAAAAGGAGAATCTCTCCGGCTCTAGTCAAAGGTGTTGCCTGCGGTGCCAACTCTCTGGTTCCATGGAGTCTGAGCCTGCAACGTGGTGTGTGCTGGGCTGGCAGCAGGTGGGTCCTAGGCTCCCATATGGCTGCACCCATAGGCTTTCGGTTTCTGGCTCTGGGCTTCCCTGCATATCCCTGCGGCTGCTATCTACAGAGACCAAATGGGCAAGTTTGGAGACAGTGGTATTTTGAGGAAACTCAAGCTTGCCATCTTGGAATTTTCCCTGGATCCAAAAAGTTGGTTGTAGCCACAGATAAGAATGAAGTTGCAGCATTAAATTCTCAGACTGGGTAGATAATCTGGTGCCATGTTGATGCGGGCACGGCAGAAAGGGCTGTGGACTCCATGCTGCTCCAAGAACTGGATGCAATCACTGGATCGGTTGGAGGCCAAATCCTGCGTTGTTCGGAGACTAAAATTGGGGGCCCAAAGTGGGAGATTATCTACGACAGTGGCAGTTTCCAGGCAGTTGGGTTGGTGGGTCTGCAGGAGTCAGTGAGGTACCTTGCAGTTCTGAAGACCACTCTTGCCCACCATCACCTCTCTGGTGAGCAAAGTCAGAAGCTAAAGTCCTGGAGCAACAGTGTTTGGCAGACAGCAGGCAGAACACAGGAACAAGCTTGGGTCTAATTTCATTCTTTTACATGTAGCTGTCTATTTAATGGATAAAGAAGATGTGGTACATATATACAATGGAATATAACTCAGCCATAAAAAGGAATGAAATAATGCCATTTGAAGTGAATGGGTGGACCTAGAGATTGTCATACAGGAAGTGAAGTCAGAAAAAGAAAGACAGATATTGTATAATATTGCTTATACGTGGAATCTAGAAAAATGGTACAGATGAACTTATTTGCAAAGCAGAAATAGAGTCACAGATGTAGAAAACAAATTTATGGTTACCCAGGGGCGAAGGGGGAGTGGGATGAATTGGGAGATTGTGATTGACATATGTATACTACCTTATATAAAATGGATAACTAATGAGAACCTACTGTATAGCACCAGGAAATCTACTCAGTGTTCTGTGGTGACCTAAATGGGAAGGGAACATAAAAAAGGCTGGATATATGTATATGTATAACTGATTCACTTTGCTGTACAACAGAAACTAACACAACATTGTAAAGCAACTATAGTCCAATAGAAAGTAAGAAAAAAGAAAGAATTATAGGTAGGAGCACTCTCATGTTTCTTAAGCTAAAAACTCATCCTTCAACTTTATCCAGTGCCTTATAGTTGGTACTGGCTTTCTCTTAATATCATCAGTACTCTGTTTCACATTTTTAAGATGGTCTTTTTATCAACTATATGCCAATACAAATTAATTAAAAATAAATAAATAAAATGGTCTTTCTGTATTTGCTGGCTTGATAGGGGATGCGGAAGCGGCAGCAAAATGAGTGGTAAGAATCAGAAACCAAAACCTAACTTCAAGCCCAGTCTTTAAAAGTGAAGGTTATAAAGGCTCTGCTGTTACATAGAAAAGTGCTTAAGATATAATGCTCAGTGGAATAAAAAAAGAGCCAAAAAGTTAAACATATAGTACAATTCCAACTTAAGAGCTGGAATTACTTGAATAATACTCTAAGTGTAATATACACTTAAATGGAAACATACAAAAATGACATAGTAATGAAATTATGGATATTATTTGGTACTTTGATTTCAGAGTTTCATATTGCATTATGAAATATTCATATCAAAATATACAATGATAGAGGCATTCAGCTTTTCAGTATTTTCAAACACATAACATACCTGCATTTATTTTTATAAGTATTTTTGCGCTATTATTTTAGTTTTCTTAAAAAGATCATAAGTTACAGGCATGTTTAAGTCACATTGGTTAAAATATTTTATTTATAATATTTTGTGTTCATATCAGTTGAATAAATTCTACTGTGTTTAAAATATCAGTAAACTTATTTATAGCATAATTATTGTAATAGTAACTAATTATACCTATCGTCTTCTGAAATCTTCTTGAACCTGCAGAATTTTAGCTATAGACAATATATTTTACAAAAAAAACTTCTAAATTTCACAGCTATGTTTTGACAAAAGAGCCAAACTTATAGATAAGAATTTAGAATAGGTTCTGTAAAGAATACACCTTCTGTTAGACAAGATTAAAAATAAATCTGTAGCTTTGGGAATGATCTCTTTCCTTCAGCTACTGTTTGTAGTATTTTAGAATTTCATAATATAAAAATACAGAATATAATTCCCTTTTTTTCAAATAAATTCAATATAAATTTAATAATACAGTTTGAGCAATGTGTTGTTAATTAGAGCTATTATGATAGTTTAAGGATGTTATCTGAATGTATTTTCACTGTATACTAAGCACAGTGGTTTACTTTGTGGTAGCATTCTTCCAAATACTTAGAGCAAAGAAAAAGAGCAGATTTTTTTTTAAAAAGGTTAAATGCCTACCAAGAAGCTAATATTATAATATATTCTTGTGCCACTAAATAAAGTGCCCATCCAAGTGTACCTCCTTCTAGAGATGGCATTCAGCCAAATTGATATTCAAAACCTAGCTTAATGTTCAGAATAAATATTAATGTAGCTATGAAATGATAAATGATAGAAACAGAATATGACCACATGTTGCTCATTGGCATTTGATAAGCTACAGAATAAACAACCTAAGTCATTACTTACAGTTCTTTTCCCCATCTTACATATACACACACAAACACACACACAATACATACCTCACACATAATCAAAGCCAAAAGAATTTCATTATATTAACTTACAAAACTCACCATTTTAAAATTGAAGTTAAATTATACATCTTCTTCCTGAGAACTTCTTTTTCTGAAACTGTTTTAGTTGACTTGAACAGTTTAAATGTTTGACTTTTTGAACACTTTTTCAACCCAGAAGATTTTATGTAAATCGTATCCAGATTAGAAGCATTATATTAAATGCAAATTTTTGGAAAACGAAATTATTGAAGAAATATAATACTAAGATAAAGACAATGGATATCTTAACTAGGTGCAAAGTAATCGAAGTTGCCAATACCTTGTCATTTGTATAGATATTGTTTCTTTTCTTTTGGTTCTGTGTGCTTGCCTTTTACTTTGCATTTATTTTTTGGATTTTTTTGGCTATTAAAAATAATTGGGGGCTTCCCTGGTGGCACAGTGGTTAAGAATCCGCCTGCCAATGCAGGAGACACGGGTTCGAGCCCTGGTCCGGGAGGATCCCACATAAAGCCTTGCATTATAGTCTGAGCTGACTGACTGGAGATTATACTGGTAACTTTTGCTGTGTTTGTGGCTACTTGACTATTTTCAAACATAATTCTCAGAAGAAAAACTATATTTTACATTGAAAATATGTGCTCAGGGTCACATATAAGTAAAATAATATTCTGCTATCTATCGCTGAGTAACAACCCATTCCAAAACTTAATGGTGTAAAACAGCAACTGTTGGTCAGAAATTTAGGTAAGGCACTGTGGAAACAGCTTGTCTCTGTTCCATGATATCTAGGAACCAAGCAGAAAGAGCAGCCCTATTTGGATCATGTTGATCTCATGATAAAGGAAAACAGTAGGGAAGGTGGTATCAACACTCTGGGAAAGGTATGCTGTGGTTCATAAATGTGCTCAGTTTTGCTCACATGTCATTGTATAATACAAGTCACCTGGATAAAGCCACCTTTAATGGAGAGGGGACGAATGCATCCCCAGCAGAAGCACTGCTAGTCACATGGTAATGGACAAGAATGCACAATTGTTTGGTCTCATTAACATCCGTATCTTAGACTCTATCTCATATTAACATCTGTATGTTTCAATCTCTCCAGATAACTCTTAAGATCACAGAGCTTTAGAGGCTAATGTTCTAGGCTCAACCTCTAAACAAACTAAAAAAAATCACAGATATTTTACAAAGCATTTCTTTGAGCCAACTCCATTTGCTATCTAAATGATACCCATAGATTCATGAGTAAGCCTTTGCCAATGAAAACAATAACATACAAATTATAAATCTTTCATAATGGAAAATGATGACTGATGTTGATTTCCACACTCACCTCTCAGATCAAACTGGCAATTACCAAACAGCTGTCTCAGAACACTACAGGTTTTCAGAGGGAGAATGTCTGTGTGTGTGTATGTGTGTGTGTGTGTGTGTGTCTGGTGTGTAAGCAAATATTTATCTGTGGCTACTTTAATTGCAGCTGCTTATTCCCAACAAATGGTGATTCAACTGAAAGGCGGAGGAAGGGCTGTAGGAATGAAGTGTCCGACTCTCTGAGAATGTGAGTAAAAATGGAAATGCAAAGTATTCTTCACATTGAATAATGACAATCTAATGAAAGATGCTAATGATGAGGTTGTCCACAGTATTGTTCGGTTATCGTTAACAAATCACATTATCTTCCCCTTTCTCTGTAGCAATCAGTCTCCTGAAGCAAACTACATGGTAAATTCTTTTGACAGAAAGCAATTCTTTTTCTTCATTTCCTCCTTAACTCTATAATGAAATCCTAATGAATACTAAAGGTTTCTGTGAGTAGTACAATAATCATCTATTGTATTACTGATTGAAAGGAACTTGCTGCATATTCAGAGAGATATAAAGAATCTGATTTTCAGACAAATAGTTCTGATAGGCAGATTCAGGACAAATCTAAATTGTGTTTAATTATGCTACTGCTCAGTGTTCTTATAACGGTTTTTCACACGTCAAGTTAATATCCTTAAAATCTTTAAGCACTATTCTAACGTGTAGAGTCTATTTCCTGATTAGCTACATACATTATAATATTATTTCTACATCTTAGCACTCTGGGAATAATGACATAATGGTAGTCTAGGAAGTCAAAATATTGTCCTAAATAAAATCTTTAGGGATAACGTTTTAGAACATGTATGCTTATAGGGAGGGTTACTCTTCTAGCATTAATTTGATGGCCTTTCTAAGAATGAAAATATTTTTGTTTTCATGCACGCAATTGCCTACAGGTTTAAACTCGGTTTTGTAAAGTAAACGCATACATATTATGAAAAATGTGCTGTTTCAAGTATGTTTGTTATGGCATTCCCAACCTAATGAATGGCTTGCTGTAGCCAAGAGCTTGAGGCCCCTAACCTGAACATGTGTATATATATTTCATCATGTGTGCTCACTGTACCTTTACAATGTTAATGGAGAAAAACATGAATGCATTTAGAAAGTTTGACCTAGAAGAGAAAATGGAAGTGATTTTTAAAACTTAGATTTCAAAATAAATTCAGTTGAAAAATTATTGCTACATGGCACACAGCTAATAGTTTACTGGAAATTTTTGGCCTAGTTGCATTCTATGTCTTTGTAGTCAGTAGCCTCAAAATATAATTTTCTTGAATTTTCACCTTTTGGTGCTCTTTTCGTTTTTTTATTAGTTCCTTTTTTTAATCCATCTGATATGTCTGACTAAATATATCTTTTTAAAATTTGATTTGATTTTTTTTAAACATCTTTATTGGAGTATAATTGCTTTACAATGGTGTGTTAGTTTCTGCTTTATAACAAAGTGAATCAGCTATACATATACATATATCCCCATATCTCTTCCCTCTTGCATCTCCCTCCCACCCTGCCTATCCCACCCCTCTAGATGGCCACAAAGCACCGAGCTGTTCTCCCTGGGCTATGCAGCTGCTTCTCACTAGCTATCTGTTTTACATTTGGTAGTGTATATAGGTCCATGCCACTCTCTCACTTCATCCCAGCTTACCCTTCGCCCTCCCCGTGTCCTCCGGTCTGTTCTCTACATCTGCGTCTCTATTCCTGTCCTGCCCCTATGTTCTTCATAACCATTTTTTTTTTCTTTAGATTCCATATATATGTGTTACCATATGGTATTTGTTTTTCTCTTTCTGACTTACTTCACTCTGTATGACAGACTCTAGGTCCATCCACCTGACTACAAAATACTCAATTTTGTTTCTTTTTATGGCTTAGCCTGTCATGGAAAACTACCCTTTTTTCCCCAAACAATCACAAAATTTAACAAGGCTTGGTGGAAAAGAAAATGGGACAAGTGATCCAATGAAAGGTCTTTCATTTGAGCTACTTGCTATTTTGCTATTTCACACTTGTCCGTTTCTTTAAATTGCAAAATGAATGACACTGTATATGAGATCAGCTATCAATATAGTTTATCAATACCTTTTTAGCTTGATTTTGTGATTAATCTACCATCTTGAAACCACAGGTCATTCACTTAAAGTTTTAAGTGGTGTATCTTCTGTGATTACTCTGATTTGATTCCACAGTTTTCAAATCCTGAGGTCAAGTGATAGAATCAATATAGGAAAAAATATATACAACTTTCTTTCCAAAACTATTTCTTCTAAGTTGTCTTGTCAGATTTGTATACTTGTGAAGGACATAAACATAATATACAGCAACAAATACTGTAAGGTACACTTTGATTGAGGAAATAATGATGCCTTATATAATTATGAAGAAAGAATTCAAGGGAATTCTCTTGCAGTCCAGTGGTTAGGACTCCACACTTTCGCTGTGGAGGTCCCGGGTTTAGTCCGTGGTGGGGAAACTAATATCCTGCAAGCCACGGTGTGACCAAAAAAAAAAAAAAAAAAAAAAAAAAAAAATTATAGGAAAAAAAAAAAAAAAAAAAAAAAAAATGAAGTCAAAATGAGCCACCTAAAATTGGTCTTGGATTTTGGGATTTTGAAGGGATAAATTAAAACTCACTATACAAATACATGAATTATCAGATACTCATAAAAGAAGAGGTTAATCATCTTTAAAGAGGTGTCTGAGAACTACAAAAGCACTGAAGTATAATCAAGGTGATGAGGGTACTACGGTCAGTACTAGAATATGATTGTAATTAAGAAAGGTTGAACCCAATCAACTCTATTATAAACTATCAAAAGAAGGCAAATATCTAGAGTAAAATACATGAAAAGATAATCTAAAGAAGTGAAAATACAAATGACTAATGAATAAAGTTTCAAGTTCAGCTAGTAACTTAATTAAAATAATAGTGAGATGTCATTTTTACCTATCAAATTGTCAAAGATTATGAATAGAGTAATACCAAATGTCTGCAAATGTTCAACAAGAAAATTTATCTCATGCATTTCTGGTGGCATGTAAAGTTTTGTCTATTCTGGAATGCAGTTAGTATGTATAACTTAAATATATTTATAATATTTTGATTAAATCCACTTTTAAGAAGTTATTCTATGATGAGAGTGTCCTAAAGGTGATAATAATAATAAAATGTATAAATAATGAAAATATCAAAAGTAGGAAACCGATGAAATATATTTTCTAATGTGATGGATAATTAGTCTTTAATTATGTTTTTGGAGAACTTAAGGACATGTCAAGTAAGAAAAACAATGTATAAAAATGTGCATGTGTATTCAATTATGTTTTTCATTACATACATCTATATGCATGGAAAAATGCTAGTAGGAAATATTAAAATGTTAAGGGTTATATTTATATTCTGAAATTGCAGTTAATGCTTATTATTAACGTATATATAATGGTTAGGCAATAATGATTTACATTTACTTAGTATTCTTTACAAATAATTTTCCAAACTTTATGTAGCTCTCTGGGACTTGTTTTTTTAAAAAAATAACAATGGTAATATGATTTAATCACATTGTTGTGTGTAATTATAGTTCATCTCTTTTTATTGCTCATACCAGTTGGTTTTTGCTATATAACAACCATCCCAAAACGTATTGGCTTCAAAGAGCAATCACATACTAGCTCACTGTTCTTTGGGTCAACAACTTAGGTTGAGTTCCAACAGGCAGTACCTATGCTGGTTGCACAGTGCACACACGCACACACACACACACACACAAGCAGCTGCAATCAGCTCATAGTTTTATTTGGAGTGTGGTTGTTCTAGTGGCATTCTCTACTTGTTTGATGATAGTACTGGCGGTTAGTAGGTGATGGCTGTCAGCTCGGGGTGATAGAGTTAACTGGAACACGTGTCTCCAGTAGATTAGCCTGGGCTTAAACACACAGTGGCAGTTGCAAGTTTTCTGTGAAAAGCACTTTTTAAGTTTCTGCTTGCATCACATTTGCTATCATCTTATTGGCCAAAGCACGTGCTCCAGAGTCAGCATGCAAAGGTACTAAACAAGGACGAGTCTAAGGAGGAATAAACAAAATTAGGGACCATTACTGCTAAAAAGTACCAGACCCTTCAATTTTATTCCATATATCCCACAATTTACTTATCCATTATCCTGTTTACAGATATTTAGATGGTTTCTGGGATTTGTTGTTATGAATACGGTTATTAGGAATGTTTCTATATATGTGTACTGTTCTTGGTGCAAAAAATCCTTCAAGATATAACTAAGAGGGGAACTGCTGGGAAAGTATGTGAATAGTCAGTTGTATAGGATAATGCCATCTTTTCCCCAAATTATACTCTCACTGGCAATGGGCAAGACAGAAAATTGAAACACATCATCACCAAAACTCACTGCAGTTGAAAAAAAAATAAGACTATTTTGTCTTCAATATTGAAAAATAACAATTAAATTACAATATAACAAGTATAATTTTAGTTATATAGGGAATAGGGTATGTGAAACTTAGAGAATATGAATGTTAGTGTATATAATTGCTTGCTCAGCTATTATTCATTCACAAACATCTGTTAAGTACTTAACAGGACACTGTGTTAAGGGATAAAGACATATTTTTTAAAAAAGGAATGATCCTTGCCTTCAAGGATGTAATGATTAATTTTTTTTTTTTTTGCGGTACACGGACCTCTCACTGCTGTGGCGTCTCCCGTTGCGGAGCACAGGCTCTGGACGCTCAGGCTCAGCGGCCATGGCTCACGGGCCCAGCCACTCCACGGCATGTGGGATCTTCCCGGACCAGGGCACGAACCCGTGTCCCCTGCATAGTATTTAATGCAGGGGGCACGAACCTGTGTCCCCTGCATAATATTTAATCTGGGTGCCATGGGGCACCCAGATTAAATATTATTTCTGGATGTGTTTTTGAGAGTGTTTCCAGATGAGATCAGCAACTGAGTCCATGATCTCAGTCAAGTAGATTTCCCTCCCCAGTGTGGGGTGGGCATCATCCAATCCATTGAGGGCCTGAATAGAACAAAAACCAGAAAAAGGAAGAATTCACCCTTTTTTTGCTTCCTACCTGCCTAGTTGACTTGGAACATCTCATCTTAACATTTCCAGCCCTCAGAATGGGATGTTTTTAGACGCATTCTGACAACTATTTTATTCATGCTGTTTCCATGAGGGGAAATTACACCACCTTTCCTGGGTGTCCAGCTTGCAGACAACAGATAGTGGGACTTCTTAGCTTCCACACTCACATGAGCCAAATCCTCATAATAAATCTCCATACTACAAGTTCTGTTTGGAGAAACCTGGCTAATGCAAAGGGCTTGTGGATATAAGCATGTAGAAAAACTAAGCATTAACAGCAATAGCTGACACTTACATAGAGCTTTCTATATACTAGATGTATATTATATATACATATACACAGAAATATATATACACACACAGACATCCCCACACTCAGGTATTGTACCTGAATGTCAAAGATCTCATATATATAGTAAGGAGACTCATGAAAAGAGAAATTCTTATAAATTAATATTTAAGATTTGAATGATACATTTTTTAAAAGCAGCGTAAGTCTGATAAGAGATAAGGAAAAATATCCTTTCCTTAGAAGATAGAATTAGGGTATAAATGGGGGGAAAAAAAAGAACTGGAGAAATGATGGAGAATAATTACAAGGAAAGTTCAAAGAAAGACTGGTTTAAACATTCCTTGTAAATTACCTCTATTTTGATTAGCTGGTGATTCTTGTTCTGACACATGGATCACGGAGCTGGAAGAGAGGTGAGGGAAAAAAAGAAATACCAGACGCTTAAATTATAACCCAGTAAAAAGGTCAAAGAAATGCTAGTTAACACTTTATTTCTTAGGGTAGATGAAATATGAAAAGAACTAAAAGCTCAAAAACAGAAAGAAGAGCCTTTGCCATGTAAGGGCCAAAGTCAAATGGGTGCCCAGAGGAATAATAAAAATGCCCTTCTTTTAGCAAGCAAAAAAATTCAAAAATAAAGCTTAACAATACAAATAGAAAACAACCATCAGTGTGACTAGGTGTTCATTTTGTGGTCCTGCTTTATCAGTTATTGTGTTTCCCAGTCAGTTATAGTGTTAAATATCACCCAACAGATTAGATTTCAGTGGAACAATTCTAGCTAACTTGAAATTAGTCATGATAATGAGGAGAAAGAAGCTTCTGGACAGCTCCCAAGCTTCATTCATTTGTAAGTTCTGAATTTTTGAATCAAAACTTTGTAAGGACTAAAAGCGTTTTTAAAAAAGGATAAATATAGTTTTCACCATTTTTAAAATGACCTATTGCTTTTATAAATATATATACAGAGGAATAAAAAAAGCTAAATCACAGGAGTTGGGAAGAGAAAAGAAAGGGAAACATCTGAATATCTGTGCAATAGCCAAATATCTGACTTTTTCCATTTAATGCTCGTACCAGTCAATGTAAGCCAGCTTTACCAATATAACAAACTCTGCCACAGTCTCAGTGGCTTAAAACTATAAAAGTTTATCCTCGTGTTACCTGTCTGCTAAGGGTTTGCTGAGGTTTCTGCTCTGTGTGATCCTCATGATGAAACACCTACTACAACATTGCCAGTAATCAAGGCAGAGAGAAATAAAAGGTCGAAAATCATGCAGGTAACATATAACAATTATGCCTATATTCTATTGGCCAAAGTAGACATATGGCACACCTAACTCCACAAGAACAGAGGCATGCAATCCAACCATGTACATAAGAAAAAAAAATAGAAATATTTGCTGGATAGAAATAGCAAACACCACAAGGCTCATAAAAGTCCATTTTAGTAATGAAATTAAGCCCCAGGGAGGTCAAACAACCACTCAATGACACTTGTTAGTGGCATAGCCAGTTTTGAAATCCAGGCATTTCTGACTTCAGGATGTGAATTGGGAAATGGGTAGGATGAATGCTTGATTAATTCAATGTTGCAAAATCCTTGGTACTGGAAGTTGCCTTACCTGTGTAACAGCAGCATCACTTAAGAATTTAATAGAAATGTACAATCTCAGCCCCACCCAAGATACTGAACCAGAATTTGCCTTGTAATAAGGTCTCTTGGCAATTCATCTGTACTTAAAGTTTGAGAAGCCCTGTCTTAAACTCCTTTGTCTTTGAGCACACATGAAGTCTCATCGGAAGTAACCCATGGCTGTCCCCTGCTCCAAGCCTATACCTATCCATTTAGAAAGCCTTCCCCCCAAATTGCCCATCACCACCACTACCCAGTCATTTCTGGGACCCTATGTAGGAATGTGATAAGGATAACCGTCTTCCTTCAACTTTAATACACCTCTGTTTACTCTCCCCGCTGTCTTTCTCCAGGCACAGTGACCTCTCTTTCCTGTGTCTGCTAGACCACAGAATAACAAATATGTCCTATTATCTGTAACACAGCTGAGGAAATGGGTGAAGAATGGACTTCTCTGGAAATCGCATTACAACTGACTATCTGGGCCTCTAAGCAGCACTGCTTATGCCCAGAATCAAACACATTCATATACGTACACAGCTGTTCCTTTGAGCAACACTTTTTAAATGGCTCGAGATCAGTCTATTGACCAAATGTAGGCAATGATGAAGGGATGAGAGAGAACTCTTTCTCATCTCTGTTGTGCTCATAGTTACTCTCTTTTATCTTCCTAAGAATATCAACCCCCAAAGAACTGTTGTGCACCATACACCCAGTTCAACAACAAAAAAATGAAACTCTCTCATGCATACTAGTAATTCATGTAAATAACACTTGGGGTAAGGGGTACTTCAGATCAGCAGAAATTATCTCTTACAATTAACATATTATATCTAGGATACTAAATAGAAAATAATCATTTTGAATAAACCTAAAGGCCCTCTTATTTTGACAAGTGGTATTGCTTCATACTACTTCTATTCAAATAATTATCATAGAGAATATTATCCTCGAGTGTCTTGGAATCTTTCTGCTATTAAAAACAAGGCAACAGACCCGAAATGGAGTTGCTTATGCTAAACCTCATACCACCACCAAGACTTCACTTAATTACAGTTTCTGCTTTCCCAGAAATGGAATCTTAAACCAGTCAATCAGGAATTGTCTGATCAGCACTAGTTAAGTAATCTGCCTGTCAGACCCCTGTCATCTCCTAAAAGAAAGTAACTTAGTCATAATCAACCCACTTCTTTGCCTAGTATAACTTCCTTGTTCCTGCTCCCTTCTGTATATAAAAGTTTTTCATTTCATACAGGTCCTCAGAGCTCCTTTCTATCTGCTAGTTTCAATACTAACTGATTGGAATTCATTTTTGCCCAAATAAACCCTTAAAATTTTTAATATGACTCATAAAGTTTATCTCTTAATATTGTTATACATAATAATAAATTGAAACGTTAAAGAAAACCTATAACTAATAAAGAAATAATGAAACAATGAAAAAGGAAAGCCTAATAATAAGTATACATCAGGAGGACAGGGTGTGCTACATGAAATATAAGCAGACTTGGGTTTTCCTGCATAGCACTACCCTTATTCATTATAATTAGCAATAATTGTGCCTTGGATAAACCTCATTGGCTACAATACTGTCACTGTGCAAAGCTTCCCCTTATTCATTTTACAACCAAATCCCTCCTCCTCCAAATTGTCATTGGGATGCCCATCTAAATATAACATTTCCCAAACCATGTTTACAAGTGTTAGCCAATGGGATGTGAGCAGCTTTCAGGTCACATTCTTAAAAGGAAGCTACTTGCCTTTCACTTGTTCTTTTCACCTAGGAAGTATCAACAACTGGAACAGTCACCTTGGATCCAGGGATGGAATCTATGCTGATGATGGAAAAGCAACTCTTCCAAATCCCAATATGTTGCAATCTTAGAATTTTATGCAGCAGAGACATAAATCTTCTGTCATGTTTAAGTCACTGCTAATTGGTCTTTGAATCAATATTTAACTAATATAGAACTTAATATAAACAATTGTGAGGTTTTTTTCCAACAAAATCTAACCTCTGATAGAATACCTATATAACTGAGGATCTTGCTTTGCCTGATGAGTGAGAAGTAAAAACAACAGAATTATTACAAAAAGCAGAAGGAAAAGACAGCTGTATTTAACTTTAGAAAAGTAAATATTCTTTATTTTTTGAAAAATGAATTTGGAAGAGTTTAAAATTTTCATAGACATAATATCAGATTTATTTGCAAAATATTTTGGATGAAGTAAGCAAGGATCTTCTAAGTCTACACATTTTATTTATGTTTTTATTCAACTAAAGGCACTATGTGAATTGTCCTGTTTCTGTGAATGAGCTCATCATTTTCTCTGGCTCCAAACCATCTTGCGAGCCTTCCTTCTTCCCTCTTCTGCCATCCTATTAGTCTCTTCTTCCTTTGTTGTAGAGCCTCCCATATGAATTCTTTCTCTTTTATGTCACTGCTGTATCCAAATCATTACCCACTTCTTCCAGGGTTCTTATAAAACTCTCTAAGTGGCCATTACTCCAGCTGCCTCTAACACCTTGTCTTTTTATTCTACCAGTTCAAAACTTATGGAGAAAAAAATTTTTTTATATCTTCATTGTGCAAATCATTCCCTTCATCAGATACTTTCAAAAGTTAACATGTAGGGCTTCCCTGGTGGCGCAGTGGTTGAGAGTCCGCCTGCCGATGCAGGGGACACGGGTTCGCGCCCCGGTCCGGGAAGATCCCGCATGCCACGGAGCGGCTGCGCCTATGAGCCATGGCCGCTGAGACTGCGTGTCCGGAGCCTGTACTCCGCAACGGGAGAGGCCACAACAGCGAGAGGCCCGCGTACTGCAAAAAAAAAAAAAAAAAAGTTAACATATAAATTTCAGTCTTCTTAGACATTTTGTTATTTAAGCTCCATCCATCGTTATTTCCTGAATACAAAACACGTAGTCACACCTCCATTTTGCTCAGTCCATACTCTGCCTGAAAAGTATTTTTGATTCAAAGCCTACATCATGGCCTGCCCTTTTCATAAGATCCTCAACTGTCCTAGGGGCTCAGCCTCTCTTCTGAATTCATAGTGTTCTTATATGTTCCAAGCATCTAGACCCTCTACTATATCTCATTCTTCAAGAAACAGTAGAAGACACCAATCAGTTGAAATCTATATCTAACCTACTGTGCAGGTGGCACTATGTTTGGTGGTAGGAATTCAAAGAAAAGATATGATAGCTGCTGCCTTTGAGAGGCTTACAGACAATTTGGAAAGATATTTAAAAAGCAGATCACAATACAAGATTATACAGAGTTCTTAGAA
Source organism: Neophocaena asiaeorientalis asiaeorientalis (assembly GCF_003031525.2). Lineage (NCBI taxonomy): Eukaryota > Metazoa > Chordata > Mammalia > Artiodactyla > Phocoenidae > Neophocaena > Neophocaena asiaeorientalis. The sequence goes on from NW_020185339.1 coordinate 10,344,057, forward strand.
TTCAGAAGTTGGACACATTTAAGGTTGTGGCTCTTACTCCAGCCCCTGGGATTTTATCACCTTATTTGTCATTCTTCTCCCCCAAATTAAATTGTTTTAAAAACTACCCTAAGAACTTATATTTAAACCTCTTTGAATTAATAAACCTTAAAAGACTAATAACATCTATAACCTTTATGTTGAATAAACATATCTCTCCCACTTTTCATTCAAATGGTACCTGTTTGGGAAAAGAAGATTTTTTTCATGTGTCTGAATGAAAAGTGTGATGATTCCATGCTTTCCTTTTTATCCTTAGGTAGTAAAAAAATCCCATAATCACTTTAAATAACTAAATGCCTTTTGTATTAATAAAAATATCCAATTCCAAATGGGAATCAACATTCTAAACCTGAATCAAATTGAGTCTTCTCCCTCACATACCACCTCGGGAATCACTGAAAGCAGAATGTAGGCAGAAGGAGTGGGGTATAATTTTTCTTTTCTCCTTCTACACTTCATTCTCTAATTCCCCCTCTTTGATTTTGGCAACCACAGTTTCTGAACCTGCCCATGTCAAAATAGAGCATAGATGAGAGGGGCAGGAAATATCTAACTCACTCTTGGGAGGAGGTCTCCCACTCTTTCAGTCAGGTGGATTTAATGCTAACTTTCTCACTCCTTGCTACTTTTGCAGATTCTTTGGAAATCTTGTTCATTATCCTCTTACCTGAAGTTTTCTTGACCCACACACAAATGCACTATATGTTGGTGTTAGCTCACTCCCTTTTCAGTGTTTATAAATTGGAGATCTACCTCTAGCTTCTCCTTTGCTGTGTCCAGTTCACCCATCTAGGAGCAAGCCTGCATAGGACACACACTAGTCTTCCTTGCGCATCTCCTACATCTGGGAAATGAGGGGGAAACATTCATTCTTTGATCAGACGAATGAAGAATGCAGGCTAATCCCAGCCTAAGCAGACCACTGGCACATCTCTCACCTGCTAGATTTCTCAGGCATGTGTGAGACACTGATCATTATGTTGCCTTAATTCAGGAATATCAAGCTCTCCTAGTTTGGGATGTCAGAGTTAACAAATTAAAGTACAGGCATCCAGTTAAATTTGAATTGAAGATAATCAACAGATATTTTTAGTAGAAGTATGTTCCCTACAATATTTTGGACATACATTTTACTAAAAGATCATTTGTTGTTTATCTGCAATAGCAATTGAACTTTAGCTTCCATGTTTAGTATTTTATCTAGAAATTCTACTCCCTAGTAGCTCTGTTGATGTCACTCTCTTGACCTGAAGTGAGGAGGGGACTCCCCCAACCATTGACTTTGGGGATGAATCTCTCAGTTCAACTTTATACAAAGAAATACTTTTCCTAAGTCCCCTATCAATCTTCATTCTTTGAAATATTTTGAATAGTCAACCTTAGGGATGATAACCTTTCTTAATATTTCCTTTGGAAATTTGCATCTTGATTTGGTGGGGTTGCAAGGTTAAAAGGACTCTCATGTATTGCTGGTAAAAATGTTAATTGTTACAACCCTGTTGGTTTGCAACCTGACAAAATCCATTAAATAAAAATTACACACTTTAGAGACTCCTTTCCTGAGAATCATTATATACATATAAAATGACACTAGTATAAAATGTTTCATAACAAGGATATCCTAGCAGTATTGGTTCATAGAAGCAAAAAAGAAAACAAAAATCAGTAAAAATTTAAATCACCATCAATAGAGGAATAACTGAATAATTTATGGTACAAAGCTCACTCTGAAATATTGAAAAGAATAAATGAGAACTATTCCAATTGATTTGGAGAGATTTCCATAAGGTATAGTTGAGGAAAACTTTTAAATTCATCAAAAAGTACATGTTTCTAAAATAAATGAATTATCACGATAGAAATCTCTATTTATAATTTTTCCTATAGCTACAGAAAAAAAGGAGAAAATATGGAAGACTACATGTAATTGTGTTTAGGACAGATCATGGGGAGTACATATATTAGGTTTGCAGAGTCTGGTGGGAGGGAAGATTTTTTTTTTTGCTAAAAATAAACTTCTCTTTTCCAGTGTAAAAATTCTACTTTCAAAAGCTCTTTTGCAAAGTATCGATCCTTTCCATTAAACCAGACCTAGATCTAGCCTTTATTATTGACTTTAGCATACAACCTTTTACCCTAAGGCTTCAGGATAACTCTGCCTAAGTAAATTGTTCAATCATTAGCATAGTTTAATTCCACAGACAAAGCTTTAGTCATTTATAGGCACATATGGTAACCAAAAATAATAATAATAACTTTATTGTAAATCTTAAAAGGCAGACAAGCTGACTTTTAGGGAAACAGTAGTAAATAGATAAAATTTAAATTGTCTTAACAGGAACTCCCTCAGTTTGCTCCTACAAAACAGGAAATTTACAAGCCTACTCATGCAGGCATATGACATTTTCTTCCCTCCTGTTACATTAGAAGCGAGGCCATCTCTCTTTAAGCACAGCTCTTTCATCTGTGCTTTGAGATCTACTTACTTTTGTATTCTGAGGATGCTTATATTATTAATGATTGCTTCTAATCCCTGTTTATGGAACCAGTCCCTCTCGACTAGATCCCTCTAACATACAATTACACAAAATCATCCTTCAACCACATATTTGCCTCCAGCTTATCACCATACTCTTCTGTACCTTTAATCTAACTTCTAGAAAGAACTGTTCATAGTTTTATCTCCTTTTCTTTGGTTCATCACTCCTCAGTCTATTCCAAACTGGCTTTCTTTGTCTTTTCTACAATGAAAATTCACTGATCTCACCACTGACCTTCATGTCGTGGAATTCAATGGATATTTTTCTGTCCTCTTCTTATTTGCTGTTACCATAGCATTTGACAATGTAGACAACTCCATTATTTCTATTGTCTCTGATATTTTCCTTCTCTTTTCTTGGTTTCTGTGACATCACCCTCTCTTGGTTTCCCAACTATATTTCTCTTCTCTTTTTAATCTCATTTATGTTCATTCTTCTAGTCCTGCCTATTTAATGTCACAATTTCTCAAGACTCAGATATCTTTCCTTCTCTCTAACTCTCTCTCTAAAACTTCAGATCTATGGCTCTAATTACCATCCATGTGTTGATGACTCCAATCTTTTCATCTTTGTAGTTCCAGATAGACCTCTCTTCTGGGTCATATATCCAACTACCTTCTCAACATCTTTACTTGGATATCAAAAGCATTTCAAGCTCCTTCTATCTGTGATTGAGCACATTATCCTCCTTCAAAACCTTGGTTCTCTCCCACTGTTAAGAGTACAGCACTGTCATACTCTAGAGGCATAAGCCAGAAACCTAGTAGTCATTCTTATTATTTCCCTTCTCTTATCTTCCCATACTTAATTGATCATTAAATCCTTTAAGTCAATCATCCAAATATATTTCAAACCTCTACTCTTATCATTATCTCCTCTGTAATCAGTACTTATCCAAGCTGTTAGCTATTCTCATTTCTTTCCTGGACAATACTTATAATAAATTACAATATATAATTATTATTTAACCTACAAACTGCTTTTCTTTTATCTGTATTAGGTCTCCTCCCACCATTCTCTAAACAGTGACTTTTCCAATAACAAATTAGATCAGGTCACTTTCTTCTTAAAACTCTTCAATGACTTTGGACTGCCCTTAGGACTAAGACCAAGTTTCTTCATATTGCCTACAAGCCCTGTATGATCTGGTTCTTGTCATCATCTTTAGTCTTACCCTTTTGATCTTCCTTTCCCAGGGAAATACTTTTAAATCTCACAATCTAAGTGAAGTTGGTTTATTTTATCTCCTATTGAATTATATTTCCTTCCTTCTGACTACTTACCTCGGTTTTTAATTAAATATCTATTAACGGGCTTCCCTGGTGGCGCAGTGGTTGAGAGTCCGCCTGCCAATGCAGGGGACGCGGGTTTGTGCCCCGGTCCGGGAAGATCCCACATGCCGCGGAGCGGCTGGGCCTGTGAGCCATGGCCAGGCTGCTGAGCCTGCGTGTCCGGAGCCTGTGCTCCACAACGGGAGAGGCCACAACAGTGAGAGGCCCGTGTACCGCAAAAAAAAAAAATCTATTAACAATTTGACCTTTTATTAGTAGCCTCCATTAGAATGGAGAGAATTTTAATTTTCTCATCATTGCATTTTCAAAGCCCTGAACATGGCACATAAGCAGTACAAAACATTTTTATTAAATAAATTAATAAAAATGCACATAGAATAATGTAGTGTTTGAGAGAATAAGCTCTAGAATCAGATACACTGAATTTCAAATTCTAATTCTTCCCTTGCTAGTTGTATAATCCTGGGGAATTTTTTTCTCTTATTTTCCTCATCCCTTCTAAGGATGGTTATAAAAATGTCAATAGCTAATATTAAATAAGGACAGTAATGGCACTTAACACTGGGCTAAGTGCTTTCATATGCATTATCTCACTTAAAATTAATGCCACGAGGTAGGTGTTAATATTATTCTTGTTTCAGAGGTGAGGAAACAGAAAATTAAGAGAATTAAGTAACTTTCCCAAAGTCATATAGGCATTAAATGGAAGAGATATAAGTAAAACTTAAGTCTATTTGCTACCAAAGTATATGCTTAAAGCCTTATTGCTTTAGTCATCCTTCTCCTCATACTAAACTAATATGTGGCTCCACTGAGATTATATATACACTGCTTACCACAGTGTCTGGGACACAGTAAATCCTCCAGCAATAGTGCTTATTGTTTTTCTCACCGTTATTATTATTATTAGCACAGATTATAAGACCTAGGAAGTGAAACTGATAGATTTTCATTTTCCTACAGGATAAATTTATGCAATCTTAACAAGTCCCTGTCAATTCCATCTGCTACAGAGCTAGTGGCTTACATCTAAGAAGGCAAAGCCTTCTTCCCCATCTTCAAAGTCCCTCCAAGAGCCTTCACATCCAAGAGGCCTGCCTAATACCTCCAAAGAGAGAAACTCACCCACCTCTGACTCAGTACAATTTGAACCTCCACCAAATGATAGGGTAATTAATCATAAGCCATCCAGAATAATTTCTTTTATTGCTGAACTCCAGGCTTTTACTACTTTGTATTCCCTGAGCACCCAACTGAATGCTTTGCACACCATTAGTGAAGGAACAAATATTTGTTAACTGATTGATTGAAAAGAGACAGAAAACATCATAACTAAAACAAATTCTTTATGCCCTCTTCAGAGACCAGAAAGTCAGTGTTCAGATCTCAGTAAATCATGAGAAGGATGTTGTAAGTTCAGAGAAAGTTCACTCAGAGCAATAGTTTCTTCAAAGTCTCCTGGCCAGATAGACTAATTTCTCACTATACTAATTTCCACAGAGACGCTATCATAGCTTACAGCAACATTTCTGTATCTTTTAATTTATAAAATTTAATAGCATGGTTCTTCATAGAGATTTAAAAGACTGATTTTCCAAGGGCTATTGACATTATTTATATCTGTTCCAATTGTAATTATAGCCTGCACCCTAACATAATCAAAACAGTGAATATAAAACAATGAGTTAGGAAAATAAAAATATCATAGAAATAATATATCCTACTCTTAGATGCTAAATAAAGATTCTGGAATACTTGCCACATTAATAGATAAGCATTAGGTTTTTCTAATTGACATTAGTAAATGTATAAACACACAGCACACCCATATTATTATGTCAGCAAGATTATTCATTGTAGCTTTTGACCTATATATATTTCAGTCTTTTAGTTTCTATTTGTCCCCATTGATCCTCCTCACTGTAAAAATTGATAGCTTAACAGTGATCACTGTCAGGTTGATACGTACATGTTAATCATATAAACCGACAAGATTATTTGCCAACTGTTGAGCTTGATGTAAAATCTTATAATCAATTCCAGGTTCCAAGATTTCCTTACAATAGTAGTTTAGGGATAGGAAGTTGTTGGAAAGAGGAAGGTGGGGGAGGATAGAATAGGCCTGGAGATTGTTTTGAAGATGCACTTACATGACAGGTATACCGATTTGCTTAGATGAAATGATTTCTTGGATTGCTTTTTGAGTGAACTGATGGAGAACATAGTTGGGGAGACTGTGCTCCCCTCCTCAGTCCCTAGTACTTGCACCTCATTTTTATGATGGCAAAGAAGGAACACGCTGGCTAAATAATTGACAAGGGGTATTCATGTGTTTTTATCTTGCTCAACTCAGCTAAACAAATAAAAAATAGCAATATTAACTTTCTGTTTAGGTAGCATCTACTTTACCAAAGTTTTCCTATGAATTTTTTTGTCCTTAAAGAGCAGCCAAAAATATGTTTATTTTGAACTATGAATATGTGTAAAAATCTGGAGTCCTGAATTTCAGATAAAGAGCTTTCTTGCTGACTTTTTCCTAATATATCAATACATTCTCTAGTCATTTAGCAAATAATTACTTGACTAAGCACAAGGGGAGGGGGATAAGTACCTCCTTCCTGTAAGGTTGTCTTTTAGAACATTAGCCAAAATAAGTTTAGAAACTTACATTTTAGTCTTATTTTTTTCAGTTCTCATGTAAACAAGGTTTCTCCAGAAATATTTTCAAACACATTGTTTAATCAAGAGAACTGTGAGATGAGGAAATCTGTAGAAACTAACAGAAACTAATAATAATGACTAATAGTTAAAACTTATATGGCTTTTCAAGGGTACAGAAATGTTATATAATAGGTAACGCACACCGGACCCATCAGAGTTAGGTCATGATGAAGCCACAAGATGTCCCGAATACATTTGATCACAGAAAACATAGTCACTTTGATTTGTAAAACATGTTGATGAATATCTTGTTCATTTTCATCATTTTTCAAATGAGAGGCTAAAACCCAGAAAGGTCAAGTTGCTTCTCCAAAATAAACTGGCCAGATATTAAATTATTCATCACTAAAATCAAAATTTCTTGATTACACTTCTCATTGCCTAATTCCACAATTGTTTTCCCAACAAAAACAAAAAGCTTGTTATTCTTCAGTAACATGGTAAAGAAACATTAAATATTCAGGTTTAAAAAGAACCTCATATCTTGCCTATATTAAATAAGTTTCATTTAATGACTCAGAGAAATTGAATCTATCACAAAGCATTAGACAACCTACCAGCAATTTCTGAAGTGTGTGTATATTTTCTTAACTTCTATTTAACTTTTCAAATACAATCTGTAGAAAACCATGGGAAATTAACTCTATCTCAGGCAGTAATGTAAAAATGGAACAGAGACTTACAAAGCATGCTCTCTAAATTATATTATAATAGAACATAAGTCTGTAAAATTTAGTAAAACCTAAGTATTTTATTCTGGATTATAACAGGAATTTGCCTATAGGTATTCAATAGCATTTAGAGAACAAGCAGGGATAATTTTCAACTTCTGATAATACGATAGATCACAAACTCCCCTTCCTCTCCCCAAATCCTTACTGATATAAGACATCTAAAAATTGTGGTTATAACTAATATTTTTCTTAAATACACAAATATGTTTGTGAAAATGTAAGGGAAATTTCCAGAAACCAAATAACAAAGAAGAAGCAGAAAACCATAGTGACATGAATTTTAAAGCAAATTACAGGAAGCCATTTTGGTAAGAAGAAAGGACCTTGTATTTAAATTGAGGGAAAGGGGAAATAGACAATAAACAAAGAAGGAAAGAATGAAGTAACAAGAGGAGAAAGAAGGAAAGAAGGAAGGAAGGAGGGAAGACATGAGACTATGATAAAGTAGCGTACAGAAAATTCAGAGAATGATATGCCAAAGAATGACTGGATGGCTACTTTAGATTGGATAGTCAGAGTCTCAGCATGTTGACATTTGCTGAGAAATTGATAACATTTTGAGATAGCTAAGAAAAAAAAAGAAAAAAAAACAGGAAAAAGAGAATTTTAGGCAGAGGAAATAATGGTATCATTATCCGTAATTCAGTTGTTAAAGAGATCATAGAAGACTAACCAAAGAAAAATGTTCAAAATAAAATTTTAAGTTTAAAATCATGTTTCAAAAATCAAAATGTGTGTAATATGATGCATTTCTGTAGAGAGAAGCATACAGAAAAAAAATACTTAAGAGAATAGACAAATGGTGCTTTAACTGGGACTACATCAAACTAAAAAGCATCTACATGGTAAAAAAAAAAGTTAACAAGATGAAAAAACCTACTGGATGCGAGAAAATATTTGCAAATCGTATGTCATATAAGGGGTTAATATCCAAACTGTATAAAATACAACTCAATGACCAAAAAAATCTAATTTAAAAATGGGCAGAGGAACTGAGTAGACATTTTTCCAAAGAAGGCATCCAAATGGCTAAGAGGTACATGAAAATGTCTCAACATCACTTCTCATCAGGGAAATGCAAGTCAAAAGTACAATGAGATATCACCTCACACTTGTTAGAATGGCTATTATTAAGACAACTAGAGATAACACATGTTGGTGGGGATGTGGAGAAAAGGGAACACTTGTGTACTGTTGGTGGGAATATAAATTGTTTCACTATGAAAAATAGTATGGAGTTTCTTCAAAAAATTAAAAATAGAACTATATATAATTCAGTAATTCCACTTCTGGGTATATATCCAAAATAAATGAAAAGAGATATCAAAAAGATATTTGCACTCCCATGTTTGTTCACACAGCCAAGATATGGAAACGACCTAAGTTTCCATCAATGGATGAATAGATAAAATAAAGAAGATGTGAGATAGATATATGTATATAAAATATTCCATTGGTATGTATATATTCCATATATATATACATATGGAATGGAATATGGAATATTATTCAGTCATGAGAAGGAATATTATTATATTATTCAGTCATGAGAAAGAAGGAAATTCTGCCATTTGCAACAACATGGATGGACCTTGAGGGCATTACGCTAAGTGAGAAAAGTTGGAGAAAGACAAATACCATATGGTATCACATGTGGCCTCTAGAAAAGCCAAACTCATAGAAACAGAAAGTAGAATGATGGTTACCAGGCTCTCAGGGAGGGGGGGAATTGGGAAGGTGTTTTTTAGGGTACAAATTTGCAACTAGTAAATAAGTGCAGGAGAGCTAATGAACAGCATAGCATTACAGTCAACGATACTGTATTATAAACTTCACATTTGCTAAGAGACTAGCTTTTAATTGTTCTCACTAAAAGAGAGAAATGATAATTATGTAACATAATAGAGGTGTTCACTAATGCTAACATAGTAATCATACTGTGCTATATAAATGTATCAAATCAACACATTGTATATCTTAAACTTACACAGTTCTATATGTCAGTTATACCTCAATAAAAAAGTTGGTTATATCTGGGATGGAATTATGTGTAATCCATCCAAAAGTGATATGTTTATATCACTTTTGTTTATTTGTTAAATTTTTACAATGAACTTGTATTATTTTAAAATAAGAAAAAAGTTAATATTAAACAACATCACTTTATCTGATATTATTACTGAAAGACCACTGTGATCAGTACACTCTGTTACATTCATCCTTTCACCCAATCAAAACACCATGGCCTTCATTTCAAAATGACAAGCTGTTCTTTGACAACACTTTTGATCTGAGGTAAAAAGACTAAATTAAACCACAGAGATGAGGGAAATGTATATGCTCTAATCTCAGTTATCTGTTATTAGTTATCTACTGTCTGTTCCTGACTCCCATACTAAGCTCTCCAGAAATTGACCTCACTGCAAACTTACCACCAGTGACTCAGAACAAGATGAGGTGGGAGTTTCGCTACCAGCTGTTTTGAAGCCATGTCTCCAAGGTTCACAAATGACGGTCATTAAGGATTTGCCTCAGATGTCCTAATAGATACCTTTTATTTTCAGAATCAAAGCAAATCTACAATTACTGGAGGAGCATGGGCTCAGGCTGATTGATACTAGAGCACTAGGTAAAGAAATCCAGTCTTTCTCTATTCCCCTCAGGGAGAATGCAGCTTGTGTGTGATCTTTGTTTCTCTGGTCTAAGATACACATTGACCCAGTCTGTTATCTAATCCTGCCTCTCTCACACTCCCGTAATGTACTCAAGAGTTATGTTTACAGAGTACTGACAAAATTGCAGAGTGACATCTACAGCAACATAAAGAACAATTATTTTCCTAGATAAAGGAGATTATTTGCTACTGGCGAGATGAATCACTCAGAACCATAGTTCATTGCTGCTTTCATGGGCTTTACTCAAGCTTAGGAAATAAACAAGTCTGGGAAAAAGTAAATCTAACAACTGGCAGAATCTCTACAAAAACCTTACTGTTCTTTTCATCATTAACAAAAGTTTTGTTTTGTTTTTTCCTCTTGAGTCTTTCCTACAACATTCTGTACTGAGTCCTGTTTTCATGAATATTACAACATTCCTATTGCCTTAATAGAGGTTCCAACCAATATTCTTACTTTCCTGGGGGTGGCAAAACCAGGTTAGATCCTCACGAATGCCATTTCCTCATCCTGGCTACACAGATTTTATTTCCCAACCACTTTTGCTGTTAGGTTAGGGGCAAGATGCCAATGAATCATGAGTGTACATCAGGTACATCTTCAACTTCCAAGGGCATCCAGCTTCCTCTCTCTTCTCAGGAAATGAAGACTGAACAGGCCCAGCCTCACAATGGCAGGAGTCTCTCCTTGGAAAAAAATATTCCCAGGACAGACTCCTGATATACTTCAGACTTAAACTGAGAAATAAACTCTTATGATTAATGTGTAGACTACTAAGTTTTGGAGGTAGTTTAGATACAGCAGCCTTCATTAATTGTCCTAATGCACGGAGTCTGAGTTTTCTCATATATAATAGAGGCAAAATTATATACACTGCAAGGCTGTTGTGAGAAATCAGTGAACAGATACGTTAAAAATATGTAGACTGGTATATTATCTTCATGAATGCTATCAAATGGCCTGTTCTTTGGGGGTTATTATACTGTTTAGCTTGGTAAAATTATAGAGATTGGCCCCATCTTTCCAATTCACATCCCCCTTAGATCTCCTCTGGCATTCACAATTGTTACACCAACCAAGGCATACAGCCCTTCCCTTGGTCTTTTTGATGAAGACATTTCACTTTTAGAGAGCGGGTCCATTAGAAACTACTACTTACAAGGTGTTAAAATTAGTTTAAAGAGGTAACCTTACCCACGGGGCCTTTGCATCTTATTAATGAATGGTGCTTAGTGATTAAGCGGTCTTTAAGACAAAAAAGATTGAAGTTCTAATTGTGTAATTAGAAAGAAGCTAGAAACCCTTAAGTACAAAAGTAATTATAACAATTATATGTTAGATACTAAGTATGCACCAGGCTCTGAACTGAACACTTTATATTTATTTTGACATTTCATCGTCATAGTATGACTATGAGATAGGTACTATTAAAGCCAATTTTCTAACTGAAGAAACTGAGGATGAGTGTGGTTAAGTGGAATACCCAAGGTCACACAGTAAGTGGGAAAAAGTAGAAAGAGAACCCTGCTCAGACTGATTCACTGGAGCCTATGCCCTTACTTCTCTTACTATACTACCTTCTGAGATTTGGGGTAGGTTACACAGTGAGCGTTTGATAAAGGTCAATTTTCTTATCCTTTTTAAATATTGTCCCTCAGATCATATCAGGTACAAGAGCCTCAGCTCTGCTGTGTGATGAGGACTGTACTGATGCCTGACAAGTTGTATTTAGACCAATGGTTGCTGCCAGGTCCTAGAAGTTATGGAGCCTCATCCATTCCTGTATAAGACACGTGAGCATCATTTTTCATCAGAGGTGCATAAAAACATACCTGTGACGTTTTAAAAAATAACTGCTTAGACGCCATTGTTGGAAAAATATAATTATAAAGAAAATCCTCTTCTAACTCAGAAAGGCTCTGCACAAACATGGTAAAGAATAGAGAAAGAAAACGAATTTGTTATTGAATAAGCTTTAAACCAGAATATAACAGGCATCTCATACAATCCTCTAAGGGACTGCAAAGACAGAAAGAAATGTCATTCATTCATATAGCTGAGCAGATACAACTCATTACGTACATGTTCTTCAGATAAATAACTACTCTTCAAGTAAGAGGACTTGGTAGCACCATTTGTCGCACATAGTTCATCCTAAATTTTACCTGGTAATTAGGGTGACTGTGTTAGTTAACTGGCTCTATACCAAAAAAAAAAAAAAAAATTTCTCCTGTCTTTATAACAGAAAGTAATTTTGCACTTTGGAACTAGGAGCCCATGGAAGCCCATGTTTTACCCTCCCAGAGACCAGAAGAGAGTGACACTATCTCCCTGGATGTTTACATTTCAAAGAGATGGTTCCAGGTCCTGGAGAAAGACATTCCAGGGCTGTAAAATGGGCAAAAGTCTTACTTAGCTATTAAAAAATGTACATATATTTCTAAGAAAGGGAGCAAGAACTTACAAGTTTTCTAAAGTAAATGCCCTAAGAAAAGGGAGTTAAAGGCAATCTTTTCCTTTATTGCAGTGGGGAGAATTAGGCCTCTTGTTTTTAATTTTTATTTGTCCTTACACCATTCCCTGTGAATTGATTCATTTGTCCTGAGTTGGAATCTAGGACTCCACATCCTGCTGGATGTTTAATTCTAAACTACAATTAAGTGTTTCTACATCCTGCTGCCCTATTCCAGGAGTGAGGAAGAAAGTCCCATACCTCATAGGACATGGGGAGAGGATGAGATACTGTCTCATGACAGCCTCCCAAGGAAGAAGAGAGAGGCAGAGGGAGATGGCCTAGAAGCAGCTCTTTACAGGCCTCCCAGGCTCTCCTATCCTAGGAGGATTACAAGGAATATGCCAAGCTCAGATTAGCTGTAGGTCAAGTATTCATTTGACTACAAGGTTGTACAAACATGTGAAGGTCATCAGGGTACAATGGTGAAGCCATTACCCAGCAATAACCACGAACAAGTCCTGTTTTTATAAAAGTCGTACACACTCATTGGAGGGAAGGTGATTCAGAGGCACATTTTCTAAATTCATGTTTTAAATAAAAATCCCAGAAAATGGAATCACTGATACAACGTAAATTAAGTGCTCACACTTGGACCAATCAAGTCACACTACGGATATATTTTCCTATTATTTAAAGAGAGCTAAGAGGAATATATATATATCCAGAATCACAGAGTGCTCACTGCGAGGATCTTGGTCATCAGCACAGTAGAGAAGTCCTAGAAAGAAGATTCAATAAAAAGATGGTAATTCAGAAGTACAATATTAAATTCAATAAAACAGTAAAGGGTACTTTTCTTATTGTCTCATAGTTTCACTGAGGCCCCCAAACTTGGAACCACTGATAATCAATAATTCATTCACCATCGTCTTGGAGGTACTAGATACATCTCCACAGAACTTGTGAATAAGTAGCCAAATCCAATCCTGTGATTCCAGCCAATTCTACCCTCAATCTATACAAGAGTTCCTAAACATTTGTTGAACTTAAAAAGACTCAGAAGATCCTTAGAAGAAAATTATTAGTTTTAATAAAAGCTATGGGATTTCCCTCTCTTCCACTGCTTCCCTGGCTCAGCAGCCAAGTCAGTAGGTACCCATAAGAACCATCATAGAGATAGGGTTTGACAATCAGCAGGAGAGACTGTGACCTCACTCTCCAACTGGATAATTACTGAGTTTTTGAACCTCATAAGCTCTCCCAGTGCTGGGATAAGAGTGTGACAGAATTATTCCAAGAGCCTAACTTGAGTCTCTGAAGTTTGGGCACCAAAGAGACTGGAACCTGGTTTTCATCCAGAGAAGTCTGAGGGTAGAAGGCTGGATGAAAAGGACTGCAGTAGAAGCAGCCTGCATTACCATTGCTGCCTGGGCAAGGATGGGTATGTCCCATTGGCCTAGTGCAACTGGAAAGAACCCCGCTAGAGAGGACTGCCTGTTTTGATGAAGAAACCAGAGGTGCACTCCTGGAAGGCAGGAGCTAGGATGTGATAAGAGGTTGACAGGAGAGCGCATCATCCAAAGAAAAAATGAGGAGTGTTCCATGAGAGGTCTCTGAAGAGACCAAAAATACCCCAGGAGAAAACAAGCTTGATGTTCCAAGAACAGAAGGTATTAATTGGTAGCACCAATGGTCCAGTGATTTGAAAACCTTTTTGATCATAACCCATGGTATGAAATACACTTTACATGGAAATTCCATACACACACACACACACGCACACACACATGCATACACACACACACAGAGTCCTGTCTACCTTGAGAGAGAGGGAGAGAAGAGAGACTCAAAATTTCACAAAATAAAATTTATTCTTCTTGCATGATATGCATCCTGAAATCTAATTCAGTCTGTGCTCTACAAAGTTATTATATGTCCATAATCAATCAAATTCAACATACAGTGTACAGCCTTCCAGATGCCAGAAGGAGCAAAACTGGTGGAAAAGAGGTGTATCAAGAAGAGTGGAAAAGCAGACCTTTTTACCTGTTCTAAATATGCAGAGCTTGAATTCAGGCTTTGAATTAGACAACAGATTGAAGGTGTAGTTTTATATTTGATTGCAATTTTCTCTGTTTCTTCTAACATCCCAACATGCATGGAAAAACTATGCTATCTGCCTCACAGGGATGAGCAAAGTGGACTGACCTAACCTGTTAGAAGACAGCATTTGGAAAATATTATTTTCTGTTTGCACCCCATTGAGTTAACACATGCAGTAAACTTAGTTTCACAAACGTGGATGGACCTAGAGTCTGTCATACAGAGTGAAGTAAGTCAGAAGGAGAAAAACAAGTATTGTATATTAACACGTATATTTGGAATCTAGAAAAATGGTATAGATGACCCTATTTGCAGGGCATGAATAGAGATGCAGACATAGAGAATGAATGTGTGGACACGCATGGGGGAAGGGGGGCTGGGATGAATTAGGAGACTGGGATTGGCATATATACACTACCATGTGTAAAACAGATAGCTAGTGGGAACCTGCTGTATAGTGCAGGGAGCTCAGCTCGGTGCTCTGCTCTGCGGTGACCTAGATGGATGGGATGGAGTGGGTGGGAGGGAGGTCCAGGAGGGAGGGGATATATGTATACATACAGCTGACTCACTTTGTTGTACAGCACAAACTAACACAACATTGTAAAGCAACTATAACCTAATTAAAAAAAAGAAAAGAAACACAGGCAACCAGAACTAAAAAATAATAATAGCTACGCTTTGTTATAGACTGAATGTTTGCGTTCCCCCAAAATTCATATATTGAAGCCCTAACCCCTCATGTGATTGTATGTGGAGATAAGGGCCTTTGGGAACTGATTAGAGCTAGATTAAATCATGAGGGTAGAGCTTTCAGGATGGGATAAATAGCCTTATAAGAAGAGGAGGAGTTTCTCTCTCTCTTTCTCTCTCTCTCCCTCTCTCTCTTTCTCTCTCCCTCTCTCTCTTTCCCTCTCTCTCTTTCTCTCTCCCTCTCCCTCTCTCTCTCTCCCACCCTCCCTCCCTCTGTGTGTGTGTGCATAAATACAGACATAAATGTGAGAGCAGCTGTCTGCAAACCAGGAAGAAGACACTCACTAGACACTAATTCTGCTGGACCTTGATCTTGAACCTTTCGGCCTCCAGAACTATAAGGAATAGTGTTTGTTGTACGTAGCCATCCAGTCTATAGCATTCTGTTATAGCAGCAGGAACTAAGACACCCATTATAAAGACCTTACTTATTTACCATTTATTTTCAAAGCTATTACCTCATTTAATCATTATAATACATAGTCCTAAGGTAGTTATTAAGAGGAGTTTGATGTTTTCAGCTTGCGTGTTTCAGTTTTCTGATCTTCTGACCCTTGAAGGACATTACTTGGTGTCTGCCAGTAGAGGTGTTTGTCATAGAACTCAGGAGGAAAAAAAAGGGGGGACAACACAAATGCCTTAAATTTAAGGGCTAAGAGGAACTTTTTTATGCAGGTGGGCAAGGAAATTTCACTGAGGAAATAGCTTGAGGAGAGGTCCTGTATGTAAAGGCAAGGAACTGAAGGGAAAAATGGTAAGAATAGTGCTGGGCGATTATATGTTTTCTCTCATGGAATTCAAGAAACTAATAATGGACTTGAGTTCTATGGATGTTGCTTTTGGTTGCATGAAGAAGCTAAAATGAGGTAGAGCTGGGACATGAGTTCAAGCTAACTTCCAAGCTCATGCTACATCATTTATTTTAGTTTGTAGATACTACTGAGTATCTTCTTCAGAGTTCTGTGTCTGGAATTTATGCATCAAAGAATAAGGCAGCATTGTCAGATTAAGTAGAAAAGAGAATTTGGAATAGATAAAGGATTAAATGAGAAGGAGCAGTGCTCTAGATGGGAATAAATAGTGAGATACATTTTCTAGTAATTTCCTCCCCCTGTGATGATAACAAGGGGAAGCTATAGGAAACATTGTTCACTATTTCTCTCAAATCAAAAATTACGGGCTTCCCTGGTGGCGCAGTGGTTGGGAGTCCACCTGCTGATGCAGGGCACGCGGGTTCGTGCCCCGGTCCAGGAAGATCCCACATGCCATGGAGCGGCTGGGCTCGTGAGCCATGGCCGCTGAGCCTGCGCGTCCGGAGCCTGTGCTCTGCAATGGGAGAGGCCATAACAGTGAGAGGCCCGCGTACTGCAAAAAAAAAAAAAAAAATGCAGAGTGATACAAACAAACATGAATAGAGAGCACTAACAATATGCAAATTGAAATAAGTATTCTAATTTCTGGAAAGAATAGAGACCTATATTACACAACTGTGAGGCTTATAAGCTTGTCCTTCCCCATTACTTAAAATAATATTATACAAATTTATTTAATAACCTGAAGAATTCTGGAGAGTTGTTTTTTGTTTTTTGTTGTTTTGTAACATTTACTCAACCATGGAAATCACCACTAAGTTTGATAGCATAAACTATAGTAACAGGCAAACTGTTCTTAATAAGAATGTCACAGTATTGCACTGTTTGTTCAGATCTACTTAAGAAATTATTAGTGGCCTGGAGCTCTAAGGTTCTTTCTTAAGAGTATTTCATCCTCAAGTAATTTAAAAAATTTTTCATGTCACTATGACTAACAAATAGGGCTCTTAACAACACCAATATTTAATACATTTTGTAATTGGTTTCCCATTTTCTCAGAAAAAAATTCAAAGTACTTTCATGCATGTAGCTCTGTACCACTACAATAGAGCACTGAAGGGAGAAACAGGAGGAAATCTCTGCAAAATATCTCTGGAGTAGTCTGTGAATCCTAACAGAAGAGAAAGAATATGTGTGAATAACATAAAAACTGGTACTGTGAGTCAAACTCATAAAACCACTTTGGTGGCCAGAAAGGCTCTTACACCTTTTTTTGGTAAAATAAAATGATTTGAGAGACATCAGTATGACACCTTCAAAACTGCCACTTCACAAGCTTCTGTAACTTCATCTGTGGCTAAGTTTAACTCAGTCACAAGACTAGAACTTTCTCTGTTAAAATACAGGTTGAGCCAATGTTGACAACATGTAATAGTCATCACAAAAACTCAAAATGTTAATTAACCTGATAAAATCCCAACAAAAAAGATGTGATTTTAGGGCTCTGGGCAGATAAAGGCAGAGACGAAAAGTCTTTCATGAGCTTTGTTATTGCTGTACAGAGGTCGTCCTTTGCTTGTCATTTCTTCTTTATTTTTATTTTTATTTTTTTGCGGTACGCGGGCCTCTCACTGCTGTGGCCCCTCCCGTTGTGGAGCACAGGCTCCAGACTAGCAGGCTCAGCGGCCATGGCTCACGGGCCCAGCCGCTCCGCGGCATGTGGGATCTTCCCGGACCGGGGCACGAACCCACGTGCCCTGCATTGGCAGGCGGACTCTCAACCACTGTGCCACCAGGGAAGCCCGTCATTTCTTCTTTAATAGGGCTCCTCCCCATCCCTCCACTACAAACAGAACATATGAAGTTGTTAACTTCAAACCTGTTTGCAATAATCTAAACTAAGGCAACCATATTTTCCCTGTGACAACCAACAGCCTTCAGATATTTCATATCAAAAGATAGATTAATGGATAAAGAAGTAGTTTATGTATACAATAGAATAATTCTCAGCCATAAAAAAGAATGAAATTTTGCTATTGGTGACAACATAAATGGAGCTGGAGGGTATTATACTAAGTGAAATAAGACAGAGAAGGATAAATCCTGTATATTTTCACTTACATGTGGACTTTAAAAAACAAAGCAAACAAATATAACAAAACAAAAGCAGACTCACAGAGAATTAACTAGTGCTTGCCCAAGGGGATAGCAGTGGGGGAGATGGGCAAAACAAGGGGACGAAGAGGGACAAGCTAACAATTATAAAATATATAAGCCACGGAGACGTAATGTACAGCACAGAGAATATAGTCAATAATATTATAATAACTCTGGTGTGATATAAAAACATCAAATCACTATGTTGTATACCTGAAACTAGTATAATATTATAAGTGAACTATACTTCGATTAAAAAACAAAGATAAACAGTAAAATGCATTATTCTTTCATTAAGCCCTGAGGGCTTATTTTAAATTATTTTATATGTTATTCTCTGTTTTTGAATAATTTGATTAAGTTTTAGGAAAGTAATTATTTCTTGAAGTGTCTTGAGATTTTATCTACATTGTGTTATTACTATTAATTGTTTTTCATCGTTACCTTTCGTAGGGGTGCCTGAGAAACACATGGTATAAAGAATGAAAATATGTCTTTTGTGAAATAGTAACAAAAATAAGACAAATTGAGAAATTCTAGATGTAGAAAGAACTTCATAGATGATTTGGTCCAATTGCCACATTTGACAAATGAAGAAGCTGAGGTTCAAAGAATATAAATAAGTTTTCTCACCTCATTCATCCAAGATGTTTAGCAAACTACACACTGAATTCAGTGGCCTGTCACTATTCCACATTGTCTTTCTTTAGGGAGAGATCCTTTTTGAAAGTATTTTTTTTTCCTTTAGTCATTTAATTAATCATCTGAATAGAGAAGTCTTGGTTAAATTACAACAGCTAACTACCTTTTCAACTGCAAGTTAAATAGCTATCCGATTCAAGACCAAATACTATTTTATTATAGTTGCTTGTCATACCTGACCTTCTAAAATGACAGATTTTTGTTGTTCCAAATAAAGATTAAAAATTCATGAAAGTGTTTTTGTAAGTAGCTTATTACCTATTAAGGTATAGACATCCTTTAGTATAAAATATGTATAACTTCCTTATAGATTATTAATGGCTCTCAGAATGTTTAGCATACTAGATGTGTTTAAAAAAAACAAATTGGAATTCTGATCCTAAATTTTCTTTCAAATGTATTATTTTAATTGTGGGAGAATTTTTTTAAATCATTCATTTCTAAATGATGATTTGCATATACAAATGCATGTTTTCCATTATTAATCTCAAATTAGATCAACCAAAATGATTTCATACCAAAGGCAAAAAATATATGCCTTTGTAATCAAGAAAACAATCTTAACTTAGCTCAGCAATTCATGTCAATGATGGTAAATGTGTCATGATTAGTTAGACTATAGTGTAATGCAAATACAATAAACCATTTCTGTACATTAATTCATATTTATTAGTGAACAGTTTTTTCCATCAATAAAAGAAGAATGTGAACTGTGGCACCCATGACCTAGATAAAAAGATCAAGATGTTAGACCTATTCCTTGGTGACTAGACAAAGTATTAATGGAAGGATAAAAAAAGTTTTCCAAAAATGCAAGAGCAAATATGTATCTGAAAACATCTAGTCAGAACTTCTTTTAAAACCTTCAAGATGAACCACAGAGAGAAATTTCTATATGATGGATTTCTTTCTTGCAATAACACAATTCATCCTACAGTTATTTATTGAACACGTGATCTGTGCCAGGCACTCTTCCCAGTGCTAAGGATATAGTGATGAACAATGTTCCCTGTCTTCGTGGAGCTTATATTCTGCTGGAAGGAGACAGGCAAGGTGTTACACGCCAGATGGTGATAAGTACTGAGAAGAAAAAAATCAAAGTAAGATGAGACTGGGACTGGGCAAGGGTGCTATTTTATTTTATTTTTTATTTTTTTAAATTTACTTATTTATTTATTTTTGGCTGTGTTGGGTCGTCTCTGTGCGAGGGCTTTCTCCAGCTGCGGCGAGCGGGGGCCACTCTTCATCGCGGTGCACGGGCCTCTCATTCTCGCGGCCTCTCTTGTTGTGGAGCACAAGCTCCAGGCTCAGCAGTTGTGACTCACGGGCCTAGTTGCTCCGCGGCATGTGGGATCCCCCCGGACTAGGGCTCGAACCCATGTCCCCTGAACTGGCAGGCAGATTCCCACCAGGGAAGTCCCAAGGGTGCTATTTTAGATATAGACGTCCACAGAAAAACTCTCTCATTAGGTGGTACTTTGAAGGAATGAACCATTAGAGAAATCTGGAGAAAAACATTCTAAGTAAAGGGAATAGCAAGTGCAAAGGCCCTGAGAGGGAGTAAGCTTGACCCTACTGGCACTACATCAAGAGGACCATGTTGGAGTAGTGTGATTAAAGAAGAGAACAGCATAGATGAGGTCAAGGAGGTAACTCTGTCAGACTGTGGAGGGCCTGAAATCACTCTAATGACTCATGCTTTTACTCTGAGTCGGAAAGCACTGGGGGAGGGGAATTGAGTCCAAAAGTGATATAAATCTGACTTATAGTTTAAGAGATGAACCAGGCTGCTGTGTGGAGAATAGTCTATAGAGGGCAAGAATAAAGCAGTGACCAGTTAGGAAGCTGATGCAATAATCCAGACAAGAGGTGATGCTGCTGGGCCACAGGGGTAGCAGTGGTGGTATGAGAAGTGGTGGGGGTCCGATATATTTGGAAAGAAAACAAGCTTTGCTACTGGTAGCAATTTGCTATTTGAAAGGTAGAATAATGGCTTCCCAAAGCATCCATGTCTAATCTGTGAATATGTTAGATTATGTGGCCGAGAGAAATTATGGTTGCAGATGGAATTAAGGTTGCTAATAGCTGACCTTAAAATAAGGAGATGATCCTGGACTATCCAGGTGGGCCCAAGGTAATCATAAATGTCCTTAAAAGTGAAAGAGAGAGGTAGAAGAGTGAGTCAGAGGAAGATGTGACTACTGAAGAAAGAAACAGAGAGATACAGTGTTGCTGGCTTTAAAGATAGAGGAAGGGCACCATATGCCAAGGTAAGGGGAAGCCTCTAGAAGCTGGAGAGGACAAGGAAACATATTTTCCTCTAGAGCCTCCAGAAAAGAATGCAGTCTTGTCTAATCTTGAAGAATCTACACCCAGTGAGACCCACGTCAGGCTTTAAACTTATAGAACTTTGTAAGATAACAAATTTGTGTTGCTTAAGCAAGTTTGTAGTGATATGTTTCAACAGCAGTAAAAAATTAATATAGATTAATACAGGGTATTAGAGAAAAAGAAGAGTCAAGGGTCACTAGAGGTTTAATGTAATTTGAATTTTATAACTGGCTAATAAAGTGTTGATTCATTATTGGCATAGCTAAATATGTTTTTTGTAGCTTTTGAAAATCTCAGTAAGTACCTTTACAAATGAAGGCTTCTAATGCAGATGTTGGTGCCTATCAGTGACCTGATCATCCCTGCTTCATTTTTCATTTTCAGAATATAAACACTAACTTTTATTGAATCTGATCCTTTAATACAAAGCACTGAAGTGTGATTGTAAAGCACTGAAAATATTTTTTAAATTAACATAGTAGTACTTAAAAATGAGCATTGTCCTTCTAGATTGTCAGCTTACAAAGCTAAACCCTAATAGCAATTTGGTGCCATGTCAGAACAGGTTTGAATCTGTTTCTTTAGCATTGCCTCCAGAGTCTGTTTACAAATCCTGCAAGCAAAGCGCATTATGAATTTACAAAACCATCTATTTTTTTTCTGAAAATAAGCTAGCTAAATGTATCGCTCAGTCAACTTTAGTTTTTATTTACATCCTCCCTATCACAGGAAAACCAACTGAGGCAGTATGACTCACCTTTATTCATTCAACAGATATTTATATTTTTATGCTTGGTTTTCTTGACCTGTAAGAAAACCACTTTTGTCTGAGGGCCATAACACAAGCTGGGTTATTCCCTTAGCAATAAGTTCCAAGGCAGCCAACCAACTTGGGAAGCCAGATAGTCATCCAATTTGGGGGACTCAAGAAGACAAAGATATGACAGTTGTCACTCCTAGAGGTCTGAGTATATGTCTGAGAAACTGTCGATACTTGAGAGATGTGGCAGGATCAAGACCCAGAAAAACCAGTAAGAACAAGATCAAAAACAGGACAGGACGTAAGCCTTAAGTGAGAGATGTAGTTTATGTTGAAACTTTGATCCTAGAGGCAGCAATTGATGAAATAGAATGAATCTGTTTAAAGTAAGGAAAGCATCAGTCCTCTGAACTTATAATTGGGACCATAGTGGTGCTGCACTTAGTGACCATTGAACATCTGGGCCTTAAATCTGACACACTTGGCCCACTGTTTTTTTTGGCAACTATAGAAACACAGGTCAATAAGATACACAGAAAACAGGTGGCTCTAGAATTTCAAATTCAGGACAATGACTTGATCCAAAGCCAATCAGATTAAGTGGAGGGGGCAAGGGAGTTAAGGAGAAGCTGATTGTGTTTCTTGCTGCTTCTGTGGTTGACTCAAAAGTTATGTGTGTCATATATACACTAATACGTATAAAATAGGTAACTAATAAGAACCTGCTGTATAAAAAATAAATAAAATTCAAAAAAAAAAGTTACGTGTGTCTACATGGAGCCGTGTAGGAAAATGGGAGGACATAAAAACATAATAAAGGTTCGAAATAGAACAGTGTTGGCTGGGTGGAGTTCAAGGAAGCTTAATTCTAAAAGATGAAAAGAGTAAAGAGTTTAAAGGGAAAAATGTGAATTCCCAAAGGCTTCTGACGTTTTTCCTCCTATGCAAAACTGAAACCCTCACCATCTGTCTCACTCCAACAGGAGTTTTTTTAATTGTATACCTGTATACCATATCTCTTCTCCATTGTTTACTGCACTCAGGCCAGGAGTTTACTTTCTAAACTTGCTAAATGAATCTCCTGATACACTTTCAAAGAAATGTGCAGTCTAGCAATACTTGAAAGATGTCTCTTTTTCAGATGTACATTAGGCCTTACCCTGGGGGTTACTAATTTTCACTAGAACTGGTCACGTCTAAAAGGGGAGCTTATCTCAAAAAATTAAGGAAATTTCCAGAATATCATAAACAATTCCTCCAACTCTGGGCACCAATGCTGCAGATTTTCTGCAACTGCTGCTCATCTCCGCAACCAGCACAAATAGACAATGTTGCTGCCACCCAGAGTGGGGACCAGGATGAAAAGACAGAGTCTCTGGTACTTAGGCACAAAATTTTAGAAGGTCCCAGATAACTCAGTAATCAAGATAAATTATATCAAGTGCAATGTATTTTAAAAGCTAAGCTGACACAAAAATTGTATTGAGCAAAATATCAAATTGATGAAGTAAAATATCAAAAATTTAAATTTTAAATTAATTTAAAATTTTAGTTCTTTAATCCTGTTTTTGTTTCTTTGATGAAGGAATATTTGGCTTAAGAAGTGAGAATGTACTCTGTGAATGCACTGATACATTCCCTGGCAATAAAAACATAGGATTTAGCTTATTGATTGTTCTTTATATAAATATGAGAATGTTAACTGCTAAATGTTGCTTCCAATGAAGCTATGAAATTGGTTATTTAATAAGCCACTAGATGCTGATAATTTTTATTTCATTTCACTCTCACTTTTACTTATCTTTTACTTTTCACTTATCTATACAAAAACATTTTGAATATTTATGTGAGATGTTTCATCACTAAGTTATCACCAAGTTTCTGTATATGTGTTTCTCAAGATACACTAGATATAGAACTATATGAATTTTTAAAGAAAGCTCTAGAGATAAAAAACACTTTTATACATTAATGGAAATGATGTGTATAGCTCAGCTATTAGACATCCCCCACTTACATGTAACCCATCTGTGTCTACTTGACTCCAAACTTGACCCAAATACCCAACCCTAACACCAGGTTTTTGATAAAAGCCAAACACAAAGTGTGTAGCTTACTGAATATGGCTTGGATTGTGTGATGGGTCACTATGCTCGTGCATAACATGTCACAATCATGAGGCTGCTGTGGATGCCCAGCCTTTCCTTCCAGCCCATCATCACATCACATCTCCCCCTTGGCCTTTTCTGCTAGAGAAGGGGACTCGGCTCCTGTCCTCTCCCCTCTCCTACCTTCCTCCAAAGGAAAGCCCAGCTCCAGCATGAGTTGCCTTCTATTCCACAGCTGACTGGCAAAGTATGTTTGTTTTTTTTTTTTGTTTTGTTTTGTTTTAGCATCTTTATTGGAGTATAATTGCTTTACAATGGTGTGTTAGTTTCTGCTTTATAACAAAGTGAATCAGTTATACATATATATCCCCTCCCTCTTGTGTCTCCCTCCCTCCCACCCTCCCTATCCCACCCCTCTAAGTGGTCACAAAGCTGATCTCCCTGTGCTGTGGGGCTGCTTCCCACTAGCCATCTGGTTTACATTTGGTAGTGTATATATGTCCATGCCACTCTCTCGCTTTGTCACAGCTTACCCTTGCCCCTCCCCGTGTCCTCAAGTCCATTCTCTAGTAGGTCTGTGGCTTTATTCCCGTCTTGCCCCTAGGTTCTTTATGACCTTTTTTTTTTTTTTAGGTTCCATATATATGTGTTAGCATACAGTATTTGTTTTTCTCTTTCTGACTTACTTCACTCTGTATGACATATTCTTTAAAAGTTTACCTCCAGCCTCTTCCTTTTATAGAGAAGTCCTCTCTCCTCTAAGAGATGTGAATGCACCCTACTCTTCTCTTCTCTCTGCCTTTCGGTAATTGTGTTTAAAGAATGTCTCCTTGGCTCCCAAGTCACCTGAATGGATGAAAGCTTTTCTCTCTCTACATGGGACACATCTCCCAACCCAGGCAGATTGTTCCCTTTGCCTCTACGCCCTTCCCCTGTGTCAGCTTCTATCTCCAGTGGTTCTTGCCTAGGAAGCTTCATAAGCATCCAGAAAAGAAGCCACATCTTTAGCCTGAGTTGTTTGCCTTACTTCCTCCCCTCTTAGGACAAAGACCCATCCCTGTATATATACACCATCTCTTTCAGCAGCCTATTCCAGGGGTCCAGTATTCTAAAAGAGGATGTTTTACTAAGATGGTTTTCTTTCATGTGCTAAAATTGCTCCCTCCTGCAGCCCATCTCTCAGTTTCCGACAATTTTTATTTTTTCTTATTTATTTATTTTTTGGCTGTGCCACGCAGCATGCAGAATCTTAGTTCCCCAACCAGGGATGGAACCCACACCCCTTGTAGTGGAGGCATGGAGTCTTAACCACTGGACCGCCAGGGAAGTCCCTCGACAATTTTTATACATCAGTGAAAATGCAAAGTCAGGGTTGTCCTTATGAGTGCACTCTCTCTCAACAGCCCCACTATTATTTCAACCCTCCTCTTTTCTGCTTAATTTTAGGAACTCCTTTATGTTTTCTGAATCCACCCTCAAATTCAACTTGGAACCCCAAGGTGCTAAGGCCTGGGTGGATGGATGCAGCTGCTCTGTTTGTCCTAATCGTTAGCCAATTGTACTACCTGGGAGCTAGACTACTGGCATAGTCACTGGCAAGGCCCGTGGGTATCTTTTGAGGAACTTCCCTGCCAGGGGTGGATGACCTGCTCACTCCCATTCCCTGAGACTCTGCTGTCTGTCATTAGACTCAGACAGCATAACCGTACCGACATCAGGGTCAGCTCCCTCAATCTGTACTGTGCCTTTAGTCCTTCAGTTGCAGGACAATCCCACTACTCCAGCTTTGTTTCCTTAGGAGACCTGCCTCTCCATTTGTTGTCTCTAATTCAACTAGCAGTGAGAATTGAAGGACCTTATAGAATTTCCTGGAGCCTACAGTTCTCTTCATTGTAAATAGCTGCTGCAGCAACTTGCACTAACTGGACATAATTCTTGACACTGCGCTCCACGGCACCTCTGTGCAAAAGTCCCTCAAGTCTTGACATATATGTTAAGGTACTTTCAGTGATGTGTGTTCACAAACTTCACATGTAAGTCTCAGCATCTACCTGCATTCTTGAGTAACTGATGTCAGGCATTCTGCTGTAGAAAAGGAGGCATTTTTTTTGTTTATCCATACTTTTGAAAGCACGTATAGTTCTTAGCGCCAGACTCTACACACTTTCTATTAATCTCTGCTGCATCTATACCTCAGAGTTTTCACCCCCCACTAACATTTCAATGGTGTGTTCCAACCACAATTCAAAACCTTTCTCTAAAGGTCCTGGCATTGGACTCCTTCCCTTCCCCTCCCCACCCCCACCCAAGTCTCTAGACCCTGCGTAGTATAAGCTCCCTAACAAGAGCTGGAACAATGGCCCTGATACAGTTTTCAACAGCAGTCCAGTCACAGATAATAAAGCTGATTGGGTATCTTAATTAGCCTATGTATGTGTGCCATACACCCAATGTCTTCTTCCTTGATGCATTCCAGTTTTCTGGAAAATGATGCCAAGGTTGGTTTAAACACAAATGTACAGCTGCATACTTCATGAAGGAGTTTCTTTGATATATTCTAATAAGCTCACAAAGCACTGGGCATGCGAGACTCTCCAGGTGAAATATTCACTATTCAATCATACATTGTTCCAAAGACTTTTCCACAGCATCCCTCTGACTTTCAGTTTCTTTACCAAAGACCAGCACTGCTCCTAGTAAATCAGTCTCTACTGCCTGCACCATTAGCCATGGGGAGCAGGCACTACAGGCTCTATTAAGAGTGACGTTTTAATCTGGTAGGCTTTGAGATGAGCTCCGTAGATAAAGTATCTCAGAAAATTCTCCAAGGCCCAGGTGTCAGATATACCCCTTAAGGGTTCAGGTTATCTATTTTCTCCTCAAACCACCCTGATTTAAAACAGCTAGTCCTTCAGTTTCCAGAGAATATCCAGTCACATCACGCTTATTGAAATCCCTTTTGCTTTAGCCCTACTCAAGTTTTGTGGAGACATGTCATTGATCTTCATTCTATTCCTTAGCTCAATTCACTAAGCCTCTTCCTTAACCTTAATCTTACCCACATGCAGATGCTGAGCAGGCAGTTTGCTACATGTGCCTAAAATTGGGGGAAGGCATTTGAACCTGAAATACAGATTTGGAGTTCTGAGAGTTTATAGTGTAGAGAAAATTTTGAAGCCTGAGCTCTGGAGCATTCCAAAGTTTAGAGGTTAGGGAGGTGAGGAGGTACCAACAAAAGCAACAAGGAAAGAACAGTCAGTAAGAAGAAACCAGGAGCATGTTAAAGCCAAGGAAAGAGAATGTGTAAAGGATACTGTGCTAAATGATGCCAATAGCACAAACAAGGTGAAGAATGAGAATGAGCCTTTGTGTTGGATGGTAGGATAGTATGTCACTTGGTTATCTTGACAAGAATAACTTTAATAGAGAGGAACGAAGGCCTGGTGGAGGTAAGTTCAAGAGAGAACAGAAAGAGAGAAGCTGGAGGCTGTGAGTATAGAGAATACTTTTTGAAGAGTTTTGCTGCAAAGAGGAGCAGAGATAAAGGGGATAAAAGCCAGCAGAGTAAGTAGGATCAATATAAGGTATTTTTTAAAGTTGAGGAAAAATAACACGATTCATATGCTTATGGGGAGAAAATAAGAAGATACAGGGAAAAAAGGCAAGATTTTCTAAAATATTGATCTTCAGAAGGCAAGAGGGCATGGGTAAGTGCACCAGTGAAAAAGCTGACCTTTGCCAGGAGCAGAGAAACTTCACTCACAGTAATAAGAGGCCCAGGGCTTCCCTGGTGGCACAGTGGTTGAGAATCTGCCTGCCAGTTCAGGGGACATGGGTTCGAGCCCTAGTCCGGGGGGATCCCACATGCCGCGGAGCAACTAGGCCCGTGAGCCACAACTGCTGAGCCTGTGCGTCTGGAGCTTGTGCTCCACAACAAGAGAGGCCGCGAGAGTGAGAGGCCCGTGCACCGCGATGAAGAGTGGCCCCCGCTCACCGCAACTGGAGAAAGCCCTCGCACAGAAACGAAGACCCAACGCAGCCATAAATAAATAAATAAATAAAAATTAAAAAAAACCAAGAGGCCCAGGGCTTCCCTGGTGGCGCAGTGGTTGAGAGTCCGCCTCCCAATGCAGGGGATGCAGGTTCGTGCCCCAGTCCGGGAAGATCCCACATGCCGCGGAGCAGCTGGGCCCGTGAGCCATGGCCGCTGAGCCTGCGCATCCGGAGCCTGTGCTCCGCAACGGGAGAGGCCACAACGGTGAGAGGCCCGCGTACCACAAAAAAACAAAACAAAGAAAAAAAAAACCAAGAGGCCCAGTATATGGGCCAAGATGACCATATGAGTAAATTTGGTGTTAGGTTCCAGTGATAATTCTCATCTGATGACTTCTTTATTCTCAGTAAGATAGGAAGCAAAAGCAAGATCATAAGCTGAGAGTGAGTGTGCGGATAGGAGATTAGACATTTAAGAAGAAAAGTGAAGTTATGAAATAATTATCTAAGAGAGTAGAAGGGTTAATGGACTAGGAATATATATATATAGTCTGATGGCCAGACAATATGAAGGGCTCACTTGAGATTAGTAATCATGAATTTAAAGTGAGATAACTATGGAGTCATCTAGCTTTGTTCAGGTGTGTAGATTCAGCCATAAATTAAGGAGAGAATTCAATTTAATTAGGTTTGTACTTTGACAAAAAAAGGGCGTAAAAAAATAGGAACCAAAAAGTTGGATCCGTATGCAATAGAGTGACAATAATGATTGATGATGAAATTTAAGCAGACTAAAGAAAGGAGTGAAGATGTAAGGCAGGTAAGAGAAAGGATGAAGTGGTAGAATCAGTGGATTAAAGGCCCTGGTGAGCATTATGGTTTCT
The DNA here is from genome assembly GCF_003031525.2 of Neophocaena asiaeorientalis asiaeorientalis. Classification (NCBI taxonomy): domain Eukaryota; kingdom Metazoa; phylum Chordata; class Mammalia; order Artiodactyla; family Phocoenidae; genus Neophocaena; species Neophocaena asiaeorientalis. The sequence continues at coordinate 10,373,119 of NW_020185339.1, forward strand.
GGATTTGGGATACAAAAAGAAATTAGCCAGACCAAAAAAAAAGAAAAAAAGAAAAAATACTGTCTATTGTAAAAGAAGAGAAAGAATGATGTTTGAAATTGAGATTAAGAAGAGTGTGTAGGTTTTGGTAATAACAAGGTCTAAATTATAACACTGGGAAAGATGAGCAAAAGAGAATATAGGACAAGGTCACTGAAGATAGGAAGATCAAGGAGCTAAGGAAGTAGCCACATCATTAAAGGATCGTTTATATAGATATTGAAATTACCAAGAATTATGAATCTTCTAGGAGAAGTTTGCCAGGAGCAAAATCCTTCAAGACATCAGAAAAATGACTTAAGCATGTACAGGAAAACGATTCTTTCTCTCTGGCATCTGCTAACATGTATGGACAATTTTCTCATCATTTTAGATATAATGACAAAAGGCAACAAGTAAACTCATTCAGAGCAGGATGACTTGAATATTGTTATTGTTGGCTGACTATCCAGCATGTGTTTATCCCATTTTCCTTCCTTTGTGAACTCTGATTTTCTTCTGATATCCACACCTTCTTACTGAAATTATGTGCCAAACGACTATTGACATTAGCTCTCATCCTCAGATGATGCCTGATTATATTAAGGATAATTGTTGCATCATCCTTAGCAGTGATTGGTTAAGGAGTGACATGTGACCTGATTTGTACCAATGAAATACAAAGGTTTCCCCAGAGCCTCTAAGTTCCTCCTAGAATTTTTTTTCCCCTGGAAGAACTTTCAGAAACAACATCTTTCATCTTCCAGCTGTTATCATGTATGGATGTGAAGCCTGTACTCCCTTTGCTATCAGTCTGAGAATAAAGCAAAACAAGAAGAAGGAAGAAGTCAAATCACCACAGATTGGTTGTGTTTACCCTGAACCAATCCTACCTCAGGACTTCCATTTATATGAGTCAATACCCTTCCTTATTGCTTAAGGATGAGCCCTTTTGATGAGAGTTTTCTTTCACTTGGGTAAAATAGGATGCTCAATTTATGCAAAGAAGATACAAAATGTTGGTGATTTTTTTAATTAAAGATATAGAAATTAAAATGGAAGCATTGAGAAATCACACCTTTATGGAGTAAGACAGATTTTTCATGGATATAAAATTACTGGTCATCATCATTCTCCAGACGACCCACAGGTGTCATATGTACCTTATTTTAGGGAAGTAAAGAGACTCTTTTTATATAAATTGAGAACATTTTATTGCCAAAGATATGAAAGAATAATAATAAAAATAAACATTTTGGACTGCCTATAATGGGAATAGATTGATTGGGGGCATGAGGGTAATTGGAGGTTGGTACTGATGATCAAAAAGGTGTCAGAGAATATGAAGCAGTTTCAAGCATACATAATAATCTCACACCAAAGAAAGTAGTTCCAATAACAAGAAAAATTATTACTATGATATTTAAATGACTAAAACTTGTTCCTTTAAAAAAATTTAAAAATCAGTTGAAAATAGACTTTTGGCCGTGTAGTTCTCAAAGTATTAAAAAAACTGAAGACACAGTGTCCTAATATAAGATTATGATGGTCACGATTCTGCCACTATACCTAAGCAACTGTAAAAATAAGGTAGAAAAGCAGTCATATTGAATAGGAAATGAAACATGACAATAATAGAGCTAAAATACACATACTCAATTAAGATGTATATAAAGGGGAAATAATGCTTGGGAAATAAAACAGATTTTTTTGTATAACTAAGGAAGCATATAGATTATTGGACTACTGTTATCAGTTATTTTTTGCAAATGCAGTGAGATTAATCATCCCTACATATTGCCATGAGATTGGCAATGTCCCTTCCTACAGATGTCAGATACACCAGTCAATTATTAACAGGTAAAGTTTATTGCAGAAGTTTTAGGTAGCATTGCTAGGTTTTGCATCTTTTTCTTTTGCTCTACCACAAGGACGGTGCAAATAATAATCCCCCAAAGGGGCTTATTCTTCAGTCTGGATCCTAGAACGAAGACAATGTGTAGAATAAAGTCAAAGATAACCAAGAGCAGACACATAAATGAGAAATAAGCCTTCTTTACTGAAGCCAAAGAGCTTTGTGGTTGTTTGTTATTGCAGCATAACCTTGTACACACTGACTAACACACAGCATTCAAACAACATGTATACATATGGGGTCTAAACAAGAGATTTTAACTCATTTAAGGAAAATCCATGTAAGGGTCAAATAAGAGACAAATATATAAAAGACCTGGCATTGTGTACATAATCATAGATTAAAGCACATTGAAGGTAAAATTAGATTTATATTAATAGTCAAAAATAAAAATTTATTTTCTTCTGCCCCCACCTGCTCTTCATCTGCTTGCTCTTCATGCACAGATTCCTTCCAGATGTTTCCAGAAATACCTTTGGGATATATCAAGGCAAATGTAAGATCAGTCTTGGTTATCTTGCAGCACTGCCATTTTCCTCCTTTCTGGCTCAGCTTGCTGCACAGATGTCTTCTGTGTCTGCCAACATGAGGAAGATTATTTCCATAGCTAGTGCACACCAGGGGCACTGTCATATTGCTGTTGATACCTTCTGGAGTTTGCGCTGAGACTTCTGATGCCAGATAGCCAGGGAGCTGACGTCTGCAAAACAGCATGGTCTGTGTCCCTGCTAAAATGTCGACTGTTAACTAAACTTCTATCACCAGTTCTGTTGAGTGCTTATGCTGTCAGGTTCCACCAATTCTGTTGAGTACTTATGCTATCAGGTTCCTCAGAAATTTTAGTAAACAACTCATTTACTTTAGCATTTTCTCTCTCTCTCTCTGTCACTCTCCCTCTCCCTCTTTTGCTTTGATTCATGGTACTGGGTCAGATGACTTTTAATTAATTCCACTTTGTATTCAAAGTGGTCCCTTCTCTCCCTTGCTAGCATATTGCCTTTGAACCCAACTTTGCACTGGGGCAAGATCTTTCCCAGGTGGGTCCACAGTCCCCCATATACCTGGATCCCTACCCTAACAGCCCTCCAGTAGACATGCCCTGACATTCATTCAGCAGATGTGTGTTGAAGGCCCACTTTATATTGGGCTTGATGTTAGGTACTAGAGATGCAATGATGAATGAGAACACACAGTCTTGGTGCAGTAGAAGCTTAAAGTCTGTGACTGAAACTAAGAAGGAAATAGAAAATATTTATAGGACTGACTCCAATGTACCACAGGAGCCTAATGAGGGAAAATAACTGAGTATTAGTGATCAGAGAAGACTTTCCTGAAGCAAAGCATGTCTAATCTCCAACTCAAGGCATGAGAGGAATTGCACCATCAGGAATAAAAGCAGGAGAAGAAGAGATGGCAGTATTTTCCAAGACCCAGAACTGCAAGAAAAGTGTGACTAGTTTGAAGAACTGAAAGTCAGACAACATGGATGGCTCCATGAAGAGCATAATTTCTTTGAGGGCAGAAGAGTGTCACTGGATCCTCAATGCCTGGTAGTTATTCTTAAAACACAGTAATTATTCAGTGGCAATGCATGATTCCAGATTGTGAGGATCAGAAAGACTAACAAGATATATGGCTGAAAAGGTAACAAGAACATGAGTGTCCTTGTAAGCCTGTGTTTTAGGTCAGAGAACAGTTGATAACAATTGAAAAATTTTAATGAGTGAGGAATGATGTAATTGCATTTGTACTCCATTGCAGTGTTAGAATGGTTTAGACTGATGGCTAAGAGTAAAGAAAAGAGTTCTGCTGGGGAGGTCATTGTAGTCATCAGCTAATTTGGGTAATAACTAATATTTATTGTATGTTTATTATGAGCCTAACTCTATTCTAAATGTTTTACTTGCATTATCTCACATAATCTTAAAATTAAAAATTCAGTGAGGTAGGTAACCTGCTCAAGATCACATCCCTAATAAGTAGGGAAGAAGCAGAACCAGGATTCAAAACCAGTTGGTCTCTTCAGATCCCATACTCTTAATCTCTTTCTTATAGTCTACATCACAAGAAAAATGACAGTGATTTATTTTAAAAAGAAAAAAAGGTATGGTATTGTGTAGAAAAATTTCCTAGAAAGGCAGATATTAAGGAGGGAAAATGAACAAGAGTTGGGAACAGGATTAGATGGCTGCTATGTGGATAAGGAAGATGGACTCAAGGGTGATATTCAAGTTTCTAGCTTGTGCAAGGGAGAAAGTACACAGGGAGGATTTTGAGGATGGGGATAAATTGTCATAAGACGTTATATTTGTAAGTGCCTGGGAGATATCAAATAGAGATGTTGAATAGGTAGCTGTAGCTGTTGGTGTGGATGGCAATTTGGAATAGAGATCTAGAATTCAGTTTTCAAATTAAGATGGTCCTTAGAAGCAAGTAAGGGGCAATCATTCAAAGACTATATGTACTGAGAGAAAAGGACAAAGAATGGAATCTTGATTATGTGCAAATTAAAGGGACATTGAAAGGGAGAATGTTTCATGAACAAAAAAAGGTAAGAGTTAATAAAAAGATGAGTTAATCCAGGAGAGTGTGAATCACGTGTCTCAAGACTGAGGGAGAAGAGATACAGACACAAAGACTTGATTGCCCCAAACAGAAGTTGTAGGAAGTCACAGAATGGTGAGAACACTTAAATGGCATTTGACTTACTGGATGCTCCGTATGGACTAACAGGAGATTGAGAAGTTTCTGGGTTCACAGACTTAGAGTGCTCCAGGAGTCCCGACAGGTTCTCCCAGTGAGGTTGCAAGAGAGATTCTCCCTCAGGGCTCTGGCTTAAGGGGGGTGGGGGAGAAGGAGGGGTAACCATTGTGAAGCTCCTTGGTTCTTCTCCATAGCAAAGGCTTACTCTCCAAGGGAAGAACTTTTCCTGAGTTTAGGAAGTATATTCTTGCCCGTCCAGCCTTCCTGTCTCACTTAGGGTGGAAAAGCACCTAGTCAACAAGGAAATAGGATGGAATACAAGCTACATCCCTGGAGGAGAGACAGAAACTCTAGTGAAGTCTATAGTCAGGATGGCCTTAACATTCCCCTCAGCTTGATCAAACGTTAGACAGGCTTCTTCCTGACTCCAGGCCTCTGACTTCCCTTTTCTTATAGCATTTACTTTACAAAATGTGTAATTATAAATTCTTTCCCTGTTTCTTTAAGATATAAGTCTTTTTGCAAGTCTTTTGCCAGTACTTTCTGAAGGACCTGGGAGCAATCCCTTTGAAATATAATCATAAAGGAAGATAGTGCCCCGATATCCCAGTTTCTCTGGGAAGGTAGGCACCTAACTTTGGTGCTCCAAGCTATACAACTACCTCCTGTCATGGAGATAGGGGAAAGTTTAGGATAGGAGCAAGCACAAGCCAATCAAAAATCAGATGGCCTAAGATCCATCCACGCCAGCTCTTTAAAAACTTTCCCATCTTTTGTTAGAGTGAAACTGAGTATCCAGAGTTGACCTGTGCTCTGTTTCCTATTACTGGATTAATGGCAGTGGTATCAGAATAAAATAATTTTCTATTTGGAAACAAAAGGCAGGAATAGCTAACAGTGTCAAATACTATAGAGATGTCAACTAAAATAGTCTGAATCTTTCCAGTGGACTTTAACACCAAGGAGGTAACTTAGGACTGTGAAAAGAAAAATTTTGGATACAATCCTCCTGATAGTGAGAAATTTCCAACCTATACTGGACACTCAAGAAAGTTTGACTTTTAAAAATAATGCAAGGAAAGAATAAGAAATGTCCAGTTTAAAAATCAGAGAGGTTGTACTTAAATGACTTTTCTGTTTCAATCAGCAAAAATCAACTTCAGCTATCTGAAAAGCAAAATGGGAACTTCTAAAAAAGCCCGGGGCTCCCCTGGTGGCGCAGTGGTTGAGAGTCTGCCTGCTGATGCAGGGGACACGGGTTCGTGCCCCGGTCCGGGAAGATCCCACATGCCACGGAGCAGCTGGGCCTGTGAGCCATGGCCGCTGGGCCTGCGCGTCCGGAGCCTGTGCTCTGCAACGGGAGAGGCCACAAGAGTGAGAGGCCCACGTACCGCAAATAAATAAATAAGCCCGAAGTGTCTCAATGTGATCCAGAAATGCTATAAGACCTCTAGAAGGGTGTGGTAGGTAGCCTGCAAATGGGCCCCCGATGATGCCTGCCTGTCAGTATTCACGCTCTTTTAAATGTTCTCCTCTCAAGTGTAGGCTGTACCTAGTGACTCACTTCTAATGAATAAAATATGACGGAAGTGATACAGTGTCATTCCCAATATTAGATTTCAAAAGTACGTGACTTTTATCTTGATCACTCTCTCTCCCAGCTTTTACTCTGAGGGATAGAAGTAACTAAGTTTGGTGTGTGGAGGGTTAGATAATTTGTCTCTTTAGTTTCACAGATCTAAAGATAAAAGGCACTGTTACCCAAGGAGCTATACTTAAGAAACTATATCTGAGGATCTTCATTTGTACCTGAAGCTGATTTATATAAAGTGTTTCTGGGCTTTGAGCTGATGTTGTAATAAGATGAGACTTTGGAGGACCTTAGGAGAGACCAAGTGTCTTTTGAATATGGTAGGGACATGAATCATTGGAAGCTTGAGGGTAGACTATGGTAGGCAGCCACTAAAATAACCCTCACTGATCCTTACATCCTTTTATTCATACCCTTGGGTAATCTCCCTCTTCACAAATGTGAACTGGTGCTAATACCCTTTTCTAATGATTAAAATTCAGCAAAAGTGATGGGATATAAATTTCAAGGTTAGATAATGAAAAGACCGTGACTTTTGCCTGGTTTGCCCTCCCTCTCTTTCACTCTCCCTGCAAGCCCTAATTCTGGAAAAGCAGCTTCAGAGAAAGCAAGTGACCCTATGGAGAGGTTCATGTGGCAAGGAAAGGACCGGCTAACATTCAGAGAGGACCTTAGGTCTGTGAATGGCCAGATGAGTGACTGTGGAATTGGATGTTCTCCCAGTCAAGGCTTGAGATGGCTATAACCACAGTCAATACCTGGATTGTAGCTTTTTGACTGACCCTAAGAGGCACCCAGTCAAGTCTTATTTGGATTCAGAATCCCCCCAAAAATGTAAGATGACAAATGTTTCGTTTATCATTGAGGTAATTTATTACACTACAATAGGTAACTAATATAAAGAAATAATAACCAGGGAGCATAGCTCTACCCAAACATCCTCTCCATCTCTCTTCTCTGCTTTTCTGTACTTCTCTCACTGAGAGCATCATGCTAGAAAACACAGATTCTCTTAGGGCCCAAATTCCTGAGGAACTAACCTACCACACTTCAGTCCGTTGTTCCTGGTAATATCAACTGTGGTCAAAGGGGCGAGATCACGCTATTCAGCCAGCACAGCCAACATTGCTCGTGCATGAGGGGTAGACCAGTTAAGTGAGGTCCTGAAAAGCTAAGCACATACAACTTGAGCATAGATGTTAAAAGAGGCTCTATTTTGAGTTTCTTAAAGGCATGTTTTTCAATTGACATGACAAACATCTCCAAATATACATTAGGTTGAACTTTTTTATATTTTCCCACTCTGGCAATTTCTATCATGAATTTTAAGTCATGTTGGATCATTCAACTATGTTGTTTTTTAAAAATGCTTTTTACATGCCTGGGAAAACTCTTTCTTGAAGTCAGAAATTATTGTCACTTTCTAAAATATTTAATACAAAGCAATACCAACCACTCCTGATCTGAGTTTCAGAGCCAAATATTCCTTAGGTAGTTTAGGTGGAAATAAGAGTAAAATTAAGGAGGGAGATGTGGCCTCCACCCAACAGGTAAGAGATTTGAAACCATCGCTTTGAATAACTCAAGGTAATAATCGGGAAGCTAACATACCTATTAAACCATTTATTTGTAATTATTTTAAAACATAAAAAAAATGAAAATGTTGCTAGGTAATTAAATCAGAATGCACATAGGTTTAAAAGGATAAAATTTGCCCAACAGGCTAATTTTAAACTTGGTCCTGTTAAAGTATTAAACAATCCAGGGTACTAAATGTAACCAAAATAATTGATAGCATAAAAATATGAGTGAAGGCAGAAAAGGGAAAGATTTGGTTGAGGTATAACCTTGGTTCTAAAAGATTTGTGATGTGGTACAAAAAATGCAGGTACAGTAAAACTAAAAATGTGTGGCTAAAGGAAGAAATAAAAGGCGATTTTAAAGGTCAAAGGGAGAATAAGAAAAAATCAAAATGTTCAAAATAATTTTTTTAACTTTAAACTGGAATTTCTTCATTCACTCATGTGTCACATTTAGTCATTCATTCATCAGGTATATATTAAGGCCTATTTTATGCCGGACCTTCTGATAAATTCTGAGAAAGACAGATGCTATATTTGCCCTCTTGGGAGTACTGTGAAAAAAATTTTTTTTTTCTTAAAACAATTATCTAGATTCTGAAAATATGCCAAGCCAGAGTGAAAGAAGGAAAATGAAATTCTAGGCAATACATTTTGTAAATGTTGACACATCTGGAAATCAAGAGTACTTTTCTCTTGCTGTATCATTGATAGCAAGATTTTTAGCACAGAGTAGATTAGGGAGTGTGAATACCATCACTATTATTGAGTTATTTTTAAGAATTTGGTATGCAGAAAATGCTGCAGCTTATACTTAGATCTTGGGGATGCTCTAGTGTTTGATAAGCTAATTGAGCTGACTGAGTCCTATTTAAAGAGAGCAGACAAAGCACAATATGCAACTTCACGTTCACAGACAGATTATTAACCCACTCTCTACTTAAAAGATTTCCTATTTGTTTTTAACATAAGAAGCACAAACACACACACACACACACACACACAGAAAATTTAAAAGATCGAAGTGGTTAGCTTTTTTTGTAATAAGTTGTGCTATTCTGCTTCCTTCCTATTTGGGATCCAGTTTTTAAGACTTTCAAAGACTCATAAGAATAAAGAAGGTGTACATTTTCTTTGCATGAACCAAGCAAGCAATTGAAAAGCAAAAATGTAAGCCATGTCCTCCCAGAGTCACTAACACTAAATCTAAGGTTCTTAGTGTTAGACGCTTGTGCCACTCACTTATATATTCTGTAAATAGTTATTGCTGACTTAGTGTATGTTAGACGTTAAAGATATGGCCACATGGTGATGTCAAGACAAAGCCTTTGTCTTTACAGAGTTTACAGTCTAACAGAAGAAACGGACATGTGTATGCCTGTGCACACGCACACACACACGTGCACACAAACTAACATATGGTTCAGTTGGTGCTAACTGCTTTGAAGACAAATAAAACAAGATAAAGGGATAGATAGTAACAGAGGGCAGAGTAAGGTGGCTATAATAGAGATGTTATAATGGAAGATCTCTCTGAAGAGATAGTCTATGAAGAGAATCTGCTTAAGATGAGGGGAGAACTATACAAACATTAGGGGAAAGAAAATTCTAGGGAGAGCTGCTTGTGCACAGACTGTAACAAAAACAGTCTTGGCATAATCCTAGAATTGTAAGAAAGACAGAGGTGTATAAGAAAGGGAGAAAGGAGGTCAGAGAAGGAACATATAACACAATATACACAGGTATAACACAGTTAATACAAAATTCTGTAGGCCATTGAGAGGGCTTTAGATTTTATTGTTAGCACAATAAAAAGCCATTGAGCATGACATGGTCATCTGCATTACTGTCTCATGGCAGCTTTTCCAGTTCAACTTTCCCGAAACTGAACTCATTATCTTTCCCATCCTTTTCCCCCAAAGTGTTTATTCCTCCTAATCCCTCTATGACATTTAAAAATCAAGATTCTGTCCTTCCTGCACATATGAAATATTATGATCACTACTGATTCCTTTTTCTTCTCTACCTTCCTCGTAATGTGTAAAGAAAGCTAAACTAGACACCTGAGCACCTGAATTCTAGTCCTTGCTTTGAACCTACTCTTTGAATGGCATTTAGCAGGTCACCCAACCTCTCTGAGCCTCTTTTCTCAGTTTAAGACAAAAATACTATATGGCTGTCAGAATTATTATTTATGATGTGCTTGTTATATGCCAGGTTCCTCACGAACAACTGATTTATTGATAAACTGAGGAACAGATGGTAAATTAATTTGCTCAAAGTTAGGCGTCTAGTAAGGAGTAGATTGGGGATTTGAGGCAATCTTGTCACGGCAGAGGTGAGGCATTTAATAAGTATGCAATACTACCTTTAAAATAAAGTTGTGTATGAGCGTATGCTCTGAAATAAAAATCAAAGTATTACCTTCTTCATCCACTATTGGACATTTTTATGGTTCTAACTTCATTCAGGACTTATCCTAACACTTATTCTGATTCATGCTGTCTTGAGGATAAAGATATGGAAGATCCCAATCTTACCATGAAGTAATGTCAAATTTATATAGATCTCTAGAGTATCCTGCAGGAGCTTTATTTCAGTTAGAGATAGAGTAGAGCAGGCAGGTTGCATATGTAATTGGACATGTAAGTAAGTCTTGAAGGGTCACGTTTTTTATGCTGAAGTTCAGCTGCCACACTGGTTCAAGGGCTCATTGCCACAAAGAGCCTTAAAGCTGGGAAGCTGGGAGGAACCTTAGGAGTTCATAGTTTCAGGCCAGTTAGCATCCACTAGTTGGAACCACACTCACGTGCTGAATGTTTGTGCTCTTCTCTTTTATATTTTCAACACTATTAATTTCCTCTCATTCTGGATTATTTTTTTCAACCTCTCTGTACCTTCCTTAATCAGCTTGTAATTCATTTAGCAGTTTACTATGTCTAATTGTATTATAAATGATTTAACGTCTTTTTATTTGCCCTTTTAGGTTTTACCTTAGTTCTCTTAACTCCTTTTATTTTCACCTTATCCAAACTTTCATTTCTTTCACTCAGTCCATTGAGAGTGTGAGCCTCTTCTTATCTGTCTTGACTGTCCCACCTCAGATTGCACTGTCACTCTCTCCTCTTCTGTTTTATTTTTTCTTTTTAGCATTTATTTTCTGCCAAACCTACTCTATTCTTATTTATTGTCTAACTTCCCCGTTTAAATTCATAAGGATTCTTTGTTTTTTTTCACTGCTCTCATCCCAGTCATCACTGCATGCCTGTCACAAATGAGGTCCTCAGTACATATTTGTTGAACTGAATGAATCTAATGAAAGAAAAAATTTCTGGAGGTACATGTTCTTCTCACATTAGCTATATGTTTTTATTTTGCTGGCTACGTTGCTTTCCTTCTTTGTGTTGCAATGTTTTTTAAAAGACTCGGTATTGGGGTTTTTGTTTACGTAGCTCCAAATGTGGACAAATTTATAAGCATCTGCAATTAACTCAAAATAGAGTAGATATATTCCACTTTCTTTACGTAGCTCCAAATGTGGACAAATTTATAAGCATCTGCAATTAACTCAAAATAGAGTAGATATATTCCACTTTCTTAGATGCCCTGTTCTGCCCTGAGCATCACTTTTTTCTCTTCCCCTTCAACCTTGAGCTGGACTTCTGGCCCTTTAGGTTTTACCTATTCAGTAACCTGAAGGAGGAGGAGAGGAAGTTAAGACCACTGGCAGCCACAGTGATAGAATTTTATATCTGCATTTTTTTTTTTTTTTTGCCCTCTATATTTCTAAAAATTCTAGCTAAGAGTTATGCTTTGTCTATTGCGTTGGGAGCAAATGCTGCCCAACTAAATTACCTTATCAATCTGATTCCTGTCTTGGGACAAACAGAGCACTTCACTGATAAGTTCATTTTGAAAGATGTGGATTCTGTTAATCTGACATGGATACATATTTTTGTCCTGGCATTTTGTTGCTCTTGGTCTTTAGTTGTAAAAATACCTTCAGAAAGTTCTTTTTCACTCTTCTGCCTTGTGCTCTTATAGTGGGTTCAGTGGTGGCTCCAAAAAGATATGCCTATGAACCTTGGAAAAGGGGTCTTTGCAGATGTAACTAAGTTAGGGAATCTCAAGATGAGATCATCCTGGATTATCTGGGTGGGCCCCAAATCCAATGACAGACATCTTAAGAGACACAGAGGAGAGAAACACAGAAGGGGGGAGCAAAAGGCTATGTGAAGATGGAGGCAAGGATTGGAGTTAAATAGCTGCATCCAAAGATACTTAGAGCCACCAGAAGCTAGAAAAGACAAAGAAGGATTCTCCCCTAAAGCCTTCTGAGAGAGTGCAGTCCTGCCTGCCAATACCTTGATTTTAGACTTCTGGCATCCAGAACCGCGACAGAATAATTTTTTGTTTGTTTTAAGCCATCCAGTTTGTGATCATTTGTTTTGGCAGCCCTAGAAAACAAGTACAGCCCTTTATACTACATACTGCCCTTCCAGGTAAAGGGGTATTTTCTCCTTTATTTGAATGAATGCTTCATTAGAGAGTGAAGGCAGAAAGAAAAGGAACCAATGGAAAGCTCCGATTCCGTGCAGCCTCTTGAAGCGCCCCCCACTGAACTGTCTGCATGACGTTCGTATGCCCTCGGGAAAGCAGTTTTGGAGCAGACTCTTCCCTCCTTTCTCTTGCCTGTACCTATGCCCCACAATCACTTAATCCTACATTTGCTCAAACAGGAAAGCACTTTTTTGAAAAGTGTGTTTTACATGTTTTCCATACAGGTGGTGGTGGTTGTGGAAGGGTCCATGATATTGCCTAGATTCTACCTTCATTTTGTTGCAGACTATAGTGTTGTTCAAACAGTACTGTTGTCCAAACACTATAAAGTGAAAGAAAACAAAAATTCTCTAATTTTGAGGTTAAGGAATTTCCCTTGGCTTTAAAATCTTCAGTTGTGTTTTAGAAAGGGAAAGATTTATGAACCTGCACTTACAGTCCTATCTTTTTGCAGTACTTTTTTGCTCTCGTGATCTAAGAAGATAGTTGATACATTGGCTACTTGCTCTCCCCATTGTCAGTTTTGACCAGCATTTATATGTGTGTATGTGTTATTAAACATAAACATAAGTACCATAAACATAAATTATTGATCTTATAAAATACCTGTACAGCCAACAGAATAATTCTAATAGCATAAATTTTAATGGTTCACTGCTGACTAGGTGTGCTTATAACCAGACTTCCTTCCTGCCTGCCACATGTCCATAGTGGGTTTCTCATACTATTCTACATTCCACAGAATTGGTATTTTTGTAGAATGTTGGGAGTGATACCACTGACTGCATATTCTACCCACTTCACGTGCTAACTCTTGATTTCTTCTAAAATACATATTCCACTGAACCATAGATTATTATCCCTCTCAGAGGAGAGATACCAAAAAAATACAACATGACTAAAAACGTGATCTTACCAAAATAGTTCTTTAACATCTAAAATGCTGTATTTCCAAAAGTTATTCAGTACCATACAGTAGGAATTCCCTAAAGCAATGCAAATGGATGGAAATGCTATAGAGGAAGTTTTTCCAAAAGGTCCCCCTGGAACTCGAGATAAAGATTAGTCTGTTCCGATTTAACCTCCTCATTAATGACCTGGAAAAGGGTGGGAGTCAACAGCACATTAATTAAATTCACAGATGTTTCTTAATTGAAAGGTGTAGCACATATCAGCAAAGGACACAGACTCTGAGGTAAAAAACTGGAGTATGAGAAAAAACATACATCTAGGCTGGAAAATAATCTAAAAACCAGAGTTCATTGGTTGAAGATACTTGAGATGGTGTTCATAGTTCCATGACTCGCAGGCTGGAGATGAGAGTAGAGTATATGCCAATACTATGATCCATTTTAGGTGGCCAGCGATCCAGCTTAGAAGAAAGAGACACATAAAGGGATATTATACAGGACAGCGATGCAAGTAGCCCCTTGAAGTGTTGTTAATCTCAAGTTAGTATAAATACAAAGGCATCAATTTTTTAAATGTAGCAAGAAGAGATAGCTGGAAGAAATAACGATTTGTGAAAATAAGAATGTATGTATGGTTCCATAATTAAGTCGAATTTGCAAGAGTCAGATCACACAAACTTCAAAAATGCTCTCATTATACAAGTGAGGAATATGATACCAAGAAAGTTTAAGGCACTAGCCCAGATTCCTAAGGCAACTATTTAACAGAACCTGAGCTGAAGTTTAAGTCTATTGACTACTGATTTCTCTACTGGATCCCTGCACCATTGCCAGGTCTGACTTGAATATCAGCATCAGGGTTGTGAAAATATCCTGGCTCCAATATTGGGGGTTCCTGGTCAAAAAGCTTTAGAAGAAAGTTAAAATTCCATACCAGTGTCCTGGAGGAATAAAAGAAGCAGAGAGAGCATCAGTGCAGGATAAAGGCAAGAATGGGTGTTTGTGGTATCATTTCTTCTCTGCAGACAATTTAGTGATAGGTTCCAAACTGACTTGTGAAAAGTTGGCAAAGTGCACCATACCAGGAGCCAGAAGAATTTTGTTTGAAACCTTGAACATTTATTTCGGTATTGTGATTTTCAGCTTCAAAATTTGCAAATTAAATCTCAATAAAATTAATTAGTCAATTAATTAATACCTGTACTAGGCACTTGACAAGGCTGCAGTAACAGTCAAATTTTTTTAATTATAGGCAAGATTTTGTAAAAGGGAAAACTCATATAAATTAAGATATAATTTGCCTGAATCCTGATTTAATGACATGCTCTAACTTCCTAAGCAGAGTCCATTCGACTGAGGCCATGCAGCTGCAGTGACTTGTTGGAAAGTCCATCCAGTAAAGAAACAGATATTCAGGGGATGTAAACTAAAACAAGGCTGAAGAGAGGGCTTTGTGGGAGTGAAAGGTTCCTGCATCTAACATCACCCGAAAGACAGTAGGTTGATACTCGGTATGCGTATATTCTGTAAGAATACTAAAGGTTTCTATATTCATTGATTAATAAGAATGCTCAGGAGAAGTCAGCCCAGACATAGTGTCTAGGATCTAGCAAGATTGTAAAGGACTCAGCTATAAAAAGGAACGAAATTGGGTCATTTGTAGAGACGTGGATGGACCTAGAGAGTGTCATACAGAGCGAAGTAAGTCAGAAAGAGAAAAACAAATATCGTATATTAACGCATATATATGGAATCTAGAAAAATAGTATAGATGATCTTATTTGCAAAGCAAAAATAGAGACACAGACATAGAGAACAAATGTATGGACACCAAGGGGGAAAGCGGGAGTGGGAGGAATTGGGAGATTGGGATTGACATAGATACACTATTGAACTATGTATAAAATAGGTAACTAATGAGAACATACTGTATAGCACAGGGAACTCTACTTAATGCACTGTGGTGACCTAAATGGGAAGGAAATCCAAAAAAGAGGTGATATATGTATAGCTGATTCTTCTTGCTGTACAGTAGAAACTAACACAACATTGCAAAGCAACTATACTCCAATAAAAATTAATTAAAAAAAAAAAAGATTGTAGAGGAAATGACAAAATTTTATAGAGTCAAAAGGACCTGTTTGTAACCTAGCTTCACTGCTCCTGGGCAGTGTGACTTGGGAAAGTCACCAAACTTTAGTTGTTTCACTTATAAAAGAAATGATAATGTTACTTATGTCAAAAAGTTGTTGAAAGGATTAGAGGAGCCCATGTAAATTCTCCAGTACAGTGCTGTACCTACCACATAATCATTTTTATGCCTTCCAAAGTAGTGATGAGAAATTTCCTCCCAGATGGAGAAACATTCCACGGATTGCATGTTGGTCAACTTCTGTGAGATTTATTTAAAACCCCAAGATGTGAACCGAGCTGTTAATGTTAATGAAAATAAAGGCAGTAGCCACTGAATGCATCTAGCTGTAACTCCACAAATGATACATGATCATACTGTGGGAAAGTTTTGCCCTCCCAAGTTGATAATATTTCAGATGATTTCATGAGTCTTTTTCATTTTTAATTTCTCTGACTGTGATATTTCTAAGTTAAATAATTTAGTTAAGGAACAATTCAAACCTATGTTGAGATAACTAGGGAAAAGATTGTTCAACTAACCTTTTGCTGTGCTATTAGTTCCATTAAAACCAACTTATTAAATATAGGCTGGTCAGGTCCAGGGAACAGTGAAAATTAGAAATAATGTGCCAGATCTTTTAGGTAGGTTGAGCCATGAAATAATCACAGCCATGATTTTCCCAGAGCTAACCATTCACTTGCACCCTAGCGCTTATGAATCATTGTTACTGTTTTCCTCTTAATGTCTGCTCTGCATCAATGGTCATAATGGATGCAGACTGATGGGGAATTGAGACTTAGCAGCACCTTAGCAATTAAAATGCTCAACTGGTCTTTGTTCTAGCGTTCCCCGATGGATATGGCCCTGTTCATTAATCTGCATGTTGATTACAGCCACTGTGTGCTATCGATCTGTTTCCCAGCCCTGTGATTATAGAAGTATTAAGTTGCCATAGGCATCTATGGCAACACACACCTCTGAATTTAATGCTGCTGACGATTATACAACGAAAAAATTATAGTCACTTTTTGTGCTGACTTAAGGATACCAAAGGAAATTTTCAAAACCTGCCTCCATTAAATTATTTTAATAAGTATTTCACTTTATACCATAGATACGGTTTTAAAATTGTCCAGATAATAAAAACATATTTCCTCATTGACTTACTTTATAAATTTCAGGTGAGATTTGTTTTTATATTCAATTATCAGTGACTCCATTACATTAGTTTGAAATTTCTCTCTTCTGTTCACAACCTTTTCCTCTCTGTCAAGTTAGTTAATGATGTGTAAACCAGCACTTAGATGTGCTGAGAGAGAATGTTATTTCAAAGAATGTGATCATGGATCTTTTTATGAAACAGCTTTTTGAAATGTGAACAACTATCCTGAAATGTATATGTTTATATTAGCTTTCTTTTTTATTTTTTAACATCTTTATTGCAGTATAATTGCTTTACAATATTGTGTTAGTTTCTACTGTATAACAAAGTGAGTCAGCTATATGTATACATATATCCCCATATCCCCCCCCCCCTTTTTTTTTTTTCTATTTTGCGGTACGCGGGCCTCTCACTGCTGTGGCCTTTCCTGTTGCGGAGCACAGGCTCCGGACGCGCAGGCTCAGGGGTACTAGCCGCTCCACGGCACGTGGGATCTTCCCGGACCGGGGCACGAACCCGCATCCCCTGCATCGGCAGGCGGACTCTCAACCACTGCGCCACCAGGGAAGCCCCTCCCCTCCCTTTTGCGTCTGGCTCCCACCCTCCCTATCCTAACCCTCTAGGTGGTCACAAAGCACCGAGCTAATCACCCCATGCGATGCAGCTGCTTCCCACTAGCTATCTATTTTACATTTGGTAGTGTATATTTGTCAATGCTACTCTCTCATTTCCTCCCAACTTACCCTTCCACTTCCCCGTGTCCTCAACCCCATTCTCTATCTCTGTGTCTTTATTCCTGTCCTGCCCCTAGGTTCATCAGAACCTTTTTTTTTTTTTTTAGATTCCATATATATGTGTTAGCGTATGGTATTTGTTTTTCTCTTTCTGACGTACTTCACTCTGTATGACAGTCTCTAGGTCCATCCACCTCACTACAAATAACTCAATTTCATTTCTTTTTATGGCTGAGTAATATTCCATTGTATAGATGTGCCACATCTTCTTTATCCATTCGTCTATAGATGGACATTTAGGTTGCTTGCATGTCCTTGCTGTTGTAAATAGTGCTGCAATGAACATTGTGGTACGTGTCTCTTTCTGAATTATGATTTTCTCAGGGTATATACCCAGTACTGGGATTACTGGGTCAAATAGTAGTCCTATATTTAGTTTTTTAACGAACCTCCGTAGTGGCTGTACCAATTTACATTCCCAACAAGAGTGCAAGAGGGTTCCCTTTTCTCCACACCCTCTCCAGCATTTATTTTTTGTAGGTTTTTTGATGATGGCCATTCTGACTGGTGTGAGGTGATACCTCATAGTAGTTTTGATTTGCATTTCTCTAATGGTTAGTGATGTTGAGCAACCTTTTATGTGTGTGTTGGCAATCTGTATATCTTCTTTGGAGAAATGTCTATTTAGATTTTCTGCCCATTTTTGGATTGAGTTGTTTGTCTTTTTGATATTGAGCTGCATGGGCTGCTTGTATATTTTGGAGATTAATCCTTGGCAGTTGCTTTGTTTGAAGATATTTTCTCCCATTCTTAGGGCTGTCTTTTCGTGTTGTTCATGGTTTCCTTTGCTGTGCAAAAGCTTTTAAGTTGCATTAGGTCCCATTTGTTTATTTTTGTTTTTATTTCCATTTCTATAGGAGGTGGGTCAAAAAGGGTCTTGCTGTGATTTATGTCAAAGAGTGTTCTTCCTATTTTATCCTCTAAGAATTTGATAGTGTCTGGCCTTACATATAGGTCTTTAATCCATTTTCAGTTTATTTTTGTGTATGGTGTGAAGGAGTATTCTAATTTCATTCTTTTACATGTAGGTGTCCAGTTTTCCCAGCACCACTTATTGAAGAGGCTGTCTTTTCGCCATTGTATATTCTTGCCTCCAAAGATAAGGTGACCATAGGTGTGTGGGTTTATTTCTGGGCTTTCTATCCTGTTCCATTGAGCTATCTTTCTGTTTTTGTGCCAGTACCATACTCTCTTGATTACTGTAGGTTTGTAGTATAGTCCGAAGTCTGAAACCTGATTCCTCCAGCTCCATTTTTCTTTCTCAGGATTGCTTTGGCTATTTGGGGTCTTTTGTGTTTCCATATAATTTGTGAAATTTTTTGTTCTAGTTCTGTGAAAAATGCCATTGGTAGTTTGATAGGGATTGCACTGAATCTGCAGATTGCTTTGGGTAGTATAGTCATTTACACAATGTTGATTCTTCCAACCCAAGTACATGGTATATCTCTCCATCTGTTTGTATCATCTTTAATTTCTTTCATCAGTGTCTTATAGTTTTCTGCATACAGGTCTTTTGTCTCCTTAGGTAGGTTTATTCCTAGGTATTTTATTCTTTTTGTTGCCATGGTAAATGGGAATGTTTCCTTAATTTCTCTTTCAGACTTTTCATCATTAATGTTTAGGAATGCCAAAGATTTCTGTGCATTAATTTTGTATCCTGCTACTTTACCAAATTCATTGATTAGCTCTAGTAGTTTTCTGCTAGCCTCTTTAGGTTTCTCTATGTATAGTATCATGCCATCTGCAAAGAGTGACAGCTTTACTTCTTTTCCAATTTTATTTCTTTTCCTTCTCTGATTGCTATGGCTAAAACTTCCATAACTATGTTGAATAATAGTGGTGAGAGTGGGCATCCTTGTCTTGTTCTTGATTTTAGAGGAAATGGTTTCTGTTTTTCACCATCTAGAATGATCTTGGCTGTGGGTTTGTCATATATGGCCTTTATTATGTTGAGGTAAGTTCCCTGTATGCCTACTTTCTGGAGGGTTTTTATCATAAATAGGTGTTAAATTTTGTCGAAAGCTTTTTTGCATGTATTGAGATGATCATATAGTTTTTAATCCTTCAGTTTTTTAATATGGTGTATCACATTGATTGATTTGCATATATTGAAGAATCCTTGCATTCCTGGGATAAACCCCACTTGTTCATGGTGTATGATCCTTTTAATGTGCTGTTGGATTCTGTTTGCTAGTATTTTGTTGAGGATTTTTGCATCTGTGTTCATCAGTGATACTCGTCTGTAGTTTTCTTTTTTTGTGACGTCTTTGTCTTGTTTTGGTATCAGGGTGATGGTGGCCTCGTAGAATGAGTTTGGGAGTGTTCCTCCCTCTGCTATATTTTGGAAGAGTTTGAGAAGGATAGGTGTTAGCTCTTCTCTAAATGTTTGATAGAATTCGCCTGTGAAGACGTCTGGTCCTGGGCTTTTTTTGTTGGAAGATTTTTAATCACAGTTTCAATTTCATTACTTGTGATTGGTCTGTTTATATTTTCTATTTCTTCCTGGTTCAGTCCTGGAAGGTTGTGCCTTTCTCAGAATTTGTCCATTTCTTCCAGGTTGTCCATTTTATTGGTGTAGAGTTGCTTGTAGTAATCTCTCATGATCGTTTGTATTTCTGTAGTGTTGGTTGTTACTTCTCGTTTTTCATTTCTAATTCTATTGATTTGAGTCTTCTCTCTTTTTTTCTTGATGAGTCTGGCTAATGGTTTATCAATTTTTGTTTATCTTCTCAAAGAACCAGCTTTTAGTTTTATTGATCTCTGCTATCATTTCCTTCATTTCTTTTTCATTTATTTCTGATCTGATTTTTATCATTTCTTTCCTTCTGCTAACTTTGGGGGGGGGTTGTTTTTCTTTCTCTAATTGCTTTAGGTGTAAGGTTAGGTTGTTTATTTGAGATGTTTCTTTTCTCTTGAGGTAGGATTGTATTGCTATAAACTTCCCTCTTGGAACTTCTTTTGCTGTATCACGTAGGTTTTGGTCGTTGCGTTTTTATTGTCATTTTTTCTAGGTTTTTTTTGATTTCCTCTTTGATGTCTTCAGTGATCTCTTGGTTATTTAGTATGTACTGTTTAGCCTCCATGTGTTTGTATTTTATAGAGATTTTTTTCCTGTAGTTGACATCTAGTCTCATAGTGTTGTGGTAGGAAAAGATACCTGATACGATTTCAATTTTCTTAAATTAACCAAGGCTTGATTTTTGACCCAAGGTATGATCTTGGAGAATGTTCCATGAACACTTAAGAAGACAGTGTAGGGCTTCCCTGGTGGCGCAGTGCTTGAGAGTCCGCCTGCCAATGCAGGGGACACGGGTTCGTGCCCCAGTCTGGGAGGATCCCACATGCCGCGGAGCGGCTGGGCCCGTGGGCCATGGCCGCTGGGCCTGCGCGTCCGGAGCCTGTGCTCCGCAGCGGGAGAGACCGCAACAGTGAGAGGCCCGCATACCGCAAAAAAA
>NW_020185339.1:10393976-10394562 GCF_003031525.2 Neophocaena asiaeorientalis asiaeorientalis
AGTGTATTCTGTTATTTTGGGATGGAATGTCCTAGAAATTTCAGTTAAGTCCATCTTGTTTAATGTGTCATTTAAAGCTTGTGTTTATTTATTTAATCTCATTTTGGTTGATCTGTCCATTGGTTAAAGTGGGGTATTAAAGTCCCCTACTATTACTGTGTTATTGTTGATTTCCCCTTTTATGGCTGTTAGCATTTGCTGTATGCGTTGAGGTGCTCCTATGTTGGGTGCATAAATATTTTACAATTCTTATATCTTCTTCTTGGATCAATCCCTTGATCATTATGTAGTGTCCTTTGTCTCTTGCAATACTCTTTATTTTAAAGTCTATTTTTTCTGATACGAGAATGGCTACTCCAGCTTTCTTTTGATTTCCATTTGCATGTAATATCTTTTCCCATCCCCTCACTTTCAGTCTGTAAGTGTCTCTAGGTCTGAAGTTGGTCTCTTGTAGACAGCATATATACAGATCTTATTTTTGTATCCATTCAGCCAGTCTGTGTCTTTTGCTTGGTGCATTTAATCCATTTACATTTAAGGTAATTATTGATATGTATGTTTCTATTACCATTTTCTTAATTGTTTT
>NW_020185339.1:10395033-10395506 GCF_003031525.2 Neophocaena asiaeorientalis asiaeorientalis
AGTTTTATTGATCTCTGCTATCATTTCCTTCATTTCTTTTTCATTTATTTCTGATCTGATTTTTATCATTTCTTTCCTTCTGCTAACTTTGGGGGGGGGTTGTTTTTCTTTCTCTAATTGCTTTAGGTGTAAGGTTAGGTTGTTTATTTGAGATGTTTCTTTTCTCTTGAGGTAGGATTGTATTGCTATAAACTTCCCTCTTGGAACTTCTTTTGCTGTATCACGTAGGTTTTGGTCGTTGCGTTTTTATTGTCATTTTTTCTAGGTTTTTTTTGATTTCCTCTTTGATGTCTTCAGTGATCTCTTGGTTATTTAGTATGTACTGTTTAGCCTCCATGTGTTTGTATTTTATAGAGATTTTTTTCCTGTAGTTGACATCTAGTCTCATAGTGTTGTGGTAGGAAAAGATACCTGATACGATTTCAATTTTCTTAAATTAACCAAGGCTTGATTTTTGACCCAAGGTATGATCT
>NW_020185339.1:10395748-10490996 GCF_003031525.2 Neophocaena asiaeorientalis asiaeorientalis
AGTGTATTCTGTTATTTTGGGATGGAATGTCCTAGAAATTTCAGTTAAGTCCATCTTGTTTAATGTGTCATTTAAAGCTTGTGTTTATTTATTTAATCTCATTTTGGTTGATCTGTCCATTGGTTAAAGTGGGGTATTAAAGTCCCCTACTATTACTGTGTTATTGTTGATTTCCCCTTTTATGGCTGTTAGCATTTGCTGTATGCGTTGAGGTGCTCCTATGTTGGGTGCATAAATATTTTACAATTCTTATATCTTCTTCTTGGATCAATCCCTTGATCATTATGTAGTGTCCTTTGTCTCTTGCAATACTCTTTATTTTAAAGTCTATTTTTTCTGATACGAGAATGGCTACTCCAGCTTTCTTTTGATTTCCATTTGCATGTAATATCTTTTCCCATCCCCTCACTTTCAGTCTGTAAGTGTCTCTAGGTCTGAAGTTGGTCTCTTGTAGACAGCATATATACAGATCTTATTTTTGTATCCATTCAGCCAGTCTGTGTCTTTTGCTTGGTGCATTTAATCCATTTACATTTAAGGTAATTATTGATATGTATGTTTCTATTACCATTTTCTTAATTGTTTTAGGTTTGTTTTTGTCAGTCTTTTCCTTCTCTTGTGTTTCCTGCCTAGAGAAGTTCCTTTAGCCTTTGTTGTAAAGCTGGTTTGGTAGTGTGGAATTCTCTTAGCTTTTGCTTGTCTGTAAAGGTTTTAATTTCTCCGTTGAATCTGAATGAGATCCTTGCTGGGTAGACTAATCTTGCTGTAGGTTTTTCTCCTTCATCACTTTAAATATGTCCTGCCACTCCCTTCTGGCTTGCAGAATTTCTGCTGAAAGATCAGCTGTTAAACTTATGGGGATTCCCTCGTATGTTTTTTGTTGCTTTTCCCTTTCTGCTTTTAATATTTTTTATTTGTATTTGATTTTTGATAGTTTGATTACTATGTGTCTTGGCGTGTTTCTCCTTGGATTTATTCTGTATGGGACTCTCTGCACTTTCTGGACTTGACTATTTCCTTTCCCATATTAGGGAAGTTTTCAACTATAATCTCTTCACATATTTTCTTAGTCCCTTTCTTTTTCTCTTCTTTTGGGACCCCTATAATTCGAATGTTGGTGCGTTTATTTTTTTCCCAGAGGTCTCTGAGACTGTCCTCAATTCTTTTCATTCTTTTTTCTTTATTGTGCTCTGAAGTAGTTATTTCCACTGTTTTATCTTCCAAGTCACTTATCAATTCTTCTGCCTCAGGTATTCTGCTATTGATTCTTTCTAGAGAATTTATAATTTCATTTATTGCATTGTTCATCATTGTTTGTTTGCTCTTTAGTTATTCTAGGTCCTTGTTAAATGTTTCTTGTATATTCTGCATTCTATTTCCAAGATTTTGGATCATCTTTCCTATCATTACTCTGAATTCTTTTTCAGGTAGACTGCCTATTTCCTCTTCATTTGTTTGGTCTGGTGGGTTTTAGCCTTGCTCCTTCATCTCCTGCGTATTTCTGTGTGTTCTCATTTTGCTTAACTTACTGTGTTTGGGGTCTTCTTTTTGTAGGCTGCAGGTTCATAGTTCCCATTGTTTTTGGTGTCTGCCCCCAGTGGGTAAGATTGGTTCAGTGGGTTGTGTAGGTTTCCTGGTGGAGGGGACTGGTGCCTGTGTTCTAGTGGGTGGGGCTGTATCTTGTCTTTCTGGTGGGCAGGGCTGCGTCCAGTGGTGTGTGTTGGGGTGTCTTTGAACTTGGTACGATTTTAGGCAGCCTCTCTGCTAATAGGTGGGGTTGTGTTCTTGTCTTGCTAATTGTTTTGCATGGGGCATCCAGCACTCGAGTTTGCTGGCCGTTGAGTGGAGCTGGGTCTTAGTGTTGAGACGGAGATCTCTGGGAGAGCTCTTGCTGATTGATATTACGTGGGGCTGGGTGGTCCAATGTCCTGGTCTTGGCTGTCCCACCTCAGAGGCTCAGGCCTGACACCAGGCCGGAGTGCCAAGACCCTGTCAGCCACACAGCTGCTCGGCATGGCTACGTTTGTGCAGCTGACCCATGGATAGTGCAGAGGCTGAGGGTTCAGGCCCAGCCTTGGGCTTCGCACACACACGCCCGCCCTGCATTCAGTGACTGAGTTGGGTTACCCCTTACTCTATATTAGTTTTCTTAAAGTGGAATGTAATGGAAAATAATTGTGATATGAAGAATGAAGCTGTTTTGACACATAATGAAGCCTTGTTATAGATCACAGTGATTGAAAAGAATGATTCTATGAGACTTATATCTAGTAAACTTTAGTTAATAACACAGGTTAAACATGAATATTTCAAACACTCTTAAACTCATCAGCAGGACCTATAAATACTATCACTTAGATGTTTACTTTAGTCACTGATGCATTTTAACAATATAGGTAATTTCCTGGGTCCTGTTTTAACACCAGTAGCAGAACCTACTAACTCTTAAGCATTCAAATTTCCTAGAGATATAACATGGCTTTTATACATGTAACTCTGTTGTAAGGATGAGAGGGATGAGATGATACTTAACTAGTTTTTCAAGTAAGAATAATTTTAGATTGAAGTCAAAATGATGAACCATATTAACAGAAAACTTATGCCTGTATAAATAAGTGTACAATAAATTTGGTTCTTCCCTAGAATTTAGGTATTATTGTCAAGTCTCAAGAAAGTGAAAATAAATGATAATTAACACATTTTAACATGCCAAAAACATAGAGGCCAGGGGAACAGAATAAGTTACCATTCAGGAAGCAGCAGGGTCTTCTGAATATTGCATGTGAAATACTGTTAACCCAACAGTTTATCCCAGTGCTTTAAAAAGCCATTCTGCCAAACTCCAGCCCCTAAATCAAACTGCTCTGTTAGATGTAAAGTCACTTTATAAAGTTAAGGCAGCACAGGTCATATTTCACTTTATTTGATATTATTTTAGTTTTTGGAAAAACCTGTGACTGGTCTAATTCATGCCACTGAATCACTTCATATGTTTAAAATATCGTATATGTTTTCTGTTTAGTCTTGAATATGCCTTTTAGAGTTATTTTTATTAGGTTTTAAATTACATCATAGTATATACTAAGTTCTAGGTCATCATTATGACCTAACATTCTCTGAAGCCCAAAGAATTCTGTTGTACATCTCCGGGATAAATTCACCTGGAGACATTGTAGAAGCAATGCCAAGCTGATTGAGATGCAGCAACTGCTTCAATGGGGTATAATTTGAGAGACATCTCAAGGCCTCACTTGTCAACAACAAGAAAATCACTCACTTGCATGACACTGCTCAAAGCCCTCCTTTCCCATCACCAAACTTGTCATTTCTTTGGGTTAAGAAACTTTCTCATAAGACTCTTGATAAAATTACAACATCCTCCCTGGCAGAGAAGTAGATTCACTCTCACAACCATTAGACTAAGAAGGGAAAAGGAAAGAGACATAGGTCAAGAGTATCCTACTGTCGATGGGAAAGTAGAAGAGAAGGGGATTGGTAGGATTCAGACAATCAGAGGATAAATGTGAAGAGGTGGAAGCAGATAAGTCAAAAATATTTTTCAACTCTACTGCATTCTCAAAATAAATAATTTTATTTATATTAATACACAGAAAAGTAAGTTGTAAGAGCAGTTCTTATCTGAGAATCATGAAGTCCATTCAGCAATCATCTACTTCCTTTACTCCCGCAAGAGTGCAACTGAAAGCCATGCTTGCAAGAGCTTTGTTGAGATTTCCATCACCTAAAAAGAATCAGAACCTCTGCTAGTCTTTTTTCATCTGAAATCCCCATAGTACCTTCCTGGTAATCAGGAGCAAGTTACCTCTTCCTCAGCCTCTGAGACCCCAAACACATGACATTATTCCTCCCGTTGAAAAGATGTTACAATAACAATTATTCCTAGAATCTCCTTGGCAACAGGAGCCACTGTAATTGTCCCCAGAACCTTTGTTCTTTTCAACGTTCTTCTATAGGTCCTTATACATTTTGTAAAATCCAAACTGTCTTCTTGGGTGCCTAATCTCTTAGTATAACATTACCTGAAAAATAGCTGATTATACTCTCTAATTTTTCTGGATACTATAGACAATAGCCTATGAGTCCTTAGTGTTTTTTGGTTTGTGCTGGCTAATAAATACGACTTGTACTGCACCTAATGTTACCTTCAGCAAGGGAAAAATATGAACAAAATTTAATAGGGAATGACAACTTAGACCATTATGTCCCACACGTTTTTTTCCTACTTTATGTTGTGTATTATCAATGTGACCAAGCTCTTTAATTCTTATGAACCTGACTCCACATGTACAAGTTTTAGCTGTGTAATGTAGCTTTTCTTTTTAGAGATTGAGTGTGAGCCTTAAAGCAGAGTCATGAAAATGTATGAGGAAATAGAATCTGAGTTATGTAGCTGCAAGTAAATATTCAGATAATACAATTCATACAAAATTCCCAGGAGGACTAATATAGCTAAAAGATACAAATCAGATCTTAGGCATTCTGTATAGGATAAATATTTTCATTGAAGACACATTTTTCAAAAGGCATTAGAAAAAGTTTTGGTATCTTAGCCAGCAGATTCAGAGAGAATGGAATAATGTGTGTTGAGTATATAGGGGAAGGGATCAGGGAAAAGGAAAGATAGAATTGACTTATAATGTTGTTTACCATGACATCAGCAAAGGAAAATAAATAGAAATAAGATCTGTGAAATATACAAGATAAGAAATACAAGGCAAGAATTTGAGCACATTTTAGAAGCTTAGCAAAGCATAAAGTGTCCAGGGGGGAAAGCTGATGATAGCCTTTATAACAGAAAAGAGAATGATTAAAATCAGAGGCAAAATATTATATTCGTCTTTTTTATTGACTAGTTATGTTAATTTCTGCTGTACAACAAAGTGATTCAGTTATACATATATATACATTCTTTTTTTATATTTTTTTCCATTATGGTTTGTCACAGGATATTGAATAGGACCTTGTTGTTTATCTATTCTATATATAATAGTTTGCATCTGCTAATCCTAAAGTCCCACTCCATCCCTCTCCTACCTCCTTTTCCCCTTGGCAATCACAAGTCTATTCTCTATGTCTTTGAGTCTGTTTCTGTTTCATAGATAAGTTCATTTGTGTCATACTTTAGATTCCACATATAAGTGATATCATAAGACATTTGTCTTTCTCTTTCTGACTTACTTCACTTAGTATGATAATCTCTAGCTCCAACCATATTTCTGTAAATGGCATTATTTCATTCTTTTTTATGGCTGAGTAATATTCCATTGTATATATGGACCACATCTTCTTTATCCATTCATCTGTCAATGGACATTTAGGTTGTTTCCAAGTCTTGGCTATTGTGAATAGTGCTGCCATGACCATAGGTGAGCAAAACCATATTTGTCAGGATAAGAAATTATTCCAATGTTAAGCAAATGGTTTTAACTGTAGGATAAAAAGAAGAAATAATGGACAAGATTCTATCACAACCTTAATGAAAACAGAAGGTAATATGGACCCAAAAGTTGTATTTTTAAGTGATAAAAAAGAATTAGACTTTAGAAGTGGAAAACATTTGTCAAGAAAATATCTTAATGCATATAGGTAATAATACTGTATTGTATATGCAAAAATTGGCTATGAGGATAGATCTTCTGTTGTGTTCTTATTACATAATAATAATAGTAATAATAATAAACAGAAAGGGTAGAAGGAAACTTTTGGAGGTAATGGATATGTTTGTAACATAGATTGTGGTGATAGTTTTACAGATGTATAGTCATCATTTCCAAACTCATTGAGTTGTATAAGTTATACATGTACAGCTTATCGTATATCAATCATACCTCAATAAAGTGGTTTTAAAAAAACATCATTAGTACGCAAAGGTTAAATAAAGGATCTTTGTTATATGGAATATACACTCTTCCATTAGATGATTTTCAGCACCAATATGAATCTGACATGGTGCATTATTAGCTATTCCAGCAAACAAACTGGTACAAAATTTAGTGGTTAAAAACAAAAAGTATTCATGTAGCTTTATGGGTCAGGTGATCATTTCTATTGGTCTGGGCCAGAATCAGCTTATTAAGTCTCTGTGCAACTCTATTTAGGTGGTAAATCAGCCAGCTGGCCTCTGTTAGGATTATTAGTCTGTGTTCCATGTGGCCTCTCGCCCTCCAGCAAGCTAGGCCAGATTCATTCCAGATATGATATTATTCATTCCAGATATTACCCTGCTAATATCTGCTAATATCCCAGAGAGAGAGAGAGAGAGCTGAAACACACAGGTGTCCTGTGGCCTAGGTGTAGAACTGAAAAACTTCTGTCATATTTTATTGGATGAATTAGGAGACTGGGATTGACATATATACACTAATATGTATAAAATGGATAACTAATAAGAAACTGCTGTATAAAAAAATAAAATAAAATTCAAAAAATAAACAAATTTTATTGACTAAGGCAAGACACAAGGCCATGGTAGATTTAAGGAAAGAGGAAATAGACTCCACCACCATATGTGAGTGGCTGCAAAATCACATTGGAAGCAGAAAAAACAGGGCATTATGAAGTGTTAAATCATGGTGGCCTAAAAGAGAGTGACATTCAGGGACTAAAATGTGGTTTCTAATGGCTAAAGATTAGGCTAAGTGGGGAAGAGATACCATGCTAAGGTGGCTTAATTATGTCATAAGAAAAGTAGAGTCTACAAGAAGAGAGGAGCAGGGCATGGCTGAGAAGGGGGAAGATAAAGATACTGATAGGATGCTATTAAAATAGTTGTTAGAAAAATAAGAGAGTAGTTAGTATATTTGAGAGTTTTCAGAAGTAAATGGTTGATGGATTGGTGTTGGCATATATGGATGAAGGCCAATCAGTGGGAAAGAGGAATGAGGGTAATACCAAGGTTTTAGGCTTAGACAATTGGGTCTTAGCACTATTCAGTGAAGAGCATCACAGGATAATTGATTTCTCCTTTTTTGTGGGGAGTAAGTTGGGCTGTTGAGAATTAGTAGAGTTTTGGAAATGTTAAGGTTTTCAGCCTCTGACAATAATACATTTCAATGTTGTAGGAGAAATAGAAGTCAAAATATAAATTGAGGAAAGAATAAGTTAGGCAGAGACATCTTGTGCAAATAACTCTTACGATAGTTCTCTGAAAAAAGATGAAAAGTTGTAGGATGTAGCCAGAGGAGGATGAAAGATTGAAGGAGAATTTTATTTGCTTTTTTAGTGTTTCTTTGCTTTTGTTTTTAGGATGGAAAAAGCTTCAGTGTTTTATAGGTTGAGAAAAAGGGAGAAATTAAATATATAGGTGGTGAGAGGTTTGGGGATAGGGTTAGCTTTTGAAAAAAGAAGGGAAAACAATTTCAAAAGCATGTCATTAGATGCTTTTATATGTGCCAAGATGGGGACTTGAGAGTTAAATGCCTAAGTTCTTTTTTCTGCTCTGATGGTTTTGGTTAGTAGAATAGAATATTTAGGAAAATGAATAAGATATAGAATAGCTCCCTTGGGAAAGTTGGGTAGAGAGCAGCCTGAGGACACCTAGAAGGACTGTGAAGGAAGGCTGAAGTACTCTGGAGGAAACTTATTTTTGTTGCCAGGAACTATGTTCAGCCTTTTCATACCTGTCACTACAATGAGATGTCTCATCAGCTCCTCTCTAGACATGGAATCCCATCCTACACATGGAGAAATGAAGTCTCCTGGAAGATGCATTACCCGATCATCCTAATACTGGGGGTCCAGGACCAAGGATGTCAGTCTAGGTCTACTTAGATCCAAGGCAGGTCTTCCCACACCATACTTCCCTCAAATTTCAGTTTTCTATGGTTTTCTGTTGATACTTGTCCACAACTTTTAACTATCCAACTCCCATCCGTGATGAGAAAGAACTTCGTCCTTAATCACATGTACAAGCCAAGGGTTGGTCCCTCCTGAGGAACCGTTTACAGAGATAGAAGTTTGCTTCAAGGAAAGAAACTGCTGTCTCATTCCCACAGGGGATGCCCATTTAGAAAGCAGACTTGCTGATCTGCTCTCTCTGATTATTTATCAGGAAACATAGGAATTATTAGGATGCAATATGGAGCAATGGTGGGGTAACATGCACCTCAATGTTGGTGCAGCAGATGTGCAGGACTTGTATCATCATTCTAGTACCTGCCCAAGAAAGCTTCCTTTTGTGCAACAAGATCCTAGTGAAAGAAGACTGAGCAGGAGATTATGGAGAGGGTCAGGACAGATTACCCTAGAATATTCCTCCTAAATCTGATCCTGTGCAGCAGAGAGACCTCATCAGGGGCTTCCAAGGAGTCCACCCACCTGCACATCCTATGAGCAATAGGCATTGGGCATCCCACAACAGATGGGATGACATACCATCCAGAGTTAGTGCAAAGAGAAAAAAATCTTTAAAATGGACTTGACATTGAAATTGTAGCCTGGACTAAGCTGCACTGGGCTTTTCAGAACCTAACAGAGCAAAAGCACTGAAAGATCTTTATAAGATGATGTTTAGTGGCAGGAACATGAGGAACAATAAATCATGGTTAAATATAGCAATTGGAGAAAAGAAATAAACCACGTTCTATTTATACCCCCACTAAAATCAGACTCTTTGATAAACAAGTTACACATGGAATCATGAAAAATATGAGTTAATAGGACCCCAGACACTTAGCATTTGACATGTTTTGGAAACAGCTTCAGAGTGAAAGTCAAGTCTAAGGATTCATATACCTAGAGATGGTATGCATGGCATGTGAAGTACAAAAATCATGGTAGTATTTATAGATGACATTTTTATTTGTTACTTATTTGCATAATTTAAAAACGTGGTTTTACCATAAACGTTATCTTCACTCAAGAAAACAATTCCTGCATCTTGTTTACTTTTCATCTTCTCAATGTTTCACCTCCATAGCCAGCGCCACTCCAATTTCTCCCTCACTTAAAAATAAATCGTCTCCATTTCATTTATAATTTCTGGGTTTCTTTCATCAAAAAGTAAAGCTGATTATCCTCTA
The DNA here is from genome assembly GCF_003031525.2 of Neophocaena asiaeorientalis asiaeorientalis. NCBI lineage: Eukaryota > Metazoa > Chordata > Mammalia > Artiodactyla > Phocoenidae > Neophocaena > Neophocaena asiaeorientalis. The sequence goes on from NW_020185339.1 coordinate 10,404,790, forward strand.
CTTGCAATAAACTGCTTACTCTGATTTTTCTTTTCTGGTCTTAAATAGTCAAGGTTGAGAGGTTTACACGGGCTGAGAGAGTCCTTCAGAGAACTCGAGAACACCTAGGTATAGGTTCAGAGCCATTGGATCTCTAATTGTGTGATTCTAGTTTCCTCCCATCTGGATTTATTTTCAAACACAAGTGTTCCATAATTCATTCTCTTTTTTATAATTAAATAAATTCTAGCTGAAGGTCTGAATATTTTAAGGAGCATAGTTCTTGACACGAATTGGATGTTTTAGTCTTTTATTGCGTTCATGATATCTGTAGCTAGATAATCTGGAGTTTAGAAACACAAAAAATTCCTCAGAGTAAATCCTAGTACTGCCAAAAAGATGGCAAATGCTAATGTGGGGTCATGGAAAACCAATAGATCTGAGTTCAAATCTGTATCCCAGTGCCTTCATTTCATCGATTGCAACACTGAGGCAATGATTCTTACTTCAGAAAGATGTAGTCACAAATAAGATATTAATTTTAAAATCCCTGGTACTTAATAAGTGTTCACTTTCTTTCTTTAGCAGTTATAAAGGGATAATATAAATGTTACATATATGCTTATATTCTGTGATATATTATGGGCATATTTATAAATTTGGAGAACATGAACACATTCACTTAGAATTGAAATAATTTTTTTCTTTGTTTTTGACCAGAACAAGGATGGGAAATCTCTCAAATGTATTTTCATCATTTAAATCTTCCTGGAATGCTTTTTCCCATCTGAGTTCTATGCCTTACCCCACCTTTGCATATTGAGATGCCTCCTATTTTCCATTCTCCTTCACCTAATACAGCTCTGTACTAATATCATATATTCCTATCAACACAGTAACATCAATCAATTATATCTCCTATGCATTTGGATTGTAAGCTTTTTTCTTCTTTATAATTTCATGCAGGGGTACATGGCATATGGCAAAATCCTGTTAAATGAATTTTTTAATTAAAAAAAAAAAAGTACTAGACAGAAGAAAATATTACCTAAACTTTCTTGAGTGCTTACTGTGTGTCCAGGCTGTGCTAAGTACTTTACATAGATTATCTTATTTAAACTAAAAACAAGCCCATGAAGTAGGTACAGTTATTATTGCCATTTTCCATATAAGGCCACTAAGGCATAGAGAGATTAAGTAACATCATGCTGTCACATGGGGAGGATGTAGATTTGAGATTCAAACACAAGCAGTCTTCTCCTTGAGCCTATGCTATTATTTTATTAATCACTATTATATTTTCTTTCTCTTTCTCCACTCTTCAAATACTGTGAGGAGAACGCTTCAAGAGAAAAATCATAGAGTTAAGTGGCTTGTCAGAGGCAAAATATATGTTAGAACGTAATACATTATAGAATACAAAATCATATCTATGGACTGTATTCGTTGCCTACTACTATTATAACAAATTACCATAGATTTGGTGACTTAAAACAACACAAATTTATTATCTTACAGTTATGGAGGTCATACATTTGAAATCAGTTTCACTGGGCTAAAATCAAGGTGTCAATGGGCCTATATTCCTTCTGGAAGCTCCTGGGGAGAATTTGTTTCCTTGAATTTTCCAGCTTCTAGAGGACACCTACATTCCTTGGCTATGACCCCTTTCTCTACCTTCAAAACCAGCAGTATAACACCTTCTCTATAGTCTGGCGTCTGCTTTTATTGCTTTGAATTAACTGTTGTTAGGAATTGAACATTAAAGATGCTGCAGATGAGGGCTCAGAAAAAAGTGGGAGAGTGATGCCAAGAGCTTGGTCTCCCTGCACCGGTGCAGGGTCAAGTCTCAGAGACAAAGTTTTGGGTGAAGTAGAAAAGGATAGCTTTATTGCCTTGCCAAGCAAAGGGGGGCACAGCAGGGAGGATTTGATGAGGAGTTTTATAACAGTGGTCCAAGGGTGGGGTTTCTGACAAGATTAGGGTGTGTGCAGGGTCTCAGGTGGTGGGTCTCCTAATCTTGATGAGCTTCTCTGGTCCCTTTAATCTCGCCTCAGGTGGTTTCTTGGCTGCTCCTCGCTTGATTAGCAACTGTTCAATTCCACCCTTTGGAACTCAGGGAAGGCCATGGAGGAGGCTGGAGTCTTGTCTACAAGAATGGCGACAAAAAAGGGTTCCCATGCTCAGGAGCCCACAGTCATCCTCCCCCTCCCCCCCCCCCCAACAGTGTAAGAGAAAGCTATTTTCTTAGAGAATAAATATGTTTTTTGTAAAAAGGTGGTAGAAACATAAATGTTAAAGGCACTTCTGGTGAATGCTCACAGGGAAATGAGAAACAGGTTATCGGAAATTGAAGGAAAAGAAATCTTTGTTATATAATGGCAGAAAACTTAGTGGCATCGAGTCTTTTAGTTGTATGGAAAGCAGAACTGGAAAATAATGAACTTGGATGTTTAGCTGAGATTTCTAAAGTACTGAAGGTGTGATTTGGTTTCTTCTTGCTGCTTATTCCAAAAAGCCACTAGAAAGAGATAAATTGAAGGAAGAACTTAACCGAAAAAGAAATAAGGACTTAATGATTGGTGGAAATTCTCGGCCTATCCAGATTGCAAAAGAAGCTAAAATTAGGAAATTCACTGTCAGGAAAATGTACTCTGGAGTGAAAGCCAAGGGTGTGTGTAGCTAGCCAGCCTTTTGCTAGCACCTAAGGAATATCAAAAGCTCAGAGTATTAAATCCCACAGAGGCTATGTGAAGAGATTAGGCATGTGACTCATAGATTCCCTTCATCTTCTCAGCAGAAGCCAAAGTAAGAAATACGATTATCCAGGAAAGATCTGTGGAGGAGCCTCTTGTCTCATAGAGCGAACTCCTGTGATATATGCTTGAGACTCACGAGTTTCTGGGAATGTTATACCAGCAGAAACACTGGCAGCTTGAACTGAAAGGGACAGAGAGAGAACCAAATGAAACAAGGGCTGCCGAATCTCAAAATTCTACAGGCAGGAAACAGGCTTATAAAACTACTCATCTCCACAAATGTGCTACTCTACATGCAAAAGGGAGGATGACTCCTGTCCAAAGGCCAAATCTCCCTCCACCCACTGGCAGTTAGTGGGCAAGAGCTGTTACAGGCTGAGGGAGGGGGCTCCATGCAGAAACAGCACAGTCAGCTCTGACAGTCATCTTGAAATTGGTCATGCGGTGGTCTGACCAGCATCATCTTGATTGTTTTAGGTACAGTTAATCTTCAGTTTCAGGGTCAATTTGTTCCCATTTCCTTGAGGCCAGTTCTTGGAATCCTGGCAGCTTATGTCATGGCCATAGACTCGTTCATCATGTAAACTTCTTCCACCTGCTTCCACCTGCTGGAGGTTTCAGTATCTACAAGGCAGCTCACAGGATATGGCTCAGAATATTATCTACAGCCCTTGAGGAGGAACTAAAGGTCCTTGACTATGCTTACTGACTAAACTATTATTATTTGGTTTCCTTTGACAGTTTTCCTTTGCTTCTACATTTTCTCACTTTTCTGATTAATCTTATTCTTTGGCCAAAGTTTTTCCACAGACAAAATGTAGACTGAGGACATGGGGGGCAAGGACCAGAGGGTCCTGCTGTGTTTCACTTAGATAAGATTTTGGACTTGATACTGAATGAGTTGAGGCATTTGAGACCTTGGGATGGGGTGAATGTACTTTCATGTGGGATGGATATGAATCTTCAGGGGCCAGAGAGTGAACTGTGATAGGATGAATAATGGCCTCCCAAGATGTCCCCATCCTAATACATCTGTATACTATGAATATAATACCTTACATGATAGATGGGTCTTTGCAGACTTGCTTATTAATTAAGTTAGTATCTTGAGATGGGAGGATTACACTGGATTATCTAGGTGGATCCAATGTAATCGTAAGACAGAAAGGAGGATCAGAGTCCAAAAGAGGAAATGTACAGACAGATGCAGATGTCAAAGAGAAGAAAAGATGCTACACAGCTAGCTGACCTTGAAGTTGGAAGAAGAGGACATAAGCCAAGGAATGTAGGCAGCCTCTAGGAGCTAGAAAAGGCAAGAAAACAGATTTTCTCCTACAGCCCCCAGAAAAAAATGCAGGCTTGCTAATGCCTGCATTTTAGCATAGTGAAACTGATTTTGGATTTCTGATCTTTAGAACTCTCATAAATATAGGTTGCTTTAAGCAACTAAATTTATGATAATTTATTACAGTAGCAATAAGAAACTAAAATATGGTTGGTGAATAATCAGATCTATTTGTTCTGCAGCAATATAAGCACTGTTTCTTCTCTGAAGAATGAAGTTAAAACAAGATAAGGGTACACTCCCATTAATACATGCTAATATATAGAAATAGGGTTTTTTTTAATATATATTTACTATGTATCCTAGGAACTTGATAAAATCACTTTTTAGAATCTAGTAGCTTCTTCATAGATTCCTTAATGATGTCCTGTGAATAAAGACAGTTTCACTTTATCCTTCACAACATATGTGATTTGATCTTATTTTACTTTATTATTATTATTATCATTTTTTTGCATTATATAGCTGCCGAAGACCTGCAGTAAAAAACTGAAAAGAAGTAGTGAGTGTAGACAACCATGTTTTGTTTCCAATTTTAGGGAAAGAAATCATTCCATTTTTTGCCACTAAGTTATTATAGTAGCTTTTCATTTGATGGCTTCTGTGAAGTGGAGTGTGTTCTCTTCTATATCATGAATATGTGTTGAATTTTGTTATGCTTTCTCTTCAGCTACTGAAATCATCCTATAAATTTAATTTTTTTCTCTTCTGGTCTGTTTATCTGATGAATTGCATTGATTGTTTCTCAGTGATAAACCAGCCTTGCATTCCTGCATAAATCATACTTGGTTGTGATTCATTTTCATTTTTATATCTTTGTGGAATCAAGTTGCTAATATTTTTTCAAGAGTTTTTGTATCTATGAAAGATATCGGTCTGATGTTTTCTCCGTAATATAAGGTTTTAGCTTAGTGGAATGAGTAGGACAATAATTATTCATATTCTATTTTCTGGAAGAGTTTGTGGTATTATTTATTCCTCAATCGTTCAATAGAATTACTAATAAAGCCCAATAGGCCTAGAGTTTTCTTTACGAGAAACTTGAAGTTTTCACTACAACTTCAAGTCCTTTAGGAGAAATAGAGCTATTTCTTCCTGAATAAACTTTGGTAGTTTGTTTTTTTTTTTCTCCTAAGGAATTTGTTCATTTCATATAACTTGTCAACTGTGGTGTCATAAAATTGTTAATAATATGCGTTTTTTATCCTCTTAATTTTATAAGATCTGTATTGTTAACACCTCTTTAACTCCTGATACTGATAATTTTTATAATCTTTTTTCTTGATCAGTCTGGCTAGAGTTTCATCAATTTTATTCATCTTTCCAAAGAATGAGCTTTTGACTTCATTATTTTTCTCTATTGTGTTATGTATTCTATTTTATTGTTTTCTGTTCTTACCTTTAATCTTGTGCTTACACTGGATTTAATTTTCTTTTGTTCTAGCTTGTTAAATTGGAAACTTACATCATTGATTTGTGACCTTTCTTCTATAAGCATAAAATGCTATAAATTACTCTCTAAGTACTGTCTACACTCCAGATTTGGGTGGGTTTTTTTCTTTCATTTTTCTTTCATTGCAGAGGGTGTTTTGTTTGTTTATGTTTGTTGTTTGGTTTTCTTTTTTTATCTATGGGTTATTAAGAGTAAGTTTGTGAATTTCTAAATATTTGGGGTTTCTTTCCAATATCTTTCTGTTATTGTTTCTAGTTCAATTCTGATGTGATCAGAGAACATGCTTTATATAATTTCAGTTCTTTTAAATCTGTTGATACTTATTTTATGGCCCAGAATACATCTTGGTGAATGTCTCTTTTGCACTTGTAAAAACTGTTTTCCCACTAAGCTGTGAATGGCACAGAGCAGTGTACAGAGGAAGAAGCAGTGAAGTTCATTGAGATATCTCTGGACAGGTTTCCTTCTTAGAAATGCTTCATTTCGTAATTCTCCACGCATAAACTGGCTTTATTGTTCACAACATGAGTCTGGGTTGGTGGGAATAGCTGAAAACAGTACTTAGAGAAAGATGGTATATAAATTATGTCCTCAAATCTGAGACACTAGAAAGCACTGAAGAAGGGAATCAATGAGTAAATTCTGGGTTAATGGTTAATACTGTGGAACACAAGAAGTTTTCCAACCTTTACAAATAAACTTTGTTCTCTTTTTTCATCATATATAGATCTTTCTCTGCCACACAGTATTTTATTTATTGTTTGAAAAACTTCAAAGGAAACCTGGACAATTTTATTCCCAGGAGGTTGTTTCACCACCTGCTCAAGCAGTAAAACTTGATAGAACTTGGTATCAGTCTCAGGGTACGTCTACACAGCACAAACGAAAGAGAGATTTCATAACACTCTAATTATTTTTGGTTACCAAGTAGGAGAATTTGACTGGGAATGTTTTCTGCTTCCCATTTGTTAATTGATAATAATCCTAGTAATTAAATATTAACTAAATTTTGACTTTTAATGATGTTATCTGATTAAAGCAGATTTATTTATGAGAGGCCTTAACTTGAATAAAGTTTATGCAGCTAGAATAATCCCATTATATAAACTTCATCCTTTAATTTTTTCACCTAACAAATATTTACTGAGCACTCATTTTGTACCAGGCACAATTCTGAACACTGAGATAGTAAAAAAATAAAATAAAATAAAAGTATCTTCTCTTACACTTTAATGTAAATACAGTCATTGAGCAGAAGAACATATAATGTCAGAGATAACTACTAAGAGGCTAAATGGTCAGGGACTTCCCTGGTGGCACAGTGGTTAAGAATCCGCCTGCCAATTCAGGGGACACGGGTTTGAGCCCTGGTCCAGGAAGATCCTGCTCTGCAGGTTGCTGCAGAGCAACTAAGCCCACGCGCCGCAACTGCTGAGCCTGTGCTCTAGAGCCCACAAGCCACAACTACTGAGCCCATGTGCCACAATTACTGAAGCCCACGCACCTAGAGCCCGTGCTCCGCAACAAGAGAAGCCACTGCAATGAGAAGTCTGTGCACCGCAAGGAAGAGTAGCCCCTGGTCGTCGCAACTAGAGAAAGCCCGCGCACAGCAACGGAGACCCAACACAGCCCAAAATAAATAAATAATTTTTTTTTAAAAAAAGATGGTCAGGAAAAGTTTCTCTGAGCAGGTGACATTCTAACAGAGACATGAATAAAGTAAGAAAATGAACAAGGCAGTTATCTGGAGAAAAATCACCCTAAGCAAAAAGAACAGCTGGTTCAGAATTCTGAGACAGGAGTAAGCATGGAGGCCAGTGTGTCTCAAGGAGAGAAAGTGGGTAAGGGGAGAGTGGTAGGAGATAAACTCTAGGGAGGTGAATGGGGCAGGGGTCACATCATATGGTACTTACTGCATTTTATTCCAAGTGCGATGGAAGATCACTGGAGAATTTGAGCAGGGAAGTCATTTGATCAGGGAGTTACTTGATGTTTTGAAAGGATCCCTTGGGCTGCTGAGTGGAAAAGAAAACAGACTAGACAGGTGTGGGCACAAAAGGGGAAGTAAAGAGACCAGCTAGGAAGACACTGCATAGATCCAAGTGAGGGAGGGAGGTGGCTGAGAATAAGCTGTAAGCCAAATAAATGAGAAGTAGCAGGATTTTTTTTATCTCTTTTGAAGAGCTTTTGCTAATGGATCAAATGTTTGAAGGAAAGAAGAGTCCTATGTCTCCAGGGTTACCAGGTCACCACTGGATGAATGGCTGGGCCAATTACTGAAACGGGGAAAGAATCAAAGGCTCAATTTTGAATAAATCAAAAGTGATATGCTTATTTACACCTAAATGAGATGTTGATCAGGAAATTTGAGGAATTCTGGTATTCAGGAATAGATGTTAAAGCCCTTGAAACAAATTTGGTAGTCACCAACATATAGATAGTATTTAAAGCCATGAGAACGAGTAGAAACAAGATCTGAGGTTGGCGCTTTGGATTAATCTATTTTTGGTACCCTGGTGTACTCTGTCACAGAGATGAAAGAGTGACTACTGGGGTAGGATCCAAACAAAAGTGTGTGGTCTTCTGGAAACCTAGGAACAAAAGTGTTTCCAAAAGAAAAATAAGAAGTGATCAGTTCTGTGCATTTGCTTCTTAATTCTTTCACTCATTTTATCCCAATCATAATCAATATGAGTAGGAAGAAATACCTACTTTTTATCTGTTGAAGAGCTAGAAAATGAAGTTGAAATAAAAACAGAAAATTTATGAAAGATATAGGGTCACAAATTCTATTTTCTGATCATAATACCTGGGATTCACACCAAAGCACCCCATCTTTTATTTATAAGGTCATCAGCACTCATGGAATAGCACTTCAGATGAGCAACACACATATGAATATACATCTGCATTAGTTGCTATGTTTAATGGCAATGACAGAATCTTTTTTTTTTCCCATTTCCAGATTATCAGTGATGTGGGTAACCAATATATTTAGAAATGAATCCTTCACCAAGAAACTAAAATAACTGTATTGGACTCCATTCCAAATGATCTATTCTTAGCTAATTAAAGGAATAAAAAAAAAAAAGAAACACTCTGAAATGTTATCTATTACTTAAAATTTTGAGTATAATTTTGGTGCTAAAAGTACTCCATGACTGTAAGTTTATAGTGTCTTAGTCTACATAAAGCATAGGGGATATTGTATTTCTTTTTCTCTGATGTTAAAAGAGCCACAACTAGTATATTCCCCTGATAAACACACTCTGTCTCCCCTGACAGAAGCCAGTCTGCACAAGTTAATTGCTTGGACCTGACAGTGCAGAGAACAACAATAATAAACGGGGTGTACTGGGTTGTAGAAAGAACAGATGTGAGTTTTCTGCTCCGCTGTACGATGAATTAATTCTCTCTCTCTCCATTTATATATGCTGTGGTCTCCATTGAAGACCTGTGTTTAAAAACTCTATGGTAAAGCACTCTTCATATGGTCTCCACTATTTCAAAAGTCTCCAGTGGCATCTAAAATTTCTACTTTAAGATATAGTCCTTTTTTTACTGTGTTGGGAAGAGGGGACCTTTACTTGAAATGACACAGAAGTATGATTTTTGTTTCTGGTTGTTCTAAAAAAACTCTTGCTTACAGACCTACTACCTGGAGAAACTAGAATTGGGCAATTACCTATAACTTTTTCCCAGTGGAAAATGTAGTTGAAATACATTTTGTAAGAAATTTTGCCATTTTATTTTTTATCTGACTCAAAGGATGCACATATTTAAGCTCCTAGGAATGTAGCATTAGCTTAGCGTTCAGAAGATTGATCCATGAAAAGAAATGCACATATTTAAATATCACACCAAGTAAAAAAGTGGTTTTTGTCACAGATTTCATTATTTAAGGCAAATCCAATGCAAACCTCATGTGTATTTATTGCTTCTCTGGGCACAGACCAAACTCTTGTGAATGAAAACATTCTGAGAATCTATCACTAGATAGAAGTTAAGGATATGGGAATGTGTTTCGAGCTCCTGCTGTACTCCCAAGTGCTGTGCTGGGGATATGTGATACACTAGCTCACTCAGTAGTTACAATAGTCTAGTGTAATGGTAACAAGTTCTTCTGAAGTGTTACTTCTCTGATTAAGGTTACGTTTTCTCATCTGTAAAGGACAGAGAACAATTGTACATGACTCATAAATGCTAAAAGAGTTATGCCTCTAAATTGCTTCCCTCAGTCCTTGCACAGAAAACTCTGTTGGTTACACACATCCTTTGAATTAAAAAAAAAAAAAGGTAACTAATAAAGAAACAAATTGCTTTCTATGTAACATGGTACAGGTTGCATAGACCATAAAAGGAAAATCTAGAATTTAAACCCAAGGTTGTTTCCAGATATCTATAATCCCACACTCATTGACTGCTTACCTGCACACTGTACCAGGAATTTACATGCAGTATTTCACTCAATTGAAAAATACTTTTGGCAAAGGTAATATTATTTCCATTTTACGGATGAAGGAACTACAGATCAAAAGTATTAAGGAATATTTCTAAAGCTACCAGAGTTCATAGAAGCTGGAATCAAAACCATGCCAACTATACTGCAACTCTTTTTGGAAGAAGAGACTCAAGATCTGATTCTGTGACCAGCACATAGGCAGCATCTATTAAATGGCTGTGGAATGGATGACTCTAAATCTGATGATTTTTCTGTATCATCACTCCACCACTGTCCAAGAAAATCTTTGTTAAAAGTAACACTTCACAGAGTGTTACAAGATATAGGGCTTCAAACCATTAACGCTGTTGCCAAGCCAAACTGAACTTTTTAGGACGGCCACCAGTCCTGCAAGGGGGCAAGATGAATCCTACAATTTCACATTTATAGAGTATTAAGTAGCTTGTTTAGAGAAAGGGAAAAGCCACCTGAGCAGAGTCAGAAAGACAGAGATTCGTAAAGCCCCTAGTTTCCTCATCATGCCATGGAAAGGGGCGGGGCATCTCCTGGACATGATATGGGTTCTGATCCAATAGCACCAGGTAGATTAGGGTGAACTATCACCAACTTGTAGAAATTGTTTAGATATACCAACTGCCAATCTCCTGGAGACTTTGGGACCTGATAAACAATGTCGCCCTCTTGATTAGAGGAGGAAAATACCCAGAATGTATAAAACTCCACTTGGATATAACTGATCATGGAGTCATTCCTTGTATAACCTCAGCTTATCTAATCATGGAAAATTTTAACTCCAGTCCTAATAATCATTGAACATCCACAAAATATAATTGGCTTTAATAAATTTAATATACTGTACTTGGCTCTTTTTTTTTTTTTTAGTGATCAACAAATTTAACATGATGTTAACATAGCATGAATAACATCCTACAAATATTGGAAATTTCAATAAATATTTCATTTTGTTTATTTTCCTGGAATATGTCATTAGATTTTCCCCCAAAGAACTTCAGAGAGTCATTTTTAATGTTCTTTAATCCAGACATAAAATGGTATCTAGAGCCAGACACACTGTAGTGTGGGAAGCTTCCCCACACAGTTATGCCAAGATACCTCAGCTCTTTTATTATTCACCTCAGACTTTTCCTGATTATTTGCCAAATAATACTGAGGCAGAAACAAAACTAAAATAAGACAAAATAAATTAGAGCTGTTGAGATAAAATTAGCTCTTCTACACTTACAGGTAGCCAGGAAAAGGCGTGATATCTTTAAGGCTCAAGTTGACTAATTCTAAGAGATAGGATAGATGAACTAATGTTCCAATAAAATGTATGTTGATAAAAATATGGACTTTTGGTCTAAGAATTGACATTTAATGTAAAAAGGAAGCTAAAAGCAACAAAGTCAAGCTTGACCTAGGCTGAGAAAGCTTGAGACCTAGGCAAGCTTGACCTAGGGTGAGAAAGCATCTCATGTGGAAAATCCAGAAGCAGTATGGATGCTAAAGAAACTTAAATAAAATTTCAGAGCGTTTATATTTCTAATAACACAAGAATAGGGCTTTGCATTTGCACATATCTTTTATTTTATTTTAAATTTTTGTTAATGTGTTTTTATGAAAATTCTGTTCTTGCATGTGGCTAGCATCATTGTCACACAGTCATATCATGTTCATTCCTGCTTCCACATTCTGCTGTCACACCCCCTCATATGAAAAGCTGGGGCATGCTAAGTCAGCCCTAGAATGAGAGGAAACAGGAAGGGTAGTAATGGGATGGTTACAGGGTTAAGAACAGAGGCTAGACTGTAAGACAGACTTGGAGTTGAGACTTAGCTCTACCACTTGCTGGCAGTATATTCTTGAGCAAATTATTTGATTTCCCTAAACTGTTTCCTCATCAGTAAAATTGGGATAATAATTTCTATCTCACGGGGATGTTGTAAGTTTTAAATGAGATCACACATATCATCATTTTTGCCTAGAGCCTCAAGCATAAAAACACTCAGTAATTTTAGCCAAAAATATGATTTTAGCTATTATAAATTACCAAGTAGTTCTTAGTAGTTAGTTCTGTGCTATCTAATTTACATGTGCAAAAAGATGCTATAAAATATTTAAATTTCTCAGTTCAATCCCCCTTGAACCTGTGCATAATATTAACCCAAGACTTTCCTGTATGTGGGGATGAGAAGTGAGACCACTCTTGCTCCAGGTGGAGGTTATTGTGAGAAGATGCGAAGAGCAAATGGTCAATGATTGCCTTTTAGGCTTTAAAATCTCCCAATCTAGGTGAAAGTTGGAAAACAAAACAAAACCCACCCCAATTTTTCTCTGACACTCTCCCCACCACTCACTTCAATCCTATGTCTCTGAGCTGGGGAAAGAAAAAGAGAATTGGAAGGAAAGAAAGCTGAAGCTTGAATGCTTAGCAGTTGATATGGAAGCACTGAAACTGAGGTAAGACATGCCCCTTTAAATTTGAGAAAACAAAAGTTGAATATATTTGAGGCCCACTTTCTGGATGAGCTCTGACAGGTCTGCAGGTATGCCCTGGGTCACAATGATGTAGGTGCCAATTGAATCAGGGTGGCTGCCTGGGATTTCAGTGGCAGAGAATATCTGATGGGGACCCAGTCTACTTCAGTCTCAGGAAGGTTCAGAAAAACAATCAAGCCTTAGCTAAAGGCAGAAGAATCACATAAAATTAATCTTTAATTCAATGGAGACACGCATTCTCAAATAGTAGCTTGTACTGAGTGGCAAGAGGCCATTGAAACAAATGCCAGTGGATGTGGAAGCCAAACAATTGTGTGTTTCCTTGGATACTAGCACAGGGCAGATCAAGACCAAGAAGTGGAGTTCTCTCCCCACCAATATTACAGATTTTTTCATAAGCCCTTAATCTTAGAATCAACTTCAGGGATAAGGAAAGTAAGGAGAAATCATTCTATATTTGACTTTAAACTCAAATTTTGATTGCAAAATATCTAAATTTTCCTAGAATGAATGGATTGCATTCTATCAAACATTTAGAGAAGAACTGGAAATCAATTACAGGAAAAGAACCCTTAAAAAAACACAAATACATGGAGGTTAAACAGTGCACTACTAAATAACCAAGAGATCACTGAAGAAATCAAAGAAGAAATTTTAAAAAATACATAGAAACAAATGACAATGAAAACACAATGGCCCAAACCTATGAGACATAGCAAAAGCAGTTCTAAGAGGGAAGTTTATAGCAATTCAATCTCACCTCAAGAAACAAGAAAAATCTCAAATAAACAATCTAACCTTACACCTAAAGCAACTAGAGAAAGAAGAGCAAAGAAAACCCAAAGTCAACTGAAGGAAAGAAATCATAAAGATCAGAACAGAAAGAAATGAAATATAAATGAAGAAAATAATAGCAAAGATCAATAAAACTAAAAGTGGGTTCTTTGAGAAGACAAACAAAATTGATAAGCCTTTAGCCATACTCATCAAGAAAAAAAGGGAGAGGATACAAATCAATAAAATTAGAAATGAAAAAGGAGAAATCACAACTGACACCACAGAAATAGAGAGGATTATAAGAGACTACTACAAACAACTATATGCCAACAAAATGGACAACCTGGAAGAAATAGACAGATTCTGGAAAGGTACAATTTTCCAAGACTGAACCAGGAAGAGTTAGAAAATATAAAACAGACCTATCACTAGTAATGAAATTGAAACTGTGATTTAAAATCTTCCAACAAACAAAAGTCCAGGACAATATGGCTTCACAGGCGAGTTCTATCAAACATTTAGAGAAGAGCTAACACCTATCCTTCTCAAACTATTCCAAAAAATTGCAGCAGGAGGAGGAACATTCCCAAATTCGTTCTACGAAGCCACCATCATCCTAACACCAAAACCAGACAAAGATATCACACCAAAAAAGAAAATTACAGACTAATATCACTGATGAACATAGATACAGAAGTCCTGAACAAAATACTATCAAACAGAATCCAACAGCAAATTAAAAGGATCATACACCATTATCAAGTGGGGTTTATCCCAGGAATGCAAGGATTCTTCAATGAAGCAAATCAATCAATGTGATATACCATATTAATGAATTAAGGAATAAAAACGATATGACCATCTCAATAGATGCAGAAAAAGCTTTTGACAAAATTCAACACCCATTTATGATAAAATCTCTCCAGAAAATGGGCATAGAGGGAACATACCTCAACATAATAGAGGCCATATATAACAAACCCCCAGAAAACATCATACTCAATGGTGAAAAACTGAAAGCATTTCTACTAAAATCAGGAACAAGACAAGGATGTCCACTCTCACTACTATTATTCAACATAGTTTTGGAAGTCCTAGCCATGGCAATCAGAGAAGAAAAAGAAATAAAAGGAATCCAAACTGGAAAAGAAAAAGCAAAACTGTCACTGTTTGCAACTGATATGACACTATGCATAGAAAATCCTAAAGATGCTTCTAGAAAACTACTAGAACTAATCAGTGAATCTGGTAAGGTTGCAGAATACAAAATTAATGCACAGAAATCTCTGGCATTTCTGTACACTAACAAAAAATATCAGAAAGAGAATTTAAGGAAACAATCCCATTACCTTCTCAACAAAAATAATAAAACACCTAGGAATAAACCTACCTAAGGAGCCAAAAGACCTGTACTCGAAAACTATAAAATACTGATGAAAAGAATCAAAGATGACATAAACAGATAGATATATATACCATGTTCTTGGATTGGAAGAATCAACATTGTGAAAATGACTATACTACCCAAAGAAATCTACAGATTCAATGCAATCCCTATCAAACTACTAATGGCATTCTTCACAGAAATACAACAAAAATTTTTACAATTTGTGTGGAAACACAAAAGACCCCGAATAGCCAAAGCAATCTTGAGAAAGAAAAATGGAGCTGGAGGAATCAGGCTCCCCAACTTCAAACTATACTACGAAGCTACAATAATCAAGACAGTATGGTACTGGCACAAAAACAGAAATACAGATCAATGGAACAGGATAGAAAGCCCAAAGATAAGCCCACGCACATATGGTCACCTAATGTATGACAAAGGAGGAAAGAACATACGATGGAGAAAAGGCAGTCCCTTCAATAAGTGGTGGTGGGGAAGCTGGACAACTACGTGTAAAAGAATGAAATTAGAACACTACCTAACGCCATACACAAAAATAAACTCAAAATGGATTAAAGACCTAAATGTAAGAATGGACACTATAATACTCTTAGAGTAAAACATAGGAAAAGCACTCTTCGACATAAACCACAGCAAGATCTTTTATGACCCACCTCCTACAGTAATGAAAATAGAAACAAAAATAAACAAATGGGACCTAGTGAAACTTAAAAGCTTTCGCACAGCAAAGGAAACCTTAAACAACACGAAAAGACAACCCTCAGAATGGGAGAAAAATATTTGCAAATGAAACAATGGACAAAGGATTAATCTCCTAAATATACAAACAGCTCATGCAGCTCAATATCAAAAAAACAAACAACCCAATTAAAAAATGGGCAGAAGACCTAAATAGTCATTTCACCAAAGAAGACATACAGATGGCCAAGAGGCACATGAAAATCTGCACAACATCACTAATTATTATATAAATGCAAATCAAAACTACCATGAGGTATCACCTCACACTGGTCAGAATGGCCATTATCAAAAAAATCTACAAACAATAAATTCTCGAGAGGGTGTGGAGACAAGGGAACACTTTTGCACTGTTGGTGGGAACATAAATTGATACAGCTACTATGGAGAACAGTATGGCGTTTCCTTAAAAAACTAAAAATAGAAGTACCATATGACCCAGCAATCCCACTACTGGGCGTATACCCTGAGAAAACCATAATTCAAAAGGACACATGTACCCCAATATTCATTGTAGCACTATTTACAATAGCCAGGACATGGAAACAACCTAAATGTCCAACAACAGATGAATGGATAAAGAAGATGTGGTACATTATACAATGGAATATTACTCAGCCATAGAAAGAAACAAAATTGGGTCATTTGTAGAGATATGGATGGACCTAGAGAGTCTCTCATACAGAGTGAAGTAAGCCAGAAAGAGAGAAACAAATGCTGTATATTAATGCATATATGTGGAATCTAGAAAAATGGTACAGATTAATTGGTTTGCAAGGCAGAAATGAGACACAGATGTAGACAATGGACATGTGGACACAGCGGGGGAAGGGGAGGGTGGGGCGAATTGGGAGATTTGGTTTGACATAAATACACTACCGTTTGTAAAATAGATAGCTAGTGGGAGCCTGCTGTACAGCACAGGGTGCTCAGCACAGTACTCTGTGATGACCTAGGTGGGTGGGATGGGGAGGGTGGGAGGGAGGTCCAAGAGGGAGGGGTTATAGGTGTACATATAGCTGATTCACTTCATTGGACAGTAGAAACTAACAACATTGTAAAGCAGTTTTACTCCAATTAAAAAAAAAAGTAAAGCCTTGTTACCTTTATGATATAGAGATTACACAATACTGGGGAAGTAAAAAAAAGTTCTCTTCTTGCCCTGGGGCACTGAAGAGAGAAGAAGGAAAGTGAGATGTAAGAAAGAGACAAGCATGAGTATTCCCTGTCTCTAAGTGCCACCAAGGAAGAGGGAAGACAGTGTCTCCACTCTGATTAGGGTGGTACAAGGAAAAGACTATCTCACCAAGTGCCTATGTTCTGAGGCCTGACAGATCATGTTTATAATAATGATAATTATACAATTATATAATTAAAATATAACATTGTAATATAATAATAATAACCACCGCAAGTATACATCAGTGTTTTCTCTATGCCAGCCATGGTGATAGTTGCTTAGCATATATTGTCTCATGCAGTCTATTCAACAACTCTGTTACCTGAGTACTCACGGAAGTACTTTTTTGATGTATATAATATATAATATAGTAAGTGTGATATTCAAAATATTTAACAACCAGTATGGCATGTTTACTGCTGGCCAATCAAAGTGATTAAGAGTGGGTGGCAGGTTGAGAATTTCTCAAAAAGTTGGAATTTGAGATGAGACCAAAGATTGAAAAGGAACCAGCCATGAAAAAATCTATAAGAGACGAGGTCAAAAAGGTAAACCAGATTAGTCTAATCAATATTCTGCAATAACCTGTATGGGAAGAGAATCTGAGGAAGAATGAATATATGTATATGTATAACTGAATCATTATGCTGTACACCTGAAACTAACACGACATTGTAAATCAGCTATACTCCAATAAATTTTTTTTAATTACATAACCAAAAAAATAAAACTCCTGCAATCCATTAGTAAGCGTACTTAACACAGCATATTCACTGTGTTCCTTGAATAACCATGAGCAAGTTGAATCATATTTTAAAGTTTTCTAATTAGTCTCACTTTGTAAAGCATGATGATCATTATTTAAAAATTGAAAAAAAAAGATTCTTTAAAAAAAAGACCATTCAGGCCATTGTAAGGAGTAGCCTTTTATCTGTAAGTGAAAGGGGAAACCCATGAAAACTTTTGAGCAGAAGATGACGTGCTCTAATTTACTTTCTAAAATGACCACTCTGCTCCCTGCTGCTTGGCCACTAGCATGTAATAGCCATGCCATATTGCCAGGAGTTATACAGCGAGGTCCTTTACGACAATTTTCTCAACCACCCTACTAGTATTGTCCCCTTACAGCCTCTAGAGTGAGCACAATTTAGTTAACCTGCTGCTGCCTATCTCACTCCTGACGTCCTACATTTTAGGAAAGTTTTATGTGAACTCATGGCTTTAGTTCACACTTGCTACATTTCTGAGCGTATTAATGAGGGGTCTTCTTAGTCCCTACTTCTTGGAGAAGCTGTTTTAGTACAACTGCAAAGGAAGAATGTAGCCTAGATTGCTACAGAGCTAGAAACAAGACAAACTGCTGCTCTCTCTCCATCATTCTTTCCCATGCCTTCCAATTTAATGCAGTGTTTTGATGATGCCATATTTTTGGCTAGTATCTAAATCACACAAGCTTTTCTGACACAGAATAGTGAGCACATGAGCCAAAAGGCTTTGTATTTAATGACCACATTTAGCTAGGTAATCTGGATGACAGTAGGCTATGTGTGTTCCTACTGATTCATTTTTAGCCTGCAGCAGTACCTTTAAGGAACCATCCTGCCCTGCCAATGCATTCTGAGGTCTGCATGATAGAAGCATCTGCTTCATGCCCAGAGCTCACCAACCTAGTTTCCTAAACTGCCCTATTTGTCACTGCTACATCTCATTCCTCCCAAATTCTCTGCTTCTTGGCCTCTGTTTTCATTTTCTGATGATATGATGATGCTGATGACGATGATGCTTAAAATGATGATATGATAATACCCACCTCCACAAGTATGCAACCAGTGTTTTCTTTATGCCAGGCAACACGTATTATCTCATATAATCCATTCAACAATTCTGAAACTTGAGTATAATTTTAAGCTCATTTTACAGAGAAGAAAACTGAGGGCTGGAGGCTAGAAGATCACCTAGCTTGTGAGAAGTGAACCCATACTTAACATTCAGAATGTTCTGACATTAAAGCCCATGGCCTTGCCAACTCATTCCTTCTTTGACTGCTGAGGGTTCCTGTCCCTCCTATGTACAACTGATGACATTTGATGTGCTCATAGATTCACTTGGGTAATAATGCTTCCAGCTCTAGCTTGCCTTGGGAAAATCTTTCCAGGGTACTGCCCCTAAGTAACAAAGGCAGATCTGTGCTTCTGTTTCTGTGACTTACCCAGAATGTGTCTTGCTGTGCTTTCTTACTTGAAGCAACTCACAGTGGCTCATAGATCAAATGAAAGCAATACTATGAAAACTTCATAATGTGTACAAACTGAGTTATTATTAAATTACTTTGTAAGGGCCAAGAGTTTTTATAAGGCACAAGCAGGATATTGTTTAGCTGATTAATATCCACATTGTTCCCCCAAAATGATTTAAGGCCACTAGAAATACAGTTTCAACTCAACTTGCTGTTCTTTAACACAGCCTTAACAATAGTTATAGCATATTAATTGAAAAGAAATTTGTTATTCAGTAATACTGTTAGGATTTGCACTTGCTTAGAAGTAAATTATATTTGTACTGCTTAGCCAAAAAACACTTAATAGTTTTGTAAAAATTGTTTTATTTTTCTAATCATGATGTTGCAAATAGTAAAAGAGTTTTCCTCTTGTGGAATATTTTAGATTTGCCTAGTATTTGTGTTTGAATATGAAAAAGTCTTCTCTCTTCCTCTTAAAAACTATGGTAAAAAGAATATTCACATTTTACTTTCCATGGATGGTTTGAATTTCCTTTATGTTATATATTTATTTAATCTGCTTTTCATAATTGGTCTACTTTGTCTTTTTTTTCTTTATTTTTTGCTTATCTATTTGTCATAGAATAGCATGACAAGGCTATTTATGCTTCTTAAGCAGCAGGTAGTATGTATTTTCTAAAGGATGCAGATTTCAATGAACAAGATAGAAATATTTTAAGAAGTACAGGTATTCAGACATTTTATATCCCCTGTCTGACCACAGTACCCCAACTGAGCAATTACATTGTTCCAAATGGGAATAATTCTTTAAATGATATAGCAGCCTCAGAACACAGTAAATGGTTCAATAATATTCAAGACTAACCTTTCTTGTTCTTAGAGAAGATTATCTCTGCCTTTTTACATATGCACATAATATAGAAAAAGAAGACCTGGACATTCTCCTCATCCTCAGGAATTCCTTTGTAAATAAATAGTTGGGATTTTTTTCAGTGATAGCTCTGGATTTACAAATAAATAAATTTAAAATATGTTAACTAGTGAAAATATAAATAATTTTTAAGGATAATTTCGTCTCAATTTTACTGGCAATAGTATATTTTGATTGCATTTCTGATAAATCTGTTTGAAGTGTTTTCCCTCTATTCTGTAAGCTGAATTCACTTTCTGACTGATTTTTTTCCATTATTTTATATTCTAAGGCATAGAAATTGCCGTATGCAAAGAATACAATAAATGTATTAGAAAAAGTATTTTCCTTTCTATTTCCTTTTGGATAGCCAAGCCATTTTTCAAAGACTATTTATAGCTGAATACGTACATTAGAATGATAGTGATAGATTTTTTTTGTTTTTTAATCGTGGGCACTTTGAAAATACTTGTTAAAGTGCGAGACAGAAGGGAAAGGTGGCCGTGAGAGGTATAAATTTTTTTGTTCATATCCGTTAATATTGTGCTAATCTTGTTATTAACTAATGGAATTTATATTAAATCCAGTGGAATGGAGTTTTAGTTCACTCTATTGCCACAGAAAAGGTAACTCAGAATTTTCTAAGTGTGCAATTCAAATACAGCTTAGTTTTAATTGTGAAACAGGGACATAAATTGAAGTGATTTTCTTTCCTCTGGAATAATATTGATTCTTGGCTATATAGTGACTTGGATATGCTTACTTTTGATATCTGTGTACATATGTGAAAAGATGACGTTTACGTTTTTATTAAGTACGTTATATTGGCATTTTCTCAAGAAAGCTGATACACACAAAAAAATATTAAGTGGGAAAGTATCTGATGAATGCCTGCCTCTTAAGATGATTTTGGTTAAAAAAAAAAATCTGATTAAACAAATTTATGGTTAAAACTAAAAGATAATTGTGTCTATTTCTAGTTCTTTTTATTCCTTCTGGAATCATCATAACTAGCATGCCAAGATGGTTTTTATCACTTTTCTCAGTTTTTATACACATTATTCTATTTATTTCTCTTGAGATCTCAAATGCTATTATACATCATAGTTGTTTCCAATTATCTAATTACTCCTCATTTTTATGAACCAAACTGATAAAGTTATCTGCCCTGTGGCCTATTGGAAAATTTCCAACTCTTAATCATTAGTGTTGGTAGCAAAGCCTTCCCTATAGCCGGTGGAATACAGCCCAGAGACACCTGGAGTAGCTTCTGGAGACAGGAGACCATTTCATTGTGCCTCTTGCTGCCATGAATGCATTTGCATAAATAAAATCCGGCTAAAGTGAATGTCATGGGGTGAAGGGAAGGGTAATAGAAATTACTAAAACTTCAGTGTGCAGATTCGGAAAGCTGGGTAGAATGTTGGAAGTGTCTGTTAATATTTAATATACTTAAAGTAAGTATGGACACTGAACTCAAACTTTCTGGACTTGAGTTCCAGCTCCACCACTTACAAATTTAGTGAGGCCCTTAACATCTCTGAACCTAATCAGTGAATGAGGATGATATTAGCCCTACCTCATAGTTACCGTGGACTGCTGTAGGCCTTAGTGATGTAGCGGTTACAAAACATAATTTCTGACTTCATGAAACTCACATGAAGGAGGAGATAATAAATAAGCAAAGATATAATTTGTCAAGGGCTTATATGAACTGGAGGAAGGTGAGGCTCTCAATATGTCATAAAAACTGGTCAGGGAAAACCTCACTAAGAAGATGGTGTCTAGAGGAAGTCAGAGAGCAAGCCATTTAGATATTCTGGAAAAAAAATCACTCTAGGCAAAAGAATAGGAATTGGAAAGACCTGAACCAAGAACATGTGTAGTGTGTACAAATAGTAGCAGAGAATCCAATGAGAATTCAGCAAAGGGGAACAGGGAAAGTGGCAGAAGGTGAAGTTCAAGAGGTAAGAGGCAACAGGTGCAAAGGTAGCAAATCACCCAGGACCTTGAGTGAAGGTAGGGACTTTATTACCTTGCATTAGATGAGAAGCCACTGGAGGATTTTGTCCAAAGCAACAACATAAACTTGTTTATGTTTTATAAAGTAGTAGTGCCTGATGTGTTGAAAAAGACTGTAGGAGAGAAAGAGTGGAAACAGAAGGGCGACTAAGAAATGAAATAATTGTAGCTCCAACTAATTCAGTAACCTAGTGGACATGGTGAGAAATTATCAGAGTCCAGATATAATTAGCATGTAGACCTAAAAGGAATTACTAATATATTGACTGTTAGGAGTAGGAGAGAAAGAGAAGGTATTTTGCCTCAGCATCTGGAGGGAAGAAATTACCATCTGTTGAGAAGGTGAAGATTAGAGGTGGAGCATTTTTGGTTGTGAAGGGAGGTTAAGGACATGATATCTTAAAGATACCCATTGGTACATAGTTGCCTACAAGAGTCTGAAGTTTGGTAAGTGAAAGAGACATAAATTTGGAATTCATCAGGGTATAGCTATTATCTGAGCTCATGACACTGAATAACATCCTCTGAGTAGTCAGCGTTAATAGTTAACGGGTCTAAGAACTGAGCTCTAAGGCATTCCAACAACTGAAGTTAGAGAAGATCAGAAATGGCTAATGAAGAGGAGGCTCACTAAGAGATCTCCAGAGGATTGGGGAAGAAAATGTTCCAAATGCTGTCAGTAGAGGAGTAATGGAAAGTGACCACTGAACTTGGTAACAAGAAGATGACTGTTGACTAACAAGAGAAGTTTTGGTAAAATGGTGGGGATTAAAGCCCTACTGGAGTGGGTTTAAGAGAGAATGAAAAAGGAGGACGAGAGAGAGTAGCTCTTAGCCAATCTGTAAAAGAAATTTTGCTCCAGAGGAAAGAAGGAAAAGTAGCTAAAGGAGCATGTATGATCAAGAATTTTTTTTTAACTCAGAGATTGTTGTGAATGTTAAATGGGATAACACATATAATAGAATAGAGCCTGGCATATAAGAGCTCAATAAATATTAGCTATAATTATTATTTTATTATTATTGTACACTAAAAGGATTTTTTTCCGTAACAGCAAAAAGTCAACTCTTTCTATTCTTATCCTTCTCAATCTGTAAATAACTGAGCAATTCTAGGATCATAGAAATCTTCAGAGAAATCATCTGGACTCGCTATTGAATAAGTCAGCTGAGTTAGGGATGAGGAAGTATAGATAATTCAAACCCGTGAGTTATCAGATAATCCAAACTGTATATTTTTGCCATATATTTCAAACATGGCTGCATTGCCAGTTAACTACCTCCTCCTTCATGAAGCTCTCAGCTCTCTTGATTTCCATGACAACTTGTTACTGGTTTTTCTGCCTCACTGAACACTTCTCAAAACTGTCTTCTTCCTCCCTATGTGTATATATATTTTCCAAGATTCTGTCTTCACTCTTGGCTTCTTCTCTCTCCCTCAATGATCTCAATATCCAGACGTGCCTCATTTGAATATGTTCAAACATGAATACATTTTCTTAACCCTGCATAAGCTCTTCCTACTTTTTTCACTGTTACAATTTGAAATCTTTATCACCTTCTCTGATGGCTACCAAAAAATCCTATCATTTCAACATCATCTCCTTTTCACTTACATCTCAAATCCAGTTACTTGTGTGATCCTGTAGTTTGCATCCTCATGTCTTTTTTTTTTTTAACATCTTCATTGGAGTATAATTGCTTTACAATGGTATGTTAGTTTCTGCTTTAAAACAAAGTGAAAACCGGCAAACCAGGGGCATGCGAATAAGCCAGAGCTGTGAACAGCCCTGAATGTTTTGAGCACCCCCCGGCAAACCGGGGGCCTGCGAAGAAGCATTGAGTGCTTTGGGCACTGATCCATGGGATGTCCTCAGTATAATCAGAGTGGTGGGAACACAAGGAAATGTCCTTGTGCTACTTCAGTATAATCAAAATAATGGTGGGAACTTTGTGCTCCTTTTGCGCTCAAGGACGAAGCATGGCATGTTCTCAAGAAAGCCAATTATTGCTTGTATAATTAATAAAAACATAGGTTGCTGCTTTGGCATTTCTGAAATGTTAAGAAAACAAGTCTTAAAGTGTAAACCTAGATAATGCTTTAATAAAAGCTACCACAGCAGGACAGACGGCGCTGTTTTGCCTGAGCGAGCGGCAGCCCTCTACTGCTGTGCTTTGGTACAATTCACCTCGTGTGATTAGCTTACTTTCGGCCCTGTCATAAGGTAAACTACAACATTTGTGTTTCCATATAAATTGTGAAATTTTTTGTTCTAGTTCTGTGAAAAATGCCAGTGGTAGTATGATAGGGATTGAATTGAATCTGTAGAGTGCTTTGGGTAGTAGAGTCATTTTCACAATGTTGATTCTTCCAATCCAAGAACATGGTATATCTCTCCATCCATTTGTATCATCTTTAATTTCTTTCAACAGTGTCTTATAATTTTCTGCATACAGGTCTTTTGTCTCCTTGGGTAGGTTTATTCCTAGATATTTTATTTTTTTTTGCTGCAATAGTAAATGGGATTGTTCTTAATTTCACTTCCAGATTTTTCATCATTAGTGTATAGGAATGCAAGAGATTTCTGTGCATTAATTCTGTATCCTGCTACTTTACCAAATTCATTGATTAGCTCTAGTAGTTTTCTGGTAGCATCTTTAGGATTCTCTATGTATAGTATCATGTCATCTGCAAACAGTGACAGCTTTACTTCTTCTTTTCCAATTTGGATTCCTTTTATTTCTTTTTCTTCTCTGATTGCTGTGGCTAAAACTTCCAAAACTATGTTGAATAATAGTGGTGAGAGTGGGCAACCTTGTCTTGTTCCTGATCTTAGTGGAAATGGTTTCAGTTTTTCACCATTGAGGACAATGTTGTTTGTGGGTTTGTCATATATGGCCTTTATTGTGTTGAGGAAATGTAGGTATGCCTACTTTCTTCAGGGTTGTTATCATTAAATGGGTGTTGAATTTTGTCGAAAGCTTTCTCTGCATCTATTGAGATGATACATTTAATGTTGCTCCAGAGGTCTCTGAGACTGTCCTCAGTTCTTTTCATTCTTTTTTCTTTATTCTGCTCTGCAGCAGTTATTTCCACTATTTTATCTTCGAGGTCACTGATCCATTCTTCTCCCTCAGTTATTCTGCTATTGTTCCTTCTAGAGTATTTTTAATTTCATTTATTGTGTTGTTTTCATTGCTTGTTTCCTCTTTAGTTTTTCTGTGTCCTTTTTAAATGTTTCTTGCATTTTCTCTATTCAATTTCCAAGATTTTGTATCATCTTTACTATCATTATTCTGAATTCTTTTTTCAGGTAGACTGCCTACTTCCTCTTCATTTGTTAGGTCTGGTGTGCTTTTACCTTGCTCCTTCATCTGCTGTGTGTTTTTCTGTCTTTTCATTTTGCTTATCTTACTGTGTTTGGGGTCTCCTTTTCACAGGCTGCAGGTTCGTAGTTGCCATTGTTTTTGGTGTGTGTCCCCAGTGTCTAAGGTTGGTTCAGTGGGTTATGTAGGCTTCCTGGTGGAGGGGACTAGTGCCTGTGTTCTCGTGGATGAGGCTGGATCTTGTCTTTCTGGTGGGCAGGTCCACGGCTGGTGGTGTGTTTTGGGGTGTCTGTAGCCTTATTATGATTTCAGGTAGCCTCTCTATTAATGGATGAGGCTGTGTTCCTGTCTTGCTAGCTGTTTGGCATAGGGTGTCCTGCACTGTAGCTTGCTAGTCGTTGAGTGGAGCTGGGCCTTGACGTTGAGATGGAAGATCTCTGGGAGATTTTCGCTGTTTGATATTATGTGGAGCTGGGAGGTCTCTTGTGGACCAGTGTCCTGAAATTGGCTCTCCCACCTCAGAGGCACAGTCCTGATGTCTGGCTGGAGCAGCCAGAGCCTTTCATCCACACGGCTCAGAATAAAAGGGAGAAAAAAAGAAAGAAAGAAAAGAAAGAAAGAAAGAGGATAAAATAAGATAAAATAAAGTTATTAAAATAAAAAATAATTATTAAGGAAAAAATTTTTAAGTAAAAAAAAAAACGGACGGACAGAACCCTAGGACAAATGGTGAAAGCAAAGC
Organism: Neophocaena asiaeorientalis asiaeorientalis; assembly: GCF_003031525.2. NCBI lineage: Eukaryota > Metazoa > Chordata > Mammalia > Artiodactyla > Phocoenidae > Neophocaena > Neophocaena asiaeorientalis. The sequence goes on from NW_020185339.1 coordinate 10,430,629, forward strand.
TATACAGACAAAACCTCACACAGAATCATACACATACACACTCACAAAAAAGGGAAAAAATAATATATCTTGCTCCCAAAGTCCACGTCCTCAATTTGGGATGATTCGTTGTCTATTCAGGTATTCCACAGATGCAGGGTACATCAAGTTGATTGTGGAGCTTTAATCCGCTGCTCCTGAGGCTGCTGGGAGAGATTTCCCTTTCTCTTCTTTGTTCGCACAGCTCCCGGGGCTCAGCTTTGGATTTGGCCCCGCCTCTGTGTGTAGGTCGCCGGAGGGCGCCTGTTCTTCGCTCAGACAGGACGGGGTTAAAGGAGCAGCTGATTCGGGGGCTCTGGCTCATTCAGGCCAGGGTGAGGGAGGGGCACGGAGTGCGGGGCGAGCCTGTGGCAGCAGAGGCTGTCGTGACGTTGCTCCAGCCTGATGTGCCGTGCGTTCTCCTGGGGAAGTGGTCCCTGGATCCCGGGACCCTGGCCGTGGCAGGCTGCACAGGCTCCCTGGAGGGGAGGTGTGGATTATGACCTGTGCTTGCAAACAGGCTTCTTTGTGGCGGCAGCAGCAGCCTTAGCATGTCATGCCCATCTCTGTGGTCCGCGCTGACAGCCACGGCTCATGCCCGTCCCTGTAGCTCCTTTAAGCAGCGCTCTTAATCCCTTCTCCTTGCGCACCAGGAAACAGAGGCAAGAAAAGGTCTCTTGCCTCTTTGGCAGCTCCCGACTTTTTCCAGGACTCCCTCCCGGCCTGTTTAGGCACGCTAGCTCCCTTCACGCTGTGTTCACGCCGCCAACCCCAGTCCTCTCCCTGGGATCCGACCTCCGAAGCCCGAGCCTCAGCTCCCAGTCCCCGCCCACCCCGGAGGGTGAGCAGACAAGCCTCTCGGGCTGGTGAGTGCTGGTCGGCACTGATCCTCTGTGCGGGAATCTCCCCGCTTTGCCCTCTGCACCCCTGTGGCTGCGCTCTCCTCCGTGGCTCCAAAGCTTCCCCCTTTCACCCCCCCCCCAGTCTCCGCCCGCGAAGGGGCTTCCTAAGTGTGTAGAAACATTTCCTCCTTCACAGCTCTCTCCCACTGGTGCGTGTCCCGTCCCTATTCTTTTGTCTCTGTTTATTCTTTTTTCTTTTGCCCTACCCAGATACGTGGGGAGTTTCTTGCCTTTTGGGAGGTCTGAGGTCTTCTGCCAGGGTTCAGTAGGTGTTATGTAGGGGTTGTTCCACATGTAGATGTATTTCTGGTGTATCTGTGGGGAGGAAGGTGATCTCCGCGTCTTACTCTTCCTCCATCTACTCAGTATCCCTCATGTCTTTTTGTTAAAATTTTTATTGTACTATAGTTGATTTACAATGTTGTGTTAGTTTTTGCTGTATAGCAAAGTGAATCAGTTATACATATGCATATACCCACTCTTTTTTAGATGCTTTTCCCATATAGGTCATTACAGAGTACTGAGTAGAGTTCCCTGTGCTATATAGTAGGTTCTTATTAGTTAGCTATTTTATATATAGTAGTGCTTTTATGTCAATCCCAATCTCCCAGTTTATCCCTCCCCCCACCCACCCACCCTGGTAACCATAAGTTTGTTTTTTACACCTGTGTTTCTATTTCTGTTTTGTAAATAAGTTCATTTGTACCATTTTTTTAGATTCCACATATAACTGGTATCATATGATATTTGTCTTTCTCTGCCTGATTTACTTCACTCAGTGTGACAATCTCCATGCCTTCTATTGCTGTTGACTACCTTTGACTCTCCCAAATGTATGTTTCAAGCTGATCCTCTCCCCTGAGTGCTAGGCTCATGACATCTCCACTTGAATCCATAATCATCACCTCAGATTTAATGTATCCAAACTTGCAATTCCTCAAGTTTCCCCATCACAGGAAAAGACACCTCTGTTCATTCATTAGCCCAGTCTTGAACTCTAGTCATCCTTGACTATCCTACTTTTCTAACATCCCACCTCTAATTCATCATATCTCTCAATTCTGCTATCAAATTGTATCCCGAATACATCTCATATCTGACCACTTCCCACCAATTCCACTGCCACTGTCATTATCTTTTCTCTAGATTACTAAAATATCCTTTGTGGAAAGTATTATTTTTGCTAATGAATATCTGGTTCTTCCTTACTTGTGGGTACAAAGAAGTCACACTCTTCTCTCCCTGCTTGACATGTGATTCGCCTTGGCAAGTGAAATAGATGCATATGATTTGTTTTATTTTCAGATGAAGTCACTTAATTGCTGACTCTAGATCTTTTTTTATCCTTTCTTTGGCAATCTGGAAGCACTTGTTGATGTGGAAGTGCCATGAAATTGATGATGCATGGGGAGTTGCCTCAACCCGGAGCACAGTTTGCATGTGTTACTATCGATACAGCCTGGCTGACACAGCCTTCAAACTGATCTCCTTGATGTGCTCTTGCTTCTATTGTACATCCCTACAGACTATTTTTAACAAAGCTGCCAACTGCTCTCTCAATGCAAAAAACATTGTATCCGTCCTCTGTTCCAAACCTTCTAATGGCTTCCCATCAGACTTTGAATAAAATCCAAAGCCATTATCAACATGCCCCATGGCCCTATATACATGATTTGGTCTCTCCTAATTGTCTGAAGTCTTTTCATACCTCTTCGCCCTCACTCTTTCCCTACTCCAGATACGCTGGACTTCTTGAATTCCTCAAATATGACTAGTGTGATCCTGCCAGAGCCCAAAGCAAAATGCTCTCTCTCTTCCTCCTGCCATCTATTCTTCGATCAATGCATCCATTGGCAAAACTTAACCAAAACTCAGTTGGTGAGAAAATCTGAGAAATGCCCTTTGCAGCCTTCTAGTTTCAGTAGTACAGAGAAGAAAATAGAGTAAGTGTGGGACTAAGAACCAATAAACAACTATCCAGTGCCCCTGGCATAATATAAATTGCACAAAAAAATATTTATTGAGAAGGCTAAATGAATATGTCCTCCTCAAAGTTTCTCCTATTAATCAGCACCTGCTCATAAGATTATGAATAATACAGAGAAGCAAAACGAATGGCAATGGAGGTGGTGATCTGAGAATTGTATAAGTAAGTACAATATTCCTGAAAACTCACATGTTAAGCAAACCAATACAATGAGACTCTCTTCTTATAAATGAATTTTACATTAAAGCATCTCACTGGCTAACACTCTCATTCAAACTCCCTTCCTGGAAAAATGAGATACAGTGCTAGTCAAAGGCTGGAGTCGTAGAGTCCAAATCTGGCAGTGATGACAGGGCTGACATGGAAGTCACAGAGCATGAATGGAGGCAGTTCTAAATAAAGACAACCAGGGATAAAGCAGGAGTAAAACCAAACTGACATTAAAACCAAAGCATCAATTTAATGAAACTGGGTAGTGAGGCACAAAACAGGAACCAGGCAACAGGATAAGAACTAGTCACCAAGGGATAGAGAAAAAGCTCAGAATAATGTCTAGGAGGCAGAGCTCAAAAGAAAAAAATTCTGGAGCATAGTTCACCATAGCTTTTTGAACAGAGGCTGTGTTTTTACCCTCTGTGTAGGAAAAAGCAGACATACTGTAAGATTAGTAAAGAAAGTGGCAGATGAAATTTAATTTATTTTACTTTGTTAATTTCTAGGCACTATGATAAGCATTTTATATGAACACATTATTTTACTTTCAGTCTTTCAGTTCATAAAACCCCCAAAGTTGTCCACGGTTTCAACTTTACAACTGAGAAAAATTAGACCCAGAGAGGGTAAGTCATTTTCCCCAAGTCATGCAATCCAGTAAGCGATAAAGACAAAATCAAATAATGACCTAATTTCATAGCCCATGATCTTTCCCAGTAGATATACCTCCTGGTTAAAGTTGCTGGCATCAAATATATTAAATATATAGGACACACACACACATACACACACAGGAAAAGAATATTTTATCAATAATGCAAAATATACTTTTAACTGCCTTTAGAACACATATGGTAAACAGATTTATCTTCCTAATTGTTTCTTATGTTAATATTATAATGCATTTTCCCCCAGCAGCACATTCTAAGAGATGAAGGAAGGTAGGAGCACAAGGATATTGACAGGTGGGAATGAACATTTGTGACAATAACCCACAAAACCAACAATCTACACGTGGCTAATTGAGAGAAGACTGCATTTTTCTCTGGTTTTTTTTTTTTAAACATCTTTATTGGGGTATAATTGCTTTACAGTGGTGTGTTAGTTTCTGCTTTATAACAAAGTAAATCAGTTATACATATACATATGTTCCCATATCTCTTCCCTCTTACATCTCCCTCCCTCCCACCCTCCCTATCCCACAGACCTAGAGTGTCATACAAAGTGAAGTAAGTCAGAAAGAGAAAGACAAATTCCATATGCTAACATATATATATGGAATTTAAGAAAAAAAAAATGTCATGAAGAACCTAGGGGTAAGACAGGAATAAAGACACAGACCTACTAGAGAATGGACTTGAGGATATGGGGAGGGGGAAGGGTGAGCTGTGACAAAGCGAGAGAGAGGCATGGACATATGTATACTACCAAACGTAAGGTAGATAGCTAGTGGGAAGCAGCCGCATAGCAAAGGGAGATCAGCTTGGTGCTTTGTGACCGCTCGTTTTGCATTTAATCCACATTGATGGTAAACTGCCCATTGGAATTTTCTTCATGTTCCTCCCTACTCTTACAAGGTAAAAAACAAAACATAAATTTGAACTTTTGAATTTTTGTGGAGATACAGTAATTAAGTGCTATCAAACCAGTCTTTGAAAATTTGTAATAAAAAAATCTTTAGAAAAATACAAGTGTTTACATTTCACTTTTTCACTCCTTTTCCCAGTATGTAATGGATTGCAAACAATGGGCTATCTCTGAGAGAACTGGGAGTGTAGCATTTAAATCAGTAGCATCTACTTCCAAGCACATTTCTCTAAAGCCAAGAAGAAACAAACAAAAGGCCAAATTGTACACACAATTTAAAGATGTAAATTTTTAAAAACTAACTTAAGGAAATATCTTTCTCTTAGATCTTGACAGGAGGTGACGTTTTACCTGAAAATTGTTTTGTTATAAAAAGCTAACATAGGTAGCAAAGATCCGCAATCATTTCAGCTCAATTTTCCTCTCCCCTGGTTGATACCCACATGCTTTAGAGAGGAACCATTACCCTTTGCCTTTTCGTTATTGCAGTGTTAACATCTGGAGGGCATTTTCTCACCTCCCATTCAACCTACTACAGTTTGAATCAGCCAACCCTGGAAATTGTTCTCCCAGAATTTCTAGGTGCTACATATTTAGGAAGTACTTGACAGTTCTCACTTAATTCAGTTTCTCTGAAGCATTTGATGCTATTGACCACTAACTTCCCTCTGAAATTCCCCTCCTTTGAGTTCTGAGTCACCATTCTTCTCTGGTTTTCTTCTTACCCCTCTGACTACTCTTTCATGACATCTCTTGAGGTTTCTTCCTCTTGCTTTGTCAATGCTCTGAATGTTGACATTCAACAGATCTATTTCTCAGCTCTCCTCCATAATTCTTTGTGTGTGTGATCTTACCCATTCTTTTTTCTTTTTTTTTTTGCGGTACGCGTGCCTCTCACTGTTGTGGCTTCTCCCGTTGCGGAGCACAGGCTCCAGACACGCAGGCTTAGCGGCCATGGCTCATGCACCCAGCCGCTCCGCGGTATGTGGGATCTTCCCAGACCGGGGCACGAGCCCGTGTCCCCTGCATCGGCAGGCAGACTCTCAACCACTGCGCCACCAGGGAAGCCCCTATCCATTCTTAATTACTATTTCAAAAATCATATTTCCAGTCCTGATCTCTCTGATGACATTTCAATCATACTGCACATCAGATAATTCCAGTTGAGCCCCTCATATCAACAAAACTAGAAACAGACCCGTCATATTGCTACCGAACAATCTGCTCTTTGTCCTGTGCTCTGTATCTTATCCAATGCCAGGACTATTCATGTAGCTTTCCCTAGTCCAAAATCTGGGAGTTGTTCTTAACTTCACTCTCACTTCTAATACCCACCACACCTGAAGGAAAATGAATTCATATCACTCCTCCAATTTTAATACATGCAAAAGTTTCCATTTCCTCTCTCTTTAACACCTCTCTTATCTTCTTTCACCAGAATTATTTCAACAGCTTTTTTTCTTTTTTCCTTAATTCTGGCCTTGCTTACTTCTAATACAGTCCCTGCCCTGTAGTTATAGTAATCTTTCTAAAAGTCAATTCTTATCATGTCACTGTCCTGCTTTTAACCATTTAACTCCTCTACCTGGACCTTGTATCTCCTGCCAAACTCTCAGGCATTGGCTACAAGATCTTTTATAACCTGACCCCAGATAAGCACTTGTCTTTGTCAATATCCATCCTAATCCCCCACCTCAGTCTTATAAAAAGCTATTAAACTATATAACTCCTCAAATGCAACATTCTATTCTTTCTTATCTTGGCACATGCCACCCACAAAAAATACTCTTTCCCCTTTGTCTCGTCACTTGCTTCACCTAACTACTCCCTACTTATTCTTTTATACTCAGCTGTGAAGTTTCCATGATTCACCCTTCCCAACATGCATCTGTACCCACACACACAACATTTAAAAATAAATGTGAAATAAAAACAGTTTTAAAAACAAACACTGAATTCATTACCATAGACGCACACCAAGGAAAAACTAACACCACATACTAAGGTAACATCACTATGTTTCATGAACATCTTCAGTACATGTGCTTTCAAACACTTTTCTAAAAGTATTACAGAAGTGCTATCACTCCCATACTCTGAATTAGCACTGATGTAACATCACGATGTGTCATCACTTCTTCAAGTTAGTGACCAGTCAAAATTAATCTAAAAAGAAAGAAAAAAGACTTATAAGTGAGAGGCTTAATGGGACAAGCTACTAGCCTATGTGTTCATTCTCTCCCTCCTTTGGCATTCATTCTAGATTCCCCTCAGCGTTGGATACCCTTCTGTTCTAGATTGCTTGCTTGCTTATCCCACACCTTCATCACTAGATGTCTGAGCCCTGAGTCACCTTGCCCTTGTCAAGCCTTGGATGCTGCAATTGTTCATTGATAATTATCACTGGGCATGGAAGCAGCAAGAGGCAACTTGCTGAATCCCCTGAGTCCTGAAATATTTAGTCCTCACTGCTGCAATATGTTATAGCAGCCCAGTGTCTATGTAATAGCCAGGTCAATTATTCCTGCCAATGTAGTAACTCTTATTATTTGCCTGCTAGTCTGCTGACATGAGGAGCCCAAAATGACCTGGTGGCAGCTTTAGCTTTAAACTTAGTTGAATATTTACTGTGCCCCTAGTTGTAGGCCCTTCCCCTTCCCGTATCCCACTCAGAAACCAAGATGTTGGTCTGGTAGAGACTACATTGCAGGGATAGGAAGCACAAATTCCCTAAATGGATAAATAGAAGTAATGGTAAGTCGAAGGCCTTCTACTTCTGCCACCTGTTTCATAAACCCATATAGTTCAGCTATTTGTATCACAGTCTCACAGAATGGCCATTGATTCAAAGTATATATGACACCTTAAAGGACAATACTCTAATATTGCAAAATGTCCTCGCCAAGCTGACACCTTATGTGTACTTTTGAGAGGCCCTTCCAAGATTCTGTAAGATCGACAATTCCTTACCTGTAGATCTCATGATCATGTCCCCTTTGTTATACCTCCTCATTGTATAGTGAGGCCTTAGTCCTAGGTGATGTTATTTCACAATATAAGCACTCTGTGAGCCCTCTGACATTTCTGCTAGCTGACGTACTGTATACATGGGTACATATCAATCTCAGTATGGATGAATCGCTATCGATATAGTCAACTAGACACCAAGTGACTGGTTGGATTCCTGAAAAGATGAGGGTTTAGTATTAATTCATTGCTGACAGCAGTAGGTTATACTTGGTGAAAGAGAATCCAAGCTATTAGGCCCATAGGTAGCCATTATCCCAGCCAACATAGCCTCTCCATTCATGAGCCAAATGTGCAAATACTAGGGCAGAAAAACAGAGGCTGGCTAGCATATACTAAATGAGTAATTATGTACATCTGATTTTAATGGCTCCTCTGAAATTGGTATGCTATAATATGAATTGTGTTGAAACAAAAAGACATACAAACCTTTGTGCCACTCCCAGATGTATCCATCTGCATGCCTCTTGAATATCTCCTTGTGTCCAATTTCCTATTCTTGCACTTTCCAGATCCTTGAACAACCTGCAAAGCTATCCATCACTTCCCAGGAATTTGTGTACCTTGAACCACTTCTTTGTTCACATAAATTTGATGACAAGTTATAGTGAATGAAGTTCTGTCTACTTGGGGGACTTTCCCTCACCACTGTCTTCCAGGGCCACTCCAAGTGGTGATAGTGTGCAGCAGTCTTTTCTTCACTTGCACCAACACATCAATCAATCCATTCAGGATCCAGACTAGGTGCTTTGCACCTCCATCATCTGGCCTTAAGGAAACCTCAAAGGGAATGTATCTGTGAGCTTAGAAAGAGTTGTCTTAACAGCGGTAGGTGACAAAGGGTTCTGGTCAACAAACCAATGTGAAGTGTCCACTATCTAATAAGTTTATCCAACATGAATATGCCCTCAGGGACCAGAGAAATGACTATGCTGGAGATCTGTGAAGTAGACATGAACTAGGACTTTATCACTGGCCTCTGTATTCCCCCTCTATAAGGTGGGCGGTTGATGTTTGGATCTTCAGGTATGAGTGTCAGCTCAGAACCTGTATCTAAGTGCTCTCAAAATATCTGAGTATTTCTCCTTTCCCCAATGTATGCTATTTTATTAAAGGAAAAGGAGTGGAAGAATGGCTGTTGAATGTGCCTTCTATGTATATTCCTTCTGGAGGGTTCTTCCTCTCCTTCAGTCAATAACCCTGAGTCTGAAAATTGGCTAAGGTCTGGAAACAAGGATTGTGATTTTCCATTACAGAGGCTGGCATCAATCTTCTTCTCACTTGTTCTTGACCTTCTTTGATTGTATAGGTCAGGGGTCAACAAACTTCTTCTGAGAAGGGCCACACAGAAAAGATTTTATGGCCTTTCAGGTCATACAGTCTCTGTTGAACCTACTTAACTTTTCCACTGTAGCACAAAACAGCCATAAACAATAGGTAAACAAATGGACATGGCTGTGTTCCACAGGCAAACGACTGGCTGTGACCCACAGGCTATAGTTTGCTGACCCAGATAGAAGTCTAGTAATACCCTTACTGGCTGCCCATCTGTCTCATCCATAAGAGATCTGTCATCTTTCAAATAAGATGGAGCCTCAAAAGTCAGTCCCTGAATGTCATTCTGACCTTGCTGCCCATCATAATAATTATATCTACTTTGCTGCTGTTGACTAAGGCCTGCCTCCTAACATCAAATATGTCACGATTTTATTATCCACATTGACCCCAGGGAGACAAGCTGTATACAAGCATCTTCTATCATCAGTGGAAGCCTACAGAGACAGTCACCACTATGCTTCTCATCAATGCTGTTGCACTCCTTAATACTGAATTCCTTATCCTTTTAGTAAAAGGAGTATCCTCTGGGACCTTCCAGGAAACAGAGCCAGATCGTATTCTTTCCACTTGTATAATAAATTCATTCTAACTTGTTCATTCATCTAGTTGGTGATGGAGTTCTTATTACTATCTGACTGGTAAGCTCTTTAATTTCAGTATCTCACATCAAGGGGACAACTTCTGATACTCTCCTCAGTTGAGTTCCCCAACAAGCATACCCCATGAAAAAGATATGAGGACAAGCAAATTATTTGAGAGTTGTACTCAAGACGTACTGTCAGGGGAAAGAGGAAGAAAGACAAGTAAGGAAAGGAAGCCAAATACAGATTGTGTTATCAAGCACGTTACTGATTTGGGCAACTAAAATGCAATCTTACTGAGGAACTTTTAAAGACAATGTAGCATTGACATATATACACTACCAAATGTAAAATGGATGGCTACTGGGAAGCTGCTGCATAGCACAGGGAGATCAGCTCGGTGCTTTTCCACCACCTAGAGGGGTGGGATAGGGAGGGTGGGAGGGAGACACAAGAGGGAGGGGATATGGGGATATATGTATACATATAGCTGATTCACTTTGTTGTACAGCAGAAACTAACACAACATTGTAAAACAAAGATGTGAAGAGAAAAAAAAGACAATGTGAAACACACCTCAAAATTATCCTTCCCAAGGGTCAGGAAAGCTGAACTATATATATTCAAACTCTAATCCATCATTGGCCAAGGACTGCTCCCAGAGTGCTAACTCCCTAATACTTCTAGATGCCCTGAATGTATAATGAGAGAAACTCTGAGACTGAAATGGCAGGAACTTGCAGCGGGACACTGTGGTATGGTCTGGCACTGTGAGTACCAAGGGGGTATGGGCAGGACATCAATGATATATGCTACATACATTATAGCTGATGGAAAGGAAGAAAAGGATGGGCAGAAGAAAGATAAAGAAAGTTTATTTCTTAGAGTAAAAAGCTAAGATATTGTAATACAGACACTCCCAAAATGCTAGGGTTCAAAAAGATAGAAGTTTATTTTCCTCTCGTGTCACACTCAAAGTTCCTGGTCAGTATGTGGCTCTTCTCCATACAGTCGTTCAGAGGCCACGGTTATGGCAGTTCTGCAATATTCAATACGTGGCTTCCAAGGCCACACTGAAAATCACCTTTTCAGCCAGGGATAGCGGAAAAGAACAGAAGGTAGAGATTTGATTTTCAGCATGTATGTTGAAGCTAACAGACATCATTCTCACGCATGTAACGTTAGCAAGATTTTGTCACAGGATCACCCTTAGCAACAAAAGCTATCTGGCAATGTTGTTCTTAACTGGGAACCCACAGCTCAACAAAAGTTTTTACCATGGAAGAAGAGGAGAATGGATTTGGGGGTAGTTTCTGCTTCATAAGATAAGAGGGGATTCTCCCAATAGAGGAGAATCTGTATACTAATTAAAGTTCATAAAAACAAACAAAAAAGATTGTTATAAATATATTATTCAAAATTTCAAAGACAATCAATATAACAACCAAAAATTAGAAAAAAGAAAAAAAAGAGCTCTATTTTAATTTTTGGAGGAACCTCCATACTGGCTGTACCACTATTCCCAGCAACAGTGCACAAGGGTTCTGTCTAAAGGTAATAATAGAAGTTACTCATATAATTCAGTGGCTTGAAAGTAACCACTCAGGAATTTAAAGTGAACAAGGTTTTTAAAATACTGTAGATTTTTCGAGATATGGGGGAGAGGGTCCGATAGAATTTAATTTTTACTATTGTTTTGAATATAATAAAAATACATCCTGAAAGTATAAAAATGAAGTATATTCCCTTGATTCAGGAATATAAAATAAATTATAAAATATGCTGTTAACTAATAAAATCAAAGTACATAACAGTATGTTTAATATAATCCCGTCAGTATAAATAAGAAAGGATACACATACACAATAAACAGAATATACTTGTCTATGTTTACAGATATTTTTAGAAAGATATATAAAGATTATTCATAATGCTTGTCATCAAAGAGTGAAATTGCTGGTCAGAACTTTGAAGTAGAAAAAGGGAGATTTCCATTTTTCTGATTTTTTTTTTTACCTCTTGAATTTATTACTTTGGTTTAGAAAAAAATTTTAAATATATTTACAGGGAAAATAAATCCATTGAGCTAAAAAGTCAAATACTCTGATCTACATTTTTAGTCATGTAACTTAAGCTGCAAGCTATCTTAAAACTCCTCAGTGTTCACCACAGCTGTCTCCCATCAGTTCATGGAATCATTGTTATAACAGGACAGAGTTTTATTAACATGGGCAAAGAAGAGCCCTCTCCTACCTCACAGTCCCCATCAGTGCCATATGACTGAATTCCATCCACTCAAAACAGTTCTAAGTAAGCATGCATTCATTCATCCATTTATCAATTCATTCATCTTAAAATTTTGAGTCAGAAGCAGCAACAAAATCATTAGAAGCAGCTGATGAAAATGTCATGACGGTGATGGATGGTGGAAAGAGAATTTCTGGAGACAACCGTGTTTCAGAATAGACAGTTGCATTGTTTAAGGGGGACTCCAGCTATGGCCAGAGTTGGAAGAGAGAGTCTTTCTTTGTCCAAAATTTTTTATCCTTTTTCATCATAATGCCTTTAGAAGTAATAGCCTTCTGGGGGGTAAATATTGAAAGGAGGAGGTTCTATTAATAATAATTCTTTATCCTGAGCACTTTATTGAATGTGATTATTTAAGTATGGCAAATGTCCTGAGGCATCTGCTCACTTGCACCTACTTTGTACAACCCATGAGAAATAATGACCACTTTTAGTATAACATGCATTCATGAGTTATGCTTTGAACATAAGGTAAAATTTTCATTTCCACATAATGAAACTTTTTTATGATGTGATCATTTTTACTTTTCAGTTTATGCAATGCAATTTTTTTTCTCCAAGTGTGATCAAGTTTGCCCTATAGTTTATGCAGTTATATCCTTGTGACCATTCAGAACCCATCACACTGACTCTACCTTTGCCTGACGCTTCTGATCACATGGACATATTCCAGAAGTTGTTCTTTGAGATATTTATTTAAGTCACTTGAAAGCATTGGTGTTGGTTGAATTCCCACTGATCCCTTAGGGCAATAGGATAGGCTTGCTGCTGAGTGGCGTTGTGGATTCTGCTGGGCCAAGACCAGAGCTGAGAATTCCACTCTTAAGCATCAGTGTCATGTAGGCCAACAAGTGAACACAGCCAACAAAACAGCAAACATACCTAACGTTAAAATGGCAGGAGGTGATTCAGAAGACCATACAATCTGACGCCATCAGAGGCAGACATTAGAGTAGAGGTATGAAGAAACAAGACTCTAGAGCTAGGATATGAGTACAAGAAAAAGAAAATTGAACCAAAAGGCCAATGGTGGTCTCAGACACTTGCCTAAATAAGCATTAGGCTGCTGTCTGTGACAACCTTCACCCAGTCAGGACTGCTCTGTCCCCGTCTTCAGCTAGCGTAGTGCATGAAAGGGGCAGAATATGCAAGTGAGGGCTACCTGTTCAGGTCTCTTCTGTCTGCCCAAAGGCTCTGTATAGGCTAGTGGGGACCTGGGCTCAGGTTAAGCAGCCAAGCTTTCACTTGGCTGCATTATGGCTTTTAATCATACTCCCTTCTCCAACCTTAACAATCTGTCCTCAAACAAAAAGTGCACAAAAACACACAACAAAACCATAGATAAACAAACAAAAACAACAGCAAAAGAAATGAGGCAAAAATAAAGGAGGAATCTAAGACTGCATAACAAAGAGTACCAGCTTGAATATGACAGGATTTCTGGCAGCTGTCCCCCCCCCCTTACCCTCCCCCACACACACCAAATATTAGCAGGTAAATAATGTGTAGGCAAGATCCCATCCCAATAAAAACATACAAGATTTATTCTATTTTTTAATGATGAAATTTCATCATTTAATTTCTTCTACAAATATGTATTGAGTTCCTATTGTCGATATTCCAGGGGTATTCCAGAAGATGCAGTGGCCTTTGCTCTCGTTTACAGTCTACTGAGAGAAAAATCAGTGATCCCACTGAGCTAGGCTTTCAAGTCTAGAATTAATAAGGGTGCCTTGGAAGCATGTAATAGTGGAAATTGGCTGGAGTGGCAGGGGTGTGCTAGTGTAGACTGCTCAGCTTCTTTGCAGTAGTAGATGATATTCTATCCAATACGTAAAGACATTTCATTCCAAGTAAGATTAGCACATGGCTTTTGAATTATAAACACTTTAATAAAATAACAAATGCCCTATAGAAATTAGCTACATGTTCTGATGCTCCAAATTTTCAATTGACAATAAAAAATCTAGTTACAGACACTGGGGAGGAATTGCTTTCTTATGAAAATGAAAAAACTGTTACATAGCAGGACTGAGAGATATCACACCTGAGCTGAGAGCCAGTTGTGCTTCACCCCTACTTTCCAGTGCCTTGTAATGAAGTTCATCATCTTCCCAGCATCGTTAGAATCCAAAAGACTTGGATTTGAATCTCACCACTCTACTTGTAACTGGGCTCTTCTGCAAGTGTCATCTTTGAAAAATGGGAATAAATAATACTTGTCAACATTGAAGGATTAAATGTGAAGGCAGAGCAAAATGCGTAGTGCAAGATGGACCAGGTTGTCTCAAAAACAGAATTATCTCTTTGGTGAAGAGTATTTTTTTTTATATAATTCAGGAGGAAAACTGGCCACAGCCAGCAAGAACACAGAGAGAAAAATCCTGAGTTCCCGTACCTATTGTCTGAGACTTCTACCCAGCCACAGAGCTCCCCATTTCCCACTAGGCCTGTAAGGCCAGCAGAAATTAATTAATTTCACTAACATCTGGCTCAGTTCTGAGATTTCTTTTTGTAAGACAAAAAGAGTAGACACTATGACTTGTGTATTAGAATTCTAGTACTGCTGTAACAAATTACCAAAAATATAGATGTTTCAAACCACGCCCATTTGTTATCTGAATTTTCTGTGGGGCTCAGCTAGATCTCTGCCTAGCATCTCACAAGGAGGAAATCAAGGTGCCTGCAAAGTTGGTTTTCCTTTCTCAAGGCTCCGGGGAAGAGTAACACCAAGCTCGTCCAGGTTATTGACAGAATCCGGGTCCTTGTGGTTGTAGGCACAAGCTGTTTTCTGGCTGACTATCAGCCAGGAGCCCCTCTCAGTTCCCTAAGCCCGTGTGCATTCCTCCTCACACGGCCCCTTCCATCTTCACACCAGCAGTGGGTTATATCTCTGACTTCCCCTTCTGCTTCTTCCAGCTAGAGGTATTTCTCTGCTCCTAAAGCTTTTGCAATTAGATTGAGTCCATCCCTGTATTGTTAATTGAGCACAATCTCTTTATTTAAGGCCATAAACCTTAATTCATCAGCAAAGTAAATAATATATTCACAGTTTCTGAAGGATTAGGGTATGGGCATCCTTGGGATGCTATCATTCTGCCTAAATCAGCCTGGTTTCACTCTGGGAGCTGGAGGAAATGGTATAGCTGTAGGAAAAGGGGAGGAGGGGACTCATGATAGAAAGGGGCTGACTAAGGGGTTGACTGGAGATAAAGAAACTGCATCGGGTTGGGGGTTTTGTCTGGTTAGCAGGGTGTTTGCTGCCTGGTTGGCTTTTATGTTGAATTTGAATGCCTTTAGAGTCATCAAGTATACACTTACTAGTTCCACATTTCCTACCATTCTTCATGGTGTTACTCTGCCCAGCTTTACACAGTTATCTTATAACCCTGCCTCTGAAAGTATCTGTGTTTACAAAATCTGCCTAAAATGAGATCCACAGGAGACAAATGAAGAGGGAAGAAGTGGGGCATATGGGAGCCAGCTGTGTATTTGGCCATAATTCTAGCCATCCCCTCCCGTGCAGATCTGAAGGGTACTAATAGACCATCCTTTGTATTCTCCAGAACAGCCAGAAGATGGTTCCTTGAGTGGTTCTATCAGTTCTCCTGATACTTTTCTTTTCTAGAAGGAATTGGGAGCATACCCGAGGACAAAAAGGAAAAGGTCTGCCAAGCTACACTCATATAGTAGAGGCTCAATAAATGGTTACTAGCTCACTAAACTGCCTCTCTCTGTGTAAGCTCTTTCCTTAACTGTTTATTAAAATGCCTGCAAATGAAGGTCTGTGTGCTTGGCATCTATCACACTGAAAAATTTATAATATGAATAAACTCGCAAGAAGCAGTACAGTGACCAGACAGGTAAAAGCACAGGTTCTAGAACTGGGCTGCCGATATGCAAGCTTTGGCCCTACCATTTACTAACTGCTTCCAACTTGGGAAAGTTATTTAACTCCTCTGTGCTTTGCTTTTCTTATCTGCAAATTGGGAAGAGTAATGAAACCTATTATACAGAGATTTTTGTGAGGATCAAATAAGTTAATAGACATAAGGGACTATCTGATATATAGCACTTCTTCAATAAATACTGAATATTATTATTGTTAAAACCTCTTAATTGTTTTTTATAATATCTCTGATCTTCTTTTTAAAAGACTGAGTAATGCATTTGGGAAACAGATTAAAATGTTATTTTAATATTTGTGTCTAAGGTTAAACCATGAACTGGCTTCTCACAAGGAGCTCAGTGTTTCCTGGAGGATATCAAAGTAAACTACCATACAAGAAATAACCATAAAATACCACAGTGGAGAGTGTGGAGAAAAGGTAGCAGAACAGACCTGAATATGTGTGGAGAGGTGGGAATATGACAGAGAAACATAACTTTGTGGAGTTTATACCTTAGCAGGAAGTGGATTTTCTATAAAGCAAATGAAGCTTAAACTTTGGGAAACTTAAACTTTCACAATGCAGGACCCTTCTAAAACCTAGGAGGGGACCTAACTATGTGTGAATTTAGTTTTGTGCTAGTAATTTTGAAATAATTTTCTTTTTTTTTTCCAGCTTTATTGAGGTATAATTGGAAAATATAATTATAAATTTAAAGTGTGTAACATGATAATTTGACATATGTATAAATTGTGAAAAGCTTCTCCCATTGAGTTAATTAGCACATCAGTCACCTCACATATTTACCTTTGTGTGTGTATGTGTGTGTTCTGTGAACATTTAAGTTCTACTCTCTTAGCAAATTTCAATTACATAACAGTGTTATAAAGTATAGTTATCATGTTATATATTAGATCCTCAGAATTTATTTATTTATTTTTGAACTATTCAGATTCATTTATTCGATAATTCCTTTCTCCCATTTGTCTTTTCTATTTTATTTATTTTTTGAATTTTATTTATTTATTTTTATACAGCAGGTTCTTATTAGTTACCTATTTTATACATATTAGTGTATATATGTCAATCCCAACCTCCCAGTTCATCCCACCACACCACCACCCCCCCGAGAACTTATTTATTTTATAACTGAAAGTTTGTACCCTTTTACTAGTCCTTCCCTTTTCCCCTCACTCCCTACCCCCTTACCAGCCCATGGCAACCACGTTTACCATGCAGCATTTGTCTTCTTCTGTCTGGCTTATTTCACTTAGCATATGCCCTCCAGATTCATTCATCTTTGCTGTCACAAATAGCAGGATTTCCTTCTAAGACTAAATAATATGAATATTATTTCATTGTGCATATTATTCTGTACTCACACATTTTCTTTATCCATTCATTTGTCAATAGACATTTAGGTTGTTTCTACACATTGTTTATTGTGAATACGGCTGCAATGAACATAGAAGTGTAGGTATCTCTGTGAGGTAGTGATTTTATTTCCTTTGTATACCAAGAAGTGGGATTGTTGGATCATATGGTAGCTCTTTTTTTAAATTTCTTGTGGAATCTCCATACTGTTTTCCGTACTGGCTGTACCAGTTTACATTTCCAGCAACAGTTTTCAAGGGTTCTCTTTTTTCTACATCATTGCCAGCATTTTTTATCTCTTGTATTTTTGATAATAGCCATCCTGACAGGTGTGAGGTAATAATTCATTGTGATTTTGATTTGCACTTTCCTAATGATTAGTGATATTGAGCACCTTTTCATGTACCTGTTGGCCATTTTATGTCTTCTTTAGAAAAATGTCTATTCGGGTCCTTTGCCCATTTTTTAATTTGGTTATTTATTTATTGCTATTGAGTGGCATGAGTTACTTGTATATTTTGGATATTAACCCCTTATTGGATCTGTGGTTTGCAAATATTCAACTATCCCCTATTGGATATGTGATTTGAAAAATTTCTCCCAATCCATAGGTTGCCTTTCATTTTGTTGATGGTTTTCTTTGCTGTGTGGAAGCCTTCTAGTTTGATGTAGTCTCACTTGTTTACTTTTGCTGTCTTTACTTTTGGTGTCATGTAGCCAGTTTCTTAAAGAAGGTCCACCAAAATGAAAAAGACATCAGATCTCCCAAAACCATGATATTCATCTGAAATGAATACATTTATTCTATGGGATACTTGAGATCCACATGTAGTTTATTAGTATTCCTAGCATTTATTTCTGCCAGTCTCTGCGCCATTGCATCTGCTCTAGGTTTGGCTTATCAACAGAGAACATTCTGTATTTCAAGCCAGCAACCATTTTATGATAAGAAAGTCTTCTCTGTCCTGTAGCCATCACATTTATTGGTGGCTACATTCTGGAATTTCTACCTCCTAATAGTTCTCAAGGGCATTCCCTCCGCTCTACCTCAGCTGCCATGGTCCCATTCAGAAACTCATCAACTCTATCATGGATGAATGCAATGGGCTATCTGTTAACTGATGTCTAAACCCCCTCCCTTACTCCTTCTGGTCTATTTTTTATACTGGCAATAGTATTCTCTTTATAAAACTCAAATATGGCCATAATAATCCACTTCATAAAATTTTTCAATTACTTACCATTTCCTGTAATTTAAACACTAACTCCTCAGTCAGAAATTAAGATCCTTCATAATCTGGCCAATGTTTTTCCCACAGTGTAGTCCCACCTTCTATGGTTTGCTTTGTTCCTATGTCCCTGCTGCATTGAATTACTATTCATTTTTTGAATATGCTATCCTGTGTCATGCTTCCATGCTTGTCCAGTCACTCTACCCTGGTAATGATGGCCTTAGCTTTATTCTCTGGTTGACCATAACGTGTCTGGTGAATTCCAAGACATCTGGAATTTTTTTCTTTAATCACCTATGTTAAGTTTTGATTTTTTGATTTTTTGATTTTTTTTCTTTAATCACCTATGTTAAGAATCCCTTGGAACTGGCATGCTTTCCTTCGTGTGCCCATTATTCTTTGTACATGAACTCCTTCATAATCATTGACCTTATCTTCAAGGGCAGAAACCATTTTCTTTACTGTAACTCCTACAGCTACCACATTTTGAGCATATGGCATGTTTTGATAAGTTTTGGTGAAGAAATTATTGAAGGAATGGAATAAATATAGAGTGATTAGAAGTGGTTGCCTAGAAGTTACTTCTTATGAATAAATCTTTTCATCCCAAGTAATACTTCAATAAATGTGTCATTGACAAGTGTCACGTCTTTTCCTTCAGTATTAGTTTCTTGAGTACTTATTACAGTGCAGAGCACATTGTAAATACTTCTTAATTGATTAAATATTGTCAGCAAGGGCAATCTAAAGCACACTCCATTTAACTTGTCTGACAGAAAAGCTAGAGAGTGCCTCACAGAAGAAAATAGGGGCGAATAGATACCAACTTCCACCCAGGGGGTGGAGAATTTGTTTCCATTTTTAATCTTTCTAAAAAAGTACTGATTACCCAGGTTAGGGAAGACTATTTCTGTGATTAGAAGACCACAGCTATTTTTATCTTATAGGAAAAGCCAGTGGGAGTCATTAGATCCTTTCATAGATTAATCTAACTTAGGCTTTTGTGTTCCCATGCCTTGGAAATACATGTTGCTTGCATCTATACTGATTTCAACGTGTGTAGCTCTAGGTTCTGTACACAGTGTATGTTGATATAATTTATGTGTTTGTTCTAATTGTAGGAAAATTATAAGCAAAACAAAGAATAAAACTATTTATAATCCCAATATAAGCCAAAATAAGTGAGAACTGGTATTTGTCATTGCTCTTCTAACAAACTCATAATTAATATTTTTTTAAAAAGAAAAAATATTTTCTCTTAAACATCCATATATTACCATCAAAAGTGCATGCAAAAAGACTAAGCTGAGAAAAATGTGATCAAGGTTTAGATGTACATGCCAAATATAGTCATTGTGGAAGTATTTAAGTATATTTCTGTGTAAACATATTCTGAAAGAAATATATTTTGTCATGTATTCCTCTAAAATCTGGCACTTAATGTGTTCTAAGATTACAAGCATAAAATTAGCATATTATTATTGTAAATTAGAATGGCAAAGCTATGGGTAGCAGCACATTATGAAATGCCATTAGAGAAAAATGGGTTTCTTCCTCCAGGAAATATTGAGAATTCTCTCTCTGTCCTATACTTAAAGGGAAATATTCATTATCAGTTACATTTTTTTTAAGAACCATAAGTATATCATCTGCAAGCTTCCTTTCCTTCAAATGAAGACTGGGCAAATCACTGTAATTGAAATCACCTTGAACCGATGTGAAATTGTGTGCCCCTAATCAGTGGTAGTAACAATAATCATAGCTACCATTTATTGACTGTTAATTTTGTGGCAAGGATTTAATATAAATTATTTCAAAATCCACACTACAGCTCAAAGAGTTAAGTATTATTATACCCCCTTTTCACAGTTGATTAAACGGAGGCCAGGAAAGTTCAAGTCGACCGAGGAGACAGCCTTGGCTGGAAGGTGTAGAGTCAGGAATCATATTCAGGTTACAGCCTAGCTCTCATCCACTGGATCATATTTACTCTGGGGAGAAATCTTGAATCCCCTAGGCTTCTAGCAACCTTGTTGTCAGGAAGGTTTCCTTCTTTATAATGTTCCATTTCCTATGTAAGTCTATTTCTTGCAATTCTGTCCCCTGAGGAGAACAGCTGGTCAGTGCCCTCCTTCTAATAACATTATTAACTAATTCACTGGTAGAGTAATTTTTCTTATGAGAGATTTTAAACCCCTGGAGAACCAAGTATTTACTCACAGAAGAAAACAAATCTGCACCGAACAAATGCAAGAAGAACGTTTCTTTAGCATCAAGCTTTCCCTATATTTTCAACGTGGGTGGGACGGAAAGAGGTAGACGATGTAAAAGAGTCAGAATTAAGATATTTTAAAAAATCTTTTCACATAACTATGATCTAGAACTTGCTGACTACAGATAGAAAAGTTGATGGAAACTCCAAAAATACTAAGAAAATACCTACGCAAACATTTTCAGTGTTTACATACCAAACCAAATTGTAAAAAATCGCTTAAAGTATTTTAAGAATGTTTCACTACAATAATATTTGTTTTTAGATAGGCCCTTCTCAAATTTATCATTCAATAATCACTTTGCAATTATTCTTATTTTATGAATATTTTTGCTGGTTCTTTAGAGAACTCTCGTCTGACTCATTTAAGGCTTCACTGTGTTTTTACCCATTAATCTCAGCCTCTCCTTTGAAAATTAATCTGTGTTTAATGGCCACCTTACGTAATATGCAACAAGGCAGGACTCTCCCATGCATTCCAAAAAGGATAGCATTGAAATATGTCATTAGGCTTATCTTTACATCAAAATCTCATTCATCCAATGACCAATCTGGGGAATTTTAGAACCTTATAACTTTTTTTTTCATAGTGACTAGGGATTAGAATTCCAAATCATTCTATTTCTCAAGGGATTACCAACATCATGGGGAAGATAAGAGCCTTTGTAAGTTGAACTAAAATATAAACTTTAAAATATATTTAAATTACTACATACTTAGAGCAGGGGAGTCCTTTAGTTCTCTCAGTATATTTAAACACGACTGCAGTTTCTAATATTTACCAACCTGATAATGAATTCAAAAGGTAAGGCATTTTCTCAAGTATAAATGTACTGCTGAGTCTTATCTATACCAGAGTGGCTGGACTGCATAATGTATAACAAATTATCTCTAAAATAAAAACTCTTGAAAATTAATACTGTTTTGTAAGAAAATACAGAAGAACCTAATCTCTTTGGTGAATGAATGAATGAATGAACAAATGTTGAATAATTGGGTTGTTTGTTTATTATCCCAGTCTGTACTTCCAGCCCCTGTCCTTCCCCTGAAATTTCCAGACTATGATGAACCCATAAGTCCACAAGGGAAAATCCTTATATAAAGCAATACCCTTCCCTTTCTTTTATTTTTCAGTCCGATGTATTGACCTGTTAGGTATCAGTTTGACCAATATATTGAACCCCTACTGTCTACTAGATTCTGTGCAAGTCCCAAAGAATCAAAGGTGAATAAGAATAGTCTTGTCCTCCATGAGTTGACATTCTAGTAGGGAGACAAATGGATAAACAGACCACTTCTATGCAGCGTGGAAATTATAATGATTGAGGTATGGTTCAGTGGAATAAAGGCACACCAAAAAAGTAACTAACCACTTGGCAGAGCTCCCATCTCATCACATTTAAACCTGTGCACTCCTGTCATTTGCCACTTAAATTTCTTCTATGTGTGCTAAACTTTAACCATGAAATTGCCAAATTCCATCATAAATACTGCCAGTCAGATGTGAAAAGTATAATAATAGCTAACTTTTATTGATATGCCAGGCATTATTGTGAGATTTTATGTGTATTAGCTCAGTTAATCCTCCCCATTTCCTGTAGGAAGTATGGTTATGAACTCATTTCACATACTAGGAAACTAAGGCAAAAGAGGCGAAGTTACTTTCTCAAGGTCACAGAACTAGAAAATAGAACTAAAATTCACACTCAGACAATCTGACTCCATATACCCAGTTCTCAAACATTCCATTCCACTGCTTTCTAATGACAGAAGGTTAAACAAAGTAAAGAAAATTTGATTTGAATCTCAACTATAGCAGTAATTAGCTCTGTGATCTTAGGCAAGATTTCTAATTTATCAACTTTCAACTTTTTCAGTATAAAATACAATTAAGTTTTTCTTTTTGTGGCAGTTTTCAATGCGGTCTTAAAAATTCTTTGATCCTAAATTTCCATTGAGAGGTTAGGTATGTTTCTCCCCTTACATCTAGGCTCTGTAATTGCCCAACTAAGGCGATGCTGTGCCAGTTTCCATGTTTAGTCCTTAAAAATCTGTCAGCTTCTTCTTTTCTCTTTGGATGTTCTCTCTTGGAACCTATTCTCCATGGGTGAGGAAGCTCAGGGAAAGCCTATGTTTAGGAGTTCAGACCAATGGCCTAGGTAGAGCTCCAGCCAATACCAACCTTAGATGTATAGATGAGGAAATCTTTGAGCTGGCTCTGGACACAGAGTGTGGCTGTGACTGCATGAGAGAGCTTGAGCAAGAATCGCCTACACCCAGTTCACCCCCAGAACCATGAGGGATCATCAAAAATCATTAAATTGTTTTAAGCCACTAAATCTTAGGGTGATTTTGTATGCAGCAATAGGTAACAGAAACCATTCTGTATTTTGTCAGTATTGTTGGAACAAGTACGAAAGCCCTTAGTATATTATAAAGTACTATACAAATGGAAAGAAATGTTAGCCTATGTTGTGTACATAAGCAAGTGACTCCATATGAAATAAAACAAAACCACAGCGTTCAATACCAAGGGCCAGTTAGTAAATTCATTTAAATCCAGTGGGTATTCCTTGACTGTCTATGCATACCTAGCAGCAAATTAGGTTCCATAAAGATAAAAAACCAAGGGTAGTATATTCCATGCATTCTAATTCTATATAAAATCTTCTCACAACTAAGCAACAAATGAAAGGGACTATTTTATTTAGCATCCAAAGTTCTCAGAAACATTATTTTATCCCTTAAAGCACTGTTCACTTCTTGATAGAAAATTTGTTGCTGACATCAGGAAAATCTGGGCTTCAATCTTTCCTTTGATACTTCCTTGACTGCATATAAAACATCTCTGGTGAAAGGTTTCTATTTGTAAAATGAGAGTAATAACATCTACCTTGAAGAATTCTTGGGAGGATTAAATGGCACAACGTATACTAAGAGCCTAGTACATAGAATGAGATCAATAATGGGCAGCTCCCATTATAATGGACCTTTCTAGGTGTGTTCTCCATTGCAAATTTGCACTAAAGACAATCCTAGATACCTGTCATCATAGTTCAGAAAAATGGCTACAAAGTTTTCCTGTGTTCTTTTCTTAAGAATAACAGGCTACATTGATCTTGAATTACTTCTAACTCTTCTCTATTGAACTGCACATGCATCAGCAAATCCTGTTGATTTTACCTTTTTAACGTACCCTGGATCCAGTGCCCCTCATGACCTCCACTGGTACCTATCTGGCCAAGTCACCGTCAACTCTCACATGAGTTATTTGCAATAACTCTCTGTATTAGTTTCCTTAGGGCTTCCATTTAAAGAAAAGTGCCATAAACCAGGCAGTTTAAAACAACAGAAATGTACTCTCATGTCGCAGAGGCTAAAAGTCCAAAATCAAAGTGTCATCAGGGCCATGCTCCACCTGAAGTATCTAGGGGAGGGTCTAGAAGCTCAGCTCAGCACAGCTGCGGGGACTTGCTGGCAATCCTTTGGCATTTCTCGAATTATGGCAACATTAACTCCTATCTCTGGTCTTCTCCCCATGTAACTTTACATTTCCTTCTTATAAGGACATTAGTCTATGGATCAGAGACTGCCCTAATCCAGTATGACCTCATCCTAATTTGATTTCATCTACAAAGGCACTATTTCCAAACTAGGTCATATTCACAGGTATTAGGGGGTTAGAACTTCAACATATCCTTTTGGTGGATACATTTCAACTCATAACACTTCCCATCTGCTTTCCCTGATTTACCCTTATGTTCCTCCTTTGCTCAAACCCTCCATTTACAATCCATTTCCCATGAAGTAAAAAAAAAAAATTCAAAGTCCTGAAAGAAGACAAAGGAATTCCTCTCATCTTCTCACATCTCCCTATGCTACACTCACCCACCCCATGGCCATTTCTCCGAATGTCCTCTCCCTGGGACTCATTCCATTCTAGCTACATCAGGCTTCCTCTCCATTCTGGCGCTCCTGCCTCAGGGCCTTTGCACTTGGTGTTTCCTGAATATAAAATTCTCTCCCTCCCCTCAACTCCCACAGCCTCATAATTTGCTCCCTTTTTTCTTCAAGTTTCTGTTGAAATATCACCTTAGCAGAGAAGCCTCTCCTGATGACTCCACTGAAATTAGGACTCTCTTCTACCTTATAGTACTTAGTCAGCAACAGTATCCTGGTTTGTACTTCTTCATAGATAGCACATGTCTCTAAAGGCCATATTATATATTTATTTGTTTAACATTTGATTCTACTCCACCCTCCTCACCCCACACACACTATAATGTAAGCTTCAAGAAGACAGGGACTTTGTTTTGTTTACTCTTTTATCTCCAGTGCTTAGAAAAGTGTCCAACAAATTATAGAAATCCAATAGTAATCCAAATGGTACTTGTCCATAGAAATGCAAGTTGGTTTGCTGGAGATTTGGTTGATTATTGCCCTGCAGATATTGACCAGTTTGACAGTTTTCATCTAAGAAAATTTATATCAGCATTCCCGATGGCATTATATATGTGTGGTTCTTTAAGTTCCTTTGAAGAATTTGTAACATCCTACTAGTTCCCTCTTAATAATCTTTTAACAAGATCCACATTGATAAGATTTCTGGAAAGGGATGTATGTGAACTGAGTTTCAAAGAGAGTGTAGGAATGTACTGACATGTGGGGATGTAGAAGGCAAAGAGGGCAATAAGGATTTATGTATATTATTCCCTGTTATTTCATAATTTTCAAAAAGGTAAAATCATGAATCTCAAAAAAAGTAATGCGAACACAAGTCAACAATTTTATTTACCTCATTAATTAATAAGGGGACTAGTAAGATTTTAAAAAAAACAGTAGAGTTACTCTTTATAAGTCCAGTTCTTCTTCAAACTGCCATTAACAGGAATTGTTTGCATTGCTATGGACAGGAAACATTATTGATGCATTACTAGTGCACTGTCAATAGCCATCTACATGTTAATCTTTATCTCTCTAAAGGTGCAAAGTACACCAACCAAAAACAATCAAATGGACACACCCCATAAAAATAAGATAATCCCTGAAAAGTACCCTAGATAACATCCAGTATTCCATTGAAAGTGCATCCAGTAGTTTTTTTCAAAAATCTTTCAGGATTTTCCTAAAAATACCAAGCAGGTTATGAAAGATATAGAGACACACATGTTCCTAAGAGTGATGACTATTTGTTTGGTTGGATGAAGGGGCAGTCCAGTTAGTGATAGATGTTAGTGCAAGACAAGTTAGGATTTTATATAACAAGTTATGGAAAATCACTCTAAATTATCAAGCAGAGGAGTGACTTGAGGAAAACTATGTTTGAAAAGAGTCATTTTAGCAGGTGTGTAGGATGGAAACTTAGAATTGGAGGAGAGGCGGGGAGAAGATGGAAAGCAAAAAGATGCACTTGGAAAATTTCTGTAGGAATTCAGCCCCGATTTAGACCTGGGACACGCAAATGATCCAGATAAGTTTGGATAGAGAACACGGGTCTTTGGGACAGAGAAAGTAACCAATTGAGGTGACCAGGAGAGAGTCAGATTCCTTGGAATTGTTCAGACGATACCTGATTGTGGGAGTTTTTGTATTTCTAAAATGTGCTCTTGCTAACATTTGACAGTTTATTTCTCTGCATTTCTATTAATTTTTGATAGCATGCTAATAAGTGACTTTTAAGTTCAAAATATTACATTCACCTTTTATTCGAGCCTTGGACTTTCGTCAAGTTTTCTTGCCTGAAATGTTTTCTCCCTAAAATGTTTTCCTGCCCTATCATTTGAGAAAGGCATACATCTATAAAACATTCAAGTGTATCTACTCCACTTCTATAAACGTGTTTGCGATATCCTTTTTTTGATGAATGTTTTTTAGATGTCGACTCTAGTGTAATTTATTAATGTAATTTTACTAATATTTACTTAGTGCATTCTTTAAATGTAGTACTGAATGCTGATAAAGCTCCTAACAATACTTACAGCAAGCTTAGAGAAGCCCATTCTCTTGCATTTTTCACAGCTTTATTGAGATATAATTAACATATAAATGTGTGTACATTTAAGGTGGACGATGTAATGCCTGATTCACGTATATGTTGCAAAATGATTACCATAATAAGGTTAGTTTGTAAGTTTTTCTTTTAAATAAGTAGCTCGATTATATTTTGAGTGTGAGTTTTACTGGCTTTTACTTGGCTTGTAAAAAATAAGAAAAATCACCATGTCTATTCAGTATTAGAAAGCAAAACAAATCATTCAGGTCATTTTAAATCTATAACAACACATGTTTGAAGTGGTTAGGTTATATCCTGATTTCAAGAAAACCAAATATCACTGAACACTCTCATCATAATTGCAGCTAAATAATTGAAGTTCAAGCCATGCTTCCGCTCTTTGATTTGAATATGCTTTCTTCATTGGCTTGGATTTTGTAGAAATTAAACAGTGGTGTTTTAAGAAAATGCCCTTTTCGTAGCTTGACATATTCTAAGTAAACACACGCACTCTAAAAATGCATATCCAAAGTTAACCTTTTGAAAATTCAAACTGTACTGAGGACATCATAAATGATTCACCAGTGACAGACATATAGGTAATTTTTATGACCTGAGCCATGAATCGTTCTTTAGTTCTTGATTCAAGTGACTACTTTTCACTGTATTGAGCCGTGAATTTCAAAAATAAACCTTCTGCTGATAAGGAGATTTACAGAGAACAAAAAAGCCTGAGTCAAGTATTTATCTGGGACTAAATTCTGTGAACTAAGCTTAGTTCAAGCAAAAGGTTTTCTAAGCAGTTCATTTATTTTAATATGGTACAAGCATTTTGGAGTTGCACTGTAGCTTACCTTCACAGTGCATTGACAGAAGAGGAGGGGAAAGGCCTGGAGGTAACATTTCATGCATTCTTGGAGATAAGAATTGAGCATCTGCTAGAAGCAAAGCTCCATGCCAGATGCTCCAGAGATACACAGGCGTAGCCTGTAAGGAGCTTATACTTATAATAGAGGGAATAAAACCAGTGCACAGATCATAATGTTATGAGAAATTATAATATAAGGCAGAATATTATAAATATTCTAGGAAGGGTATAAAAACTAACTTTTTCAGAAATTCCAAAGACAGAGAAAGAGCATTGGTTTTCCAGGGTAATGAGAATAACTTCACGGTGTTTGAATGGAACAGTGTTTCTCAAACTTCTGCATTCATAAAAGATGCCTGGGGAGCTTGTTAAAATTTAGATTTCTGGACCATCCCTAGAGATTCTGATTTATACAATCAGTCTGCATTTCTAACTAGCACCCTGGGTGATTTAGATGAAAATGGCCCAAGAACCGTGCTTTACAAACGCATGGTTAGAGCCTTAAAAGATAAATAGCATTGAGAAGGCAGTGATGAAAAGAGAAGGAATTCAGATTAAAGGAATGCTAGAATAAATGAGGAGATAGAAAGGTTTGATGTATTATCTGATCTCTATGGGGGGCTTTGGAATCTCTTTCCCCACCCCAATTAGCTTATTAAAATAACAGTCGTTTCCATGAGCAGTTCTAGAAAATGGAGAAACTTGGAGGTCAGCAATAGAACACATTTAATATCGCTACCCCTAAATTAACCCTAAATTGCCTAAAAGTTGATGAAGAGTATGTAAAATATTAATAAGAGGTCCTCACATTGCCAGGTGAGCTCATTTAAACAGCTACAGAACTCCCAAGGGAAAGGCATCTCAGGGAACTTGAAAGGAAAGTGAGTGAGGTGATGCACTCCTGTTGGAACAGCACACAGGTACTGGTTTTCTGTGGGCTGGCTCTAACTGCCCTATTTTGCTGGAGCCAGCTGGCTCAACTTGTCCCTCCAATCAATGGGCAGTTTTCATAAACATGCACTGATGATTGGCATAGTGGGCAGAGGGTGGGGAAGTCTACTAGTTTTCTCCTGTGTCCAGCCCTATGTCCTGTATCTTTGGACATAGCTCAGATTTCTTTATTTACATTTTACTCTCACTCTCATCCCCACTTTGCATATTATTTATCCTCACACAACAGAAAATGTTGGAGAAAATGTTGGTTCACAAACTGGAGAGTTCTCCAGCTGAAATCTGAAACTGGTACCTGTACACATAGGGCAAGGAGAGACTGAAGAAAGAGACAGACTACTCGAGAAAAAGCCATGGAACTTATTGACGAGGTTTATCTTGGGTGGCTGCAAGATGAGCAGGTCTCCACAACCACCTGCCAGAATCTTAAAATTTTATATAGACATTTATATAACTTAACTGGATTAAGTCATGTATCCAGTCCAGATGGTCTCAACCACACCTTACGCTTTCAAGGCTGCATCCTTAGAACGGCTCCTAGTTTGGGAATGAGAGGCTGAACATACATTTTAAGGAAGGAGAGGGAGGGAGGAGCCTTCAGTTGTCTGGGTCCAGCTCAAAGGTGTCATGTCCTATTGATGACCTCTTCCTCCAAAAGAGGAACCTAGCACTCCTTATCTGTGTCAGCCTATGGCTAAAGCAGCAGAGGTGGGGCTAGAACTCAAGGAAAAACATTGTATAGTTGGTAAACATCTAGCCTCCACCAGATGAGAACTTTCTAAGTGCCCATCATCACAAAAAGCTTACAAAAGAATCAGGAACACTATGGTTAAAATGTGGTATATGGTAAGAAATGAGAACCAAGGAATAAATTATATGCCAAAGGCAAACTGAAAAATCTTGAATTAAGGCAAAGGACTTTTTCAACAGACCAAAGGGAATCATTGCACATAATTCAAATTGGTCTGTAGGAAGTTTGAACTGTATGCAAAGCATGGAGAAACTGACTAAAGGCAAGACAAACATAGGAAACTCTAAACAGATTCACAGAGTTAGGATTTTTCTTATATAGTCAGCCCCCTAAAGCATGCGGTGTTGACCTATGGAAGAAATTCAATTACAGCATTCATTCCAATTTGTTTCTTAACGAGCTTTCATGTAACATCCAAAACATAAGCCCAGAGGATTTATTATTGAACACTCTAGAAGAAAAATACAATTTTAATCACTTAAATTATATAAATAATTGAAAAAATCATGAAATGGAAATTTAAGGGATTATACATGCATTTGTTTATTTTCCTTCCTTCTGTATACTTCCATCACCAACAATCTTAAGAAGCCATTTGTTCTATATCTTAGGTTCTTCCCATAATAATTGCTACTTCTGAAAAAGTCATCAGAATAGAAATTGTTTGTTTTCATCAGATAATATTCTCTAACTTGGGTGGATAAAAAGGATGAACAGGAGAGATCTTCAAGGTTGTATTTAACTTTTCCCTATGCCATTAAATATTCACTTTAACCCCCTCCCCACCCCCAAGTCAATTTTTCTCTCATTGAAACCACAGAATGATCAGTAATCTTCCCCAACTCCACGGACTTCACAGTCTTTCCTAAAAGTTCAGTCCATATCCAGCTTTCCCCTTTCTTAAAAGTAACCTAAACTGTGTATTATATGTTTTCCTATATTCTTTTATGATATTCTGTTTTATCCATAATTGTCATTTGTCCAATCACAAAAATTTCTTCTAGGCAAAGACCTATGCGTTACATTACTTTAATGCCAGCCTAGTTTCTAATATAGGTTTGAGTGCACAGTAGGTCAATAAAAATTCACCATTCATTAGCTCCATAGTGATTGTAGCTTAGACTTTTATCAGTTAGTAACATATGAAGCATAGCGGTGGCATGTGAGTCAGACAATAATGTAATTCACCTTCATCTCCATTTCCTACTAAAATATCAAGGAATAAAAGCTTGATACAATTTTCCCAGTCCAATCCATGATCTTACAAGGAATTTCAAAGACATAAATGGCACCATTTTCTGGAATAGATTCACTTTCTGTGGTAATAAGTTAATACTGCGAATATTTTCTATAAGAAGATAATTTGAGAAGGCAGCATGCATGCAAAGTCAAGTCTATGTGACGTTCATAGATTACGAAAAATATGCTGTGTTTTTACAAATTTAACTTTAGCAGTGAACAAAAATCTCTTTAAAAAATATAGACACTTTTATTTTTGTTTGTTTGTTTGTTTTTTCGGTACGCGGGCCTCTCACTGTTGTGGCCTCTCCCTCTGCGGAGCACAGGCTCCGGACGCACAGGCTCAGCGGCCATGGCTCACGGGCCCAGCCGCTCCACAGCATGTGGGATCTTCCCGGACCGGGGCACGAACCCGTATCTCTTGCAACAGCAGGTGGACTCTCAACCACTTGCGCCACCAGGGAAGCCCTATAGACACTTTTTTAAAAAAAATTATACTTCTTGGTTAGTTCAGCTCTTCAACTAAAATTTCTTCCTTGTGCATTTTGCAACCTTTTGGCAGGTTTATTGTTGAAAAGCCAAGGTACATTCATAATTGCACCACAGTAACATGCATTTATCATTGGCAAACATTCCACACTATAAATGAATTACTGTAATAGATGTGTTATGAAATAGCATCTTAGTATCCTTCTGTTCTTCTATTTTCTCTACCAAGAGGGTCAAAGTAGATCACAAGTGTTCCTCTAAAGTGATATTTTTGAACAAATTCAAAGAATGGAGTGAGCTTTCAAGCTTTAGTTTTGCAATACTTTAAAATGATCAGCACTTTTTATTCTAGTTATGCCTCTAAATCCCCCAAACACTTCTTGCTGTGTGACTATACTGGAAAGTCATTGGTTTCTATACTGGCACTTAGGCTGTTCTCAATCAAGAAAATGTGATTGAGAATTTATTATATTTGAAGTTGCTGTCAAGAAATTTAAAAAAATCATCTCCATCCTTAAAGAATGTATAATCTCATTGTGAGATAAAATACATTGATATAAAATATCTAAGAAGTGTGAAATGGATGGTATAGTCAATAAGAACTATATACACTAAAGAGAGAATCTGTTCAGAAGAGAGAGATTTCAAAATGACCCCAAAAATGTAGCTGTGAATACATCAATGCCTAATATAGATTATAAGATTTCCAGTTGATTTTATTCAGGTGTGTTTGAAAACGAGAGAGAAAAACATCTACCCTACACCACTTCATAAAGCTTTAGCAAGATATTAGAGTAAAAATATTTATCGGCTCTATGGTATGTTGGTAGCTGCCGTTTTAATGTTTCTGATGTAGGTAAAGTGGAGTTGTCAGAAACATAGGAGCGTAGGGTTCTGTAACCATCTTATTTTAACAACTTTAATGACCTCTGAAGAAGGCAGTGCATTGTCTATAAGCAGAGTTCTCCCCCAAACAAGTCCCACATAAACATAGACTAACCAAGGGATCTACACGTCTAAGTGAGAAAGTGCTGGTTAGTATCAGATCTGCTGGCAGAATGATAACTGGGAAAAAAAAACAACACACAGTCTCATCTCATGATTTAAATGAAGACAAGATGTCACCCTATACATACATAGAGAAAAGTTATAATGGATAACAATATCAGAATCCCAAAATTCTCACATAACAAAATTTAACAAGAACCAAAATATTAATTTGACTTAGGTACAAAAAAGTAGCCAATATTTAACTGAGATTTCTCTTAGCAGTATGCAAACTTTGGACCTTTAAAAAACTAAGAGCTATGTAGATCAAGCGGATCTTTATAAGAAAACTACATATTTAGGCATTACTAGAAGTACAGTAATTAAAGCATGGCAAGAGATATTTTGCTCTATTTTTGCAATTTGGCCAATCTGTACAAGGTTTGTATTACAAAATCAAACCTCTCAAATGATGATAAATATTATGGTAAGTGTCCATAGTCAAAGCAAATAAAATATTTGTGCACGAAAGTCAGACAAAGCATTTAATTTCATTCAAGTTTTTTTTCAAGTAATTGAGAATGACGAGAAACTTAACACATGGGAGCTCTTATTTTAAAATGAATTTGTGACAAAACAAGCAAACGTCCATTTATCACCTCTAACATTAGAGTTCCTGTGTTTTATTACTAACCAGAAAGGGCAGCTTGATTTTTTCCAGTTTCATTTAGCCAAAGTTAGGTTTTAGTATTTCGTTTTGGTATTTCAACTACTCAAGAGAACACCCAGATATGAGTATCTGTGTACCCAGATATCTACTGAATCTTATTTGATGGCTCTAGAAATGCACACACCTTCTATTGAACCTAAAGTAATAAAACCACACTTTAATCTAAATCTCTCCTCTAAGTCACCAGGCATTTTCTCATATGCAACAAGATGAGAACTTCCAAACTAGAAAATTGAATAATTTGAGTCTAAATGATTGGAAAATGATTTGAATATGTAGTATGGGACTATAATTTCACTTTTTAAATGTGGAAATATGCTTGGTTAGAAGTTCTGTCATCTGCTGTCAAGTCTCCTCACTCTTCTCCTTCATCCAAAACACACACCACACACACACACACACACACACACTTCAAACAGCTCAACACTAGTCAATTCTTGCTCTTTGTAATTTGAACAGGATTGAAATTAATATTTATTTTGGAGCCTGGGTTTATTATATGAAACCTTCCATGTATTTTACTCAATTTTTTTCACTCACACATCACTGGAAAATATTTAGGTGATCCAAGTACCAGAATAACTGTTATTTGTATAATATATTCACGACATACTTAACTGTAGTCCTTTAGGCACCTGCTGCATTTTGCATATTCTCTGTCTTCTGAAGTCCACCCCCATCTTAAATATAGCAAGCCTACTTTCCAGTCCTACTTTCTAATCCCTTTTTGGTGCTAAATTTTGCTGTATGTCCACCTAGTAATGTTACATTGAAGCCATTCCTGTTAAGCTTTAGCTTTAGGACTCCTACATAGATCTTTGCTAATTAAGCAGTTCCCTCTTATAGTTTACCCAGCAGGCAGTTGTTGAAGTTCTGAGGTAGACCTGAATTTTCATAAGTGTCTCAGTGAAGTTCGTCATTGTGCAAATTATAATCCTAATAACTTAATAAAAACCTACTAACTTGGAAGATCTTACTCTACAACAAAATTTCTTTTCCCCATGAAAAATGGGTTCAGTATGAAATCGTATGGAGATAACAACCTACAGGGTAAATGACGGAGAATGAAAAAAATAGCAAAAGCAGGATAGAGGGGATTCAAGACTTTTTTTGGCCACATATGGCTCAAGAGTTCTCCAATCAAATTATTCACCCTCTACCAGCTTGCTAAAATGTTCCAGAGGTGACAATGCTTCTAGTTCCCTTTTTAGTGAAAAAAATGAATTGCTTGTATTCTGAAATCTGTAATTAGCTAGATAATTCAGGAAAGGAAAACAAATTTCAGCAACCCAAGGGAAGCCAGGAACTAAAGGATTGACGAATGAGCACAATGGCTCAAGAGCATACCTAAGCAGAATCAATCTACCCAGATGCCCTATGGGTCTTGTTTGACAATCTCAAGAGCACGTCACTTTCTATTATGCACACTGATATAGAAAGAGCTCCAAACTTTCACTATTCTCTTTTCCATGTCAAGTGAAAATAAGTGCCTGCTGCCGAAAAAGCCGAAAAAGCCTCAGTGTTCAGCTGGCAGGTTGCAATGAGAAAGAGAAAGAGAAGGGAGAGTAAAAGAAACTGGAAAAGAACTAGAAAAAAGAATATTTCAGAGGATAACAGTTTATAATAATGGCTTATGATGTGTTTATCTCCCTGATGCAATGATTTCAACCCATGTATCAGGCCTGAGCTCCAACTTCAGGCATTTGCAAAATGGGCAGCAGAAAAAAAAATTGTTCTATTCAGCAGAGCAAAGGTGCAGTCATTTGCTGGAACGCCCTGCCAATTTCAAAGCAAAATAAAAGTTGAAAAATTGTTGTTGCTGATAATGGTAGATATGGATATAGTCACAAGACTACAGAGACTCAATAAGACTATAGAGAAAATGACGTAAGACAAAGTGAGTGACAGGAGAATGTCAATGTCAGAATAGAGGGAAAATGAGGCATCTAGGTGGATGGCAGGGAAACAGCTTCCTGTGCTGTGTCAGTGACGTGTTATAGCCCTAAGGTCAGTTATTCAAGCCTCCTATTAGCCTTTCACAATTAAGCTAACTGAAAACACATTTTGCATTTCTATATTCAAAGAATATTAAACAGCAGTAAGAAATTCTTAGATGTCTAAAAATACAGGTACTTTCAGTAACATTCTGTAACTATTGCTTACGCTATGTAATGTTCAATTTGGTATGTGCTGCCCAGAGGTTCTTGACCATGATGACTGTGTATTAGAATCATTCTGGGAGCTTTAAAAATTGCTGACGCAGATACCTCATGCCAGAGAGTCTTCTTTAATTGAAGTGTGGCCCGGGCAAAAGTATGTTTGAAAAGCTATTTCAGTTGAGTCTAATGTAAAGTCAGGGCAGAGAACCACTGTGCCTACCCAATGTTTCTTAAAGTGTGGTCTAGATGGATAGCCTCTAGTGTAGATGAACCAACTACAGTCCTTGTTCAAAATGCAGACAACCGTATCCCAGCCAACACTTACTAAGACAGAATCGCTAGAGTTGGGGGCCAGGCAGAATTGTTTTCTTAATAAGCTCCCTCATGATTGTTAGAGGGACTTCTTGTTATTGTGCCTGTATAATTTAATGTCATTTGACAGCCTCTTCAAATGATGGTAGACATGCTCTACTCCCCCAATTTATATTTTGCAATAGCCATTTTCTGATTTATGTGATTGTTCTGCAGAGAACAATCATTTGACAAAGAAATAAATAGACTATATGGGTATAGATATGGATACCATATATACATGTATATATGGTATCTATATATAAGATATGTACATACATATGCATCTATATGTCTCCAGTATACGTGGACACTGGCCATAATCCTAATAGGAGTATTCTTGATTCTGGCTTGGAAGGCCGTCCATTTCTTATTCCCATGTTCATGGTGGAGGAGAATTTCCTACGGCTGAATAAAGTATCATGGGTAAGGCTCAAATGGGTGGCTATGCAGAGTCAAGTCTAATGTTCTCTGAACAATCCTTAGAAACAGAAAAACCCAGAGACATTGAAAAACTATACTTTGAGTACTACTTATGCACCCTGATTATATATATAGTCCTGTTGTTATTGAAAACTGTTCTTGAAATTCAGGGAACTTGACAGTCTATAGAACGTGGAAACCTATTAAAAAGCAATCTGAAAATGCATTTCAGGTGAAATCACTTTTCCCAAAGTGCAGATCATTTCATTTATTCTAAAGGCATATAATTAGAAAGGAGACTGAATTGGTATTTTTTTCCTTCTTACAGTATAGCACAAATACGTACTTCTTTATTCCAGCTTCAGCATGTGTATAGTTTTGAAAAAGTTCTCGTCAAAAAAGAAAGTGATTTTTTTCTTTTTTCATGGACCTCTACAATGTGTCTACTCAGAATTTTAAAAATCGGTTCTCAAGTAAAAACAGAAGCATAATTTTAAAAAGCAGAAGATATTATTTATCTTGGCCTTATCTGAACATGTCAGAAAATTAAGACAGTGATGAATTACACATTACTGTACAAAATTTTATTATCAGAGGCAAAATTCAAATTTGTTCTGCTTAAAATACAGAAGACAAATTTTCTCACTTAGAAAAATCCATTTTGTCAGTGCTTGATTATAGTGGAATAAAAACTTCATGTTGAACACATACTAATTGAATTTTTACTGAATAATTTTAAAGGCATACCATAGAAAACATTAACCTGCTAAACTAACACAGTTATTTGGCAGATGCTTTAGTAATCATATTTACTAAAAGAACAGTTACTTTTTTATTCCTAAATCATAAGATATTAGAAATGAAAAAAAGTGCTTCCATTTGGCATATTTTAAATAAGTCTGTTCATTTGGAGAATGGCTCTAGGAAAATAAACTTTGTTGCTGAATAAATTCATTAGAAATAGTCCACATAATATTTTTAAAAGATTATCTGATGAATTCAGTGGTGTCCAGAAAGCCAATTATGAAAGCCCAAAGGCAGAATTTCTCTTCTTGCTTCAAGTAAGTGGACAGTGCACAAGCTTCATAGTTCTACTGTGTTTTAGTTTTATAGTTTTGGTCTGTTTTAAAAAACTATCAAAATGTAAAGGGACTAAAATACAGCAAAGATAAATGGCAAGTATATTCATATATGGCAATGCACAGGTAGCATTTAAAAAATAATGTGAGGTTACTATTATACAATATTTTAAAGGGTAGAAATACAACATTCACTTGAAACATTTTTTGTACTTAAGTGACAGATAATAAACCTTTATAAATGAAACTTAGTAGCAAAAAATTAATAATGAATGTTTTCACCCAGTAGGTCATAAGTTATGTGAAAGTGGGAACAGAATAGTGAACAAGAGCAAAAGTAATATTGTGAACCTTGTCGGGGTTAAAAGGAGAATAACTGAATGATTAACTTAGAAAGTAAACAAAGCTACAGTAATCAAGACAGTATGCTACTGGCACAAAAACAGAAATATAGATCAATGGTACAGGACAGAAAGCCCAGAGGTAAACCCACGCACATATAGTCACCTAATTTACGACAAAGGAGGCAAGAACATACAATGGAGGAAAGACAGCCTCTTCAATAAGTGGTGCTGGGAAAACTGGACAGCTACATGGAAAAGAATGGAATTAGAACACTAGCTAACACCATACACAAAAGTAAACTCAAAATGGTTTAAAGACCTAAATGTAAGAATGGACACTATAAAACGCTTAGAGGAAAACATAGGAAAAACACTCTTTGACATAAACCACAGCAAGATCTTTTTTGATCTGCCTCCTAGAGTAATGAAAATAAGAACAAAAATAAACAAATGGCACCTAATTAAACCTAAAAGCTTTTGCACAGCAAAGGAAACCATAAACAAGATGAAAAGACAACCCTCAGAATGGGAGAAAATATTTGCAAATGAAACAATGGACAAAAGATTAATCTCCAGAATATACAAACGGCTCATGGAGCTCAATATCAAAAAAACAAACAACCCAATTAACAAATGGGCAGAAGACCTAAATAGTCATTTCGCCAAAGAAGACATACAGATGCCAAGAGGCACATGAAAAGCTGCTAAACATCACTAATTACTAGAGAAATGCAAATCAGAACTACAATGAAGTATCACCTCACACTGGTCAGAATGGCCATTATCAAAAAATCTAGAAACAGTATAATGCTGGAAAGGGTGTGGTGAAAAGGGAACCCTCCTGCACTGTTGGTGGGAATATAAATTTATACAACCACTATGGAGAACAGTATGGAGGTTCCTTAAAAAACTAAAAATAGAACTACCATATGACCCAGCAATCCCACTACTGGACATATACCCTGAGAAAACCATAATTCAAAAAGAGACATGCACCACGATGTCCATTGCAGCACTATTTACGATAGCCAGGATATGGAAGCAAACTAAGTGCCCATCAACAGATGAATGGCTAAAGAAGATGTGGCACATATATACAATGGAATATTACTCAGCCACAAAAAGAAATGAAATTGAGTTATTTGTAGTGAGGTGGATGGACCTAGAGTCTATCATACAGAGTGAAGTAAGTCAGAAAGAGAAAAACAAATACTGTGTGCTAACGCAAATACGTGGAATCTAAAAAAAAAAAAAATGGTACTGATATACCTAGTGGCAGGGCAGGAATAAAGACGTAGACATAGAGAATGGACTTGGGGACATGAGGGGAGGGGGAAGCTGGGGCAAAGTGAGAGTAGCATCGACATATACACTACCAAATGTAAAATAGATAGCTAATGGGAAGCAGCCACATAGCACAGGGAGATCAGCTTGGTGTTTTGCAATGACCTAGAGGGGTGGGGTAGGGAGGGTGGGAGGGAAGCTCAAGAGGGAGGAGATACGGGCATATATGTATGCATACGGTTGATTCACTTTGTTGTACAGCAGAAACTAACTAATTGTGAAGCAATTGAACTCCACATAAGATGTATTAAGAAAAAAGAAAGTAAATACAATGCACATTCAAGGCAGATGTTCTTAACTCTACTGTAACATTTGCTATAAAACATTTCACTCTTTCAGGTACTTACATGACATAATAAAAATGTATGCGATTAGAACCAAGTTGACCTGTGCAGAGGTAGGTCAAAGCAGTTAACTGTAACTACACAGAGGAGGCCAATGGAAAATGTAACTTCAAGTAAATTAAGGAGCTGCGGTCCATCCATATGGTTCTAAGCAGAAAGAGAGAAATATTTCTCTGACCTCATTGCTAAGCAAAAGGAAAGTTCTGGCTAAACTAATAGGTCTCCTCCATATGCAGGGTAGAGATTTTTTATCTTTTGGTCCACTGGTGAAGAGCTTTGCAATCCATCTTCTCTTTTCCCTTATTTGTCATGGCTCGTTGGCTGGACTATCTCTTAATTACTTGTAACAGCTTAAAACCCGCTACACAACACATTAATGTAAAACACTTTGGTGAAAATTTTTATAGGCCATATGAAGTAACCTTGTTAAGAAATGAGTAGTAAACCAAAATGTACTAATTAACATTTTTCTCAAATTAGCCAATGACAATGAAAAAGTAAGCTAAGTATTCAAATATTCTACAGAGACTGGTCTGTATGGATAATCCTTATGTTTTCAGGCATGTAGGAGGCAGATTAAGGACTAATTTAAGCCATATAAGGCTTGCGTTTGCAGGTTTTTGAATTCTCGCCCGCCAAAACCTACCACCAGTTACACAAGCTCATTACAACTCTTAGCTTCTGTCTCTTCACTGGTGATTTGGAACTGATGGTATTTCACAGGGTTATTAAATGAGATGATACCTACACAATGCCCAGCACTTAGGAGGCACTCAAGTTTTTGTACTTTCCTGATATTATAACTCATTTAACTAACACAGTACAAAAAATTAATTCTGATTAAAATGAAGAATGGGTCTTTCTTTTTTCTTAGTGGATTGGTACATGAACTGGGAATGTGCAAAAGATAAACATCTTTAATGTACTATCCTTAAAGTACTAAATATTCAACATAAAATCCTGTAAAGTGTTATGTTTTCAAAATCTGGGTAAAATTATACTGCCTACCAGTAGGGCTATTTGTGAAAAATCTATTTTAAAAATAAAATTCATATACAGTATACATAAAATTAGAACATACATTTTCACCAACTGTTTATTTTTAATATTTAAGACAATTTTTTCTAGACTTTGAAGTAAACTTTCATAGAATAAAATCGAAATAAAAGCTACTAAAGTACACTTTTGTTTTTTTTTCTGAACATAAACAATGCATATTAAACAAAATACTAAAAAAAAAAAAAAAAAAAAAAAAAAAACAAAAAAAAAAAACTGGGTTAGCCAAAAAGTTCATTCGGGTTTTTCAAGCTTATGGAAAAACCCGAATGAACTTTTTGGCCAACCCAATATTTTAATTTAAAAAAGACCTTATTAATTCAAAGCAATCGAACTGAAAGTTACTCTTATGTAATTAAATTTTGGAATTCCAGGATATTTTGCAATAACATTTTCATACTCAAAAGTTCACATATACTATTTTGAACAAATACATTATTGCCTAGTACTGTATAAGAATTGTTGAACCTGTTTTTAAAAACATATGATTAACTTAAAATTAACACATTGTGAATATACAAACAGTAAGCTAAAACCATTTTAGAAAACTTCAGCTACTTTTACATAAGGAGGTTAAACATTTTTCCACAACTTACTGATATTATTAAAATGCTCAACTTTTCTTAAAGATAAATTCTATTCTAATTTATATTCCAACTATAAAAGTTTAAACTATGTGGTTTTATTATACTTTCTAAATGTTACACAATTAAGTGCTGTGAAACAGTGAGAATTATCCTGAAGTGCGACAAATGTTTTGAGAATGAGTATACAAAAATAATGCCTAATATTATCTATACCTAAAAATTATTTAGTTCCTTTTTTGTAGTATGTAATTATCTTTCATGTTGCCCTTATTGGTTCATTATTTCTCTATGTTTGTTTCATTTATTGTGATGTAAATTCCTTTAAGCCTTGTTCATCCCTTCCTTTCCTCTCAAAAAGTGCTTTGTGAAATAAAAGGTGCTCAATAAATATGTTTAATTAAATTCTGTCAGTACATAATTAGCAGTGCCAAATGATAATAATTCAGCTATGGTCTCTGATAAAGGAAAAAAAAACAGGTGTAGGAATCCTAATTTACCATTATATGAGCTTTCTCTTTAATAAAGTATATGTGATTACTTCATGGGTATATTGAGAATAATTAAACTATTTTAGGTTTCTGACTTCTTAGAAAATATTCCTTAAAATTTAATATCCAATAGATTTGAATTAAATATATTATTGTAAACTTCTTTAGGAATCCCTTTACTGCATCTGATATAGTACTACAGTTGCACGAAAATGGTTTTTGCATAACTTAGTCTGCAAAGATTGATAAACATTTTACTGAATATTACCTTCACTGATTTAAATGGACATCATTTTATCTGTGGTCTGACCATCTGTTACTACAAAGTGTATCAGAGAAATCTGTGTGGAAAATAAAGCAAATTGTCAGTATTTTAAGGTCATATTTAAATAATGTTCACCAAAATATTAAAAAAAGAAAACTATTATCAATGGGCTGTATTTTTTGTCCCAATATTTGGGTATTTACGCTGACCAAAGTGAATGCTAATTAACATTTCTTCCGGTTGTTGACATTATGCAAACTAGAAACAGACTTTTAAAAATAATGTAACTATTGTAGATATATTTAATCAGTATTTTGATATTGCTTCTGGTATTTGGAAAATCTCCAATTAATGCAACTGATAGAGGTATTTCAAACATGTCTTTCTATTTTAGTTGTAGGAAGGTTTTCTTGAAGATCTCAAGTTATTGTAATTGTTCCCAAAACAACAATCATGTTATTTTTTTTTTTTTTTTTTTTAGCTGTACGCGTGCCTCTCACTGTTGTGACCTCGGTTCCTGTTGCGGAGCACAGGCTCCAGACGCACAGGCTCAGCAGCCATGGCTCACGGGCCCAGCCGCTCTGCAGCATGTGGGATCTTCCCAGACCGGGGCACGAACCCGTGTCTCCTAGCATCGGCAGGTGGACTCTCAACCACTGCGCCACCAGGTAAGACCAATCATGTAATTTTAAAAACTAGCATCGGCAGGCGGACTCTCAACCACTGCGCCACCAGGTAAGACCAATCATGTAATTTTAAAAAGTTCATGTTGCTACTCTGAGTCTCAGTTTTCTCATCAGGCTATTAGGGCTAATATAATTTATTATGTTTTTGACAGGAATCAAACAAAACAGCATATGTAAAAGTTCTTTGAAAATTAAATGCAGTTTATAAATATATGGTTTAATCTTAGGAACATTGTAAGATTTTACTGTTACAATATTTGTAAGTTGCACTATCAAAAAAATCTCAGTCCTATGATATAATTATCCTAGAAATAATGTAAACCAAAGTGAGTTTAACTCCCAGGTAAAATCCATGTTATTGAAACTGAAGAATAAACCTAGCATTGTAGATATTAACCTTAGAGGTTGTGCTTGCATATGTAAAAACACTTTTAAAGATTATAGGAAAATTTTAAGGGAAAATGTGTAAAAATGGGGAAAACTTTTTATTTACAGGTTACCTAGAGATATTTAGTGCTTCAGAATATTTACTAAATATTCAGTATATATTTAGTCCTTCCTAATTGAAACCAAGTTTTGCTGTTGTACATATAATGGCACAGTAATTTTTTAAGCCTAGACTTTGGACACTTTCAACTATTTGTTATTTCATGCATGTATATGATTTGTAAAACAGACAAAGAAGAGAAAAAAGATAAAAACTCTATGTAGAAAATAGAATTTTATAACTTAACTACATTTTACAGAATATTCCAAGAGATGTCATTGGTCATTTTATTATTTTGAAAATATTACTTATTTAAACAACTAAAAAATGTTAATGCCTGATATAATCTTCAACATTGGAAAGGATAAATTATTGAAAAATATGTAGAACAAAAATTCCATCTCAATGCTATTGATACCACTATACTGTGAACAAGTATTATATGAGGTATTGAACATTGCACATAATTATACACTTAGGATTTGACATCATAGCTAAACCAGTTGTTCAAGGCCACTAAAATACTGAAAGAAGATTAAGATTACTAACAGTGCAGAGGAAAAAAGAACTATAAAATCCCTTCTAACTCAAAGCTGGAAATGGTGATTTCATTCAAAAGAATGTCACAACTATTAAGAGTTTTCAGTAATTCATGACATAAAACAAGACATCCACCTCTAATTTTTTATCTTTTCTATTACATGAATCCAATGGTGATACAGTACGTGTTTTGAACCTGCATGACAGTGTGATCTTTATTATTGTTATGTTTCAGAACTTACCCCTTAAGGGTTTCACACATGTTTGAAATTATATTAAATTTCATCACTTCAG
This sequence comes from Neophocaena asiaeorientalis asiaeorientalis, assembly GCF_003031525.2. Classification (NCBI taxonomy): domain Eukaryota; kingdom Metazoa; phylum Chordata; class Mammalia; order Artiodactyla; family Phocoenidae; genus Neophocaena; species Neophocaena asiaeorientalis. The sequence goes on from NW_020185339.1 coordinate 10,473,811, forward strand.
ATAGGTGGCATGACCTTTAGATTTTATACTAAGCATTACTCTGTGTTAACAACACATAGAGTATCTAAAATTAATATATTAATTGAAGGGCTGAAAAATTTAGGTGTGAGTAATAGATATTAATTGCTAAAAAGATAAAATTCAACCTTAGGTGATACTTGTTCTATGGATTATTAAATTGTTCCTCTTTACTACAAACCTATAATAAATCTATGGCTCCAGTTTCTAAAATACCTACTTTTTTTTCCCCAATGTTCAGTGACTATTAGAGTTAGAACGTCTCCTTCAATGATTTGCAAGAAGATGTAGAGGGGCGGAAAACCTCAGGAAAACATAAAGTGGTCCACAAACATTTGGCTTATGTACAGTTAGTTATATCTGCATTTCATAATGGTAAACTTAAAATATGTTTGTTTTTGAGCATCTAAGCAACGTTTGGAGAGCTGGCCTACTGCGTGAGAATACCATTTAAAAACACTTGTGTTCCATAATACAGCCAGGGAAAGACTATTCAAAATTCCCAGGTAGAACAGAGCTGTCAATACTAAAGGAAAAGCTTTGCTCAAGAAAAGAAACTTTTCATCTTGACAAATGGCACACCTGGCATCAAAGGTCATAAGAATCCATTTGAGGTATGGTCGCTTAATGGAAGATTAGATTCACACAGACACAAAGATCAACACACAGAAAGAGTTTTTAACTCTCTGCACCACCCAATATGAGATGGAGAAACAAAGAAGATGGAAAAGAAACACTTTCTCAGCACTGATAATCATTAAGTATACATAACTGTTTTATCCAATAGGAAGCTGGACCAAAATGATGACAGAATCTATATTTACGATGTGAGCTTGCCACTTAGGAAAATTAGCAGAGCGTTTGTACATAAATTTTGTTTAAATTCATTTTTATGTATAGAATAGACCATTCAGGAAGTAGATGAAAAAATCTATAACAGTTGAGAAATTTAGTCAGGAAATTGTCAGGAAGGATAGCGTTGAGTTAAATTCTTTGAAGCCTTTCCAAAGTTTGCGTAAGTTTATAAAAAGATAAATTTTCTTTCAGCTGAAGAAAGTCTGCACAAATGCAGTGTACAACATACTATATACATATGGGGCCTCCCTATGTACATATACATATGCATACACTATCTATATGCGTTTTTTAATGTATACACAGCTTTAACTCAAAGAAAATGAGTTAACAGTACAATAATCATTGAAAGACAATCCAAGTGCTGAAATAAGTGACACCAATCACTTAAAGGGCTATTTCACTTCTCACATTGCCCAGGACTAAGAATATAATTCCCTGTTTTAGTTTTTCTTTCATTGCATCACTGTCACAGATAATCTTTGTGCTTTTGCATAATGTTAATCCCGCTGTAACATATATTCACATACAACATTGGACATTTTAAATAAGCATGCTAGAACACAGGCAGGGCCATACAACCATGCACAAAATATTCTGAATATGTTTTTTCCATACTGACTGCAACGTCAACATGCACCACTATCATATTTGGTCCTGTACAGTGAGGAATGTATAGCTGAAGCAGTCATGGCTAGTTGCACTTGCAAGAGTTTCTTTAGAGAAGAACACCCAGTAGAGAAACAAAACAGAATGAGTGAAACAAAAAAAATCACCCCAAACCAAAAATTAAAAAAAAAAATTTCCTCCCACACGTTAACACTGAAAATCTGGCCATTTTCCTCATTCCACACAAAGCAGGTCTTCTCACAGAATTCTGAGTCAAATTGTTTTTAATAGACACACATTAGTGTCTCAGAGCTTTTCCTAACCATTGGAAAAGCTCATCTTGATAAAGCATTTTCCAGCGTACATTGGCTTCGACAGTTTCCACGGCTCTTGAGAAAGAGGCAGCAGCTACTCCATCATAGCTCTTCATGAAGTTCCTTAGCTAGAAATAGAAATATTAAAATAGTAAATAGACAGCATAAGGAATATGGTCAGTAATACTCTAATAAGTTCGTATGGGGGCAGACGGTTACTAGACTTATCATAGTGATCATTTCATAATGTATGCAAATGTCAAATCATTATATAGTATACCTGAAACTAACATAATATTGTATTTCTACTACATTTCAATAAAAAATATAATTTAAAAATGGTAAATACACATGTCTTCAAAAGAACTCATGTCCAATACATATAAACAAGAATCTATTTGGAGAAAAGTGTCACAGTCACTACAGAAGGTATATTTAATATGTGGAGTGAGCTTAGTAATGAAATGGAATAAAACAGATTGTGTCCTCTAGGTGTAATGTAATTTCTTTTGGAACTGAAAGGATGAAAAGAATGGACATTACAGTTTAAGTAGCTTCAAATTCAGCTTCTTGTTTCATAAATAAATATTAAAATAGACATATTTAATTTGTCTTTTCATAATAGGTTCTAATTACAAAGCTATCTAATGTAATAAATAGCCTTAAAATGAATATAAGGATTAAAGTTAACTTCTTGTGCTTAGAGAGAAAATTATTCATATTCTCTAAATAAATAGTATGAGTGCCTGACACTATCTTTGATAGCAAAGAAATATCAAAATTATTGGGCCGTGGAAAAAAAAGTAATGATGCTATGAAAACTGGATGATAAATGACACTGCAATCTCCTGAGCAACTAGATTTAGAAAGAATGAAGGAGGAATGTCGATTCATTTAGCTAGAGAATTTGAGCTTTAATTAAAAAGTTAAAAATTTTAAATGTTTTGTCATAATTTTATGGATAGAAGATTTTCTCTAGAGAGTCCACGTACACTGGGAATGCTCAAGGATTTTATTTCAAGATTAAATACTAGCAGATTTTCTCTTTGTTTGATATGTTTTAAGAAACTGTCAACCAACCAACAATTGCAATGCTAATAGACAAATGTGAAAAATCAACTTGCAACACAGAAGTGTTATACTGTGTAATTAGTGTGGGGTGTGAGTCATCACATGGTGGGCACCACATGGAGAATATGCCAGGAGAGAAATGTCATCAAGCTTGACTCAGGGATAGGGAGATACGGGGGCAGGGGAGTCATTAAAATGGAGTTAATTATACCTTTCTGAATTCATCTAGAAATTGGTTCATGGGTAGCTTGGTTTGTTTATGACAGTATTACTTTGATTACATGATACTGATGGTTTTTTTCAAAGTTTATCCTCTACTTTCCTACAAAACCTGGTGCCCTGCAGCATTAGCAGTGGATAACCATATCTCAGAGCTATGTTCTTTATAAGACTTCAAATTCACTATGCTTTGATAACATAAAAGCATAAATATTCAATGTATAAAATATTCAAAATATTCAATGTATTATGTAACAAAGATTCAATGTATTTGTAACAAAAATTCAATGTATTATGTAACAAAGATTTATCAGTGCTATCCTTAAAACTGATCTGACACCTGACCAGATTTACACATACAAAAGAAAGAGGATTAAGGGAAAGACTAGAATTTATTGAAACCTTCAATATTCTAGGCACTGTGCCACACACATATACCTGTGACATGTACACATAGATAAAAAGGAAGTCTAATGAAAGCATTTGAATCATATTTTTAAACTTAACTGACTCATCCAGTGATTCACTTGTATTTATATATTTATGTTCAGATTCATTCAATCTATATTCCTAAAGCAACAAATAGTACATTTTGATCTATATTTTGAATTTTGCATTTTAATTTATTACAAAAATATGTACATTACAGTGTACATTGTACATTACATCTGTGTATTACAGTGGCGTTATTTACATAATATAGGTCAATCAGGCAAACAAATTACATCTACTTCTTTTAAACTATGTTCCACATTGTTACATATTTTCCTAGGCAGTCACTGAATGAATATGCCGGATAGTGATAAATGACCCTTTGGCAACTTTGACTGTGGAGTGTGCTCTTGGCCTTTTGACCTTTTGACGAGGTAGAAAGCCAGCCTGAACACATGAAGTAAAACTCTTAAGTCTTCCTCAAAGGAAACTATGGGATTGACTATGAATGTGTTATTAAGACAGTAGGTCAGATTATCCTGCAAGAGAACTCTCAGTAGAGAGAACTCTCAGTAACTGGGGGTTCTCTAGGGATTCTTTCCTTAAATCACTATTTAAGTGCACTAAATACTTCCGTTGTGAGCTCACAGAGCTTGGGGTGACTCACATACATCTTACGAGTAGCTTATTCATCAGAACACATGTGGCCCACTTTCCATAGTTGTCATAAATTGATCTTATGTCTCACACTCCTCCACAACTCTTCTGGCGAACTTGTGGTCAGAGCAGCCATCTGACTGGTCCTGGGGCATGGTCGCAACACCTTCCAGACCTCTGCCTCACTTTAGAGGGCATGGGGTAGATGGAAGGCATTTGGCATTCCAGTCTGCTTGTTTTGGCAGCTCTTTGGTAGATGTTCTGCTGCTAGTAGTTTTTATTATTGTGCTTCCTAAACATTTATGCCATCTTATGCTTTTATTTGAAAATGTTGCAAGTTTAGACAGACATTTTTATAAAATAACATTTAGTAAGATGTCAGAGTTGCTTGTGTTCCATGTTCTCCTTAGCATAAAATTTCTAGACATGTTTGTTAATTTCTCTATTAAAAAATATTTTAGTATTTAGTACTCTTGATTTAGGATACTCTAGACCTTAAACATCACAAAATAACTTGTAAAGTGCAGCACACAATATACTCTTAGTAACTATATAAATGAATTGAATTAGCTATTGCCCGATCATGAGGTTTACATTTTCAACATTAAAACTGTAAATGGGTTGTCTGTAACGCACAGGATCTATGTTCTTTTACAACAGTGTTGTATATAAGGTTCAAGAGGCCAAAATAATGAGTGCTGAAGAGGATTGCTGAGCAGGCATTAGTATGGAAAAATGGCAAGGGCCTCTGAGGTTCCATGAGGTTGTACTTCTATTCGTTTAAAATTAAGGAGGTGATGTGCTGTTTCATGGAGAAATATTGTTCAAATTGCTAGAGCTATGTAATTAGAAGGAAATTGCCAGTTTCAGGTACTAGAATGTAGTTTTGGGGAAGGGACCATAGAACAATGTAAGTGTCTCTGCTGAATGCCCCTAAAGTTGATGGGGATCATTACAATCTCAAATTAGTTTTCAGAATTCATAAAGATGCCGATTCACTTTTGATCTATAAACTTTTGAAAATAAGAATATGCTATATCCAAAGGGAGCATATTGGTTTTTCTGCTTACGAGGCTCACTGGTTATGGGAAAATGAGACTGAAACTTCCTCAGTTCCTTTATATTTATGGAAGGGGGTTATCAGCAATACAAATTAACCCCCCTCCTACCCAACAATAGTGGGCCACAATCCTACAGTCGATGATTAGGTAATAAAAGTATGGAAAAGCCTCAGGCAGCAGTTGGTAAACTGGAAAGTCAGTGCAAGCATCTGTGTCATGAAGGGATTCATCACTCAGGCTACAAAGAGCTTGTATTGTGAAGTTAGCTGCTTTGCAGATAATGGAATAAAAGTTGAGTTTCAGTTTTCAAATGGCACCTTTCATTACAGGGGTATCTTGGAACATTTCAAATGGCAATTAAGTGTAAAAACTTAAATATGTAAGTGAAATATGTAAAGCAAAATGGCCATCATATGATAAAATCAATTTAAATGTCCATTTAACAGATGTTTTTCCATGAGCTGGGTATTATACTAAAGCAAGGAAGACATGAAAGATAGAGAACAGAAGAGGGAGAGAGAACAGGAGAGAGGCAAGGGGAGAGGAAGACGGCAGAAGGAAGGGAGCTACAAGGAGGGAAGGGGAGAGGGGAGGAGAGGAGAGATCTTTCACTTCTGTGTTCACTTCAATGACTGCACAGGTTGTCGCTAAACGAGTCTTTCATTCTGATTAGTGAATGTAAAATCAAAGAATTAAAACTACTTCATTTAAATACATAAACTCATTAGCTTAATTGTTCTTTCTCTTTCCTATGGATATGAAAGAATTCCTTCCCTTTTAGCTTCCTTTATTAAAAATAAAAAATATAGTAAAGGGCTTCCCTGGTGGCGCAGTGGTTGAGAGTCCGCCTGCCGATGCAGGGGACACGGGTTCGTGCCCTGGTCCGGGAAGATCCCACGTGCTGCAGAGCGGCTGGGCCCGTGAGCCATGGACGCTGAGCCTGTGCGTCCGGAGCCTGTGCTCCGCAATGGGAGAGGCCACAACAGTGAGAGGCCCACATACCGCAAAAAATATATATATATAGTAAAACATGTGCTAGGGCTTTCAAATTCTTCAGCACTGGGGACACACATAGGGATAAAAATTGAATTTCAAATCATTACAATCAGAGACTTAGCTTAGCTTAGCTCATGGTGTGAAAGAATCCAAGTGAGTGCGTGGTGGATGACCACACAAAATTGGACAATCCTGCTCAATGGGATGAGCTCTGGGTCACAGCATCGGGCATTCTGTCAGTGAAAACTGAGGAAACTGATTCTTAATGCCAAATCTCAGCTATATTTTATAATGGAGTTGAGCAGCAGACTAAAAAGCAATATGTTTGAAGCCCAACTCATTTTAATCAGTCAAATATTTTGCACCTTCCTCCTACCTACTTATCCCACCCCCCATTTCATGCCCCTAACTATTAGAGATGTGAATTAATGGTCACAAAACTAGCTGGTTTAAATTTCCAGAGACATAAAACAGAGAAAAAAGAAAATGTTAGATACTCTGCAAACTGGACACTAGTCCTTAAAAAATAAGTTCAGTTTCATCAATGAAATTCACTTGTGATTGTATCCAGCAGAATTTTAAATGAACTATTAATATCAATATATGTTGCCAGATACACTTCCATCCAAATGTATGAATTTATTCCAGTTAACAAACCAAATAGCATGAAGCATTATTACCACATCCAATTATCATTCTTTGTGTAGAACGGACCACAAAGTAATGAATCTCAACTTCTGTACCTCAATAGCAACCTTGGTCCTCTGTATCCAAATACTGAGTCATTGTGACAGGATAGTTTTTTTGTTCCAAGGATCCCAAACTGGGTTCACAGAATCAATAGAGGGGTAGCTGATTGGATCAAAGATTTCTGGAGTGTATTTGGAGTCTCCCAACTTGAGAATCATTGCATTCAAGCACCTCTCACGGGAATTTAATATTAAATACTAATATGTTAGAAATACCTTTGCAAATAATGAATGGCGTAAAGTCTTTAGCATGGGGGTGTGTGTGTGTGTGTGTGTGTGTGCGCGCGCACACGCGCATGCGCTTCAAAGGAATAGGTGTGACTTTATTGGAAAGAAATGTTTGAAGTAAATGTATAATTTCATATGTTTATAAAAGAAAGGCATTAGAACTCATCTTAAAATATTTACCTCTTTCAGTTCACCTTCAGTATTAAGAAATTCTGTAACTCCGCTGATAAGTTTGGAATTCAAAAACAATGCTTCTCCATACCTTGAAAGATTAAAAAAAGTCTTAATGTTAAAGCAGGCAGTAAATTAGGAAATACTACTATGCATATTTTTTTAAGAATCCTTCTCAAGGGCTCCAAGTGACCTGTGTTGTCTTAGTGCCATTCAAGGCCATTTCCCTAGGGAGTCAGGGAGGTGCAAAGAGCTGTGGCTATGGGATGCCATCAAATGCATCCTGATTTGGCGCAGTGTTTCAAAGAGGTCTAAAGAGAGCCCTCCAAAATTACATTTAGGAATTACTATTATATTTCCAATAAAAAGCCAGAGAAAGAAACATTTTAAAACTTTCAATTTTACTTTTTTAATTTTAGGCCGCACCCCGTGGCTTGCGGGATCTTAGTTCCCTGACCAGGGATCGAACACTGCAGTGGAAGCACAGAGTCCCAGCCACTGGACTGGCAGGGAATTCCCTAAAAGTTTTAATTTTAAAGCAACCTCTATCACTGTAAGGAAGAAGGATCTTACAAAAAGAAATAGAACTGCAGGAAAAACTTGGGTATTACCAGTAAGTCACACAGATCGTTTGGTCAGTCAGAATTGACATCAGCATTATCCTTCTTCATTCCTAGAAACTGAGCCAAATTTCTCAAAACATCAGCATTTTCTCATGTGAGTTTTAAAATAAAACATCAAATTGTTCACTTGAATGTCATCATCTTTGTACCACAAGCATTATAATTACTTGACTCATGACCCAAGGCAAAGAACACTATGTATCAGTAAGCTGGAAAGATTTCTCATTTAATTTATTGTCTACTGTGTTAAAGGTACCTATCACAGGTTATCATACTCTTTGAAATAAAAAAAGCACACTAGACTAAATGGAGGCAGGATCAAGATGGCTGCGTAGAAAGACCCTAAACTCACCTCCTCCTATGACATGCCCATAATACAACTATATAAAGAACCTGAGAACAAATTATGTATCCATTCATGATAAAATCCCTCAACAAATTGGTATAAAGGGAACATACATAAACATAATAAAGGTCATATATGACAAGCCCACAGTTAACAGCATACTCAATGGTGAAAAATGAAAGCATTTCCTCTGAGATCAGGAACAAGTCAAGGATGCCCATTCTCGCTACTTTTATTCAACATAGTATTGGAAGTTTTTGCCACAGCAAACAGACAAGACAAAGAAATAAAAAGAATCCAAAGTGGAAAGGAAGCAGTAAAACTTTCACTGTTTGCCGATGACATTATACTATATGGAAAACCCTAAAGACTCCACAAAAACAAACAAACAAGACCTATTAGGCTAAATGAATTCAATAAAGTTGCAAAAACAAAATTAATATACAGAAATCAGCTGCATTTCTATACACTAATACTGAATTATCAGAAAGAAAAGTCAAGAAAACAACTCCATTTACAACTGCATCAAAAAGAATAAAATATCTGGGAATAAATTTAACCAAGGAACATGAAAGACCAGGTACTCTGAAAACTATGAAACACTGATGAAAGAAGTAAATGCAACATAATTAAATGGAAAGATATACAGTGCTATGTATCAGAAGAATTAATACTGTTAAAATGTGCATACTATCTAAAGCATTCTACAGATCCAGTGCAATCCCCATCAAAATACCAAAGGCATTTTTCACAGAATTAGAACAAATAATCCTAAAATCTGTGTGGAACCACAAAAGACCTTGAATTGTCAAAGCAATCTTGAGAAAGAAGAACAACACTAGAGGTATCACACACCCTAACCTCAAACTATACCACAAAGGTATAGTAATAAAAACATATGGTACTGGCACAAAAGCAGACACGTGGATCAGTGGAAAAGAAATAAATCCATGCACATCTGGTCAATTAATTTGTGACAAAGGCAGCAAGAATATACAATGGGGGAAAACCAGTCTCTTGAATAAATAGTGTTGGAAAACTAGACAACTATATATAAAAGAATGAAAGTGGACTATGTTCTTATACCATATACAAAAATAAATTCAAAATGGATTAAAGACTTAAATCTAAGAGCTGAAACCATAAAACTCTTAGAAGAAAACATACACTCTTTGACATAAGTCTTGGCAATATTTTTTGGATCCGTCTCCTCATGCAAGGTCAACAAAAGCAAAAATAAACAAATAGGGCCACATCAAACTAAAAAGCTTTGGCACAGAAAAGGAAATCATCAACAAATGAATAGGCAATCTACTGAATGGGAGAAGATATTTGCAAATGATATGCTTGATTATGGGATAATATCCAAAATACATAAAGAACTCATAAAACTCAATATAAAAAAAACCCATTTAAAAAATGGGCAGAGGACTTGAATAGACATTCTTCCACAGAAGACATACAGATGGCCAACAGGTAGAAGAAAACATGTTCAACATTGCTAATCATCAGGGAAATGCAAGTCAACACCACAATGAGATATCACTTCACACCTGTCAGAATGACTATCAACAAAAAATAAAGAAATACCAAGTGTTGGTGAGTACATGGAGAAAAGGGAACCCTCATGCACTGTTGGTGGCAATTTAAATTGGTACAGCCTCTATGGAAAACAATATGGAGGTTCCTCAAAAAAATGAGAAAACAGAACTATCATACGATCCAGCAATTCCACTCATGCGTATTTTTCCAAAGAAAACAAAAACACTAATTGGAAAAGATATAAGCACCCTTGTGTTCACTGTGGCATTATTTACAATAGCCAAGAAATGGAAGCAGCCTAAGTGTCTATTAACAGATGAAAGGATAAAGAAGATGTGGCATTTATATATACAATGGGATATGACTCCGACAAAAAAAAAAAAAAAACAAGGAATCTTAACAAGGATGGACCTAGAGGGTATTATGCTACCTGAAATAAGTCAGATAGAGCAAAACAAATATTGTATGTTTTCAGTTATATGTGGAATCTAAGAAAAAAAACAAATGAAAAAATATAACAAAGCAGAAACAGAGCCACAGATACAGAGAACTAGTGGTTGTCAGAGGGGAGGAGGGTGGCGTGAAGTGAAGGGGATTAAGAGGTACAAATACGAGTTATAGGGCTTCCCTGGTGGCACAGTGGTTGCGAGTCCGCCTGCTGATGCAGGGGATGCGGGTTCGTGCCCCGGTCCGGGAAGATCCCATATGCCGCGGAGCGGCTGGGCCCGTGAGCCATGGCCGCTGAGCCTGCGCGTCCGGAGCCTGTGCTCCGCAGCAGGAGAGGCCACAACAGTGAGAGTTCCGCGTACCGCAAGAAAAAAAAAAAAGAGGTACAAATACTAGTTATAAAATAAATAAGTCACATGGATATAATGTACAGCACAGGGAATGTCAATAATAATTTAATAATATTGTATGGTGTGTAATTTATAAAACTATGGAATCACTATGTTTTACACCTGAACTGTATTGTAAATGAACTACATTTCAATAAAAAAAAAACAAAAAAACTAAAAGTACTCTAAAGATAAGATTATGAGTTTTTGAAAGCAGAGGTCCAGTCATCACTACAAGAGGTTTTCTAATGCTGTTCTTACCTGTGGGAACTTAAGTAATTTAGCTTCTGGAACCTGAGTTTTCTCATCTGTAAAATGAGGGGAGCTAAACTGTATGACCATCATAATTTGCTGTAATTCTAACACTGAACTCTTCCATGGGAAAAGTTATATCAATAAAATAAATCAACATTAAATAATAAGTAATCATTAGTGATCAATATGTGGTTCCAGAAATGGCCTCCTCTACAGGAATAAGAATAATTCTTCAAAGAGTGTTTTGCTTATACTTTGCTTGCAGTTATGTGAAGAAGAAAAAGGCACAATCCTTTCCTTGAAGGTAATTACTATGTCGTATTGTAAACAGATCATTCCCCGTTATTGTGGCTAACTGTGATGAAATAAAATTATACAGTGTTCAGAGTTAGCTGCGGGGTCTTCAGAAAGGCTTCCAGGAGATGATGCCAGATAGATTAAGTATGGAGTAGTTCCAAATATCAAGGAAGAAAGTAATTTTAGGCAGAGAGCCAACATAAACAAAGGCAAGGAGGTGTGAAACAACATGGTGTATGCCGACGACTACATGCATTTGGTATTGAGTGTATAAATTGTGAGGCTGAGGATAATAGAATAAGAGGTAGAAGGGTTAGGAAGAGAGGAACTTAGATTTTCAGTGTGGCACAGAGTATTGAAGGTTTTACAGCAGGAAAATATCATTTTTGCTTTTCAGAGAGATTCTTGGGACAAAGGGAAGAGGTATGTGTGGGAGTGTGTGTGTGAGATTGTGTATGTGTGTGTGTGAGTGTGTGTATGTGTGTGGTGCTGGTGGTGGTAGATGTAAATATAAAGGCAGGAGACAGAAGGCTATTGTTAAGAGTAGTGGCAAGAGATAAGAACCTTCACTAGGGCAGTGGTAGCAGGAAAGAGAGGAAGAATTCAAGAAACATGAAACATTTAGGAATTGTTAAATTATAAGACCTCAAGCCTAATTGTTACATATGTCAAGGGAAAGGGAGAACCATATGTAGATTTCCAGGTGCCTGGCTTGAGCAATTGGTGGATGACCACATATTTACTGAGAAAAGGAAGATAAAAGGAAAATGACGATTTACCCCAGTAGGGGATCTCAACAAGAAACTATCTATCATAGGGTGAAGCTTAGGTGAAATGCCTGAGTTAGAGATGTAGATTTGGGCAAGCCACGAGATATGATGGCAACTAAAACTAGGGAGAATCTGCAGGGCAGGAAGCAAGGAGAACCTTGGACAGTTTCCCCATGAACTTTCAGGTTCAAGTTTTCCCCATGAACTTTCAGGTTTCAGGTTCTACTCCTCGACAGAGGAGTAGAAGATGAAGGAGACAATCCTATTTGTTAGGATAAACGCTGCCCTGTCTGTAGAAATGCTGAAGCGTCAATCTTTCTACCTTTTTTTTTTTTTTTTTTAAGTAACAGACTTTAGTTTTAGAGCAGTTTTAGGTTTACAGAAAAATTGAGCGTAAAGTTGAGTTTCTACATGCCTCTTTCTCCCTCTTCAGAGTTTTCCCTGTTATTAATGTTCAGTTAATAAAACAAAGAGGTCATTAGACTGAGGTGGTTTTAATGCTGTCTCAATCTTTCTACGTTTTGATTAGAGATCATGGACTGTCAGTGAAACAAAACAGGCATATCAGGAACCAAACATTTTTTGGTAGGGACTATAAACTATATATGCATTACACTGAACTCTGATCTACAAAACCACTCCCTAAAGAAACTGTTTATTTGGTAGATATCTGATACTTTTTAAAGTGAAATACTTGTTTATATATATATTAATTCCACCTTGTGTCTGACTATTCATTATACTATGTGCATGACAGCAAAGCAAGCTCTAATCTTTCAAACATTCTAATTTCTGAGCTGAAAATACTAGGGAAAAAATGTGCTTTCTAGGAATATCAGTGCTTTCTAACAATGAAATATTTATAGACAGAAATATGTTTTAATATGACATATCCATTCAAATTGAACTCATTATACAAGGTCAACCAATAAAAATGTGCTTTTAAAAAATAAAGTTTATACCCCAGTTTTTAAGAGATAGAACAGTAGGTATGTTGTCTGGGGACATTTAAGTTGGAGAACATGCAGCATTTACATGCTCTATGATAAATTTAATTTTAAAATACCATAGAGATTATCAGAGTAATAAATTAACATTTATTATAATATATTTAAATACATAACGAAATATTTTCCAAAATTGAGGCTGAATTCTCAACATGAAGCAAGATGGCTCAGGAATAAATTCTACTGCAACTAGAATTATAAAGCCATTCAAATATTCCTTCTCGATATCATGGTTTTATTTCAGGTGTTTTATGATATTTATATTTTTAAAAGAATTTTAAACAATTCTACAGAAGTAATTAAAGTTTTCTTGTTATAATACCATTACATATGATTCATAAATCATTTTTTTCTACAACACACTCAGGATATAGGGTTTTAATGATGATTCCTTCAACCTAAGACAGTTTGATAGATCTTCCAGGAAAGCTGCAATGCTAAATAAACCTTTTCACTCTGCACATTTCCATATATAATTGTGGTTATCAATCTTTAATAAATGAATAATGTTATAGAACTGTTAAATTAATTCTGAGTTTCACAAGAGTGGCAACACCCATCTTGGCTGACTACTTCAAAATCTAATTCTATTATCTGGACCTTGGTTCTACCACAAAAAGTAGGGCTTTTATCTCTCATATGTCACCTTTGATTTACTCACTCCAGTATGAATGATTGAAATCTTATTTTTACCTGGTATTTAATATCTTCCATTTATCTCTAAAAAATTTCCAGGCAAGGTCTCGGCCATGTGGATTTCGAGCTACATGGATTATCACATCAATTGCATCTTGATCCAGCACCACTTCAGAATTCAGTGATAGATTTAGAAGCCTTTAAGAATAGAATTGTGGGGAAATTTTTAGTCCAATAACAAAGATTTCTTGTAAAATTACCAAAATTACATGATTTAATTTATCACAGTCTTCAACGAATAGTCCAGTGTAAACTTTACTAAAAAAATTTTATCAATAGAACAATTTTTTTATAAAAGGAGGAAGATCAAATTCATAGTATTGTAATTAATAATCAAAGTCAGAACAATCTTGTGCGTGGAGAAATCATAGTTTTGGTTTGATGATGCAAACTCACTTTAAAAATTCTTTTTAATAAATGCTTCTTTTTATAATGAAATATTGTCTTACATATATATGAAAAAACATATAATTAGTTAGAAACTAAGGTATACCTTTCAAATCAACAAGCTTTAGTCATATTAATATGGCAGTTTTCCTTAGCTCTAGAAAGATAAATTTTAGAGTAACTAGCATGTATTTAAGGAAATAAAAACAAGTTCAGTACAGTCTGATTAACAGAGAATACTCTCATTACATGAATTTTAAAAATTAATTGACCCACCTATTTAATAAATTCCTGTCATCACTGCAAGTTAAAGCTTCCAGTAATATTTTCTTTTCAGAAACGGCCGTGGTGGAGTGGAATTTCATCCATATGAATTCCCAGACATCCTCATCTAGTAGTGAAACTCCTGTACAGTAGACGATGTCTCTAACGTTTAGTGGTATTCTAAAGAAGCAACCCATGGTGGTTTTCCGTTAATTAAAAGCTTCATAGTATTGAAAATAAAGACAGATGCTGCTCTACTAGTCAGTTTTTAAAAAGATGGTTTTGTTAATTAGATTTACCTGAAAGAGAATAATGCTATATAGTAACAATATTCAAAAATATTCCCAACTAAATGAATAAAATAATGTATTTTATTTAAAGATAGTTTTGAATGAAATTTTTTCCACTCTTGAAACTATGAAAACAAGAATCATAAACAACAAGAACAACAAGAACATAAAGCCTTAAAAAAATAGAAACAGGTGCCTTATATTTCCACCAACATTCATATATTTATCAATCAAAAATTTTGCTCTCAGAATTGTTAGACCCAAGAACCACGAGAAAGCACTGGATGAAGAGACTGACTAATCTGGATAAAACAGAAACATCTCCTAAATTCTTAGACAATTTTTTCTAAAATTATTTTTCTCAAATAGCTCTCCAAATTTTGGAACCTAGAAGATTACTAATATAGATAATAAACAGATAAAACATAAGTAGTAAATTTTGAGAAAGTAAATGTTACAGTGGGAAACTGTTACTCGATTTAATTAATCTTGGCTATTTATAAGCTGCAGTTCTCATGTGTACTCTGCCGTGGCAATTTTTTACTAAATATTGTTCTTTCACGTTTTGATATATACCCCACATTTAAAAAAACTGTTCTCTTAAAGAACACTCCAATATCTTAAAAAATTAAAAATGCATTTCTGCTTTGTATAATATCTAGTAATCTATTATTAAAATTTCTCATTTATAATTTGAATGTGGTTAATAATAAGAAGTGTTTTCTCTGGATAACAAGATGAAACAATCCCTTTTAAATATTTAAGACTTTGATGGTTAAAACATTGCTTTGGTGAATGGAGTATTTGGAAAACAGGAGGAAGCGTCTGAATGACTACCAATAAGATGATCTTCATCTTATTCTGTTAAGCAGCTAAGTAGGTCTACAATCAGGATATTGAAGATTGTGTATCAGGATACCAAATGTGTAGAGCTGTCAGTACTATCATACAAAATTCACAGTTCCCAGAAATGGCTAAACGTATATTATTCTGTCTCTTCCTACCAATAATTAAAATGTTTGGAGAATAGTTACTTTAATCTTGCTGACTGAAGCTGTTTTTCCTTTATGGTATTTGAAGGCAAGCCTTTTGTTTGTTTGATTGATTTGTTTTGTTTTTGAGGAAACAAAAGGAATATAGACATCAGAAGAAACCAGAAAAGAGCTTCACTTCTTTCTCCTGTCTTCCCTCTCAGCCCTGTAATCCCTTGATGAAAGTACCCATAATAGTCTTCCCAGTGGGTGGTGAAACCTTCTTCTCCCTGCTCTGTTTATGACCAGCTTGCCACACGGCACATCTGAAATCACTAGGGAAAACATTGCCTCCATATGTTGAAGAGTCTGTCAGTCCTGATAGATACAACATAATATTACAAAAATGTATCCATCTTTACTAACTGCAATAAGTTAAAAGTTTAAAATCTTCCTTTAAATCAAGAGCTAGAAAAGAGGATGATTTTTTTCCCTCCAAATATTACAGGCTACAGGGCACAACACTGTATTATTATTGTCATGATTTTGGCCAAGAGATTACTATAAAAATTTGCAAAAACTAACAAGAAAATGTCTACTTAAATCATCAAATCATAGATCAATGCATATTAGACCTAATAGTAACAGTTTACGTTCTAAAAAAAATTCCTTAAGCAATTAATATACCAAAGAGTTCAGGGATAGAGCCCACTGAATGAGGTTTGTTACTGCGTATGAAACCAGTCTCCAATATCAAGCAGAAAGACATATGGAAATATAGAAAAGGCAAAAAAAGAAAGAAGGAAAAAGAAAAAGGCAGATATTAAACTATGTTCCTTAGAAATAACCTGTGTCATATACTATAGTCATTAGCAATAATCCATATTTTTGCAGTTCAGTAGTTGCTCCTGGCTGATGCTGAACTGTGTAAAATGCATACACAAATGAGTAAATGGGTTGGTCAGTGCAAAGTCCTGGACACCGGCTAAAGGGGCATCAGAGGTAGAAAATACCACTTTTGCACAATACTACATTCCAGGTTACCTGTCTTATTTTATTTCATCTATACGATAATATCATTATATCTGTATTATAAACTTCATTTTGCCCGAGAGGAAACTGTTCTGAGAGAGGATATTTTGCACTATAACAACAATATAGTAAGTTGAGAATCAGGATGGGCTATACATGAATGTCTTTCCTATTTCTATCAGCTTAGACATAGCTAATGATGATGAACATAAGATATTAAGATTTCTGTTAGTAGTAATCATCAGTAATTATCACTGAATGCTGATTTTTGTTGTTCCATAAAACGCTATCTTATAGAAAGTAAGAACAACCAAACCCTGGATCTAACTAGTAGGCTGCAGAGTAATACCAGTGCATCCAATCTATAATTCCCTTAGTGCTGAACTGGCCACAGATGTCACTTCTACCTTCTGTTTTTCATTACTTTTTTTTAAGTCCATAGTTTAATCAGTCATCTCTTTTTTTTTTTTTTTTTTTTTTTTTTTTTTTT
>NW_020185339.1:10491045-10633105 GCF_003031525.2 Neophocaena asiaeorientalis asiaeorientalis
AACCCGTGTCCCCTGCATCGGCAGGCGGACTCTCAACCACTGTGCCACCAGGGAAGCCCCCAGTCATCTTTGATAAATATTCAACGGTGGCAAGAATGGTTTTCCAACAATAAGCTTCCGTTCTGTTCACCAGAATCAAAATGACACTTGTTAAAACAGCCTCTGGCTGACTTAAAGGACATAGGCTGGGGGTGTATTTAAGGAGCTGCTGTGTAGCAAGTTGATCATATACAGAGCAAGGAGAAGAAATCTTGAAAGGGCACCCAGCAATGAAGTGCTGGATGAAATGGCAGACAGACCATCCTGAAGGAATCTAACAAAAGTTGTCCTGGGCAAAGGAGGCTTTTGAAAGCAAAGCTGCCCAGAATAGGGGCAAATTCTGTTTTTGAACCGGCAGCCTCAAACAAGAGAAAGACTACATAATTTGGATGTGCTCTGGAAGAAACTGCAGGTCAAGTTTCAGGCTCATGAGCAGCTGTTCCCCTGTGCATAGCAGATGTGTCAAATTTCACTACTATGAAAATGAGACTTACATATATTTACATATATAATCTGAAACCTGTTGATGGTCCACTGAAAAATAGCCCTTGATCTCAGCTACGAATCCCCAAACTCTCAAGAAAGTAATGGCTATTAGCAGATGCTGGGAGGTACACTTGCTTAAGATTCATAAGGCTCCTTAGAAGAGCAAGGACGAGCGGATTAGCCGGAAAATACCACTCAGATTTTTCTAGCATCTCCTCCCAACCCACCAACTCCTTATCTTCCTTACTCACCCACCAGATAAAGAATCAATGTATAGGTCACAAGATTATTTGTACTCATCACTGAAAATAAAACAAGATTGGTGAGCACTGAACTTGCCAAGGGTCCTTGGCTCCTAATGATTTCCATTGTTAATGAAACCCCCTTTTGCTGCTAAATTTGTAAAGATGCACTAACAACACTTTAGCAAAATGATTGCTCTGGGGACAGTTTAAGATCTCTTTGTATAAACCAAAGTCATTAGGAACAAATGAAAAAGCTCAGTTTTTGTAAAGCATGAGCTGAAAAACCCACAGAACTCACAGTTATGAATAGTGCAAATGAGTCCTATGAGATTCTTGATATTAGGATTACAGGGAGAGAGAATATGGAAATTGTTTATGAAAATGTGAATCCCCCCATGGTCATTTCTTTTTAACTGCTGCCTCAGAAGTAAATCTTTTAGTGGAATTTTATCATGTGGGAAGCTGGTCTCTGCTAGCTGCCTTCCTACAAGATGAATGGGGTAATGCTGAGCCCAAAGGAAGTGCCTTTATCTTTCTAAGGCACTGACTTTGCAGAAATGATTACCTAATTAATGTAACTTCTACTATGTTTTTTATTCTACTCTCATTTTAAATAGCATGATGACAGAGTTCATTTGTATGATAAAAGTTTAAAATTCAGCATAAAAATTCAGTATATCATTTTGGAATAATTTATTTTTTGCATTTTGGTGATATGTTTAACCTTTTTTACCTTGCCAAAAGCAAATGCCTAAAAACTAAAAGCTTTGGGGTAGAAGTTAAAAAATTAAGCAGTGGAAAAATTAAAGGCGTGTGTCTTTTAGGAAAAATTTTTTACTGAGTTAAATAATAATCGTGATGTAGTGGGACTAATATTTTAAAACATAGTAAATTGGTAATTATTAAATGGAAAATTGTGAAGTAGATTGGTAAATTAAGATAAATAACAGGAAAATTTCCAAAGATTTTGCTATGAAATTTTTCACTGCTGCATTGTATTTTAAGGTTAAAAATCAGGACTCATTTAAAATAACAATAAAGGACTAGTTTAAGATATAAATAGCAACTAAGAATGATATCATAGATTAATATTTAATGATATGGTAATTTATCATTTCAATAAATTATTTAATAATTATTATTTAATAATAAATAATTAAATAATAATATAATAAATTATATATAATTATATGTAATAAATAATAAAATGATAATAATTTAATAATTTTAATATTTCGTTAAAATTATTTTAATAAATTTATCATATAAATTTCATCATTTAATATGATGAAATATATTTTTAAGGACAGAGTGTAATATATATATAAATATCACTGTGTTAAGTCTAAAGAAAAACGTTAATGTGTATGTTAAAAGGAAGGCTGGAAAGATAAACAAGAATACTAACAACATTAGCCTCTGGGTTTGGGGATTATAGGTAACTAGTGTTTTTTTTACACACATATTTCAAATTTAATAATTTAATAACTTACTTTCAGAATAAAATATATACCAATATAAAAAATGCTGTTGAATAATATATAGAAATAATTCTGATGATACAGTTAAAATATCTCCCAGAGGAAAATTATACTTGCTAAAAGAAAAAAACACACTATTTTAAAATATAAATTTTGATGCTTAATCATGATATGGGTCTATTTATTTCTAAGCAGGTTCTCAGTAGACCTAATTTGACCAGTAACTGCCTCCAGAACTGGGCAAGTCAAGGTCATTGCTTTGGGCTTTATTTTTAATCCTAATTGGACAAGGGCTAAAATACATGAGTTCTAAGGTCCCTTCCTGCTCTGTTAGTACAAGTGTCTTTTCATTAGTGATTGTATTAACATTGAAATGTGGATTTAATTATTTTCAAAGACAATTAAAAAAATTCTCAAGTCACTGGCTTCTCAAAGAATACCTCTTTCTTTCAGTGGCACTACACATGCCATTGATATAGAGTGTGGCACACCATTTAATTAATTTTAATGAACTTGCAGTTCATTTGAAATATCATTTGCCTATTCTAACTAAAAATTGGAAGACAGCTTTGGTTGAGGCTTCCTCATCAATACTCTGTATCTTGCTCTGCCTTATAAGTACAAGCACTCTTACTTCTTTTGGGACAGACAATCCTAGACTTTTAACTATCAGACTGAAAAATAACCTGCATTTACAAAGGCTGACCCTGTCCATCTTGTCTGCTACCCCCATCTCTCATTCTATGCAGATTTCTTGGTCCCTTGACTGCTGCTAAGAAAGCCATCCTGAATAAAAATTATAGCTGTTTAGAAGGAATGTGTGACTTTTTGCACCTACCTGTCTGTTTCCTCATCTGGAAAATGGGAATCATAATTCCTTCCAGGGTTGTTACAATGATTAAATGAAATAATGTTTCATTTGATATTCACATGAAAATGGTGCATATCAGGGGTTCAGTATGGATTTTAGATAAATGTGCATAGCCAAGTACAGGGGACATAGAAAATTGTCTAAATAGGTAGTAATAACATCTCTCCTCCTCATTACTTTTATTACTATTATTATTAGGATGCAGTGCCAACAAATATTCCTATCGTTCCCAAATGAGTACTGGACTATAAAGAAAGCAAAAGTAAAGTTTTTAGACAACCTTGCTAAAAGT
Source organism: Neophocaena asiaeorientalis asiaeorientalis (assembly GCF_003031525.2). Taxonomy (NCBI): domain Eukaryota; kingdom Metazoa; phylum Chordata; class Mammalia; order Artiodactyla; family Phocoenidae; genus Neophocaena; species Neophocaena asiaeorientalis. Next base: position 10,494,460 of record NW_020185339.1, read on the forward strand.
GAATGAGTAATTATAAAAGTCACTACAGACACTACATCTCAAGTTTAAGGCATTACAATGAAATACACTTTTATAATTCCACCTAACTTTACTGGTATACTTGTCAATCAAATACACTGCTGAATCTATACAAAAACCCTGGCAACCAAAGAAATATCGTTCCTTAGTATCTCTATAGGGCCCATGGCCAAGGAAGAACAGAATCTCAAGTGAAGTATGCAGTTGGTGAGTGGCTGAAAGAACAGGAGACAGCAACGCTGTCAGCTGGCACCTTTCATGCATCAGCTGGGGCTGCTCTGTTTCTGAAGAGTCTTCTCTGGTGCCCACACAACCTGCTCATTCCCACTGAACCTGGAGCACGAAAAAACAAAATACCCTTTGGACCTCAAAACAAAATAGAGTTGGGGAAACCTGGTGGACAGTAGACCAGCTATATTTAAAATTACTCTGTTCTGAAATGATATTCCAAACCTCTTCACATTTTATTTTTGCATATTTGCTAAGAGGTATATGCTGCTCTTTCCATAGGAAAGACAAAGGATTGCTAGGAATGGGTGGGTCATTTTAACTCTTAATATCCCAAATGTATCAAGAGTATATTTTAAGATAGCTGCACTCCTTTTAAATGGCTCTTATAATTAAAGTAAATGTACTTTAAAAGAGACGTTCACTTTGCTTAAGCTGAAATAATATATATTACATTATATTTTAAACCTTTAAGTCCCTATATATACAGTAGCTATTATTTCTACTGGCTGGGAAGGGAAAGGGATGGAGAGGGTTAAGTTTCTGGGCTGTTAAGACCACTTCATAAAATATAATTGCTAAAGCATAAGAACAAAAGAAACCAAGTGACTCAGATAGCATTAAAAAGAAGAGGACAAGGGGGCTTCCCTGGTGGCGCAGTGGTTGAGAGTCCACCTGCTGATGCAGGGAACAAGGGGCACGGCTTCGTGCCCCGGTCAGGGAAGATCCCACATGCTGCGGAGCGGCTGGGCCCGTGAGCCATGGCCGCTGAGCCTGCGCGTCCAGAGCCTGTGCTCCGCAACGGGAGAGGCCACAACAGTGAGAGGCCCGCGTACCGCAAAAAAAAAAAAAGGACAAGAAGAAGACGACATCAAAGAAAAAGTAGAAAGAAAGAAAGAACACATGAGACATGTACAGAGTGGCCAAAAAATTCAGAGTAAAAATGACAAAGACAGTCATGACAAAGACCTACAAAAAGGTAAAGGGGAAAAACCACAATGAGAGGAGAATTTGTGACTTGATTTGTTGAAAATTTTTCTTGGGCCTGGATTTTGAACACATTCTACTGAAAAGCCTAGAACAAAGTTATTTAATGTTTCATAACTCAGAACCCTTATGACATCCAGAATCAATTATACCCATAAGACCTCCAAAAAACTGAACTGGTTTATAACAAAGGTAGAAAAATTAAGATATCCATGATGACTCACTTTAAAACAGTGAGCAGCAGACTGCTAGCATAAATAGCTCTAAAAACATAATTTAAAACTTACGAGGTATACAGTTGTAACAGAAGTTGTGAAATGGCTGATAAATTGCCCTATTTATAGATGCCTGTGTTACAGAGGAGATAAATTGTTTCTGGATAATTGCATGCCTATTATCCGTGGCTTCCCAACGAATTTCAAATCTGCTCTATCCTGATCCTTGAATATTCAGGCTTCTTCTTCACTTAGCTCAGGTCAGAGCACTGTAAATCTAAGTGCCTCCTATGATATGAAGTCTAAATATAGATGGTGTTTTCTGAATCACAATGATTAGGAATGAGTACTTGCAGTTAACTTTTAAGATGAAAGGTAATGATAGGAACGACACATTAGTTACAAGAGCAAATCCATCGCACTATTCCCATTCAAATCATGATCCAGGCTTGAGTGTTTATGAAAACTCCACTGGATGACATAGGGCTCCACCTGAACAAATAAATCTTGTTGCCCAGGAATAACTTACTGCAACAGTCATTGTCTTGAATTCTTCATACAAAGGTTGAAAATTGCACCAGTTTATTGTATCCATCAAATTACTACATCGACAAATGTATGGGTCTATGCAAATGAGGTTTATCTTCATTTCTAATGCACTGTCAAGGTCACTGTGGTTAATAAGGCTGATTGTACAGCTTGGGAAGAATCAATTACAGCCAGTTAGTTAATTCTTTAGGCATAACAAGTAAACTGTCATGAGTAGGCAATAATTAATATATTTTCCTCACTTGAAAGGTCTCCAACTAAAAGATTTTATTTGGCTAAAGTAAACTTTACTATTCTCTGTGTGTGTTTGTGTCTGTGCATTGAACAAAATGTAATTCTGTAGGTTTTGTAATTTTCATTGTTAGATTCACTGCATAAGAAAATGCTGTACTTTTTAAAAATAGAGAAATATTCTTATTCTCATCAAATCCTGGATGTTCTGTGGTTTCACTGAAATGCACTTTGATCCTCCTGTGAAAAAGCAGTGAAATCCATGAAAAACTTTATAATACATGTATGTATGCTAAGGAATAAGGATGTATATAATTAAATTTGATAATTAAATATAGTTATAAAAAGTCTAGTCCTGTTACAAGGTAAAATAAAATTATTGATTAAAAAAAGAAGCTGGGGTCTGGAGAAAGAGAATGGCAAGAGTGGATGAAAAAAGTTACAAAACAAGCTAGAAGGCCTATTTTGCATTGGGAGATAATATAGCTGAGAAGAACATACACTTTGAAAGAGTCAACTCAAACATTAGGACTTTCTGAAATAAGTGAAATGTATGTATGCACATATACATGTAATTGGCAGGTATACGTCATAACGTTGCATGTGTATAAAGAGAAGGGGAAAACAGTGCACATTGAATGCCTGCACTGTATGTTCGTTTCAGCATAAAATAAGCAAGTTTGTTTATATATGAAAATAAAAGTCACTTCAGTTTTTTCTATTTGGTTTTTTAATTATAGAAAGAACCTCAAGTCACTAGAAAGTAAAACACAAAACAAAAAACCTCTTTCTAAATATTTAGATGTGAAGGGATTCTGAAACATGAGAATGGGTCCTTTGCTGTGAATTTTAGGAATATCTCTATATATTATTCTATCTTCATGCGATAGGCCACTCCCATCTTTTTTTCCTACACAAGTAAGAAAATAATATTCTGAGGAATCATGATATTAATTTTGTCTGAATTTTATGAGGAACAAGAAGAACCTCCCTTCTCAGTATCTTCTTTTATTCCTCCATTTCATGATGAAAATCTTAAGTAAGAACAGGGTGAAGTTAGCGAAAGTTAGAAGTCTTATTCGCTATCTATTGGTAGCACTCCTTGAAATCTCATCAGCACAATACAAAATATTATGTACCAAGTTTTGATTGCAAGGCAGAGGCTAAAGTTGTGTGTATTAGTTTCGTATGGCTGCCATAACAAATTACCACAAACTTGGTTGCTTAAAGCAACAGAACTTTATTCTCTCACAGTTCTTATGGCCAGAAGTCCAAAATCAAGGTGTCAGCAGGCTGCTTTCTCCTGGAGATTCTGAGGAATCTGTTCCATGCCTCTCTCCTAGCTTTTGGTGGATCTGGCAATCCTTCGCATTCCTTGGCTTGTAAATGCATAACTTCAATATCTACCTCTGTCTTCACATGAATTTCCCTCTGTGTTTCTCTGTTCTTTCTCTTCTGTCTCTGATATGGACACTCAACATTGGACTTAGGGCGCACCCTAAATCCATGCAGTCTCATCTCAGAATCATTAATTTAATTACATCAGCAAAGATCCTATTTCCAAATAAGGTCACATTCACTGATGGGGTTTAGGATTTAGACATATCTTTTAGAAGCCACTATTCAATCCATGGAAGTGTGTGCATGTGCTTTTATCTTTCCTATTATTGCCAAGAAATTACAAGTCATCAGAGTTCTTTCTCACTTTCAGATATTTTAAGATATGGGTAACGCAAAACAATATTTGATGACTATGGAAGATCTTTCATCAACATTATCACAATATTGAGTAAATGTTATCACACTATCATTAGAAAGACTACCATGAGTTATTTTCATTTTGAGATAGAATAACATATGCATGAAATGAGTCCTAAGTCTTAATCACAAGGGGGAAAAATAAATAAAAAGGAAATGATGTTGCTGAAAGAATCTTCTCAGTGCTAATAGCAATGCTTATATTATTTTTGGAAAATGCGGAGGAAATTTCTTCTTTATAGTGGTTGGTAGTAGTTGCAATAAACCTTGTAATCAATGAATCTTGAATCCATCAGTATAACCTACTGTCTGTGAGTATGTAAGAATGTTTTGGAAGCTACAAATATTTTTGTTGGTGCTTCTGCTCTGGCTTAGTAAATAATAATGATTACTATTGTAAGTTTAATCACCACTGCTCCCTGTGTTGCCCATGTAAATCTATATTTACTTAGTACTTGTACTGTGATAAAGTCAGGCAGCTAAAATAGAGCTATTCTATAACTAATCAATAGGCGTATCTTTTGACAGATAACACAAAAGTTCAATAGTGTTATGCCCGAAATTGGTATAATATTAGGCAAACAATACTAGCATGATAGGAAAATTACTTTTGGCAGAAATGGGAGGAAAACCAATTATACTGAAAAGAAAGTTAAATTAAATCAAGTTATTTTCAAAAGCACACCTCCGTAAAAATTAAAATACCCTGAAAAAATACTATTGACTATTTGCCTCTATGCATGACCAATAATATAATATTTTTAAGTAAAATGTCAGGAAAAGCCAAAAGAGCTGGGAAAAGGGAAATACGTGTATGATTATTTCTGCATTTTAAATTAGAATATAAAATCGTTAATGCATTTAGATTACAAACTAAATGTGACTGTAAAACAGTGAATAGAATTATGCACTTATATTAGCTCTCAATGCAATTAAAATCCCTGCTACACTGAAAAATAAATTAAAAACACATCCAAATTAGTTAGTCCTGCAAGTAGGTCATTCAGTCAAATATTTATCTGATGACGAACTGAACTGAGCTAGCATGTATTGAATTCTCCAAATGGCAAGGACAAGTGGTAGTTTCAGTGTGATTCCAGAGAAGCATAGGGAGAAGAGAGATTATAAAGTCCTCTTCTACATTTAGTTATAGCCGCTCCTGAAGTAATCTTATACATGACCTCTCCTTATACAAAAGGTTAGTCAGCTAGTGACTGACTACTGGTTATGAAAAAGATTTCCAGTCTGACAAAAGAATTCACAATTGGATTAGTTCAGATAGCAAGCCCACTTACTACATTTCACATATGGCTTTTCTTCTCCATAGCTTACCAAAACACTTCTATTTGTTAACATACTCTCATCTTAGAAGAGAAATCCCCTTAAGCTTTGATGGAGGAGCATAATTAATTAACGGGGATTTTTGCTCTTCTCAGCAAATAAAAACAAAACCACCTGATGAACTGAAAATGAAATTATAAAACTTCCAGAGGATGTTCTTGGGCCAGTATAGATTCTACCCGATCACCTAAACTTTTGTAAGTACCAAGACTTTAATCTTGAGAAATGATGTTGAGGAAGAAGGCCATTTTTTTTAGGTGACTTTTTCTTTTTTGTTTTTAATTTTTATTGGAGTGTAGTTAATTTACAATATTGTCCCAATCTCTGCTGTACAGCAAAGTGCATCAGTTATACATATACATATGTCCACTCTTTTTTAGATTCTTTTCCCACATAGGTCATTACAGAGTATTGAGTAGAGTTCCTTGATTGAGTCACAGATGTAGAAAACAAATTTATGGTTACCAGGGGGGGAAGGGTGGGGGGAGGGATAAATTGGAAGAGTGGGATTGACATATACACACTACTATATATAAAATAGATAACTAATAAGGAGGGCCATTTTTATACACCGTTCCTTCCTCTTAACATCTCCTTTCCCTCTTTGCCTACTGAACATGTATCTTTCCTGTAGGCCTCAGGTCAGTTGTCACTCTGCAGGAATGTCAGCCTCACTGACAGGTCAAATTGTTCTTTTCTTGTAAATCTCCCTCTGGTTCTCAATACACTAAAATCGTACCGTATTCGTATGACATCTGATTAGTCTCAGTCTACCCCATTGGACTGTCAACTTCAGGAAGGCAGAAACTGTGTCCTTTTGCTCATCACTGTATCCCGTGACTTTTAGCCTGATGCCTGTGATGCAGCAGTTACTCAGGGTAAATTTGGTACATGAATCAAGCACTGTTGGAGTCTGAATTAATACTAATTAATCACATAAATAGATATTACTATGGAAAAATTACTTTATTTTAGAAATAAAGCTGAAAGTTAAAAACCAAGTTGACTATGATCCAGCTATTCCATTACCCAAATGTGACTGGTGAGCTTGGCCCTGTAATGCTGCATCCATCACAGCGAGGGACGCAGCATGTTGAAGATTTTTTGTTTTAGCTTTAAAAAACTACTGAGGAACAAATTAATAATAAGACCTCGATGATGGTGATGATTTTGAAGATAACTGTGAATTATTCCAGAGGTTCCCAAAACAGTCTCTGTGCTGGAGTTATGCAGACAACAATTCATAATGAGGTGACTGGCCATAACTACTAAAATATAAAATATCTAGGGAAGAAAGGTGATAGAAGGAAAGTGTTTATCCTTTAAGGTTTTTTTTTTTCCTAAGCATATGATAAAAGTAAAATAAAAAAGTCCTTTCTCTTACTTTTTATATTAACTCCTGTCACTCTTCCTTCCTCAGTCATGTTCAAATATGTCCCCTTCACTTCATTTCCAACACCAGCACTCAGGGCCGGAAGTCTTCCCTGATCTCTCTGATCTGGTCAAATTCCTACAGGACAGTCTCTCAGAATACCACAGATCTCTTCTTGGTCGCACTCACTTGAGTTTCATTTTTAGCTTTATGTGATTATTTTGAACAATTTCTGTCTCCCTCCTACACTCCCTCCTTGCCCCTGCATTCTTCTTTAGGATGGGTAAGGGCACAGACCACATATTCTCAATGCCAGTCAGGTGGCAGGGGCTGGCATTGCTTGAATGAAGGAATGCTGCCTTCCAAGTGTCTAGCACAGTGCCTGATACATCGTAGCTGCTCAATACATACTTATCAAATACATGAATAAATGAACATACATCCCCCTTTAACTATATAATCAAAAGAGAACCCAAAGTGGACACATTGTGAGGAAACTCTATGATTTATGTGCAAGCACAGGTGAGTGTGAAATTTTGGACTGTTGGAGCTGATGGAAGCACTAGAGATTTGTTCTCACTTTAGAAACAGGGTTGAAATTTGGAGCCATTAACAGACTTGTCTAAACCCACAGGTGCCTAATGACAAACTAGGAGCAAACCTAATTCCTCACCCCAGCTCACTGGAGGTTTGGGCAGCCCTGCCCTTTCCACTACTCCACATAGACTCCGTGCTGTGTTCACTCGTCTGCAACAGGACTACGCTGGTATCTGACCATTAAAATGGCAGATCTGGCTGGTATAACATTAGCCTATGAAAACTTATAGTAGGTCAATGTACAGTAAAAAGAATACAAAAAGGAGTGTAAAGAGCAGAGGTAATAGGACAATAACTTGGAAACATGGGCAATAAATTAGGATCTATGTTTTCAGGGAAGAACCGAAACACATACAGACCATAATGGAAAGAGCCCTTTGTCCCTCCACCTTTACATTCTCACATAAGTAAAGCAAATATTGATGGACAGAGAGCAGACACAAAGGAAAGGAGCTTAACTGGAGCTCTTTACACTATGAGATTAAAAAAACCGCTATGGCTGGTGGAGGGACATGTACTGTAAATAGCAGCTGATTAAGGGGAGGAAAGAAAATGTAATATTTACCCAGAGGCCAAGACAGGCAGTATTTCTTAAAGCGGGGAGAAAAGGGCAAATGTCCCCCTGCTCCTAACTGAGAGTCTCTCTGGTAATGTTTTGTTTTTTATTTTATGTTACAGGTCACATCCTTATATCCTCAAAACTTATAGAGTGTTAAGTCTAATATTGAAGGCATTCTATAAATGTCCTATTCTGTTCTATTCTACACTGTTCCTCCTACTTTCCCCATCTAAAATTCATACCACTCATTACTCGGGGGGGCGGTCAAAACCACCCTACTTTCCCCATCTAAAATTCATACCACTCATTACTCGGGGGGGGGCAGTCAAGTAGCAGGCAACTTCAAAGATGATTAATGTATAATTTCCTATAAGGGTCAGATATTAGATAGGCATTCTTTTACATAACTCTCACTACCTGTTTGGTTGTTAGTAGTACTGCCACTTTTCAGATGATGAAACCAAGTGATTTTCCGAAGTTAATTTAGTTGAACAGCTGCAATTTGATCACGGTGTCTTTGACTCTGAAGACCATAACCGTTCCTAATACCAACGGTTCCCAAAGTGTGGTCCCCAGATTAGCAGCATCAGCATCACCTGGAAACTTGTTATATAAATACAAATTCTTGGGCCCCATTTCACCTACTGAATCAGAACTCTGGAGGTGGGGCTCAGCACAAACTGTTTAACAAGTCCACAGTCAGGTTAGAGACCACAGGCTTATACAGTGTAGCATAAAACTTTTGCTTACAGTCACTGCAGAGAGTACCTGAGTTATCTTGGGTGTCTTTTTTGTTTTTTTTTTTTTTACAAAAACATCTATTACTGATGTATGGAAATTTGATATACCACCACAGAATTACCGGCAGTAGGGGTAGAAAGTAGACAGGCTAGGGACGGAAGCCCAGATCTGCCACCTATTGTTATATAATCTTGGCAAGTTGCATAACCTTTGTAAGTTTTGGATTTCTCTCCTATAAAAATGAAAATTAAAAATGAAAATAAAAATGACGAGATCAGGGCTTCCCTGGTGGCGCAGTGGTTGAGGGTCCACCTGCTGATGCAGGGGACGCGGGCTGTGCCCGGTCCGGGAGGATCCCACATGCCGCGGAGCGGCTGGGCCCGTGAGACATGGCCGCTGGGCCTGCGCGTCCGGAGCCTGTGCTCCGCGGCGGGAGAGGCCACAGCAGTGAGAGGCCCGCCTACCGCAAGGAAAAAAAAAAAAAAGAATGACGGCATCATGCACCAAAAGCACTTAGCCCAATCCTGAAATGTAATAAATACTCAATAAAATAGATATAGTTTTCATTATGATTATCATTGTTAAAGACAATAATATTGGTAACATTAGAATTAACTGCATGAGTAGTGAAGCTTATTATTGCAGTATTATGTATGCTGCAAAGCTCCAGAGATTCTCCTCTACTTACAAATTTTATTATAAAATGGCCTTAATTTTTTCAATTTCAAAATGAATTTCCAATTAATTTCAATTCACTAAACATTTTAAATTTCCCACAATGTATAAGGTATTCTGTTCTCTTAGGGTATCTTTTAAGTAGGGTATTGATACCAGTTATCAATTTATATGTTAGGGAATGGATATCACCATTGGATACATTTTTTAAAATTAAACACTTTAAATCTTTCCTGTGTCTTGGCTTAAAGCTTTATTGGAAGATTGGGACTGACATATACACACTACTACATACAGAATGGATATCTAATAAGGACCTACTATAGAGCACAGGGAACTCTTCTCAATACTCTGTAATGACCTATATGGAAAAAGAATCTAAAAAAGAGTGGATATATCTATATGTATAACTGATTCGCTTTGCTGTACATCTGAAACTAACACAAGACTGTACATCAACTATACTCAAATAAAAATTTTTTTTAAATTGTATCTTTTCACATTATTTGAAAAATAATACATTATCACAAAATTAAGAGCTGTGCCAATTGTGGACACATTTAACTTCAGGTTAAATTTTTATTCAAAGAAAATCGCATACTGCTCTATTGAGATCCCCTGGACAGTTAACTGTACAATCTCAACAGTGCTTTAATACAGACAGTTTCAAATAATAATTCACTTGCAGTAAAAATATATCCCCTCTATTTTACTCAGTGAAGCTCAGACCAATTAGTTCTTGTTTATTTGCACCAACCGGTGAAAGAAACCAATTTCTGTCTCTTTTATTATGCTTTTTATCCATACAAAAAGGCTTTCATCTTTTCTGTATTTTGTTTTTAGAATGAAATTCTCAGTCCTCACTACCTCCTCTTGTAGCTGGTGTTTTCAAGATCTTTTTATCATTTGTATTGTTCTCTACCGAATGCTTGGTGATTTGTCTCTTTTCTGAAATGTGGCATTCTGCTGAACTTAGTCCCCAAACCACAGACTAACAAGACGGGAACATAGCTCAATCTGTCTGTATGCATGACATCACCATTACAATTCAACACACTGTAGCATATGAATATTTTAACAGGGCTCAGAATGTCGGCTCATTCAATGTATCATCCACTGTAATTCTTGAATTTTTCTCACTGTTGCTACCATCTCTAGCTTTTCATTGCACATTTTGGTTCCATTACCCTGCCCTGCACCAACTTTCCATTCCACTTTCCTGAATCCAATGCCACCTATTCAACCTATATCCCCAGTATATCAAGATCGGGCTGTATACTAACACAGCACCCCAGAGGTTGCAATCCCTGCTACTTCCATGACTCCTTGTCCTTTAGATTTATTAGCATAAATACATAGCATCTCCCTGACCAAAATTTTTTAGTATACAACTACATTACCCTTGGAGGGTTTTTTTAGATGATTTTTAAGGTTCCAGTTAAACAAAACCAAGCAAACAAACAAAGCTTACTGGTCTGTTACTTCAGGCACATTTAAAAAGAAACCTAGTCCTCCCCTTAACTGACTCAATTTAAGAAAGTTAAACTCAGCACCAAGAACAGGAGTACATTATTGTTTTATTATTGAGCTGTCATCCCCAAAATATAGATTAAACCTCTGATCTTCACACACAGGTAGCTCAGTGAGTATCATTTACCCTCCCTGCAGGAAGTCACTTGTGTATGCTGGGTCATGTCATATGGTTGGTCAGTTGAGTAAACCTTAGTAAACACAGAGTTAGTTTCATTTAGCAGGTTTACTTGCCCAGTTACAAAAGAAAGCAAAGCAGAAGAATATAAAAATGATGAAGGAAATAACAAAAGAACCTTAAAATATTAGGCCCCAATTTAATTATTTTACCACGAATAAATGGCACGGTTATCAAAACTGAAATGAGCTGACACTTTCATTTATAAGAGAATTATGGAGCTGATCGATGGTTCAAACTCACAAATCAAATATTGCTGCATTCCTTACACATCAATCCATGTGCCTTCCTTCTGTCTGGAATCTGCATCCACCCGCCTCACATACTCATACACACCTACCGCTGCCTCACTCAGCCCTATCATCTGACAAAGCCCTACTCATCCTTCATGAGGAAGAATGCAGTGTCTCCAAGGCAGTAACCCCTCCCTGCTGTGTGTTCACACTCTGTCCTGTGCTTAGTTCTTGCTTCAAAGTACCACTATTTGTTTATAGAGCTGCATCTCCTATTCATTTTGAACTCTGCCTCTTCTCTTTGACTTTTGGGTACCAGCTGCTATTGAGAATCACTCAATAAAATTTTGTTAAATGAATGAATTGCCAAGAATAGATTTTTCCCAATAGCTATATTTTTAAATGTAGAAAGTAATGTCTGGCTTGAATACTGTCTAGAGAAATTGTGGTAACGCAACGGTATAAGTTCAATTTTAATACAATGGTGAGAATATATGTGAGTATGGGTATATTCATGAAAGGGTTCAAAAACAGCTATCAGCTCTGAGAAAAGACTTATGCGTCTGTAGCCAAATAAAACAAAGAATGAAACAAAAAACAAAGGGGAGGAAAGTTGAGACCACAATCTTCAAATAGTATATATCACCTTTTTTTCCTCAAATGTATATATGATTATATATCTTAATCAAATTTTGGATGTATTGGTTTTAGATAAATGTTTAAGTTTTCATAGCCTAATTAATGTGGTAGAACTGAATGAGGTGGCAAAAAATAGGAAAAAAGTTCTATAACATTTTAAGTCTAATATAATAATTTTCAGAAGACTTAGCAAAAAGGATAATCATTAGTCTTAAGTTTAACAAATGAATTTGCTTTAGTTCTAAAGAAGAGTGATGAGGGTTTTAATCACTGTCTTCAAGTGTACGATGGTTCCATTGAGAGATAATAGTGATAAAATATTTTCCTTCTTAGCTCAGAGTACGACTAAGACCGATTAACTTAAAGAGAAAACAGGAAAACTCTAGAGAAGGTGAGATGTTCTGATTAATTACTAAGTAATACAGTGAAAGATTTCCCTCACAGACTTTTAAAGCAGGAGAGCTACGTTTTGATCTAGATTCAGGTACTAAATTTAAACTTAAACAACTCTCAGCAAGACAAATACCAATTTGTTCCATAAACAGATGACACTGTCTGTGGTTCTCAACGTTCTTCTACAACAAGTCTCTTTCTCTGTTGCTCATGGGGTCATCTCAGTCACTCATATGAAGGACAAGCCTCCTGTACCATGTAAAATAGAATCATCTGAACAAATTGTTCCCTAGCTCCTCGTTCTTCTGATCGGACTCTCTTTAACACGGTGGACAAAGACTGGAGAGGAGTGATTATAAATTGCCCAAAGCGTAAAAAGAAATGTAATATAATGATCCTTGGAAATTCAAAGACACCTAAAAAGGTTTAGAAAACTATAGTAAGAAAATCACCAATCTTTGATTATTTCATACATTTAATATTATTTTCATTAACATTAACAACTGACATTCAGTATAATATTTAAATCAAAAATAATACTATTAGGGCTTCCCTGGTGGCACAGTGGTTGAGAGTCCACCTGCCAATGCAGGGGACATGGATTCATGCCCCAGTCCGGGAAGATCCCACATGCCACGGAGTGGCTGGGCCCGTGAGCCATGGCCGCTGAGCCTGCGCGTCCGGAGCCTGTGCTCCGCAGCGGGAGAGGCCACAACAGTGAGAGGCCCATGTACCACACAAAAATAATAATAATAATACTATTAAATATTTTTAACCTCACATTATGTATTAAAATACTGTACTGTGAAATTCCAAGATACAAGTTTAAGGTTTCTGTCAAGGGACACTAAAAGCGTAAAGGTTTTTCATAACCTTTTTGTTTTTAGTTTTTAATGTTAACATTTGCTATGCTACTTCATTTATATCAAAATGCTCACAGTTGTTTTATAAATAAATACCACAACCTTTCTAAAGAACCTTAGAGTTTGATCTAAATTTATTTTGTTCTCATGGGATAGCAAAGCTATCAAAATTTAAAATAAGGTGACACCCTGTATTTGAAGAATAAGTCTGGATTAAGAAAGATAATTTAAAACTACATAAAACATTCCAAAGATATGTGTATTGTGGCTTTCATGCTGTTGCTTTGTAAGCTGTGAACCTGAAACAAAGTTTTGCAGTGTTTTTTTCTTGTCTTGTTTTTCTCCAGTTGATAAATGAAATGCATCCACTGAGAATCTGAAAGCAGTATAAATCATATCAGAAATACAGGATTTGGTTCAACTTACCTGTTTCTGTTGCTGGAAATCCAATCTGAAATAAGCGTTGATGCCTGTTGGTGACAGTGCTTGTTGCCAAAACTACACGCTAGCATTATAACTTCTCTACGTAGCTCTCTGGGTATCATCAAAAGGAAAAGAAAAATTAACAAACAGTGTTAATATCTAGAGAGAAAAGGAAACTCGTTACACTACATTACAGTAGATAAGTAAATAATTAGCACAAAATTAATTTTCAGATATGGAAATTCCATTTTGCTGAGCAAGAGATAACTAAGCAGAGTATAAGTTATACATAAAAAAGTCTTCTCTGGAAACAGTACTATAGTGAGGGGTACGGGTTCGGATCTCAACTTTACCAATAGAGGCAGATCTTAAATTAAAACATGGCAAAGAAAAGCCTTTGTTCTCAGTACCAGGTGGTGGAAACTGTGCTGCCCATCAGAAGCCCTCCCAGGAGAGGGAAATGAAAGATGCAGAATGAAAGTAAGATCGTCTCATGCTGCTAAAGTCACAGTGGTTTTAGTGCTGTGTTACTGTACAGTTCTGGGGGAAAAAAGCAAATAAGAAAATAAAACCATACTCATGTTGGTAGGATGCTTGAACAAGAGATCCATTAAAATTGTTTTTTGGCCAACCAAGCTTGATGTACGTTGTTGCAACTTGCTTTAAAATATATTCCTAAATGGGGGAGGGTAGGAGAAATAACGATAATATCATTTTCAAATCACTCCATGCTGACAAGTAAAATTATACAGTAAAAATAAAACATTTTCTAAATGAACCAACTTTGAAATATCAGTAAAATTATGGGCATGGTAATGCTCTATTATAATTTTATTCAACTTGATATTTCAAATATAGAAAATTAGTGTAAAACACAGTTGCAATGATGGAAGTCTACTCTTTACTTCCTACTGAACAATTAAGTAATTTGCACTATTAAATATTTGAGATGATAATTTTTGCAGAACAAGAAAAGTAAGGAATATTGATAATGAAACCATAAATGTATGTAGATATAGTTTATGAAAATAAGCACCTAATATTTATGTGTTTTATGTCAATAGACCATATTTAATGCAAAACTGTGCTATAAGCCCAGTCAATAGCCTAGCCTTTTTGAACCTGACGTACACAGAACACTCTTTAGTAAAATGTTGTGGTATTTCAAAGTCAAAATCCATTCATCTAATGATATATTTAAATATCAGTAGCAAGGTAAGATATGCTCTCCTCACTTTAATGTGTTCCTTGGATTTTGTCAATGGAACGAAAGCACTGAAATTACAGTAAAAGCAATTCTTAACTTTTATTGAAAATGAGGTGTCTGACATGATATACTATTCTAAAGTGCAAATATATACAAAAATGTATTTTGCTTTATATAAGTTTAATATTGCAGTGTCTCTGTATTAAGAAGAAAAGAGAAGAGTAGTAAGTCCTTCTCCAGCAGATAAAAGTTATACCATAACTGTAATGATACATTTCCACGCATGTCTGTTTCAAGGGCTTAGACAAAACTAACAACAATGAACAGTCAAGCCAGGATTATTCCCATTTAAAAAAATATTAAAACAGAGGTGCTTTCATGTAGGTTTTGGGTAAAATAGAAAGAAGCAACTCTTATGGACATCACACAGTTTAGATGGCTCTAATAAACAGATTTCATGTCATAGCAATCTAGTCTCGAGTCACTCCAAATGCATAGGTTAATTAGCAGAGCCCAGTATGTCATAAATTAGGATGATTTTATAAGACACAGGGCAGAGTCTTGAAATAACTAAAAAGAAATAAATAGTGCCCAAAGGTGACAGGAGTTACAGAGACATATTCTCATATGCAAATCTTCACTGGTGATAAGAAATTTTGGAATCAAAAGCTCATTAGCAGTATTTAATCCTAATCTTATTCAAAATGATTATTACATTAGATTAGGTGGTGTCAGCAGTGCAATTCTGGTTTTCCAAGTCTTCAAGCTTAGAAAATCTGGTCGGGTAACATTTTGGAATGTTTGTCATGTCTTCAGGTCTATTTGGATTATCTGTTGTTTGCTCTCCTATATCCCCTTGGACCCAATTATGAATGGGCTTTTGCCTCAATGTTGATCTTATCCTTGTTAATTAAGGAAGTGAATTGAATTCACTATGTCATTTTGGTTAAAACTAATGACTTAAGAACCTTTACTGAAACTGTCTATATTCTGTGAAGATCTTTGGATCCCTCTCCCCAGGTTAAGTCCTTTGTGAACACAGAGCCCTTTAACTCTAGGGAAGTAAGTTTGAACTTTAAGGATGTGCCATGTGTATTTGTTCTTAAATTCTGAGGCATTTAAGCTTAATTGACCCTTTTAGGCTAGAACAAAAAGTAGCGTGTATTACATTTCTTCTTCAAGAATTTGCCATTGGCGTTGCACAGAAGATCAGGACAAAAATAGCACAAATTAGAAGAAACTAAAATAACTCAGGATCAGTTGAATATAGTAGATAATGAGAAAACAGTTTATCTTCTGAAAATAAGAAAGAAGAAAATATATCTTTTTACATTGAAGACATTGTATTTCTCCATGCGGTCCAGTAATTTATCTAGAGGATAAAGAGCTCGGCTGGCGGCGTGCCAAGGAAGAAAATCCTTCTCCTCAGACAGGTATCTGATAATCTCCAGGGGAATATTCTGAGGCAAATAGCCAGCTCTGCACAGCCAAAAAAGTTAATGTTAATTATATGCAGAAAAGATACATGATGATGCAAAAATGAAGATTTTACTTATGCAAATAAAAGGCAGAAAGCAAGATTCATCACAGTATAAAGAAGCCATACTCAGTACTATAAAAATAACTCACTTTTAAAATATAGTCCTACTTAGGATGCCAATGTCCCTTAATACATACAGAGTTGGGGAGTTAAAAATTTGAATGAACACAAAAATATCAGAATGCATGTTTTTAAAAAGGAAAGAATTGTGGAATTTGAATAAATCAACTCTAGGTATTTTCCTTCACAGAAACATTTCAGCAGTCACAAGTAATTGAAAATAATTGATTACTGAAATGAAATTCTGGTTTCTCAACACATTCTCTTTACTTTTCATATAGCGCTGTATAAATGCTGTTTAATCCAGGTTGTTTTCAAAAGGATAATCAAATTAAAATAGCAATTTACAGTTTTGACTGTATCTATGTTATATTACCATACAAGCATTTTTCAAACCTTCCTGTTTAAAAAAATAAATGCTTTCTATAACACCTATGAAGATTAGAGTTAGATTTTAAGTCCAAATTACAAAAATGTTAAAGAAATAGACTCTTCCCGTTTATTATTTTCAATAGATGCTGTGTCACTGTGGGGACCAATGTCAGATTCTTTGGAAAATATGAAACTGTAGCTTTTTAAAGCTATCTCAACACATGCTGCCCACGTTTAAAGAGGGTATATCCAAAAGATGATCCAGAAAGAAGTGACTACATATAAAATCTACAGTAGATTGCATATAAAATCCTTGCAAATCAAAGCAATATAAATGACAATACACTATGTATTTTGCTGATTTTTTTTTTAACATTAATCAACTGAATGCAGACTTTTAACACAGGGGATAGGTAAATATGAAAGCAACCAAAGCCTGGTTATCTTCTTTACCTACATTTCATACCATTATTCTTTGTGGCATCACAAAATTAGATGGACCTTTTTATTTGTGTTTGGTAGAAGGTGGACAGGGAGAGAGCAAAGCCTTCTCTCATCTTCATTTCGAACAAGTTTGCCAGATTATTTAGTCTTTACTTGTGTGATAAGCAAAAACTACTCTAAAGGCAAATATTAACTTGCAGCTGTGTTTATAATGTTCATAATGAAAGCCAACTCTGAAGATTTTGGATTTAATAAATGAACGAGCATCACTCTGATGATTGTGGTTCACTCCTGGTATAAGATCAACCACAGTTAACGTCTGACATCAATAAGAATGATGAAAATAACCCCAAATTTCTACATTTCCATAAAATTTCCTAGAGTTTGTATGATTTGGACTCCATCTAGATTTGTGCCACTTTTCTTGTACAGTTTCCATTTTATACATCCTTGCAGAAACAGCATGAAATTAGGCTAAGGCAGCAACAATTAAATAAGAAACTTCATAGTTTTGCTAATGTAGCACCATAATAAAACAGTTAAATTTTGCTTACAAGGGTTTTAAAAGTAATGATTTGGTTTTTTTCCTTAAAAGTAACACAGCTTCCACAGTATTTCAGATTTCATAATTTGTTTCCCCTGAACTTTTAATTCTAGATATTCATTGGCATGGTGATCATAAATTTGCCTCCTCTAAAATTATGTAATCTCCATACCATGGATTATATAATTTTAGAGTTGAATAAGATTTATCTAGAAGCCATTATTCTTTTGTTGAGGAAACAAGAAAAATAAGGTATTAGAAAAAAAAGAACCTTTAGTATGTAGCTAATTTATTAGGGCCCTTCAAGTAAGTTTGGAAAATCAAAAAAGGTGTTTGGGTCTATTTTCTCACAGATTTAAACATACTACCTTATGTCAGTTATAATTTATTATGTTTCATTTCTTCTCTATAAACAGATGGACATCTTTCAATGACTTATGTTTTGTGAGAAATATAACTACAAATTTAAAAATATGACAAATAATGTTATGAAAAGAGACTTGGACCCAAGGAAGAGCATGAAACTGAGGACGAGCCTGGAACCATGAGTGCCTCCGGAACAATTAAACAAATTCATCTCTCCAAGCCCCACATTCCTTACCTGTGAAATAAGAGGGTTGAACTAGGAGATATCTTTTTTAGCTCCAAAACCCTTTTATTCTAACCTACTTATCTATAATTTAGCCTGCTGAAAAAATTATTACCACAATATGGGCATAATGTATTTGTTTAAAATTTTGAAAAAAAACCCTTATAATTTTTATATCCCCCACTCTTCAATTGTTTGATATGTTATGTACAAATCTTCTAGGAGTCAGAGCTTAGATCTAGGTTTTATAGGTCATCTGACACAGTGTTAGAAAATTAAAGCAAAGCAAGCCTAATAGATATTCCAAATAATGACAAGACAAGTAAAGAAAAGTATTCATTAAATGAAGAAATGGAGCAGGTTCTGTTTTGAGTGCTTATGCCAAAAATTGCTAACTGCTCACCAAAATCCACGTTCTCCTCTACTTCCTGGAATAGAGTATAATTCCTATTCCCTTGATAGTTATGTGTGGTCACGTGACTAAGCTCTAGCCTGTAGAATATAAGCATTCCTCACTGTCAAGGTCAGCCCATAGACATCTTTCATTGGCTCCTCCATGTTCTTTTTCCCCTAAAATGAATCTTCCAGGATGACCTTGTATTGAACTCTTGTATTGAACGTGTCAGAAACCCACCTGGGTCTCTGGATGACTGCATCCCCAAGTACCAGTTCTCACACCCAGTTCTGTTATGTGAGCAGGAAATACACTTCTATTGTTTTGATCCGAATATATGTTTGGGTCTATTTTTTTTTAAAGCAGTTAGCTTCTCTAATGCAGTCCTCAAATAGAATAAGAAACAGATTACACTCAAATTGACCTCATTTTGCGTTGTTACAAACATATGTAAGTAATCATCTACTATATAATCCAATATACTTGCATCTAGCCTACTAAATCAAAATATGTAGCTATACTCAATTGGATAAGAGGATAATCAGCTTCATTACAAAATTAAGACTTCTATGAGATAATGTTGGTGAATAAGTTACCTAGTTTAGATATGTGTTTGTGTAATTGGCTGGTAATGATATCTGTGATTACTACTACTGATAAAGTAATCAATATAGGGGAAGTGTGTAGAATCCCAGTGAATGGAACATGACATTAGCTCAAAGTAATCAGCCCAGAAGGGAGCACACTTAGGGGCCTGATGCTGAAATGCAGTTTCCTTAAATTTGCATCATCACAGGGAAATGTTGCTAAAAAATGGAGGGGGGGTGGAATTAGCAAATTTAAAGAATATGTCATGTATAACTAAATGTGTTTTATTAATCTTTTAGGAAGAAATTGTAGATGATATTTATCTTCTCTACTGTTGAGGTGGGGCTTGGCATAAGAAATGAGTTAGGAATCAAGAAAAGACAATGGAGAAGAGAAGCGAATGAGGAAAGTTCAAGAAATGTATAAAAGATTGCCTACTGCACCTATACAGTTCTTCCTCCCATCCCTGCCCCCCCAACACACATACCCTCCCCTCCTCCTTCTCTAATTTACGGGAGCTTGCAATGAAATATATTTTTAGGCATACAAGAGAATATTTTTATAAGAAGAAGATTAAAATCAGACTATATTAGCTGATGCTAAAGTGCACTGATCTTAGCTGGCTTTGTTTTCACCTAAGATCCAAAACTACTTTTTAAAAGCTGCTCTGAATTCCTGTGAATGTTAGCTCTTAAATCTACTATGATGGGTGGCTTGCACACAAATACCCTATTTTACCATGAATTTTCTTTAAAAGCCATTGGTTTCTGGGTGCTTGAAACTTAGGAAAAAATAAAAAGCAAAATCCTCAGACTTTTCAGAGCATCATACTCCAGTTTTCATTAACTGAATATTCATTTAAAGCCAATAAGCCTACTACATTATTTCACCCTATATGGAGAAGATACTTTAACTGTCCCTTAGGGCATAGATTTTCTTTTTTTTTTTTTTTTTTTCGGTACGCGGGCCTCTCACTGTTGTGGCCTTTCCTGATGTGGAGCACAGGCTCTGGACGCGCAGGCTCAGCGGCCATGGCTCACGGGCCCAGCCGCTCCGTGGCATGTGGGATCTTCCCTGACCGGGGCACGAACCCGTGTCCCCTGCATCGGCAGGCGGACTCTCAACCACTGCGCCACCAGGGAAACCCTAGGGCATAGATTTTTAAAGCAATTACTGAAATGCTTAATTAAGAAGTTTACTATTTTATCTATTTTTCTTTGTTATTCATTATTAAAAGACTTCAATGTGCTCTTTGTGGGAAGATCCTATGGTTGAAGATTGAAAATTCCTATGGTGGAAGATTGAAAGTTCCACTAGTCCTCGGAGTACCATAGAATAAAGAGGCAACTACACAGGAGAGTTATCTGTGTGAACCATGGGTCCATCTGGTCATTTCCTAGAGAAAATAAAGATATGATTCAGGCACTGGCAACTGTTGCCTGCAGCAGAGGCGAAAAGGAAGTTACAGTCGGCCCTCCACATCCACGGGTTCTATATCAGTGGATTCAACCAACTGTAGATAAAAAATATTTGGGATAAAAAATTCCAAAATTACAGAAAGTTCCAAAAGGCAAAACTTGAATTTGCTGCATACTGGCAAATACTTACATAATATTTACATTGTATTTGGTATTATAAGTATTAATCTAGAGATGATTTAAAGTATTCTAGATGATGTACGCAGGTTATATGCAAATACTATGCCATTTTATATAAGGGACCTGAGCACTGGAGGATTTTCGTATTTGTGGGGGTTCCTGAAACCAATCCCTGAAGGATACCAAGGGACAGCTATACTTACTTGCAGCCCCAGAAAATTACAAACATGAAGTTGTACAAAAAGGAGTCTCATAGTCCCTTGTCCTCCTGTTGCTTTTTTTTCCAGGAAGCCCTCTCCCAAAACTGACTTAGGCACCTATTTTCTGACCTCACATAACACCTTGATAACACCCCTATTCATAATAAATATCATGATATTAATCAGAATTTTATCATGATACTATCTTTCTCACTCACTGGACTTAGATCTGTAAGGAAATGAAGCACTCTTTTTACCCATCGTTTTATCCCCATAGCCTACTGCAGAATCTAGTTCAAAATAGGCACTCAATATTGTAAGTTCAAGATGGCAGAGTAGAAGGACATGCGGTCACTCTCTCTTGCGAGAGCACCAGAATCATAACTAACTGCTGAACAGTCATCAACAGGATGATGGAACTCACAAAAAAGATACCCTACAGGGCTTCCCTGGTGTGGCACATTGGTTGAGAATCTGCCTGCCAATTCAGGGGACACGGGTTCGAGCCCTGGTCTGGGAAGATCCCACATGCTGCGGAGCAACTAGGCCCATGAGCCACAACTACTGAGCCTGCGCATCTGGAGCTTGTGCTCCACAAGAGAGGCCGCAACAATGAGAGGCCCACGCACCGCGATGAAGAGTGGCCCCCGCTCGCCGCAACTGGAGAAAGCCCTCGCGCAGAAACGAAGACCCAAAACAGCCATAAATAAATAAATGAAATTAAAAAAAAAAAATACCCTACATTCAAAGACAAAGGAGAAGCCACAGCGAGATGGTAGGAGGGGCTCAATCACAATAAAATCAAACCCCGTAACTGCTGGGTGGGTGACTCACAAACTGGAGAACAATTATACCATGGAAGTCCACCCGCTGGAGTGAAGATTATGAGCCCCACGTCAGGCTTCCCAGCCTGGGGGTCTGACGGGGAGGAGGAATTCCCAGAGAATCAGACTTTGAAGGCTAGCAGGATTTGACTGCAGGACTTCAACAGGTCTGGGGCAAACAGAGACTCCACTCTTGGAGTGTGCGCATAAGGACCCAGGGGAAGGAGCAGTGACCCCATAGGAGACTGAACCAGACCTACTTGCTAGTGTTGGAGAGTCTCCTGCAGAGGTGGGGGGTGGCTGTGGCTCACCACAGGGACAAGGACCCTGGCAGCAGAAGTTTTGGGAAGTACTCCTTGGTGTGAGCCCTCCCAGAGTCTACCATTACCCACCAAAGGTCCTGTAGGCTCCAGTGCTGGGTCACCTCAAGCCAAATGATCAACAGGGAAGGAACTCAGCCCCACCCATCAGCACACAAGCAGATTAAAGTTTTACTGAGCTCTGCCCACCAGAGCAACAGCCAGCTCTACCCACAACCAGTCCCTCCCATCAGGAAGCTTGCACAAGCCTGTTAGATAGCCTCATCCACCAGAGGGCAGATAGCAGAAGCAGAAGAACTACAATACTGAAGTCTGCAGAAGGAAAACCACATTCACAGAAAGACAGACAAAATGAAAAGGCAGAGAACTACGTACCAAATGAAGGAACAAGATAAAACCCCAGAAAAACAACTAAATGAAGTGGAGAGAGGCAACCTTCCAGAAAAACATATTCAGAATAATGATGGTGAAAATGATCCAGGAGTTCAGAAAAAGAATGGAGGCAAATCGAGAAGATGCAAGAAATGTTTAACAAAGACCTAGAAGAATTTAAGAACAAACAAACAGAGATGAACAATACAATAACTGAAATAAAAAATACACTAGAAGGAATCAATAGCAGAATAACTGAGGCAGAAGAATCGATAAGTGACCTGGAAGACAGAATGGTGGAAATCACTGCCACAGAACAGAATAAAAAAAGAAGAATGAAAAGAAATGAAGACAACCTAAGAGACCTCTGGGACAACAGTAAACGCACCAACATTCCCATTATCGGGGTCCCAGAAGGAGAAGAGAGAGAGAAAGGAACTGAGAAAATATGTGAAGAGATTATAGTCGAAAACTTCCCTAATATGGGAAAGGAAATAGCCACCCAAGTCCAGGAAGCACAGAGTCCCAGGCAGGATAAACCCAAGAGAAACACACTGAGACACATAGTAATCAAACTGACAAAAATAAAAGACATGGAAAAATTATTAAAAGCAACAAGGGAATAACAACAAATAACATACAAGGGAACTCCCATAAGGTTAACAACTGATTTCTCAGCAGAAACTCTACAAGCCAGAAGGGAGTGGCAAGATATATTTAAAGTAATGAAAGGGAAGAACCTACAACCAAGATTACTCTACCCGGCAAGGATCTCATTCAGATTTGATGGAGAAATCAAAAGCTTTACAGACAAGCAAAAGCTAAGAGAATTCAGCACCACCAAACCAGCTCCACAAAAAATGCTAAAGGAACTTCTTTAAGTGGGAAACACAAGAGAAGAAAAGGACCTACAAAAGCAAACCCAAAACAATTAAGAAAATGGCAATAGGAATATATGTATCGATAATTACGTTAAATTTGAATGGATTAAATGCTCCAAACAAAACACACAGGCTCGCTGAATGGATACCAAAACAAGACCCATATATATGCTGTCTACAAGAGACCCACTTCAGACCTAGGGACACATTCAGACTGAAAGTGAGGGGATGGAAAAAGATATTCCATGCAAATGGAAATCAAAATAAAGCAGAAGTAGCAATACTCATATTAGATAAAATAGACTTTAAAATAAAGAATGTTACAAGAGACAAGGAAGGACACTACATAATGATCAAGGGATCAATCCAAGAAGAAGACATAATTATAAACATATATGCACCCAGCATAGGAGCACCTCAACACATAAGGCAAATGCTAACAGCTATAAAAGAGGAAATCGACAGTAACACAATAATAGTGAGGGACTTTGTAACACCTCACTTACACCAATGGACAGATCATCCAGACAGAAAATTAATAAGAAAACACAAGCTTTAAATGACACAATAGACCAGATAGATTTAATTGATATTTATAGGATATTCCTTCCAAAAACAGCAGATTACGCTTTCTTCTCAAGTGGACATGGAACATTCTCCAGGATAGATCACATCTTGAGTCACAAATCAAGCCTCAGTAAATTGAAGAAAACTGAAATCGTATCAAGCATCTTCTCCAACCACAACTCTAAGAGGTTAGAAATCAATTACAGGGAAAAAGACGTACAAAACACAAACACATGGAGGCTAAACAATACGTTACTAAAAAACCAAGAGGTCACTGAAGAAAACAAAGAGGAACTCAAAAAATACCTAGAAACAAATGACAATGGAAACACGACCTATCCAAAACCTATGGGATGCAGCAAAAGCAGTTCTAAGAGGGAAGTTAACAGTAATATAGTCCTACCTCAAGAAACAAGAAAAATCTCAAAGAAACAGTCTAACCTTACACCTAAAGGAACTAGAGAAAGAAGAACAAACAAAACCCAAAGTTAGTAGAAGGAAAGAAATCATAAAGATCAGAGCAAAAATAAATGAAATAGAAACAAAGAAAACAATAGCAAGGATCAATAAAACTAAAAGCTGGTTATTTGAGAAGATAAACAAAATTGATAAAACTTTAGCCAGACTCATCAAGAAAAAGGAGGAGAGGACTCAATAATATTAGAAATGGAAAACGAGAAGTTACAGCAGACACCACAGAAACACAAAGCATCATTAGAGATTACTACATGCAACTCTGTGCCAATAAAATGGACAACCTGGATGTAATGGACAAATTCTTAGGAAGGTATAACCTTCCAAGACTGAACCAGGAAGAAATAGAAAATATGAGCAGACCAGTCACAAGTAATGATATTGAAACTGTGATTAAAAATTTTCCAACAAACAAAATCCAGGACCAGATGGCTTCACAGGTGAATTCTATCAAACATTTAGACAAGAGCTAATACCCATCCTTCTCAAACTCTTCCAAAATATAGCAGAGGGAGGAACTCTCCCATACTCATCCTACGAGGCCATCACCCTGATAACAAAACCAGACAAATATATTACAAAAAAAGAAACTTACAGAGCAATATCACTGCTGAATATAGATACAAAAATCCTCAACAAAATGCTAGCAAACAGAATCCAACAACACATTAAAAGGATTATACACCATGATCAAGTGGGATTTATTCCAGGGATGCAAGGATTCTTCAATATATGCAAATCAATCAATGTGATACACCATATTAACAAATTGAAGAATAAAAACCATATGATCATCTTGATAGATGCAGAAAAAGCTTTTGACAAAATTCAACACCCATTTATGATAATCAATGAATCTGAAAGTGGGCACAGAGTGAACCTACCTTAACATAATAAAGGCCATATATGACAAACCCACAGCAAACATCCTTCTCAATGGTGAAGAACTGAAAGCATTTCCTCTAAGATCAGGAAGAAGACAAGGATGTCCAATCTCACCACTATTATTCAACATAGTTTTGGAAGTCTTAGCCACAGCAATCAGAGAAGAAAAAGAAATAAAAGGAACCCAAACTGGAAAAAAAGTAAAACTCTCACTGTTTGCAGATGACATGATACTATATATATAGATAATCCTAAAGGTGCCACCAGAAAACTACTAGAGCTAATCAATGAATTTGGTAAAGTAGGATACAAAATTAATGCACAGAAATCTCTTGCATTCCAATACACTAACAACGAAAGATAAATTAAGGAAACAATCCCATCCACCATTGTAACAAAAAGAATAAAATACCTAGGAATAAACCTACCTAAGGAGGTAAAACACCTGTACTCAGAAAACTATAAAACACTGATGAAAGAAATCTAAGATGACACAAACAGATGGAGAGATATACCATGTTATTGGATTGGAAGAATCAATATTGTGAAAATGACTATTCTACCCATAGCAATCTACAGATTCAATGCAATCCCTATCAAATTACCAGTGGCATTTTTTACAGAACTAGAATAAAAAATCTTAAAATTTGTATGGAGACACAAAAGACCCCGAATAGCCAAAGCAATTTTCAGGGAAAAAAACAAGAGCTGGAGGAATCAGACTCTCTGGCTTCATACTCTACTACAAAGCTATAGTAATCAAGACAATATGGTTCTGGCACAAAAACAGAAATATAGATCAATGGAATAGGTTAGAAAGCCCAGACATAAACCCATGCACCTATGGTCAACTAATCTATGACAAAGGAGGCAAAGATATACAATGGAGAAAAAACAGTCTCTTCAATAAGTGTTGCTGGGAAAAGTGGACAGCTACATGTAAAAGAATGAAATTAGAACACTCCCTAACACCACACACAAAAATAAATTCAAAATGGATTAAAGACCTAAATGTAAAACCAGGCACTATCAAACTCTTAGAGGAAAACACAGGAAGAACACTCTTTGACATAAATCATAGCAAGATCTTTTTTAAAACCACCTCCTAGAATAATGGAAATAAAAACAAAAATAAACAAATGGGACCCAGTGAAACTTAAAAGCTTTTGCACAGCAAAGGAAACTATAAACAAGATGAAAAGACAGCCCTCAGCGTGGGAGAAAATATTTGCAAACGAATCAACGGACAAAGGATTAATCTCCAAAATATATAAATAGCTCATGCAGCTCAATATCAAAAAAACAAACAACCCAATCCAAAAATGGGCAGAAGACCTAAATAGACATTTCTCCAAAGAAGACGTACAGATGGCCAAGAAACACATGAAAGGATGCTCAACATCACTAATTATTAGATACATGCAGATCAAAACTACAGTGAGGTATCACCTCACACCAGCTAGAATGGGCATCATCAGAAAATCTACAAAAAACAAATGCTGGAGAGGGTGTGGAGAAAGGGAACCCTCTTGCACTGTTGGTGGGAATGTAAATTGATACAGCCACTATGGAGAACAGTATGGAGGTTCCTTAAAAAACTACACATAGAACTACCATACGACCCAGCAATCCCCACTACTGGGCATATACCCTTAAAAAAACATAATTCAAAAAGACACATGCACCCCAATGTTCACTGCAGTGCTATTTACAATAGCCAGGTCATAGAACCTAAGTGCCCATCAACAGATGAATGGATAAAGAAGATGTGTTACATATATACAATGGAATATCACTCAGCCATAAAAAGGAACGAAATTCGGTCATTTGTAGAGACATGGATGGACCTAGAGACTGTCATACAGAGTGAAGTAAGTCAGAAAGAGGAAAAAAATATCGTATATTAATGTATATATGTGGAATCTAGAAAAATGGTAGAGATGAACCAATTTGCAAGGCAGAAATAGAGACATGGGGGGGAAGGTGGGATGAATTGGGAGGTTGGGATTGACATATATGCACTAATATGTATAAAATCAAAAACTAATAAGAACTTGCTGTATAAAAAGATAATTATAAAATTTTAAAAATAGGCACTCAATAGATGTTCCTCAAAACTAAATTAAATTATGGTAATAATGTCAGTTCTTAAAAATAAGCACATTTTACAAATATATTAAAACTTAAACAGAACCATATTTTTTAAATTAAGAATTTTCCAACGTTAAACAATACCAGCAGGATGGAAAAATTCTATTGGAGTGATCTTTGTAGTATTTTTGCTCATCTTGTTTATTAATGATACACATGATAGAAGACAAGAAGGCCATGGCTAACTAGCCAATAGCTTTGAATAAGTTAGCCTATAATAAAGTAAAATAGCTTTATAGCCAGTGAGAAAGCAGAGGCATTATACAACATCTCTATTCTTTTTTTCTCTGATTAATAAATAACTCTGCTACTCTCCTTTATGTGTTATTTTATACCATGCATTTAAATAAATTGAGGGAGGGCTTGGAAATCTCTTTATCCTGGTCAGTAAATTGACAAGAGTGAATTACATGATCTCTAAGTTCCCTCCTTCTGTCAACATTTAATAATTAAAAATAAAGCATCGGGCTTCCCTGGTGGCGCAGTGGTTGGGGGTCCGCCTGCCGATGAGGGGGACACGGGTTCGTGCCCCGGTCCGGGAAGATCCCACATGCAGCGGAGCAGGTGGGCCCGTGAGCCATGACCTGTGCGTCCGGAGCCTGTGCTCCACAACGGGAGAGGCCACAACAGTGAGAGGCCCGCGTACCGCAAAAAAAAAAATAAATAAAGCATCCAGAAATAATTTTTGTAACTTGTATAGTTCCACTACCACCACCACAACCATCCTTTTTTCTCCACACACAAACTTGTTTCTTCATTTACCAACATAATTTCTCAAGAAATCAGCCATGATCTAAATTCAGAGTGTCCTCTAGGCACTCAGTAATGTTAAGAAGCAAAGTCAATGTTTGGCCTTTAGTTGGAGAAGTCAACAGATGTTAGCTATTTTCCTCAAAAATGAAAAAGTCCTTAGCTTTACAACCAAAGTCAACTAATTTATTTAATTTTATTTTTTAGAAAACTATCAATTAGTATAAGCTATACTATATTGAGGAATGACTGTATTCCGCCTACAGTGCGTTGTTATGGAATGACATGTTTGTTTCAGTTTATTATCCTTACAAGCTTCAAGATCAGTACTATTACGCCTTTTTTTTTTTAAGATAAAGAAGCTAAAGTTTACAGAAGAGAAGCACCTTGCTGAGCTCTCCCGGCTCATAAGTGGTAGGGATGGAATTCAAAGCCAGGACTGACAAGAAAGCTCCCCCTGGTTCCCCTGCATGAGTCTGCCTCCCCAAATCCCATTTGAAATAGGTTAAAGGCTTTCTTTCTCCCTTTCTTTAACATCTGTTTACATGTCATGATCACAGCACTCATCACCCTTAGACCAGAAGCGCAAATAAATAGCTAATAAAATCTCAGGGCTATGAAGGGAAATTAAGCAATATTAGGGAAAGGAGATTTATGGGGGAACAATTTAAATCGGGTGTTTAGGGAAAGGCCTCCCTGAAGACACCTGCATGAAGTGAGAGAACAGGCTGAGTGAATCTGGCAGGAGGCGAATTCTGATTGAGGAAACAGCAAGTTCAAAAGTCCTGAGACAGGAACAAATTTGGGATCTTGAAAGATAATAAAAGGGACTTTGTGGCTAAAGTGGAATAAGCCTGAGACAAAGAGTAGGGCCTGAGGTTGCAGAGGTTGGTGGTGCTAGATCATGAAGGCTCTAAATAATAAGGGCTTCAGGTCATTTTTCTACAGGTGATGGGAAGCCACCAAAAGTTTTTGAGCTGGGAAATGACATGATCTGATTTATATTCTAAAAGGGTGACTCTAGCTGGAAGAGAGAGCAAACTCAAATTGCCACATGGTCTTCCAAGATGAGAATGAAGTGAAATATGATTTTCCAGTTGATCTTCTCTCTCTTACTGTATAGACTATGCTTATGAGAAATATATAACCTCTTGAGTGAAATCGATGACATGAAAACAGACATAATGCTTTGTTTTGTTTTGTTTTTAAGGCAGGCTATGCATGCGATTTGTTTTAGAAACAGTTTCTTATGCAGGTATCAGAAAAAAAAATTCCAAAAGCTTATCCATGCATTATTTGTTGTTGCTCAATTGCTAAAAACAGCATCAGATGATATGGGAAGGTTATGGAGAAATCATTTAAACAATGAACACATTTTAAAAGAATATATAGTGTATATACAGGAAGCTGTATATTCCATTTTGAGTTAATTAGAAGATTTATTCCAGAATTTAAATACAGAAAATAGCCTGAAAGAACACCAGAAAAATTATCCACGTAGCTTATAATTTCCATGGAAAATACAATGCTTAGAGTTGGTATGGAATTCTACTTTCTGGGCAGTGAAATTTTCCAATGCTCTACAGAGCCACATGGGAGTAGAACAAATAAAAACTACAGCATGACTTTGCAGAATTTGAGTTTACTGACATCAGGATATCAAATCATTAACCTAAAGGTCCATAAATCAGTGGAGCTTCTAACTTTCTATAAGCCTGCTTTTTTAGAGAAATGTGTGAATAACAGGAAACTAGGAAAGAGAAAAACATCACTCAAACCAAGTCACCTAAAAATAACTGGGTATATCTCCTCTTGTCTAATATTTATGTCAAAGTTTTGTCTTTTATATAGATTTTATTACATTGTATGTAAGTTTATATATTTAACTTAAAGTAATTTTCCATATTATTAGGAATTCTTCGTAATTACTTTCAAATTAGTTCTAAGAATATTCTGTTGGGAAGATAAGTGTAGTTCGCCATTGTTGAGTATTTTGGGTGTATACATTTTTCATATCTTAAGTAACAGACCTATGAACATCTTTGTGCACAATGCTTTGACATATTCTAGATGATTTTCTTTGGATGGAACACCCAAATTCGAATTCTCATGTTACTAGTTATAACATATTGTGGTTCCTGGCAAATCTGAGTTCATGTTTTCAGGCATCATCAATCAGCCACAGGTCTCAGACAAAGGAAAAAAAGGCAGTCACTGTGGTGGCCAACACAGAGTCAGCACTCCCTATGTGCCAGTCCCTATGCCAAGTGCTACACATACATTATGTTATTAGAGCCTCATGACAATCTTCTGAGATTAGCAACATTACTATCCTCATCATACAGATCAAAACTGAGGCTCAAGGGGCTTCCCTGGTGGCGCAGTGGTTGAGAGTCCGCCTGCCGATGCAGGGGACACGGGTTCATGCCCTGGTCCAGGAAGATCCCACACGCCGCGGAGCGGCTGGGCCCGTGAGCCATGGCCGCTGAGCCTGCGCGTCCGGAGCCTGTGCTCCGCAACGGGAGAGGCCACAACAGTGAGAGGCCCAAAACAAACAAAAAAAACAACAACTGAGGCTCAAAAAGGTTACTCAACCTCTCCATGGTCATACTGCAAATAAGGATGTTGCTGTTATTTGAATCCAATCTTCCTGCTCCGAGCCCGTGACATTCTTAACCACTATTCCGAAAGGCCTAGGAAGTAATTTTTTTATTCTTTTTCCCATCTTCTAGTTAAAAAAATGAGGATAGGAATAAGGGGGAAATCAAGTGGGAGTAATCTCCGGGGGCCTTATGAAGAAAAAATAATATAAGAGAACAGATGTAGAAGGAGAGACTGATTTGGTCCATGACAGTGACTTTGAAATGGAGGCCTTAGTGGACTCATTGTAGATATAGCTTTTAGACTTTGGTCATTTGTGTCTCTTTTGCCAAAACCACTTTCTTCACCGCTGCCCCCCCATTCCCTGGGCCTCTTCATTATCAAGTCTAATCTCCGTAAGGCAAGGAACATCCACAGTTCAGAATGGCCTGGAGAGGCTAACCAGTTAGGAGCAACATACCTACCATGAAGAGCATGCATTACAACAACACTTTGCTTTCAGAAATACTGTTGACAGAGGTAAAAACGACAGAGCACTAGAATGTGTTCTGAAAAAGAAAAGGAGAGGTAATCACATAAAATTACAGTCTTTAATTTAAATAAGAGGAAATGCTTCAAACAACAGAAGATGTTTTCCATCTCAAGGTCTTATGGGAAAGGAACAAATTAAGGGTATGGAAAGTGATTTGGGGTCCTAAACTCAGGCTTAGAAGGAAGAGCAAAGGACTTGGATAAAATCATATGAAGCACTGGAGAAATCGCTTCCTGGACAGAACTGTAGGGCACCTCCTGGGCCTGGATAGCCCACCTCAGTAAAATCTCAACAAGAAATCTCAAAATCAAGGCAATCCCACCCCCAGGGTATCCACAGAGGTAGTGCTACATACATGCGGCCACTATAATTCCCTATGTAATTTTCTAAATGTACAGCTAAGGTCTAAATTTTGTACTGACACGAAATTAAGCAAGAAAGTACAGTCCAAAAAGTGGAGGCATTTTGAAAACAAAACAAAACACTTCCGAGATTGTAATCTAGTCATGCACAAGACAGTGATGACTCAGTTGGGAAGATTTTTAGAAGAGGCACCTAAAGTGAAATCTAACTGATATCTAAAGGGAATCTAACAAGAGCGAAGTGATAGCATCCCATTTAACCCGGGCTCTGCAGCCAACTTGAAGAAGCTCCTGACCAATGTTAGACATTCTGAGTATCAACAGGAATAAAAACGGCAATGGATTTAAACTTATCAAATATACTTAAATCCATGGGTCAAAATGATACTTAACCCAAAACAAAACAAAACAAAATAACTGGTCACTACATAGAGAACTGGCTCATTATGCCAGAGAACTGGCTCATTATTTCTGATGCTGAAAAATGCAAGGAAACAATCAAGCATTTATCCCGTCTCTCCTTAAGAACTGTATCACTGGGTCACCAAATAGTAAATGAGAGCAAGTTTCTCTTTGAAAAGCTATTTCTTTTATAAACGGAAAAGGATTGAATGAATCACCATTTGCAAGCTCTAGTGACAATAGATTTAGGCACTGAACAGAAATAGCTGCAAATATCATAAAAAGAGAGACTACTCTTTATGTGTTCATACATATAGAGTCAACTCTGAAGCTAACTTGCTAAAAGGCCTTAAATTAAGCCTGTAGACTTGATTACCAATTTATAGGTGATAGAGAAGACAGAGGAACACATGAAAATGCAGAGTGGGGATGCAATCAGCAAAATCCAAGCTGTGGGAAATCATACAGGACAAACAACATCATTCTTTACCAAATAATTTGGAAAGAAATTTTTTTAATGGTGAAGAAGAAAACCAATAGTTTAAAAGTGATCGAAAAACACATCAACCAACCACAGTGCAGTAGTATCATTTGAACCCTAATTCAAACAAACTGTAAAAAAAAAAAAAAAAGTGACATTTATGAGACAACTGGAAATTTGAACACCAAATAACATTTTTTGATTTTTTTTTTTTTTTTTTTTTTTTTTTTTTTGGCCGCACTATGCAGCTTAGGGGAATCTCAGTTCCCTGGCCAGGGACTGAACCCGGGTCATGGCAGTGAAAGCCTGGGATCCTAACCACTAGACCACCAGGGAACTCCCCTGAATATTTGATATTATTGAGGAAATACTAATTTTAGGTCATCATGTTTAATAATGTCATTTTTTAGATACACATAGTGAAGATTTTTTTTTGAAGAAATGATTTGATATCTAGAATTTACTTCAAAATAGTATGAAAGTTTGGTTGGGGACATGAATGAAATAAGACTGACCATGAGTTAATAATTGCTGATGCAGAGCAATGGATACAGGGACTTTGGTACATAGCTCTAGAGGTTTTTTTATATATTTGAAATTCTTCATAATAAGTAGTTAAAAAACTGAAGCAGGGACTAAGTTTTATTTATCTTTGTATCCCCAGCATGCATCATAAAACCTTCACATTGCAAATGCTTAAAAATATTTGCTGAATAATAAACTTCAAGGAAGGCAACATTTTTAGTCTCGGTTTCCTTCTTTACAAATGGGAGAAATGGTGTTTACCTCCCAGGGTCATTGAGAGAAGAGAAATGGATAGGTAGTTTGTAAACCATAAAGTGTCACACAAATGTGGAGAGCCCTAAGGCTGAAGAACCAGAACTAGAATTCAGCAACCACATGTTCTGCACTTGTATTCTGACCTTGATTTGTTCCTTACACAGAGCCACTAAACTCATGAACTCATGGATAGATCCCAGCACATTCATTTTCCCCTTAGGAACAAAGTACCAAACGGTAGTGTAATTGCCAAGGGAAAGTTATTACTCTGTTCTGAATTATTTCCTTCATAAATCCCAAACCAGTCAAACAGGCTCTGTCACAAAAATGACAGGGTTGCTGTACAGTGATGAGAATCACACATATGACTGCTCCATAAATCTGTGAGTATCCCAACCCTCCAAAGTCATTCTGAATCGTGTGTTTAAATCAGAAGTGGGAAGCCAGGCTGGCAGCCTGTTGGTCAACATTGTGGGGACAATGAAAATGAGGTGATTTACTCAGCTATCAGCTATAGAAATATCCCATCATCTGTCTTATGTAGATTGTACAACATGTGACAAGCATTTTGTTTTTCATTAAACATTTTCTGTTGCATCAAAGGAAAAAAAGTCTTTTCATTTGGTAATGATAACAATCATCCACATTTCTCTTAAATTCAATCATAGCTGCTACTAGCATGTCAAAAAGACAATTTCAAGCAACAACAGTGAATGAGAGAAAAGGGAGAGAGAAGGACACACCTTCTGCTCATGCCATGCATTTTCTCCTTCTCTAATCTTAGTAAAAGATATTCATCTTATGGAGAAATGAAGTATCTAATCTAATCCTTTATGATTTAAAGTGATATTTTCCTGCCTCTCATAATATTATACCCTATTCCAAATTAGAGTTTAAAGCCACTCAATGCCATTGCAGATGAAATGTGGAAGGTAAAAATACCTTTTACTACCAATGAGATAGAAAAAAGGACTTCTACTCTATAATTCATTGTATAGAAAAAAGGATTAATACCTTGAAAAAGATAGTTGTGCCCCCTTGAAATCACCTTTTGGGGAAGCAGGCACGTTAGTGAGATTTTTGATAATTTGTTTCCATCGTAAGAATGCTAAATGATAATTTAAAGTAAGGACAAAGCTAAACAAACTTGCTGAGCCACAAAGAGTACAAAGTCAATGGGTAGAAAGAGTATAAACAGTGTAAACTGTTAAGAGCATAAACAGTATAAACTAAAGAAACTATGCTATCAATTTATTTGAGAATTCGTACCAAAAGGAATTTTAGATTTGAGACATTTTCAATTCTTGGAATTTAAGCACGTTGAAATACTTTTGAAATCATCTAACAACTATATAACAGGTAATTTTTATCCTTTGGGACACTAACTTGTAGACAATTTATAAGACCTCCAGAGACAGAAGTTAGGGGGGGGAAGTAGCTTCCTCTAATAGCTACATAGCTGTCCTGTCAATTTTAGCTTTAACTTCCAGTGTCACAAAATTCTGAAGATATACTATTTACATAGAAACATTTAATTAATCTGGATCCCCAACTCAGAAATATGTGACCTTAACCTTTCCTTGATTTTCTTTAATGTTGAAGATGTTCAAAAAAAACTTAGGAAAAGTAATGATAACGATGTTCTAACTCCTTAATGATGATTAGCAATCAGAGGACATTAATGGTATAGATTTACTGTGTTCTAACAATGACACTCATTAATTTTAATAACAGTCCTATAGTTAAGTCCTTGCTTACTGTCTGAAAATTTACCCCTCATTATCACTTGTAGGAAGTAATTTTTAAAAGTTGAAGCATTAGTGAAAATACAAACAATACCAAAAAGTGCTAGCTAATTCAGAACAAGTATATATATTTACATTATCTTAAAATATTATTATATATACCTTTTTTACAAGAATAATATGTTTTAAATGTTTTCTATTCTACTAAAATGTTTTCAATTTCCAACATTACTGAAATTGAAAGTGATATATAATTGTAAAAATTAGAAATATTTCTCCAGTAAAAGAACCACTCTTTTGAGAAGATAATTCCGGAATCTTAATTTAATAAAACTCATTATCATTATTATTAATTTTTTTTTTCTTTTTTTTGCAGTACGCGGGCCTCTCACTGTTGTGGCCTCTCCCGTTGCGGAGCACAGGCTCCGGACACGCAGGCTCAACGGCCATGGCTCACGGGCCCAGCTGCTCTGCGGCATGTGGGATCTTCCCAGACCGGGGCACGCACCCGTGTCCCCTGCATCGGCAGGCAGACTCTCAACCACTGCGCCACCAGGGAAGCCCCATTATTATTTAATGTGCAATTATAGTACAATAATAATTTTCATGAGAATCACATATTTAATATTAAAAAGTAAAAATTTAGGAGAAAGAAATGACAAAGGGTCAAAATCTTTTAAAAAACTTAGAGAGTTTTAGAAAAATAACAGAAAACTAGGACACTCCATATGACTAAAACACTCTTTAAAAACTTACACTTGCTACTCTTTCTTTCAAAGTAACTATCTTAAAAGAATTTTTTCTATGGATTTATCCATAGTTAAATCTGTATCCACTGAGTCCCTGATAAGGAAAAATAAGAAAATCATGAGACTTACACTTTCTAACTTTTATGCCCCTTCTAGATTTTTACCAGCTGAATTATTTCTAAATTTTCTTGGTTTAAAGATTTGTCTCTATTGTGTAACCTTAATTTCCTTGTTTCCTTTGTTCCATGTACAAGTGGATTCAAGACTTACCACCACTCCTTTGCATTCAAAGGTTAACTTGACTACGTAAAAGACTTTGTATTCTATCCACTGAAATATACTTTACTTACAGAAATCTGAGCCAGTCTGAATTTTCCACTTTCTAGGTAACCTGTTCTGTTTAATTTTTAAAGCCTAAGGTATTCATCAAAATGTCTTAATATTAATCGCTCTGTGTAAGTTTTTTCCTTAAACACAGGGTTCCCTTTTGATCTACATGTTCACTTCTTTATTGTAAGAAAGTTTACTCTTCCTATGCTTTCAATTTTTTTTATTTGCTTGCTTCTTTTTCATAAATATTAAGTGCACACACCACACACACATATACCAACATACAAACATACTGCATGTCTCTTGTTTACATTAACATTTTCATTGTTTTTTCCATTTCATTTATCTAAATTATCTCCAGTTTATTCTCCATGTCGTCCCTGACTATGTTTTCCCCTGTGTCTATGTAATTTTTCCTGCTTCTAATATAGCTTTCTTTCTTGTAATGCCAGATCACTTTTATTCTTTTTGTTGCCTTATCTTTTTCTGTTTTCTTTAAACCCTTGTCTCAAAAGAAACCACGTCTTTATTTTCATTCTTGGAAATCACATAGATGAGCATATGTGAATTTTTTGCTTGATGTTTTAGTCCTTCAGTTGTTACTATGATTCTTAACTATCTTTCCTATGGTATCTTTCCACAGTTTTATGGCTTTCAGGATGGTATATGTTTGAATTTCACTCATATTTGAAAAGGGTAGTCCTATCTAACAAGTAGTTGCTGATGGGTTGTGGCTAAAGAGCAATCATACTGAATAGGCTGGGACAGTAGCAGTTTACATTTAGTGGTGTTGCTATTTCAGACCTGGTTCTAATCAAATCAGTGGTTCCATCTGTTTAGGGGTATATTTCTGCTTGTTATTTCAGACCTGGTTCTAATCAAATCAGTGGTTCCATCTGTTTAGGGGTATATTTCTGCTCCATAGTCTCTTTCAGAATATGCTGGAGAGCTGTGTGATTCATAGTTCATCCTTGCATATGGAAGGTTCTTGTTGTGGAGATTTAGCATTTAATTGTCTCTCTCCAGCTGTCTCAATTAATGTTGCCAAGCCAACTGCCATATATATTTCTTCCCCACCCCACTATTTCTGGCCCCTGCTTCCTGCAAAAAGTGGGAGTTTGCATGTCTTCTCTTTAAGGCCTGAATTTGTTTCCTGCTCTTCCATGTAGAGAAAGATTCGGCAATGTAACCCATCATGCCTCCAGATTCCATTATTCCAAATAAGACCATCCCTTCATGGATGTGCCTTTCATTTTTAAGATTTCTGTGTCCCATAGACGGTCTGTAAATACTTTCATCCATTTTCAGAATCCTTCTGTATTTGGGCCCATAATTCAGTGTATTTGTCAATTGTTCTTTATTTTTTTTCTTCCTTTTTTTGGTTATTGGCAGTTGGTGTTGGGGAAGCAGGGAAGTAGAAATACATATATTTTATTTCCTTCAACTGAACATTTTTTTAAACAAAAGCATAATAAACAAACAAAAACTGGTCCTGTTAATCTGGGTCTTGAGAATGTTGTGTTGAAGCCAGTGTTCTCATGTATTTCTGGTAGCATATTCAATTGGTATCTGTTGATTATTCAGCTTGCTCTTGACCAAATCAATTTCTTTTTTCATCCTGAGGACACAACCAGATTTTCTTTACCTGATTCCCTCTCAGTTAGGTATTACCATGTAATTGATTTCTACCAAAAGAGAGTGAGCATATCCAGACTGGCATTTTAAAGCTTATTGTATGTTTCTCCATGCCCTGTCCCATTCCGTCTTGCTGAAATAGAGCCAAACCCAAGTTCACCAATGGGCTGTTTTTTAAGGATAACAACCCTTGGTCTACTTGATAGTAAGTCATTTCAAATAGGAATATAACTCAGGAGATGAGCTTAAATCCAGTTCTCCTGTTGAAGGCTGAAGAACACAAGATAATCCCCAATATGTCAAAGAGATACAAAGAATCTGAGAACTAAGTCTCAAAAATATTGTGGGAGTGGGTATGCCTAAAAAAAAAAAAAGAAGGTTACTAAGGTTTTAAGGGGGTTCTGTTTCCAAAGATGATATAATCTTAGACTAAAAGCATGTGTAACTATTTAAGACTTGAAACAACCCTTAGGCACTCAACCTTCTACAGGCTTGGAAGTGGAACGATAAAACTGTGTGGTGCCCAAGGAAACAACTATGTGCCCACGACTCACGTCACATATGTTCATGGAGGATGATGGAAAAGGAAGAGTCTCTCAAAGGGCAGATCCAGACTACTAGGAAAAACTGACCAGGAAGCTATGCTCAAAAAGCAAAATCAGAATTATTTAATCAAGAAACTTTGTCCATCACCAAGAGTTCTTCTCAATGGCTCCTATTTTTCCATTTTTCCCTCTCTTGAATGGCAGATTTTATTCTGTCCCAGCCCCACCACTGAGAATCAGTTGTGTGAGAGACAATCAACTTATTATTTCCTCGGATTTTTTTTTATTTTGTAGAGATCTGTCCTTCACTTGGAGATACTGGGCTTGGAGCTGGTTTGTATTCAAAAGATTAAATTTCAGAAGGTATCATTTGAATTCCCCATTTGCTGACCAAGAATATAAAGCAAACAAAAAATCAGCATTTCATTTATTAAAAAGGAAACAAAATAGATGGCAATCCCATCTATCAGGAATTTTTCTCTGGTATCAGGTAAAGTTTTCTTGAAGATTTTCCAATGTAAAGAAGCAGTGTAGGAATTTAGTTGAAACATTTGGAAAACAAAAGTGGCTGAAGACCATGTTGATTCTAGTTAAATATAGAGATATGGTCACTGATGTTAAGCTCTGGTAATTAATAATTGGAAATCAACCAATGTGTTTTCCACTGCATGCTAGGTATATTACACAATCCATTTGTGGAGGCAAAAGGTGGTTAAGTATACTTAATTTTGCTTGTACAATTAAATAATTATTACTTGGTAATTTTCTGAGGTAAATAGTGTTTTTAAGAAGACTGTATTTCAAGAACAAGAAGAGATTAGAACAGTTTTTCTCTCCTTTACCTCCCCAGTTGAGGCATGTAGATTAGGAAGAATAGCATACTAGTTGTTTTAAATAAGCCTTTTTTATAACTTCTATTTTAAAATATATGTTTAAAAGTCCCATATAACTTATATTTTAGAATATACACACATAGACACACACACCCTTCTCTTACTTTTCCTAAAGTACAAACTGCTATTGACTCATGAATAAAATGTAAAAAGGACCCCCCAAAATTGTTAATAGTTAAAAATGAGGGCTTCCCTGGTGGCGCAGAGACTGAGAGTCCGCCTGCCGATGCAGGGGACACGGGTTCGTGCCCCGGTCCGGGAGGATCCCACATGCCGCGGAGCGGCTAGGCCCGTGAGCCATGGCCGCTGAGCCTGCGCGTCTGGAGCCTGTGCTCCGCAGCGGGAGAGGCCACAAGAGTGAGAGGCCCGCGTACCGCAAAAAAAAAAAAAAAAAATGAAATGTATGCACTGTAATATTCTAAACATGGATCCAACGATAAGAAACGATCTCAAGTTCAATGAGGCCTGATGGAGAGAAACATCTGTATTTCCATGTATCAGTACGTTCCCACATAGCAGTGTATAACTAGAGACACATTATATGCTCCAGAGTGACAGATTTTTACTTTCCTATAGTGCTGCCCCATTAGTGACATAATCAGATAAATATGGTTTAAAACTGGATCACATAAAAAGTGAAACTGGTTGGCAAAGGGAACATTTCTAAATGGCTTTTCTGTATTCGCAGGTAACGGTAACTTGGTGAAGCCAGAATTTGGACATTCTTTTTCTACCTAGAGATTTGAAATCTGAGCATGCCTCTCAATCCAAAATTGGGAGCAAATTTTCATAATGGCAAGAAATTACTTTTTAAATTTAAATTTCACATTACTTTTTAAATTTAAATTTCACAAAGATGCTACCACGTTAACTTTTCCATTTTGATTTCTTCACGTTTGTCTTCCTCTTCTACGTGGATCTATTGCAGTCACTTTATTTTGAGATCTCTCTGAAGATTATCCTGAAATACCATCTACTGCTAACATGTTTGAGATCTATTACCATATAATGGTGGACACAAGTGTCATGATATTACATGTGTGATGTTACTTGTTTCCTCCTTCCAGATGTTTTTCAAAGATCACCCGAAATTCTCAAATGCCGCATCTTCCATGAAGCATTAGGAGATTGTGAGTATACCATCCAAAAGTGATCCCTCTTCCCTTAAAAACACTGTGCCCTTAAACCAGCTAACATTTATATTAGATAAGCATTAAATCCTTTAGACCTTAATGCATTACACTAGATAAAATTTTCCATTAGATAATTGTGAGATTATAATCCCCCTCTAAATTCTAAGGCATTTGAGAACATGCTGTTAAATTTTGTACTTCATGTGTTTAATATATGTAGTCCATTGTGTTTAATATAGTGCCCTTTTACAGCAGATTCCTCATAAACATCTGCTTAGTGAACAAATGAAACACACATATTTCTAACAACTACTACTTGATAAAAAATTAATTTTGTTGTGAATGTTGTTTTTAAGAGATTCCTTGCTGCTGTCATCACGAAGCTGCATTTATCCAGATATATTTGCACCTCTTTGATCTCCTTAATTATCAAAACTACTAAATTTAATATTAACATTCAACCATGATATTTAAAATTACATGCTTCATATTGGAAGAATTATTCTAAATTACAGTAGTATTTTTTCTCAAAAGAAAGCTAAGAAAGAGAATGTTATAGACAAAGACAAATTAAGATGAAAACTGAGTCAACAACTTCAACAAACTACATTCACATTAAAACTTGGGTATACATTTTATACTTCAGTACAGTGGTATGCATTTCTAATAAAATATATCCTGAATAATTTGTTTTAAATTGAGGTAAAACTAACGTAAAAACCTATCCTGGATTAACTACTTTTCTAGCCCTAAAGTCTCAACTCAATAGCATATGTCTCTTGAATGTCATGACAGATCCCAGTCTGTTATGGAATGTCATATAATAACAGAAAATATTGATTGAGCGCTTATTGGAACTGGAGCTACATAGAACTTTTATTTAATTACATGATCTCACTTAATATTCACACTAAAACTCTGATGTGGATACTCTTTTATCCACATTTTGTAATTGAGGAAACTAAGGCTAAAAGTCAGTAACTTGCTCAAGGTTACATTTTTTGTTGCAGCTGGGACTAATATCTATATTTAATTCTGCAGTCAATGATCTTAACCGCTATAATTTTCTAAACAAAATTAGAGGAGAGAGCAATTATTTTTTTAAAAATAATTATTTCTTAAACTTATTTTGGTCTAGAGAATAGAATAATATAAAAACTGAAATTAATAATATCACTTTTAAAATTAGCCATGCTAGAAATACTCTCATATTATTCTTGGGAGAAATTTGCCAATATTTATGAGCAACTTAACAATCTGTTTCAATGATTTTAACCATGGACTCAAAAATTGAAGTTCCAAAACTATATCTTAGTAAACAGTAAATAAATAATAAAACTGCATGCACAAATATATTTGTCAGAATTATTCATAAGTGAAAGTTTGAAAGCATTCTTAATTTCCAATAATATAAATATTTTAAGTTAGTTACGGTATATATAACCATAAAAAAGAATATTAGAGAGCATTTCAAAATTATTAAGATAGGGAAATAAAATGCATAAGCATAAAGATTGAAAAGGAAGAAATAAAACTATAGGTATATCCAGGTGACATTACAATGTTTGTAGAAAACCTTTAAAGGAAACTATTAAATAGCTATAAGAAATAATAATGAAACTTGTCAAGGTTGCAGAACATAAGGTCAATATACAGAATTCTTATACCTCAATAATAAAACAACTCAATTTTTTTAAATGGACAAAA
This sequence comes from Neophocaena asiaeorientalis asiaeorientalis, assembly GCF_003031525.2. Lineage (NCBI taxonomy): Eukaryota > Metazoa > Chordata > Mammalia > Artiodactyla > Phocoenidae > Neophocaena > Neophocaena asiaeorientalis. The sequence continues at coordinate 10,536,645 of NW_020185339.1, forward strand.
GATTTGAACAGATATTTCACAAAAGAAGATACAGAGATGAAAAGTAAGTGCATGAAAAGATTCTCAACATCCTTGATCACTAAAGAAGTGCAAACTAAATCAATAATAAGATAAATTCCACACACAATATAATGGCTAATGTTAAAAAGACTGGCAATACTAAGTGTTGGTGAGAATGCAAAGCAAATGAAACTGTCATGTATTGCTTGTTGGAATGCAAAGTGGTCCAGTCACTTTGGAAAACAATAGGGTAGTATCTAATAATCTTGCCAGACAACCCAGCAAGTCCACTCCTTGGTATTTATTAAGAGAAAGGGAAACATAATCACATGAAGATGTTTATGCAAATATTCATAGCAGCATTATTCATAATAAACTAAAACTGGAAGCAACCCAAATGTTTAAAAAATATAAATGTCTGTTTTTTCTAGCTATTACTGCTTAACGAGTAACTATTTTCCAGGAAAACATCTGTAAGGGTCTGTATCTCTGGCACACAAACCTCTGCCATCCAGGAGGCTACCAAGGTGCCCCGGGGCATCTCTTGTTCCTCACCAGGTAAATAGCCATATTATAGTTCTCAACAGCTTTCTAAATAGAGTTTGTCTTAATTGCTCTCCTAACTACTTTCCCTGCTTCCACTCTGGCTTCCTCACAGTATATTCTCAATAAAACAGCCAGAGTGATCCTACAAGAACATGTCTGAGCAGATCACTCTTTTGTTCAAAACCCTCCCAGTGGCTTTCCCTCTCACTCTAAATAAAACCCCCAACTCTTACAATAGTCTATAAGATCTTACATGGTCAGCGCTGTTACCTCCCTCCCTAAATCATCTCATCTTGCTAAACCCCTTATTCACTCCATTAGAGCCACATCTGTCTATTTGCTTTCCCTGGGACATGCCACACACATTCTACCTCAGGGCCTTTGCACGTGCTGTTCCTCTGTCTGGAATGCTCTATTCCCAGATGGCTCCCTTATTTACCTTTGTAACATAAATAACAACTCAAATATCAACTGAAAAACAAGAGCTTCCCTGACCACGATATTTAAAATAAACTCCTTCTCTGTTAGCCTTCTCCAAACTCTCCCATTCTTTTTGCTTTTTATTTATTTACTCTGAAAAGTATCACCACCTGACAAATTTTTACTTGCTTGATAAACTAACTGTAATCCTATCCACTGTAATAGAAGCAGAGACTTTGGCTCTTTTATTCACTACTATTTACTCTAGTGTCTATAATACTGCCTGGTACATAGTAGGTGTTTACTAAATATTTGTTGAATTAATGAACTTTCATGCGATCACCATTTCCATCCCTATCTATGTACATTTTTAACTCCCATGTATCTTCAAATGTGCAAAGCTGTTACTATACAATTGGAAGACATTGCTGACTAACTTTGTATTACAGAACTTTCCATTTGTGAATTATTCTTACTAATGAGCATCAGAAATTGAAATAAAAAAGGTCAACCCACTAAAATTATTTTGACGTACTTGCTTCTCATGTTTTGCATTGTTTTCATTTTGCCTGTTTATGAAAGATGTTCTCATATCACTTATCTGCTGAGAATAAGGAGAACGCACAGTTCATTTTAATGTCATGTATATATGCTTTAGAAAATGATTAACTTATCTGGAATGAAAAATAGATATTGAATGATGACATACAAACCAGGTAAATAGCTATTGAAAGTTTTTCCTACTGGTTTCTATACATTCTATAAAGATAAAGTACAAATAAAGAACATATGTTTCTACCTTACTCTGAATTTGGCATATCTTTGAAGTAAATAAATATTTGAAAATGTCTTCACCAACACTTGGAACTTTCTATTGTTATATGTGACAATTATTTAGTATTTAATTCATGTTCATATTTTATCTCAATATCTTCCTTTCGCTAAGAAAATCAATTGAATTGAATTTAACTAAACATCAGCTATGATTCTTGACTTTTAAAATTCTGGGGACTTCCCTGGTGGTCCAGTGGTAAAGAACATGCCTTCCAATGCAGGGGGTGCGGGTTCGATCCCTGGTCGGTGAACTAAGATCCCACATGCCGTGGGGCAACTAAGCCTGCGTGGAACAACTACTGAGTTCGTGCGCCTCAACAAGAGAGCCCACGTGACGCAAACTTCAGAGCCCACGCACCCTGGAGCCTGCGCACCACAACTGGAGAGAGAAAAAATCCACATACCACAACTAGAGGGAAGCCTGTGCACCACAACAAAGAGCCTGTGCCGCATCGAAAGATCACGCACACCTCAACGAAGACCCCACACGCCACAGCCAAGACCCGACACAGCCGAAAAAACACAGAAAATAAATAAATATAATAAAAAATAAAATTCTGTATGACTTTTCCCATATGAAAAGCAAACATGACAAAATAATCTTTCCGAGGCCAAATATCATGATTTCCTCACAGCATGAAATAAGTATTATGGCTCTGTCTTTGTTATCCACCTACCTTTCAATCCATGTATGCATCATCTACCTACCTGTCAACAAACTCATTAACGTTCACACTATATATATAATTTATTGAAATACCCTATGTATTACTTTTGCATTTATTGAAACACAAATTTTCATATGGATTTCTCAACTCTTCACACTCTATGAAATAGCTGATAGTCTATCAATGTCAAAATTCAACAGACTGCAGTAACATTTTAAAAATGTAAATAGGAAACCTGAGAAACACTACAAAGATGGAAATTAAAAAGTGTGGTAAGCTAGGAGGCAAGGGGCTTAATTGCTCTGCATATTAACTATATTTCTAGAATAATTTTAGTCTATCAGTTGAAACGGGAAGTAACATTTCCCTCGATACGGCCTAGATAAAGCCCGTGATCTGCCCTCAGCTTATGCAATTAACTTCCAGTGCATTTGCACACTGGGAATGCAAAGCCAAGTAATTTTCACCCGGAGTCCTTTCTATTTTGGCATTTCTGACAGCATTCCCAAGAACCCTCCACGAATTTAGAGTGCGTTTAAGTCAGCATACACATAAAACTCTCTGATACTCAATCATCATTCTCTTCAGAGCCTATTGGACTTACTTGAATTTGTCGCATATGGACTGCTAGAGTAACATTTTCTTTCTTATGAAAACTCTCTTTTTTCCCCTCTGGTTAGCACTACCACCTGGTGACCTGGAGAGCCGATACTGAACTTCTGTTTAATCCTCACCCTAATTAGCTGAAGCAGCTGAGCAACAGGAAACCCCTGCCTCCCTCCCTCCTGAAGCTCAAATCCACTGTACTCCAGGCCATTCCACTTGAGGAAGGAAGAAGTCAATCTGCGATTCAAATGTGGTCTGATTCCGCAGGGCCACGTGCTACTTCTTAGCTTCTGAGTCGGCCTGTACCCATATCTTTAAATAACATTAAATAGGCTTTGGCACAGTTGCAAGAAGTCCAGTTTTCCTAATCTGATGTTTTCTCACATCCAAAATAGTGAAGGCCTCTTCACTAGTACTCCATTTCACATAAGGGCATTTGAAACATTCCACACAGGCTAGTTGAAATTGCATGCAATTAAGGGAGAACCTCGTGTATTTAAAATAATCTCCCAAGGCTTTAAGATTTGCCATATAAGCAAAAGTGTGTGCTATTCTGAATTAACTGCTCACCTTCATTGCACAAAATGTTGGAACTAAGTTTCCTTTCCTTTCCGCTCTTTCCCAAATCATTGTCTCTTCAAGTATAAAAATGAAATCTTCTATATTTTCATAGCAAGTAGAAACTAACGTAAAACACTTATTTTCCATTACCTTTATTCTAGTTTCCTTATCAGGATAGCATTGCTACCTCAGATAAATAAGTTATTGAAGCCCAAAATAGATTTTATGAGTTCTAGGAGAAAAATGCGAGCAGTTCTTATAACTGGCTGATTAGTATGTTTGTTAAGAAAGCTTGCGATCAGAAAGGCCCCTAAGAATCTCTGTTCCAAAGTGAGAAAATATCATTACAAGACACCTTAAAGTAATTACTCTAGCATAAAGCCTGCATGAATACCTATATTCATATATTCCTCATTTTAAAAATTTCTCTATAATTTAATTTATCATAATAAAAATGAAAAGAGGTTTTTTGAGATTTCTTTGAAAATTAGGCTTTTACATGAACAGACTAAATGCCAGAGGATTCATTTACTTTTCTCCACAGACTAAGTCTACCACAAAACTCGTTTTCTTCTTTCTTATCAATTATTTCTTGCTGAAAGAACCTATTTCCTTTCCTTTCCTTTCCTTTTCTTCATCTTTCTAAGTTCCTGAGTCCCTCAAAGACTACCACAGAATAACTACAAAAGCTAAAGATGCCTTCTTCTCACACTTAACACTTGCTCCAGGTAGCTCTACTGTTCCTGCCTACTTGCACTGTCAATAGATTTACAAATTACTCCAGGTTTAGACGCCAGATTAACTTGCAAGAAAATTCTGCCATGTTGTTCACCCTGGAAAACTACTGAACACCTCAGAATTCAATATGCATGTGTATGGTTGATCTGTGTTAGTATGCTCATTTGGGAGCTCAGCTTGGTGCTCTGTGACGACCTAGATGGGGAGGATGGGGGGTGGGAGGGAGGTCCAAGAGGGAGGGGATATAGGTATACATATAGCTGACTCACTTCATTGTACAGCAGGAACTAACACAACATTGTAAAGCAATTTTACTCCAATTAAAAAATAAATAAATAAACATAAAGGTGTCTCCTAATTATATGAGAAGCCTCCAGGAGATTTCCATGCTTGGGAAAATTTCTAAGACACCCAGATTTTGAGTTTTGTTCACAGCTATCAGACGGCATATCCGAAATGGTAACATATTTAATAACAAGAATAGAAAAGTGTTTTTGAATAGTTAAAACTGAATCCCTGATGTCCTGATTGTTGAATGATCAGCTCATGACACTAGGATCCAAAGAAAGCCACCCTCACTGCTATTCAGGATGCTGCTCTAAGGCCTTTTAGCCCCACAGGAGCACCTGCCTGTCTAAACCAATGCCATAAATACCTTCTGGGCCTCAAAAGCAGTGATTTTCATATTGCCGTGGGTGTCAGAACCACAAGAGGTGCTTCATAGAATGCAGATCCTAGGTGGTGGGAATATGCAATTTTTAATAAAACGTCTCAGGTGCAGTGGTCCTGATGCAGGTGGTCTCTCAGCTCATACTCAAAGCACTGCACCTGAATATGCAAAAGACTCCCAGCAAGCAGGAGAGGAGATAACTCAAATTCATGGAAGGAAAAACACTAAGATGATACTATCACAGTCCAAGAATCTAACATCAGAGGAATATTTAGGTCTCTGTGCTAAAAGCACATATTACAAATATCTATTCAAGTGAAGTTGATGGTATAAATGACCATTTTGGAGGAAGCTTTACCTAAATAATTTAAATTATGTGTGAACAGGTATTTCAAATTATTGGGAAGCTTAGAGAAATCCTAGAGAAATTCTTATGAAACCTCAGGCTCAGGTTTCAAAGCAATTATAAAATCAAAAGAATCGTAACTTTGTGTCAAATGTGACCAGACAGTACTAACTACAATGTGAATTCTAATTTTTTAAATTTGTGAGACACTAAAGAGCATATATACACATAGTCAAACAAATCTGTACTTGCATTGGGAAATTTAGACTATTTATTCTTAAAAAAGAATGGCTTACGCAAATCCATGTAAGCTACAAACATTACACTTTTGTAACTCAAGAGTGCAGGCTGTTATGAAAATGGATCAAACCTAAAGAAGGATGTCGAAATATCTCTCTTCTACTTTCTACTCAGCACTCTCAGACATTAGACATTAATATTAAAACATTTTCACCTACAGAGCTGAAACACAAATTTTGCACTGGAAGTTTACAAATTTGCTTTTGATTTAATGCAGTACAATTGAAATGTCTCTAAGAAAGTCTGTCATCTTCAAGAGCCACAGGCCTGCCCTTATGCCCCAGGAGGTTTGAACTTCTCAGAAGTACCTGGAATGTATGATAGCTCCCCCTAAATCCTTATCTCAAGGACAACATCTGTGACTCCACCCTCAAAAGGTTTCTAAAGATAGCTCAAAGGAACATGTTACCTCACTCTTTAACCTTGAGCAAACCGGCTACCCACCTCTAGGAACAGTGTGGCTTGAAAATTCGGGAATCTACTCTAGCCTTTTACTGGGTAATCACAGAAAGAAAGCTGAAGACTCCCAGCTCATTATAGTAAATGTCCTGAAAATGCTTTCAAACTATTTTTAACATTTACTGTGACAAAGTGTTGCGTAAACTAAGACCAATTGGAGGCCTTTTGGATATGAATTTTTAAGTAATTTCATGCAGAAAGGTATGAAATGAGAGGGCTTCAAGGTGACTTTTTTGTATATCTCAAGAGGAATGTTAGCTGATAAAGACAAGTAATTAAATCCCCAGCCTCAGAGATGTGAGAAATATTGTGATCTCTTAGGGATGGCCACAAATCTCCTGCACGAACTCATTATGAGTCACTATTCAGAGCATGGAAAGATCTGCCCTGGCCAGAAAGTCCAAAAGCATAACTACAAGCTAATTTTAAATAGCCTTTGGTCAATGGCAGAAGATTGGAAGCATATAGCTAACAATAAATCTTGTTTTGCAATAAACAATTTTATCACTTTCAGGATTTCATAAGTATTTAATTGTAATCCTTTTGCACACACATTCTAGTGGCTTAACAAAAGATAAATAAGAACATAATCTACACATGGTTACTTCTCCCAAATGATTCTAATATAAACAGCTGAAGAATCATCCTTCTCTCCCTGCCCAGTGAGTACAATATAAAATCCATTTTAATCAGTATTCCCGGTATTCTATTATTAATAACTCTCATGATTCCATTATAAAACACAGCTAAGGAAGAAAAATGTTTATACTGAGATTATATAGCACTTTCAAAAAAGAAAAAGGCAGGAATTGAGGAAAGAATTCTGAAACTAAATATCCTTTTTGAAATCAGAATTTATAAAGCAGTAGACAATGTCAGAGGAATCCAGGATTCTTAATCAGGTTTTGCATAGCCATGTTCAGGTGAAGTGAGGCAGTCCTGTTATCTCCATAACCGAGTGGGGCAATCAGGACAAAATGTCCAGTCTGCCAAGGTATTTCTCATAAAAGGTTTCTAAGTCATTCCTTCTCAATGTCCCCTACAAAAGGTCAACACATTACAATTTAAACATCCAGCCATCAACACAGGAAAAGCTACTCTTCCTCTAGCCCAGTTCAAGATGAAGTTGCTTTTTAGGTACATAATGCTCCTATTTTCTGCGATGAGCAAAGAAGTAACGAACACATGTTTGGCAGGGGAAACTTTAAACAAGGTACAGGAGAGCCATCCAGAAGACACAGAACTTCTAATAAAAACTATGATAGAGGAAGTCTCGCAAGGAGCAGATTAGTACCAATCAGTTTGCAAACATTGTTAAGGCAGTTTTAACAATGCTGCTATCAGTCCTGAAACTAAGGCCCAGAAACAAAAACAATGCATGAGGGTAGGTTTGAGGTGTTCTCATAGTCTGCTTCTTCATGAGCCATTATATTTTCACTGGCTCACATACTGAACTTCCAGTTCTCCTAACATATCGCAGATTTATAAACTCAGAAACAAGTTGGTAAAAATGTATTTATTAATTTTTTAACTTATACCGTCTTCAAAAATGTATTAACTACTACTGATGACAGCTCACCAGTACTTAGAGCACTTCTAAGTGTGACATTCACAATCTCCAGGTACAGGTTCTTGTGCTTATTGTTAATAAAACACTAATACTTTAGAAGATATAACTGCTATCTTATTTCTTAACAAAATTTGCAAACTAAGTTGTAAGATTCTGTCCTAGTTAGGCTTTTTTAGGTGATTGGGTCCTTAATGGAATAGCCTATAAGAGAAATTTTTAAATATGCTATGCAAGCTAAAAATATATGTTATGACATTAATAATGCAATAATCTGGCATGTGTTCTACAATACATAATTGAATTTTCCAGGAAACTGGTGACTAAATAAATAAATCAATGCAGTAACTGCCCAGGGCAAAGGTGGTGATGATGATGATGATTTATCTCTGGAACTCTTACATATGAACAAATGTTCCAAACAGTTTTCACGTATTTTGACTATTTTCAAACAAAATACCACATAGGTCCACAATCCAGTTCTACACACTTTTATAGCTTATTAAAATCATACTCAGAGCATGTTAATGACTTTAAATATCCAAATCCAGTGGATATTATACTTCCTAAAGCGCATCTTCCAAATTTCCAGTTTCTACTACATATTAAGCTAATAAATAACTTCAGTAAGAGTTCTCACGTTATCTAGCTGCCAATTCCACTCCTTCTCAAATCTACGTTTTAATCAATTTGTTGCATGAGCATCACTGTGGTACCAGTTCTCTTGCCCTAAATCCATCCTCTAGTTTACACTTTTTCCTGCTCTCATTTTATTACTTTTAAAACTTTAGTAGATTTCCATGGCAAACTTTCATTTTTCTGATGGTATTTCCTATATGATGTCCTCCATAATCTTTCTAGACAACATTAATTCTTTATATTACAACATTTGCATAATATTTTATTCATCGTATTGACATACTGAATATAGTTAATTGTCTACAGTGTACTGTCCCTGCTAGACCATGAATTCATTGAAAACAAGAAATGCATCTTGTTCATTTTTATATCTCTCAATCTAGCAATGCTTCATCAAAACAAAAACCAACAACAAACATGAACACCCAACAAAAAATATCTAGGCATTTAGTCACTAATTTCAAAGTTCAAGTCATAACACAATGATATTTGCGAGGCAATTGACTAATTCCTTACACACAAGTAATGAAAATTAGAGCATCTAAGTGCAGAAGCAGTGCCATTTCCTATAGAAGCGTATACCATAAAAAATGAGGAAATAATATGACATTTCTAGAACCAATGTAAATAAAGCTATAGAGCTTGACTTAGGGACCTAAAAAAATGGGGAGAAACAAGATGTTTTGATATTGGAAAGCTCACATTTGAAAATACGTTAATTCTTTAAAAATTAACTTATAAATCCAATCAATGCATATTCAGTCAAAACTGCAGCAGGATTTTTAATGGGCTTTGTCAAACTGATTTAAAAGTCTATACTTAAGAGAAAACACATAAGATTTTGAACAAGAACAAGAGAAAATGTTGTCAACCACAACATACTATAAAGCTAATCAGAGCAACATGGTACTAGTGCCAAAAACAACAGAGACCAGTTAAACAGAATTGAATCAATTCCCTAAAATATAAGCATTTTCATTAAGATAAAGATATCATTTCAAATCTATGAATAAGAAAGTCCTTTAAACAAATAGGATTAAATAATTGGTTATAAATATATTAATGTTAAAGAAAATTAGACCACTCTTCCATTCTATACATAAAAACTAATTAGAGAAGGAAGGGTGAGGAGATGCAAAAACAAAATAGCTTTCAAATAAAAAATGATATATTTTCAAAATGTTCATATAGAGAAGATCTTCTATGGAAGTCAGAACCAAAGAAACAGAAAGCTACAAAAGGAATGATTTAACACATAAATTAAAAGCCTTTGAGATGATGAAATACACCACAAAGTATAAAAAAAAAATGACAGTGTTGAGAGAAAATACTGTAAAATTGTTTTCTACAAAAAGGAGTAAAATCCAAAAAAATCCAAAATATATAGGAAAAGGGTAGGAAAAATACCTCACCCATCTTCTATTAGGCTTTTGTTTTTCCTTTAACCAGGTAACAATTCACAGAAGAAGACAAAATACACATGGCAGATGTATATGAAAAGATGCACAAGTTAATTCAACTAGTTCTGTAACAGCTTCAAAAAAATTATTTTTGCTGCCATACCGTCAAAAATGTAAAAGATGTATATACTCTTTATTATCATGAAGGGTTTGGGGGCATTGGGCCCTCTCGTATGTGGTTGATGGAGGGCTCTACTGGGAAACCCTTTAGAATACAATTTGTAATATTTATCAAAAATCTTATACTCTTTAAACCAAAAATTCCTCTTTCAGGAATCAATCCTATAAAAATACGTATATGTGCAACAAAAGACTGTTCAAGCACACTCAGTGCAGTCTTGATTATAATAATGAAAATTTAGCAACACTGGAATAAAGCTCCTCAGATTTATTTTTATAAATGAGTAGAAAACAGAGTGTATTTCTGTTCACGTAAAAAAAATTAAACTGTATGGAAATGTTTAAAAGTGGCTGGATTTGGGCTTCCCTGGTGGCGCAGTGGTTGAGAGTCCGCCTGCTGATGCAGAGGACACGGGTTCGTGCCCCGGTCCAGGAAGATCCCACATGCCGCGGAGCGGCTGGGCCCATGAGCCATGGCCGCTGAGCCTGCGCGTCCGGAGCCTGTGTTCCGCAACGGGAGAGGCCACAACAGTGAGAGGCCCGCGTACCAGAAAAAAAAAAAAAAAAAAGGCTGGATTTATATACACCAAATATTAATTTTATCTGTGAAGAGGGAGGGTAAGAGCTATAGGATGTCATGGAAGGAGTAAAAGAAAATTTTCACATTGTTATCTCTCTTGTTTTAATCACTACAACTAGAATGCATTCATGTGGTTTTTATATATTTAAAAAACAACCATAAAAAATACCTAGAATATGTGTACTTAATTGCACAAAAAGATAGTGGGCCTGAAAGTTTATAGTTTGAATAATTAATAGTTAATTAGCAATTCATTCAACAAATATATATTGGTATAATCCTGTACCAAAGATTAAGTTAGGCAGTAGTAATACAAGGATGAGACAAAGCCCTACCCTCAAGATCACCCAAAAATCACAGGGACCCAGAAAAGTAGTTGAACTACAAGGTGACAACTGCTAAAGTACAGATCCACAGGATGTCACCTTATTCTTTCTGGGAAGGACAGATAGGTTTCAGGTAAGGTTGTGCAAGTGAAATTTTATTTTTAAGTGAATAGCAATATTCCCAACAGACAAGGGGAGTGGAAAGGAATTTCATATAATGGGCAGTCACCCTGACCTGAGGTCATAAGCGCTGCTGTGCTACTATCTGCAGTTGAATGTCACCCCTCCACCCCTCACTTAAAACCTGTGCACCCTTAGCTAAGAGACTTAACCCCTCTCAACCTCCACGACTCAGCTATAACATGGCTGCAGTAACCACACCCACTCCATGGGTTTACTGAGAAGACTGAACAAAATCATTCATAAAAGCCTCAGTACAGTACCTGGAACATACATATTGATAAATATTTGCTACTCTTCTGTTTGTTATCTATAAAGAAGCCAAAAGGAGCATGGTGTGTTCAGGAAACTGAAAGAAGACTGACTCAGGTTGGTAGCAAAACTTTGAAACATTTACTAGAATGCACTGAAATGTGAATAACCCTTAACTCCAAGTGACTGCAGGGTGTTCCCAAGTAAATGCAGAATAAATCTAATTTTGTGTTTATTTACTTTCATGCTAATAGGAAAATTATCTCATGATCAATAGAACAAATTTCAATATATATTCAAGGAGATTTGCACATTCCCCTGGTAAATTTGTATAAATGATAATGAAATTGTTTACTTCAAATGTTTAAGGCTTCCAAAATTGTTATTGAAAGCAATGTTCTGTATTAGACAACAAGGAATTTAATTTTGGAAAAAAAAATCATCTACTAAAATTAAAATATTTCATTAAAAAATAGCTTCTATCATTTAATGCAGATGAGTCAAAGATCCTTTCAATTTCCACCTTTCCATCTGCCCTCTCTCTTTAGGATATCACTACTTGTTTGCTTTCTCACCATCATTTCAAACACGCAAGGATTCATATGAACTACCACTTCAAATCCCCTCAATCTTCCTATATTACCTGGCTCTTCTATTACTGCATATATATGAAGCCCTGGCCCTGTCAATTACTAGCTATATGACTTTAGGTAAGTTACTTGACTTCTCTGACCCTCAGTCTCCTCATCTATATAATGGGAATAATAATAATACAGATCTGCTTATCTCATAAGGTTGTTGTGAAAATTATACAAATTACTATATGTAAAACAGAACAGTGCCTAGAAATTTATGTGTTTAATTAACTGGTAATATTAGTTCTCTTCTAGTTCCCTAACCTTTCCTTGTGGAACTCTTAACATAGCTCTCTTTTGCTTGCTTCTCTCTTAGGGCAATGTTACATTAAGTACACTCTCTTACTGGCTTTCTGAACTCTCTAAACTTCTATGTCAAAATAATCTTCATATCTAATGCTTTCTTCAGAGTCTTCATATCTTACTTAATCTTTATCTCCACATATGACTATCTTGTCAGGCTTTTCTCCACCTCTATCATTTCTAAATTTTTGTCCCATAATATCAGATTATTAAAATTAAAACTACACTGATGTGAACAATAAAAAATATTAAAAGGACTGAGTTATTTTACTATTTAGCCTCAAAATTGAGTAAAATAGCTTGGGTTTACAATCAACATTACTTTAAAGGAATAGCTATTTAATGACTATTCAAAAGAATAACTGATTTTTAACATTATAAATCTAACTATGAAAATAACACAAATATTACTATAACTAGCACTATAACTTCTGCTACAAGATTGATATATATTTTGTCCAGAACAACTTTACCCAGTAGAATATTTATTTCTGTCTTGCAGCACAAGATTTTCATAATGAATCACATTCAAAAATACATTAAAAAAAAGATATACTAGTATATGTCATGAAAAAAAAATGCCGATGCTTCAAGGTACTTTACATCAAAAATTAAATATGGCACAATGGTCATTTTGTAGAGTTCATTAATGAAATTGTAAAAAGAGTATTAATCTTGAGTGTTAAATTGAACTTGTGGCAAAAACTGATCAAGCATCTCCTGACTCAGAAATACCCCACGGCTACTATTGACCAAGAATTTGGGACACTGATTATAATTCATATCCAAACACAAAGGGTGTGAGACAGAAATTATTCTTAAAAGATTTCTTATTCAATACATATACACTATTTAGCTTAATAGAGGAAGTCTTAAGGGCATTCGTTTTATTGTGGAGAGCCACAGGAAAACATACCTGGCTAGGCTGAAGGCATCGTCGATCAAACCTGCTCGGTTACTGACAGAGAGAACCTATGAGGTCAACCAAAAAGGAAAAAAAAAAAAAAAGGAATCACTTAGGAAAAAAAAAAAAAAAAAAAAATGGAATCACTTAGGATTAAAATGGCAGATGTTCATATGTCAAAACAGATCTTTGATGAGTAAATCCAGTTTACCTCATGTTTCCTGATTAATTGATCAATTAATAATCTCCAATTCCTTAAATCATAGTTGACTCTAAAATAGCCAGTTTGATTGATGTTCCCCAGTAACCAGCTTCCTTTGTCCAAAGAAGTTATTCTGTGGTGTTCTGAAAACAGCATTTTAGGGGGTAAGAGAGATTTGCAATTTTAAGGGTTAAAATAGAGTGAAGTATGTTTTCTTAATACCAGATATCACAGTACCAATAATTAAAAGAGGACACCATCCTAAATACCTAATTGAAATCTACTCTTTAGTCAATCACTATAGCTAGAATTTGCTAGAAAACCTTTAGTAGCTTACTCATTATTACTCTTGATAAAACCCTGCTATGTATATATAATTTTCTTTCTCAAGATAAATGTAACCAAGAAATCTACTACTGTATTCATGTGGCTTCCAGTTACATTGTATATGTATCTGTGGAAAAGGCTTCAGGTGCACATTCTACTTATTTTATTCAGCAAGAAAGTGATTAAAACAATAGGGCTCATTTATTTGAAAGTCACTATTATTTCTTACCCTTTTCCTTGTGCTTTCTTGGGATGTGCTAATAAATAACAGACTTTCCAGCATCATCAATAATGTTGGAAAAAGGAACCTCATTTATTTAAGACTCTAATATTTCTACATATAATTAGAACAAAGATAATAAATTCTGCTTATTGGAATCACTTTGGAAAATGGTAACTTGATTATATTCGCTGGTTAATTCAATTAAAGGAAGCCAGTAAAAGTAATCTTATAACTTACATATTTAACCCCTTCAAATATGATACAGATAGAGAACTCATTCACTTTTAATGGCAGCCTTTATTGACTTCCCAGAACCATAGTTTACAATTCTAATTATTTTGTTGCTGCTGCCCTCAGGACTCATGCTTCATAGAAGTTGCATAATGTATGAAGTTTACTTAAAATTCATATTTTACACAGACACACACACAGGTCTATCTAATTTCCACAGTGACTCAAAACCACACAATGCACCATTCATGTCAGTTCTGAGTAAGAGGCACAACCTCTCTAATTCTCATTCTATTATCCAAATTTTTACACATCAGACAACAAAACAAATTTTATTTTTACTTTTCTTAAGCGCTGAATTTACAGAGTACTTTCTCTTAAGTAAAAGCCATACAAGAAGAGGTTATACCACAAAAATTAATGACAAAAACAATTAAAGATCTTTAATTGTTCACGTCTAGAATGGGGTGGGCTAATGTAACCAACACATGTTACATATTATCAACTTTCAGAAATACAGTAAAAAATACTTAAACATAAATGTATACTAAACATAAACATCTAATCTTTAATGTTTCAAAGAGCACTTCAACTTCTTGACACCTTTATTAACAGTATGTGTTAGAACAGATAAAGAAATGAGGCTCAGACAGGTTAATTGAATTGTCTGAGATAGTGCATCTCAGGTATCCTGACTTCCGTGCCCTTTTTACCACGCATACTCTGTTTATACAAGATGGTATAACGTTTTTATTGTATACGATACTGTATACATTTTCATATTCTTATATTAATTTGAAAAAGGGGGGAAATAACTTGGGAAACAAGAATTATAAAAGGAGTACACGAAAACTTCTTGTAAAATTTTCCTATATATAAATGTTTGAACTTACGCCACTGATCGTCTTTTGTCCTCAGTAGAACTTATAACCTAAAGGCCAAGTAATGGCATTTAAGGCCCCTTCTAATTCTATGATTCAATGGCAGAAGGGGATAGTTCTCTTAATTTGAAATTTTACCCAGCTTAATCTGTGGTACTTAGGAAAATAAATCTGTCAGATATTGCTCTAAAATATTTATAGCTTCACAAGTTTCTGATACTTTATATCTGCAGGTTTTTAAAAAATTTAATGTATTTTATCCACACAATTTCTGTGAAGCTTTAGAATGTCACCCAATTTTACAGATGTAAAAATAAAAAACAATAATCTAAAAAATGGCATTTAAAAAACAAGTCCTCATAAAGAGAGATTTTAGTTAATCATGTCTGAATTCACTGAAGAAAAATTGATTGAAATATTGAGGATATTGTTTCTCTTGAGCAACCCTAACACTGTCTTCAGGAATAAGATTTTTATAGCAAAACATTATTTAAATTGTTATTGAATTCACATAGGTTAAGAACAAGTTTAATCATTTTCATCTAAGAAGTGATTATTATTTAAAGAAATTACAATATTAAAGGTTTGGGTTTAATATATGAACACATGATTAAACTTTTTACAATTTTGAAATGGGCATTGATTTCTATGATATTAAATCTGTTTTTTAAAGTAACTTCCTCCTGACATTTTAGATAGATGGCATAACTTAACTTCATGTGATGCACTTGGTTCTAGTTTTTTGAACTTTTGAATTCAACAATGTATAGGTAGAATAGAGACCAACTAAAATAGGACAACAATCCCTATACCGTCTAGTCTGAGAAGAAAAAGAAAGGCAGGCCATCTATTGTTGTTTAGTATTCTATTATTAAATTAATAACTAAAACCTGAAGGTTATTACTGTTCATGAATATTTTTATACCTTTGTTATAAATGAAACCTTTGGAGAAATGATTCCCTGAAAAGTTTTCGAATAGATTTTTAAATACCTTTTTCTTTCTACTTAATTATATCTCTAAAATGTTCTTCAAATTAACTAACGGCAAGCAATGAATTTTAAAGAGATCTTTTTCAACAGCCTAATGAGGTACAGTATGTGATGAGTACCATAATAAAAAGTATGGAAGTTATATTTCAAGTGTTTGTAATAACAATTAAGATTTATATTTAGAATATATCCAAAATGGCACAAGACTTAGATTATATCAAGGCAAAATGTAGTTGTCATTTTATAGTATTTTATATCTTTATATTTTATCCTTCCTTTTGGAATAAAAAGAGAAAGGATATCAGATCTTTCTACTCAGTGTTGGTTGGTTGCAGAACAATCAGAATTTAAAACACATAAAAAAGTGAACCAGGGTGACAAGGGTAACAGTGTGAAACAAATTCAGGTATAATAACACATACTAGTTTTCTCACTGGACTCTTGTGAGAATAAAATTAGATAATGCTCTGTAGAGATTATGGAGAAACATTCCTGTGTACCCAGTGGCAAAGTGTCAAAACTGACAGATCTGCAAAGTAACCTAGCAAAGTATTAAAATCTTGTGTGTGTGTGTGTGTGTGTGTTGTAAATAAACTTAGAAAAGAAAATCAAGCTCCTAAGACACTTTCAGCAAGTTATTTCTCAAGCCTTAATTTTCTCATTTGTAAAGAGGGGACTAAAAAAAATGCTCTCTTTTAGGCTTGTAACTTTCATATGAGCTAATATTTAAGGAAAGCGTTATACCATTATGCCATTTTTAATGTTTACTTTGAATTTGCAGCATCAATTTCCCTTTTATTTTAAGTCTTATCTATCCTAACATTTTTTTTAACATCTTTATTGGAGTATATTTGCTTTACAAAGGTGTGTTAGTTTCTGCTGTATAACAAAGTAAATCAGCTATACGTACACATATATCCCCATATCCCCTCCCTCTTGCGTCTCCCTCCCACCCTCCCTATCCCACCCCTCTAGGTGGTCACAAAGCACTGAGCTGATCTCTCTGTGCTATGCGGCTGCTTCCCATTAGCTATCTACTTTGCATTTGATAGTGTATATGTGTCCATCGTGTCTCACTCGTCCCAGCTTACCCTTCCCCCTCCTGGTGTCCTCAAGTGCATTCTCTACATCTGCTTATTTATTCCTGTCCTGCCCCTAAATTCAGAAACACTTTTTCTTTAGATTCCATATATATGTGTTGGCATATGGTATTTTTTTTTCTCATTCTGACTTACATCACTATGTATGACAGACACTAGGTCCATCCACCTCACTACAAATAACTCAATTTTGTTTCTTTTTATGGCTGAGTAATATTCCATTGTATATATGTGCCACATCTTCTTTATCCATTGCTCTGTTGACGGAAACTTAGGTTGCTTCCATATACTGGCTATTGTAAATAGTGCTGCAATGAACATTGTGGTACATGACTTTTTTTGAATTATGGTTTTCTCACGGTATATGCCCAGTAGTGGGATTGCTGGGTCATATGATTCTTCTATTTTTAGTTTTTTAAGGAACCTCCATACTGTTCTCCATAGTGGCTGTATCAATTTACATTCCCACCAACAGTGCAAGAGGGTTCCCTTTTCCCCACACCCTCTCCAGCATTTATTCTTTGTAGATTTTTTGATGACGGCCATTCTGACTGGTGTGAGGTGACACTTCATCGCAGTTTAGATTTACATTTCTCTAATGATTCGTGATGTTGGGCATCTTTTCATGTGTTTGTTGGCAGTCTGCGTATCTTCTTTGGAGAAATGTCTATTTAGGTCTTCTGCCCATTTTTGGATTGGGTTGTTTGTTTTTCTGATATTGAGATGCATGAGCTGCTTGTATATTTTGGAGATTAATCCTTTGTCAGTTGCTTCATTTGCAAATATATTCTCCCATTCTGAGGGTTGTCTTTTCGTCTTGTTTATGGTTTCCTTTGTTGTGCAAAAGCTTTCAAGTATCATTAGGTCCCATTTGTTTATTTTTTTTTTTCCATTTCTATAGGAGGAGGGTCAAAAAAGACCTTGCTGTGACTTATGTCATAGAGTGTTCTGCCTGTTTTCCTCTAAGAGTTTTATAGTGTCTGGCTTACATTTAGGTCTTTAATCCATTTTGAGTTTATTTTTGTGTATGGTGTTAGGGAGTGTTCTAATTTCATTTTTTACATGTAGCTGTCCAGTTTTCCCAGCACCACTTATTGAAGAGGCTGTGTTTTTGCCATTGTATATTCTTGCCTCCTTTATCAAAGATAAAGTGACCATACGTGCATGGGTTTATCTCTGGGCTTTCGGTCCTGTTCCATTGATCTATATTTCTGTTTTTGTGCCAGTACCATACGGTCTTGATTGCTGTAGCATTTTAGTGTAGTCTGAAGTCTGGAAGCCTGATTCCTCTAGCTCCATTTTTATTTCTCAAGATTGCTTTGGGTATTTGGGGTCTTTTGTGTTTCCATAAAAATTGTGAAATTTTTTGTTCTAGTTCTGTGAAAAATGCCATTGGCAGTTTGATAGGGATTGTATTGAATCTGTAAATTGCCTTGGGTAGTATACTCATTTTCACAATGTTGATCCTTCCAATCCAAGAACATGGTATATCTCTCCATCTGTTTGTCTCATCTTTAATTTCTTTCATCAGTGTCTTATAGTTTTCTGCATACAGGTCTTTTGTCTCCTTAGGTAGGTTTATTCCTAGGTATTTTATTCTTTTCTTGCAAGGGTAAATTGGATGTTTCCTTAATTTCTCTTTCAGATTTTTCATCATTACTGTATGGGAATGCAAGAGATTTCTGTGCATTAATTTTGTATCCTGCTACTTTACCAAATTCATTGATTAGCTCTAGTAGTTTTCTGGTAGCATCTTTAGGATTCTCTATGTATAGTATCACGTCATCTGCAAACAGTGACAGCTTTACTTCTTCTTGATTTGGATTCCTTTTATTTCTTCTTTGTCTCTGACTGCTGTGGCTAAAACTTCCAAAGCCATGTTGAATAATAGTGGTGAGAGTGGCAACCTTGTCTTGTTCCTGATCTTAGTGGAAATGGTTTCAGGTTTTCATCATTGAGAACGATGTTGGCTGTGGGTTTGTCATATATAGCCTTTATTATGTTGAGGAAAGTTCCCTCTATGCCTACTTTCTGGAGGGTTTTTATCATAAATTGGTGTTGAATTTTGTCAAAAGCTTTTTCTGCATCTATTGAGATGATCATACGGTTTTTCTCCTTCAATTTGTTAATATGGTGTATCACGTTGACTGATTTGCATACATTGAAGAATCCTTGCATTCCTGGGATAAACCGCACTTGATCATGGTGTATGACCCTTTTAATGTGCTGTTGGATTCTGTTTGCTAGTATTTTGTTGAGGATTTTTGCATCTATGTTCATCAGTGATATTGGTCTGTAGTTTTCTTTTTTTGTGACATCTTTGTTTGGTTCTGATACCAGGGTGATGGTGGCCTCGTAGAATGAGTTTGGGAGTGTTCCTCCCTTGGCTATATTTTGGAAGCGTTTGAGAAGGATAGGTGTTATCTCTTCTCTAAATGTTTGATAGAATTCGCCTGTGAAGCTATCTGGTCCTGGACTTTTGTCTGTTTGAAGATTTTTAATCACAGTTTCAATTTCAGAGCTTGTGATTGGTCTGTTTATATTTTCTATTTCTTCCTGGTTCAGTCTAAGAAGGTTGTGTATTTCTAAGAATTTGTCCTTTTCTTCCAGGTTGTCCATTTTATTGGCATAGAGTTGTCTGTAGTAATCCCTCTTGATACTTTGTATTTCTGCAGTGTCAGTTGTTACTTCTCCTTTTTCATTTTCAATTCTATTGATTTGTGTCTTATCCCTTTTTTTCTTGATGAGTCTGGCTAATGGTTTATCAATTTTGTTTATCTACCCAAAGAACCAGCTGTTAGTTTTATTGATCTTTGCTACTGTTTCCTTTATTTCTTTTTCATTTATTTCTGCTTTGACTTTATGATTTCTTTCCTTCTGCTAACTTGGGCATTTTTTGTTCTTCTTTCTCTAATTGCTTTAGGTGTAAGGTTGGGTTGTTTATTTGAGATGTTTCTTGAAGTAGGATTTTATTGCTATAAACTTCCCTCTTAGAACTGCTTTTGCTGCATATGATAGGTTTTGGGTCATCGTGTTTTCAATGTCATTTGTTTCTAGTTATTTTTTTATTTCCTCTTTGATTTCTTCAGTGATCTCTTGGTTATTTAGTAGCGTATTGTTTAGTCTCCATATGTTTGTATTTTTTACAGATTTTTCCTATAATTGATATCTAATCTCATAGAGTTGTGGTCAAAGAGATACTTGATATGATTTCAATTTTCTTAAATTTACCACAGCTTGATTTGTGACCTAGGATATGATCTATCTTGGAGAATGTTCTATGAGCACTTGAGAAGAAAGTGTATTCTGTTGTTTTTGGATGGAATGTCCTATAAATATCAATTAAGTCCATCTTGTTTAATGTGTCATTTAAAGCTTGTGTTTCCTTATTTATTTTCATTTTGGATGATCTGTCCATTGGTAAAAGTGTCGTGATAAAGTCCCCTACTATTATTGTGTCACTGTCAATTTCCTTTATTATGGCTGTTAGCATTTGCCTTATGTATTGAGGTGCTCTTATGTTGGGTGCATAAATATTTACAATTGTTATATCTGCTTCTTGGATTGATCGCTTGATCATTATGTAGTGTTCTTCTTTATCTCTTGTAATAGTTTTTACTTTAAAGTCTATTTTGTCTGATATGTGAATTGCTGCTCCAGCTTTCTTTTGATTTCCATTTGCATGGAATATCTTTTTCCATCCCCTCACTGTCAGTCTGTATGTGTCCCTAGGTCTGAAGTGGGTCTCTTGTAGACAGCATATATGTTGGTCTTGTTTTTGCATCCATTCAGCCAGTTTATATCTTTCAGATGGAGCATTTAATCCATTTACATTTAAGGTAATTATCAATATGTATGTTCCTATAACCATTTATCAGTTGTTTTGTGTTTGTTTTTGTAGGTCTTTTCCTTCTCTTGTGTTTCCTGCCTAGAGAAGTTCCTTTAGCATTTATTGTAAAGCTGGTTTGGTGGTGCTGAATTCTCTTAGATTCTGCTTGTCTGTAAAGGTTTTAATTTCTCCATCGAATCTGAATGAGATCCTTGCTGGGTAGAGTAATCTTGGTTTGTAGGCTTTTCCCTTTCATCATCTTAAATATGACCTGCCACTCCCTTCTGGCTTGCAGAGTTTCTGCTGAGAAATCACCTGTTAACC
Organism: Neophocaena asiaeorientalis asiaeorientalis; assembly: GCF_003031525.2. NCBI lineage: Eukaryota > Metazoa > Chordata > Mammalia > Artiodactyla > Phocoenidae > Neophocaena > Neophocaena asiaeorientalis. The sequence continues at coordinate 10,557,867 of NW_020185339.1, forward strand.
TTATGGGGATTCCCTTGTATGTTATTTGTTGTTTTTCCCTTGCTGCTTTTAATATTTTTTCTTTGTATTTAATTTTTGGTAGTTTGATTAATATGTGTCTTGGCGTATTTCTCCTTGGATTTATCCTGTATGGGACTCTCTGTACTTCCTGGACTTGATTAACTATTTCCTTTCCTGTTTTAGGGAAGTTTTCAACTATAATCTCTTCAAATATTTTCTCAGACCCCTTCTTTTTCTCTTCGTCTTCTGGGACCTCTATAATTCGAATGTTGTTTTGTTTAATGTTGTCCCAGAGCTCTCTGAGACTGTCCTCATTTTTTTCCATTCTTTTTTCTTTATTCTGCTCTGCAGTAGTTATTTCCACTATTTTAACTCCAGGTCACTTATCCATTCTTCTGCCTCAGTTATTCTGCTATTTATTCCTTCTAGAGAATTTTTAATTTCATTTATTGTGCTGTTCATCACTGTTTGTTTGCTCTTTAGTTCTTCTAGGTCCTTGTTAAATATTTCTTGTATTTTCTCCATTGTATTTCCAAGATTTTGGATCATCTTTCCTATCATTACTCTGAATTCTTTTTCATGTAGACTGCCTATCTTCTCTTCATTTGTTTGGTCTGGTGGGTTTTTACCTTGCTCCTTCATCTGCTGTATATTTCTTTGTCTTCTCATTTTGCTTAACTTACTTCATTTGGGGTCTCCTTTTTGTAGGCTGCAAGTTCGTAGTTCCTGTTGTTTTTGGTGTCTGTCCTCAGTGGGTAGGGTTGATTCAATGGGTTGTGTAGGCTTCCTGGTGGAGGGGACTGGTGACTGTGTTCTGGTGGATGAGGCTGGATCTTGTCTTTCTGGTGGGCCGGGCTGCGTCCGGTGGTGTGTTTTGGGGTGTCTGTGAAGTTATGATTTTAGGCAGCCTGTCTGCTAATGGGTGGGGTTGTGTTCCTGTCTTGCTAGTTGTTTGGCATGGGATGTCCAGCACTGTAGCTTGCTGGTCGTTGAGTGGAGGTGGGTTTTAGCGTTGAGATGGAGATCTCTGGGAGATATTTTGCCGTTTGATATTACATGGGGCTGGCAGGTTTCTGCTGGACCAATGTTTTGAACTCGGCTCTCCCACCTAAGAGGCTCCGGCCTGACACCTGGCACATATTTTCATAATATTTGATGATGTGTTAAAAATACAACAACATGATAATTTGAATAAAAATTCAACTGGCAAAACAAGTGTTTACATTTCTGTTAAGCAGATTAGATTCTGCTGTGAGACCTTTTTCTCATATGTATGTGTGTATGTATTTTACGCACTTACATCTCCCTAATAGGAGCAAGACTGGGGAGAAGAAACAATATTTTTGTTGTTTATTTATACTTCACCTTACTTCGAAAAAAGATTTGTGGTTGTTTAAATTACGCTTACAAAATAGCAAGAAAATATAAAGTAGCAGAATGTGAGAAAGGAGTAAGAAAAACAAAATGTGAACATATTTGACCATTTAAATCTAAATGAAATGTTACATAAAAGATGATAATTGGTTTTTTCTTCAATTCAATGGAAAACAGAAATAAAAGAGACCTGTTTCACACTCTAATATGAAGCATTTAGATTGGATTCAAGAAATAGCTTTCTGACAGTGAATTGAAATAGGTAACTATCTTATTTGAAGATATTTAGAAATAGAATAGAATCTCATCTTTCTCTGCTCCTTTAGAGTTGACCCTACCTGAGGGATGGTTTCATGACCTAGCAAGCCTCTCCCTTCTGGCCCTGTAATTATCTAATTCTACAGAGAATATTGCCTCACCCGTTCTTTAAAGAGCCAGTCTGGTAAAGAGAAGATAGCTGGAAAATGGAATTGAAAAATGTGGCCTGTGTTTCAGTATCTGGCATACTGTTCCACTGGGAGTTATGATTGTAATTCTGTTCCATTCGGGATTATAAAATGGTACAGTTTAAAGCGGTTAAGAATAGTACTACAAGTACTTAGATTTAAATTTTCTCTTTACCATCAAAGACACAAATAAATTTAATAATTATATCAGCGGACTGAAATTAGACTATGTAGAAAATATACTATATTATACTTAAATGTATAGAGGTAATTCCTCTATATTCTCTTTCTAATTTGTCTTTATTCACATTTTTATAACAGCTGATACAAGAGGTTAAGTTGCTAAACAATTATCTGAAACCAAATTCTCAGGGGAGAATATATTTTTTACCTGATTTGTTAGAAACCCAAATAATTGCTTCTGGAGACACATGGCTTCTATTTCCTACCACAATAGTTAATGGGATCTGCCAAAGGTAACTGCAAAATAAAAGAGAAACTTTAAGAATAAAAATGGTTATAACAAACAAACAACATTTCCTATGCACCTCCTATGTGATTTTTCTTATTCTCTTTAGGAGAATTTTTTAAATTCCCCAGTCATAAATGTAAGGAATAGGCCAAGAAGATGAATTCACTCTTTCAATGTCGCTAAGCAGACTTGGCCTCTAAGAGTTTTAATTTCAAAACAAAAGGTGGACTACCAACAAAACAATTTATCTTGGAAAAAAAGATTTGAATTTTACGTGAGGAATAAAAAGTAGCTAAAATCTATAAATCTGAGCTGCACCATATATTGAGTAAAGTCTTAAAATAACTGCTTTCTACTTGATTCTGCATTAGATTAATGCCCATTCCAGTGCTTTCATGCATTTACATTTCAACATTCTCCTCATTTACTTGTTTAACTATTCTTAAAAAACACTTTTGTCAGATTTTACAGAAAGGATAATACAGCACAGATAAAGTTATTCAGCAAAGTAGGGACAAAAAGCAAAACTGATCAGATCCCCCTAAAATCCAGATCAATACAAAGAACAACATGGGACACAATGCTTTGTTTTCTGAAATGGAATTGCCAAATTGATGTGTGAAATCAACCACCAATGTGCAGGGATCAGTCATGAGTCTCAGCTATTAAAGAGAAGTGTTTTCTAGAACATGACTTTTTATAGGATAAAAGTTTAGGCCTAAACTTGTACGTGAAGTAATATCAATTTAACCTCAAATGAGCAACCGGAGATAAACTGGATAGTCTTACAATAAAATCCAATGACTACATTTTGTTCCCCTAAAATATAGCCAGGTTATGTTAACCAATCATTGCACTATTAGCAACAGGGATAGTCAACAATATGCAGTATGAGAAAAATATTTCTGACCTGAAAACTGTAAGAATACTCTATGAGCTCAGTAACTATGGGAATTAATGGAGAATTGAGAATTTTTCAGGGAACATGTCTGGGGCTATGTAGCTAAAAATAGAATGAATATGTCTTTTGATGGGGGAGGACATCTCCAAATCTGTCATATGGAATTTGATTATTATTTTATCATTTCATGTCTCCCATTCACAATAATCAGAATTTAGTAATAGCAAAAATCCAAATGGAAGACTGGAAGAAATTCCTAGTGTTATATCAACTGCTATCTCCAACATAGAAAGTTAATATGTTTAAGATTCTAAATTTTAAAAGTATATGCTATACTTAATCAGACAAACATTTTTGAGTGCCACCTATGTGGAGACATGCTGCTATATTGAATGGACTCTGGACAATTGATCAGGAAATAAACAACCTATTGTAGCGAAACAGGTATTGTTTGTAGGGTAGACATTGGTGAACGCCAACCCATGTACACTCTTTAACAAATATCCCCAAGCTCATAACATGATAACAAGAATATGCCACAAGTATTTAATAATGGATTTACTGTCAGGAAGATACAGAGAATTTATATAATAAATTTATATATAAATATATATAGCTGTTCTCTAAAAATAATGATTCTTTTTGATTAACTGAAATTATTAGGTAAGAGACAACAATGCCTGACTCTGCATCTGATTCTCGAATTAAACTATGAACTCATTTTTGTGTACCTAAGATCTTTCAAAAGCCTGGAAATGAAATGCTTAAATAAATTGCTGTTGAAATGGATTGAATGAGATTGAATTGAAGTAAAAGAAAAGGAACTATATCAGTCTATAATAAGACAGAGATTAACTTTATGAAATTGATTTTTTTAGTACAGATTGTCTATATTGAGTTGGGGCAACTAAATTTTGAAGGCAAATAAATATCAGTTAAAGGGCCAGAAATATATAAAATTGAAGATGTTTAAAACTCTTCAAGGATAAATGTCTTTTTTGTAGCGTGATCATAAAATGTTTATGAAATAGTATTTGCCCCTAATATAAACATACTTATAATTTTACATTTATTTAAACTGTATCCTTCTAAATAATGAAACTAGAAATTACAATAAAAATTGATATGTTTTGATTTTGAGTTTTAGCAAAAGTCTCTAAAGTCAAGAAGGAGAGAGTCATATCAATACCTGCATTTTTGCTTACAGACAATTCCACATACAAGAAACTTCCTAAATGGCAGACACTGTACTGTATAGCAATGTTCAGATGCAAAAAAAGAAGTTAACTTTAAGGTATTGTGATACAAACATTGGGGCATTTTGTAAAACTTTTAAAATACCCTCTATATTTTTCCTAAGAATGTTTTTGGCCTCTATTCTGTGTGTGTGTGCGCGCATGTATGTATACACAAAATCTATACATTGTCACAAAGACAAAGTAAAAATTACAAATCACCAAGCACATATGAAGTTTATATTATTTCTGAATTGCTATACTATCAGTACTATACAAGTTATTTTCCTTAACTTTCCAAACAACACATATTTGATCTTTCCACCAATTTCATTTTTAAGATCAAAGAAAGCATGGCAATTATGTTGCTTTATGATTACAACTTAAAAGGCTAGAAGACCCTAAACATTGTGGGTGAAAAGCTCTGTGTGGTGTGCTGTAAAAACATCCAAAAATGCAGTGAGTTATGTTAAAAAAGAAACTAGAAAAAAGAACCTGTGAAATTAAATTGTGCCCCAGCCCCTTAAGTTTAACTTGAATTTTAGTCATCTCATTTTAAGAAGAAAAAACCAAAAACAATGTACTTCAAAAGACCCTCAAGATATTTTTTATTTAACAGTCCCTGGGACTACCTCTCTTCATTGTAGATGCCATGAAAAATGGTTCCAAGGTTGCTATCATCGGACCCAAAACAAAAGGAGATAAATGTAATTCTCTGTAGCACAGGACTCCAAGAAGCTCCATATGTATAGGAGACATTACTGAACATTACAATGTATTAACTTTATAAAGAAAAAAAGCTACACAAATTCACAATTTCCCAAATACCAAAATGCTAGCAAATATTTTACTCAATTTCACATGTCAACTAACTTTATGCAATTATTATATAAAGATCTTTCCTTTCTATGCTATAATATAGCTACCACATATGAAAAATATGATTACTATATACATTAAAAATGTTCTAGGCATGTTGTAGTGATATTCCAGTGTCCTCTACAAAATTGAAGACAAAGAATTGATTATACAGTCACAGAAAATATCCACAATTCATGGGTTTCCTGGCGTAAATGGGCACTATGTTTTACTGCATTAACTATTTGCAGTATATGATAAAGATCTAAGAAGGTTACAGACAAAGGGCAGATAGAATTGGTATTGAAGCTTTGACCGCAATGTTATAGTGAATTAAATTATCAATAATATAAAACTGAATACTAAAATTTCAACTACAAACTTTATTATTTCAAAATAGATATAAAATAAATTTTGAGACTGATGGGATGCCATGCATTATCTCACTCAATATTTTCTACGCCAAGTTCTCAGCATTCAAAACCATTCATATGATTTTATAACTGCAGCAAAAGTAAAGCCCTGTAAAAGCTTTGTATAGGTATATATACCTATACAGCCTGGGAGAAAGTCTTCCTTTAAAGAGTCAGACTTGCAGCCGATACATCTGGCTCATATTATAGGTTGACAGAGTATTTTTGTTCAAAATTTGTTCTGTCATCTGCATGTCCTTTATGTTTTCCTGCATCAGTGATGCTTGTGTCAGAACGATCATTCTCAAAGGCAAGGCCTGAATCTCTCTAACTTTGCCACAGTCAAGTAGTTTTTATGTACTTCCCGACAAGGCCAGGGTTGATGCCTAACCAGGTTTCACCTGGGGCCAGACGGTGGTTGACCAGAAGCAGTGTTTGGCAGCTGTGAGGAATCCAGGCTGGGTGAAGGGTTGACCCAGTCAGATCCTGACAGTGTGGCAGGATAATACCCTGTATTCCACAGGTGCAAACAGTTAGATTACAAGGGCAGTCTGCTGAAGGACAGTGTATATAATGAGTAGGAGACTTAAGACAATACTTTCTTAAGTGGGTTCCCAATTTAGCCACCAGAAAACATTCATGAATTTCTCAGTCACTTCTACCTGGACCCTGTCTTAGAGATAACAAAGAAAGCTTAATGCATGTTTCACATATCCTAGATACTGATGGATGATAAAATCAGATTCCTAATATTCCAAATGGGAGACAGCATGACGAGTCTAATCCCAACACCTCATTTTATTTATTAATTTTGACCTCCAACCCTCCCTGTCCCACTCCCAACCTCTTATCCGGATATCTTAGAAAAAAATAAAATGAAATGATTTAAGTTCTATCTTTCCTTGGCTCAGCTTTAATAAAGCACAAACGAGTGGGAAAACATGAACTAGAAAAGAATCACTACATGCTGAATTTTCAGTAATTAAATAAGAATTTCAAATGAAAGTTAAAGTAACAACAAGTCAAATTCTGTGTATGTTGTGTTAATGGTTTTTAAACACTAAAAGTGAGGGAAGAGAATGTATTTTGATACTAAGTGGCATTGATACTTAGACCATTTTAAATGGATCTAGTTTGAGTTCCTCTGGCTCAGACACTATTTAGTCTGGTTGTGGGTTTTTGTTTAACTAGTCTTTCTGGATTGTTAGTTTCTGTTCTTGTCTATTCTACAAATCTTGGTTTTCTCAATACCATTTAATCCACTTCAAAGTATTTTAACTTTCTTAAATTTGATTCAACAAACATTTACAGGGAAAAGTAAAAAAAAAAAAAAATCACACATTACTGTGTTAAATGACCAAGATAATTTAAATCCTGTCTTCTTAAACAAAATAACTTTAGCATGCTGCCACCTTGATAGTTAAAATATCTGGAAATGGGAGTAAAAGAGGGTTCAAAATGAAAATACCATATGTAAATAAAGAAATGAAAACTATATTTTGAGTACTTTTCATAATTCTGTTATCAATTCTTTTTAAAATGTTAAAATGCAAAGTGAAACATAAAAAACAAAAGCAATTTTTTCACATAAACAACAGAGTTGTACCTGTTATTTTGAGGTTCATGTGCTTTAGTTTTAGCACTGATGTCATAAATAAAATGTTGCTGGGTAATTAGTATTCTATTTTCTGCTGTTGTATTTCCCAAGATGGTGATAACAGGATAACCCATCTGGAGTGTCCACTGATCCATTACTTCTTGTATATTTACGTACTTTCCATTCCTTCTTAAAGCCTTTATAACCAAAATCGTATAAATTAATTTTATAAACTATACACATAATTAACATTAAACCATTTTCATGTTTACTTTTATGATTTACTTATGAAAACATTTAAAATCGGTGAAACTAATATAATGTATTAGTAAAATTAATTTTCTAGCCTTAGCTTAAGCGTCATGAATATATATATATATACATAGAAATAAAAACTTTATTAACATTAAAGTTTTTACCTAATGGAAGATGAAATATATTTTATTGTTAAAGCAAGTACTTACTTGCAGCATCTTTAAGCATCCCCAGTATGTCTAGTATTAAACTTAAATACTTGCTATTCACTTACAGAGAAAAAGTTCTTTACCATCTATACTTCACTCAAACATGAATATCTGACACCCTATTAAAATTATATTTCAGAAGTATTATCATGTTTGAAAGTAGGCAAGGTATCTTTAACTACCATTGTAGCTGAATTAATTTTAAACCTCATTATCCTTATAATATAATACATCAAATATAAAACAAGAAAGCAATATCAAGAAAAGGGAAATATAAAAAGTAAAAACAAACCATCAGTGTCAATAAAAGTTATGAATGTTTTATAAACTCAATTCAAATATTCAAGAAGAGGCTTTGGCTTTCAAGCTTCCTATACTTTACCTCTGATAGTGTATTCCAGAGATCATTTCTGGCTGCATTGCCATACTTATGAATAGTTAAGTAATCCTACAAAGAATATAAAATTGTAATTACAATTCAAAGGCTAAGCAATTTCCAGTAAACACATTTATTTCTCAATTTGGTTAACCATTTCCATTTGTTGGAACTGCCTTAACACAAGATAAAGACGTGCAAATAAGGTGAAGAATCTCATTTTAAAATATTCCAAAGAGATTGAACTACAGCATATTTCTTAATTAAATCATCAAACAATACTAATCTCTTAAAATTTATTTTCATAGCCATAATCACTTCTTATGGATTTCCAGGGTCAAAGATCTTCCTCTAATTTAGCAAGTCAAACTCAGGGAATTTTGAAAAAACTACCACTGCAATGAAATATTTAGGGGAAACTTTCTCATCAGGCTTTCATGTTGAAGTGTTGAAAAAAATATCTTGTTTTATGGAAAAAGGAAAAAAACAACCTGACTGATATATACTGATGTGAAGAGGGATTGTTTTGCCAAAAAGGTGATGACTATCTCCACAACTTGTCCAGTTCCCTGTCTCTCTGCAAAGGACAGGCTGCCTAATACAAAAATGATATATACATATTTCCATGAGTTTGAAACACATATTAATATTTAATAAGAAAAGGTCAACCCTAAGTTTATTTAATATGTTTGAGCTTAGGACTTCACATTTCTCATTTTCAATCATTAGTAGTTTAATGTACACACTTTCTGATTCATGTCTGTTCCCTTCTAAGAAACATGGTTTATGTCACTGTGAATGTGTTATTTAGTTGTGGCTACTTGGCATTTTTTTTTTCTGATTCCAAAGTGGAAAACTCAATAGAAAACAGTGTTTTATATTATGAAACAGTGTCCCCTCCTTCATCTGAAATTCCATTATCTCTGCAACACCTAGGTAGTAGACAAAATCTTAACTTACATCATAGTACTAAAACTGGAAAAATTTTGCTGACTCCTTTCAGTACTTTATGTAGAGTGGAGTACTTTGGGGATAATTAAAGTTGGGGAAGCAAATTTTCTGAAATACAAATTGTAGCACCTGTGACAGATTCAGCTTTCTTAGTAACTCACAGCACAGCAAATGGCAACTCCCACTTAATCAGACTGCTAGAGATGCAGTACTCAACACTAACTTAGCAACCACAAATTCATCATCGTCATCAGGTGTTAGGAATAACTTTACTGGGAAAATACAAGCCTGAATGACCAATCTGAATCCTAACCTTGGCTTTGAACATGCCACATGAGGCATTTCCAATTAGAACTCAAGGACCAGGATTTAAATCAGCTATTTCAGATTTAGTTGTCAGAATTATTTTCTATGCTTGTTTATCACTTAAGTGAATAAATTTGGGGAAAACAGGAATTATGAAACATAAATTTTATTTTAAATAAATAATAATAATGCCATAATACTAAAGTTTTAACATTAGAACTATTTATTAGTGGATTCTGTTTATGTATAGTGCTGCTAGGATAATCCAAAAGAGGGAACAAGGGAATACTACATAGACCTTGAAAGGTCCAATATATAACTACAGGTTTCTCTTCACACACAGATCATAAAAATCCAACGGTTCATGATATGAGTTGACCTTGGCCCGATACTGATCATCAACTTGAGCTCTTGGTTCCCTCCCCAATTCAGAATAAAGTTCAAATTTACATATCAAGCAGGCTGAAATGGCAATTATCCAAGTTTAGGAAGGCACTCCAACTTGTCTGCCTCAGTGTTCAGGGCAGATCGCATGCCTTCTTGGACTCCCAGCAGCCCCAGTTTTCGGGTGTTACTGGAATCCTACATATGTCACTTCTTTTCTCTGCTATAAAACTCAAATGTTTTCCTTAGTTATTTTAACCTTCCTCTTGCACAAATATAGTCATATTTTGAATTGACGAAATTTTGCTTTGTCTTTGTAGAATTACAAAACCACTTAAAAGAATAGTGAGTGTGGTTTTTTGATGATCAATCATTTATTTATTTGTACACTCCACAAAATGTATGGTGCACTTTGCATGTGCCAGGCAGCTCACCAGGTGCTGGAGCAACAGTGGTGGAGAGAGTTTACTGAGAATAACTAGAAATACTGAGATGTGATTTGTGTAGGAACGTTTCTGTGACGGAAACTGTGGAAGTCTTGGTACAATAACCACTTGATAAGATGAACCAAATATTTGGTATGAGATTGAATAAGAAGATTTTAAGTTCTGGTCAAACCTACAAGTCAATGAATATGGACATGGCTGGAGTTATGAACCTGAAATGAAAATTTATATTTATGTGTATGAAAGTCAATCAGCAGTAGATTTGACATAATATAAAGTAGAAGAATGATTTAATATTAACACTGGAAAGAGAACTGTGGGTTCTCTATACAGAGTATTTCAGAAACAGTAGAGTTGTTGAAAAGAGTAAAACAAAGATGACCACTAGAATATTCTTAAGGAACATAACCAACAATATAAACTGATTCAAAGTTAAAAGCAGGGACTTCCCTGGTGGCGCTGTGGTTAAGAATCGCCTGCCGATGCAGGGGACACGGGTTCAAGCCCTGGTCCGGGAACATCCCACATGCCGCGGAGCAACTAATCCAGTGCGCCACAACTACTGAGCCTGCATGCCACAACTACTAAAGCCTGCACACCTAGAGCCTGTGCTCCGCAACAAAAAAAGCCGCCGCGATAAGCCCACGCACCGCAACAGAGTAGTCCCTGCTCACCGTAATTAGAGAAAGCCTGCACGCAGCAACGAAGACCCAGTGCAGCCAAATAAATAAATAAATAAATTTATTTTTTAAAAAGTTAAAAGCATGTTAAGCAAAAGTATATTCTGATACATAAAGTGCAGGAGTGGGAGTCTGACTGTCTTTGTTCAAATCCATATTCCAACAGTCCCTAGTTGTATGATCTCTGGCAAATCACTTAACCTCTTCGTACCTGTCTTCACGTCTAGAAAATAAGGATAATAAAAGTACCTGCTGCATAGAATTTTTCTGAGAAATAAACGATTTAATATCTGTACAGTGTTAAAAAGCGAAGAGTGCTTAACACAGTAATGTCTATTCAATAGACAGTAGCTGCCATAATCTTATTAATCATTTCAGGTTACAGGTTGGAAAACTGAGTAACAAAAGCAAAAGCATCATTAATGATAATAATTAAAGAACATAGTACATGAAAACAATATTTGCCTCCCTTTTAGCACTAAGTTGCTTTATATTTTATTTCATTCAATCCCAAGATGACATTTATGAGTTAGATGTTATCATCAACACTTAATAAATCAAAACACTGGAACTCAGAGACTCCAGCCCATGTCCAAACCCCATATCTGTGCACACAACTGCTGACCCAAATCCGGTATCTACGAGATGACACACAGGTGACTAAGAGTCATGTTCAAAGCTGAACTCATGTCCTCCCCTATATCAGCTCCTTTTGGGAGCCCTTCCCCAGCGATGACTCTTCCATCCACCTCAACCAAGGAGTCATCTTTGATGCCTTTCTCTCCCTTTCCACCACATTCAGGTAATGATCCACATCCTAAATAGCCCCCTAATATTCCCCCTTCCTTTTAGCTGTTTGACAGCCACTCTACAGTATTTTGCCCAGATGACTACTACTGCTACTACTTCTGCTTTGTCCCTTTCAAATCTAATCTCTTTCACGCAGTCATGCATGAATAATTTTCATCAAATATACATATGAATCCCTGCTGCCTTCAGAATATAGTCCAAACATACCTCAATGTAACTTAAAGGTGTCCCTCATAGTCTGGTCCCTCTGTACCTCTCCAATCTCATCCATTACTTTGTTGGCCCCCTGCCTCAACTTAACCATTTTCACCTTTCTTGCAGATGTCTAATGCTTATTTTCTCCCTTTTCTAGTTCCCTGCACAAGCAGTTCTCTACACACTCTTTTCTCCTTTGCCCATTTAAATTCAATTCAATCTCCAGGACTCAAGTTTGCACGTCCTTCGGGAATCCTTTCTTGCCCATTCTCACCCCCTTCCTAATTCTGAGTTAAGCACCTCTCTTATATTCTTACATGCTTCACCATATAAGAGCAATGATCACACTGTTATAATTGCCTGTTTACTAGTTTGACTGCCCACATAGTCTGTAAACTCCATGAGAGTGAGGACCCTGTGATTCCTGTTTACCAACTATTTAACCAGCATCTATGTGCCCAGCCTGGTACCCAGTAGATGCTCAATATATTTGTGTGATTTCTGACTTTCCTTATGCAATATGCCTTTCTGCTGACAGCTGACAATGCAGTAAAGAGAGATTTCTTGTACCTATCATGTTCCCCCTAAATGTCATATTTAAGCACTAAATACTTAATTTATTATTTCAGTGAGTATTTGTCGGATATATAACTTGCAATGATATATGCAACTGGCCCTGATGTCATCAAAAGATTGTAAACTATTGGGTATGAGACCGTTTTTTGTTTAACTTTCTTTGCTAACAAGTGACACGGTTCATAACATTTTATATATAAAAGCCAATGGGACTAATAAAGACAAGGGGAAAAGTAAAAAGTGAGCTGAGGAAGGAAAGCACTATTATCTTTTATGTGGAAATAATTATGGAATACTTGCTCTACTATTAACGAGCCCTTCAGCATGTTGAAACAGAGGATCAACCATATAAATGGTTTATTCCTCAGGACACGGAGGGACAGTTTGATAAAAATCAAAGAGGTATGGACTGGCTTGTATGTGTTCAGCCGCAAATAACAAAAAGTCCACCTGGGATGACTTTTTTAATAACAAGATTTATTCTTTCCTACTATAAGAAGGTAAGATAGAGCCGCAGCTCTTTTCCTATGGAATTCTTTTGGCCCCATCTTTACCTAAGTTTTGGCTTTCTCCTCACATTTGGGGCTAGATGACTGTAGCAATCCCACGCATTCAGAAGTAACATCACAGAGGAAAATATGGAATTTTTTCCTGAGAATCTCTGTTTAAGAATCAGAAAAACTCTCCCTCAAATCCTACATCAAACTCCCCACGTTTCCCGTTTAGCCGAATTCTATCATGTGCTCAAAACAAAATCTGTTAGTGAAATTTGGGGGGGTGGATTGCACAAGTCAGGACCCAGTCCTATGAAGTATATGATTATACAGATGAGGATGAGAATCCAATCAAAATCAAAATTTGGTTTATAAGAAAGAAGAGGAGACTAGCTTATGGGTAGACCACCAACAGTGTTTTCTCCAACGAGACAAGGGATGCAAGTCCAGGCCTCGGTGACCCTGGGAAGCAGGATCCTTTCTACTTGCAAGAATAGTCTGGGAAACGCCAGGTAAATCAAGCACTGATTTTTCTGACTATGTGACACGAAGTTTGAAGCAAGGGTTTAAAATGTTGTTCCCTTCTATTAAGAATAATTGTACCTCAAAATATTTGTACTGGGCACTTGTCATTCTTTTGGCTTTCTGGTATTTAAACACCACTTTTATATGAGGGTGATAACTCATCATGGAATCTTAGAGGAAAGTGAGGGCTCTCTCACTTGAAATGGAAGGGACAAAATTCTAAATCCTCTCCACTCTCCCTGTGAGCTAAAACATGGACACAAGTGGATACTTCATCCCAGGACTGTTAATCCTATAGGATCAATGCAAAGGAGCAGCAATCACTGAAATTACATTCCCTGTAATGGTGACACTGAGGGTCCAGATACAGCCATGCTAATGGCAGCAACGGAACCAGCCAGTACTATGACATGACCTTGGCTAGGTTTCTTAATTTCTGAGTCTCCGTTAGTTCCTGTTATCTGTTTTGTAAGCCTGATTCTCCACACTTCCCAATGATTTCAAGCACTGCCCTACACCCTTCCAAAAAATTCCTTTTTGCTTAATTTAGTCAGTTTCTTTCTGTTGCTTGCAACCCAAAATCCTGACTGGTACAACACTAATGGGTGATACAAAACAAAGATGTCTTACATTTTCTTGGTTTCCTCAGCAAGAAAAATAGAAACAATCTCTCAGGACTTACGCAAAACGTAAAACAAAGAACACTCAGTTCTATTTAGTAAATCAACTGGGCTTTTATATTATTAGGTATGGAGGGAAGAGGTGGATACTTTAAAAAAAAAAGAGGCAGATAAGAAGGTCGGAAAAAAAGATACGAAAGTTCCACAGAGAGGAGTGCACAGAGAGCGACAAGAATAAAAAATAAAACTCTGCAAAACTTGTGTCTTAAGCAAAGCTTCTAGAGCAGAGGCTTTTAAATTGGGAACCATAAGGTCTAGAATTAAGTATTTGTTAAGTGTGGGCATTATTAGGGTAAAGTGATCTTAAAGGGATCCACGGACAACAACAAAAGCAGATCAAAAGCTGCCAGATCACAGCAATGTCACACAAGTGTTGGATAAAACCCATCTGAAGCCTGGCCATGCATTTCAGAGGATGTTTCTACATTCCCTGACCTTGAGAAACAGAAGAAAAAGACTAAAACAGTGACAGATGACCAACTAAAACACAAGAAGGCTAGGCTATACGTCAAAATATTATTTTTGTTAATGCCTGAATACTGGTTGGAGATTATGAAATTAAGTAAAAACAAGTAGCCAAGTACTGAAAAAGCACTATGCAAAATAAAAGAATGTTTACATTTTAATTCTACTAGATAAGAACCAAGGATAAAAGGAATAAATAATTATTAAATTTGTATTATTAAATTATAACAAGTTTCCAAGGAGGAAATCCTGTAAAACAGAAACCATTACCAAACATTCTGAGGTACAGCAGTTTCTGACCACAGCATACAATAAAAAAGAGGTGGAATTCAGGAAGGAAAGTTGTTTGAATAGCTACGACGATAATAGTTGAAAAGTCAGTTATATCATTGCTTGCAGGCCATTTTGATTTTGATTTTTTAAATGTGTGTTTAACTTAAATTTCCTTTCAGAAGTTGCTTACTTAGATATAGGAATATTCAGATATTTCCATAGGAACAAAAGGGCATTTCACATGTTTTAAAAACCCATTAAGGGCTTCCCTGGTGGCGCAGTGGTTGAGAGTCCGCCTGCTGATGCAGGGGACGCGGGTTTGTGCCCCGGTCCGGGAGGATCCCACATGCCGCGGAGCGACTGGGCCTGTGAGCCATGGCCGCTGAGCCTGTGGGTCCGGAGCCTGTGCTCCGCAACGGGAGAGGCCACAACAGTGAGAAGCCCACGTACCACACACAAAAAAAAAAAACCCATTAACTCCACCTAATGAGTGTAAGTTTTGTAAAATCAGTGAAATATGCCAGAAAATTTTAAATCAAAATAACCTGCTAGCCCATGAAAGATTTTTTTGTCTGTTTGCCTGAAATTACAGACAATGGCGTATTCTCACTTCAGTTCTGTTCTCGCCTATCTTTTATTTAGCAATTATAGATCATACCATCAATGCCCCAACATGCAGCAGCATCACCAGAGGCGCAATATTACCACTGTTGAATTTGTACTCCATCCCAGAACAACCTGACAGGGTCCTACACCTGTCAGCAAAATGGCGTGAATGTTAAGTCGATAGGGGTGTTCTGGGGTACTAAAATATCCCCACCTCTCACTTCTGCTGCTACCTTGAAATATTACTGAGACATAAAATGAATCTATTGGTAAAACTGAAGTCTGTGAATTGCTTTTTCTGAATGCCCTGGTAAAGGGTTTGGACCACAGCAAGCTCACAAAACAGATAAAGTATATCCTGGCCGGTAAGAATATACTGCCTTTTGTAAATCAAGATACCCACTGACTGCAGGCCATGTACATGGAGTTCTCTCACTCAGCCCCCAGTGCTGGTCACTCGCTGAGAAGAAAATGAAACTCAGTTGAGAAAGAGGTAGTGTGTATATTCAGAAAAACTAAGAATTCAGGCCAATCCTTACCAGCCATGTGATCTTGGGTAAGACATCTATTTTCTCTAAACCTTAATTTCTTCAACTGGAAAAAGCAGATAATACAGCACTTACTTGAGAACAGTGTGCATAGAAAATGACATAAAACAAGTAAAGCACTTAGGAAGAAAAAAGCCTGCCACACAAAGAACCCAAGAAACTTTAGTTATTTTAAGATCAAGCTCAAGGGAAAAAAGTCTAGAGTCAACATCTTCTCTTCAACCCTACCTCCAAGAGAAGTCAAAATGTTCTGGAGGCCCAAGGAGATTAAGTGGACTAACTTGTAGGAGGAAAGTGCCCAGAGGACATTTTTTTTTAATTTTAAAAAGTAAAATAGCAAGAAAAAAATTTGAGATCAAAGCTTCTTTAGACTTGAGAAAAGCTTAGAAACCTTCCCTTATCCAAGTCTGGAGAAAGAAAGAGACCGTGAGGTCTAGAACTCTGTTTTTCGCAGAGGTCTACTGAGGTGACAAGACCACTAATGGGGGGAGGGGCCCATGAAATGGGGGTACTAGTTAGGTTCCTCAGCACAAAATAGCCATATCTAAGGGAGCACTAAAGCAGCAAAGACACTAACCTCCAGGTGACCAGAAAGGCTCGGCTTGGGCAAGATACATACCGAACATTCGAGCAGCATGCACTATCTCACTTCTTTCCTGAAACTAATACGACTGACTATCAGTGTGGATGAGAACAGACGGTTCTTCGTTGTATGTTCTGGCCTGATAAAGTTCCCTGGAACATTCTCCTATTAATGGGCATGACATAAGGGGAATTCCATAAGGACAGATTAAATTTCCCATATGCTCAGAAGCATGGGGGATTTCTTTTATTCAGTGTTAAAATAATACACACTTACTAATATGTTATTTACTGTTAACATTATTAATGGCAGGTATTTGTCTATCAGATCCTTCCTGTTTTTGTTTCCCTGGTTATCCAGCTTCTATTTCATAGTTTATCTTAATTCCTAACAAACAGCCTCATCTCCTTTGCAGCTCTTTTTCAATTAGGCTAGCTGGCAAATATCCCATTCCTGGATAAATTCAAATATTTGCCTTCTTCAAACCTGTACCCATACAGCTGAGCATCACAGGAAAAAATAAGGCAATTGAGCAGTTGTGCTTTCCTCTTTTTTTTAATAAAAACTGGTTCACAGTATGTATGTATGTATGTACTTATTTATTTATTTATTTATGGTTGCATTGGGTCTTCGTTGCTGCCCACAGGCATTCTCTACTTGCGGCGAGCTGAGGCTACTCTTCATTGCAGGGCGTGGGCTTCTTATTGCGATTGCTTCTCTTGCTACTGAGCACAGGCTCTGTAGTTGTGGCGCACGGGCTTAGTTGCTCCGCGGCATGTGGGATCTTCTGGGACCAGGGCTCGAACCCGTGTCCCCTGCATTGGCAGGCAGATTCTTAACCACTGCACCACCAGGAAAGCCCCTGTGCTTTCTTATAAATTCATAAGCACCAAACTCAAATAGGCACTCAATAAAACCAGGAAGCCGTGCCTTCCTATTCTTCCCAATCCTTAATCTTCAAATCCGTCTACTGGGCAGCATTACCTCACTTTCAGCTATTGACCTTGCCTCAGATAACACTAAAAACATAGAATTTGGAATTCCCTGGCGGTCTAGTGGTGTTTTCACTGTCGTGGCCTCAGGTTTGATCCCTGGTAAGGGAACTAAGATCCCACAAGCCTCAAAGTGTGGCATAAATAAATAAACAATTAATTTTGTAAAAAGAATTCATCAGAAAATGAACTCCTTTATTTTCCAATTGCCAAATTTACTGGAAGGGTCTCTCCTATCAAAGACCAGTCTTTTTACTGTCTCAAGAACCAAAATCCCAGTTGTCTCTTTCTTCTGCAACATTATCAAACTCTTCTGTCCTGACTCCTTCTCTACCAGTCTAAAATGAGTACAACTGTCTCCCATCTTTAAAAAACAAAACAGAAACTTTCCTTAGCCCTTATCCTCTTCTATCTACCTACCCTGTTTTTCTGATCTCCTTCCTTGGCAAATTTAAAATATTTTATCCTACATACACTATCTCTACTTAGGTATTTCCCATCCTCTCTTTTCTTTTTGGATTAATTTTTATTGGGGTATAGTTGCTTTGCAATGTGTGTTATTTTCTACTGTACAGCAAAATGAATCAGCTATACATATACATATACCCACTCCTTTTTGGATTTCCTTCCCATTTAGGTCCCCACAGGGCATTAAGTAGAGTTCCCTGAGCTATACATTATGTTCTCATTAGTTATCTATTTTATACATAGTATCAATAGTGTATATGTGTCAATCCCAGTCTCCCAATTCCTCCAGACTCCCTCTTCCCCCTTGGTATCCATACATTTGTTCTCTACATCTATGTCTCTATTTCTGCTTTGCAAATAAGATCATCTATACCATTTTTCTAGATTCCACATATATGTGTTAATATACATTTGTTTTTCTCTTTCTGACTTACTTCACTCTGTATGACACTCTTTAACCTATTCCACTAAAGTCATTAAGCTGCAAACTGCCAAAAGGAACACTTTTTAGTCTTTATTCTGCTCTACCCCTTGGCTGCATTTAACCTCCTTGGTCACTTTCTTTTTATTGAAATAGGCTTTTTTCTTGACACGAGTAACACCATACCCTTGGCGTTCTGCCTGCCTCTTTATTTATTCCACCTCAGCCTCTTTTACCAGCCCCCTCCTCTTCCTTCAACCTCCAACTGCTACAGCCCTTCAGGGCTTGGTCTCAGGCCTTCAACCCAGAAACTGCAGAATCATTCCTAGGTACTTTTTCTCCCTCATCTCTCAACTACCATACTCTTCACCCAATCTATCCCAAGGTCCATTTCATTCTCCCTTCAAAAAACATTTTGAATCCATCCATGTCTCTGTACATCTACTAACTATTTAAGCCTCTATCATCTCTCACCTGAATATTAAAATATCTTCCTAATTTTATTACCTGATTCCTCCTCTCTTGGTATGCTGATTGCTCCAATCCCAATGTATTACTACAATTAGTCAGATAACTATTTTAAATATAAATAGAGCCATGTTACATCCCAGTCTTAAAACTGTTGAATAGCCTCCCACTGCACTCAGAATAAAACCCAACCCTCTTAAGCACAGTGCACTTTGGCATCCGACAATTAGCTCCTGCCCTCATCTCCCCCCTCATCTCTTGCCCCTACTAACGGTGCTCATCTATGCTAGTTTCTTTATTTTCCTTGAAAATGCTCAGTTCCTTCCCTCAGCCCTTTGCACAAGCCCTTCCACCTTTCTGGAATGATCTCCCCAGACCCCCACCTCTTTCTCATCCTTCAGAACTGAAGACACATGCCTTCTCCCCAAGAAGGATTTTCTAAACACCTAACCTAAAGTTACCTGACCCACCCATCCATATGTTATCACACAACATCCGATTTTTTTCCTGCCTAGCATTTATCACACTTAGTAAATAGGCCTGTATTTGCTTTTTTCCTTTTTAGCATCAATCCTATCCAGTGGTATGATTCATGAGATCAGGGGACATATCTGCTGTGTGCAGCATGCCCTGAATGCTTGGTATTTATCATAGTATCTAACACTGAGTGGCTATGTAATACATATGTGTGGAATAAATGAATAACTGAACATATCTGATGGGTGAACAACATGGATATAAAACTATAGAGAGCTGATGCAGCAATAGAAATCACAATTTTGGTTTATTAGCACAAAGCACTAAGAAAAGTTTTTAATACTAAAATGAGTTATTGCTCTTAAGGGGGGGAAAATGATCTGTAACATAATCATAGAGAGAGATCTTGAGCAGAAGAGAAAAGATGAATACGAGAAACTGACTGCAAAAGGAAATGAGATGCAGGATGACAAATGGATATCCCCATTTCTTTGTGTGTCATACTAACACAGAGCCTTCTCTTCCACAGACAGAAACACAAAGGTAGATCAACATGGAATTCTGACTAACACAGAGCCTTCTCTTCCATAGACAGAAACACAAAGGTAGATCAACATGGAATTTTGACTAACACAGAGCCTTCTCTTCCATAGACAGAAACACAAAGGTAGATCAACATGGAATTTTGAATACATTTGAACCTTTTGTAAGATAGGTTCTAAATACATAACTTAGGATAGGTCTTTATAGCACTCCTCTCAAGCCACTAATTTATAACATATGGTTTTTCAGAACGATAATTTTGACATTTAGATATGATAGGGAAAAGAAGTTGCATAAATGTTATGGTTCATTATTTTTATAACTAGTGAATATTTATAAATAGTTATGTTATAAAAAAGTAGAACTTTAGTTTTTTAAACAGATAAACACATGGATAAATATGTCATAAAAAAGTAAGTGATAAGAGTGAAATGCAAGAGAATATATGGAAGTTTTCAACCTCAATTGTGATAAAAATATATACATTGAAATAGCAATTTTTTACTTATTAAATTAGTAAGAAATTTATTTTGAAAATAAGACACAATGTTGTTTGCTTAGTGTATTATAAAAAGAGAACTTTCAAACTTTATTTCTACCATTATATATTGGCTTAATATTTCAGAAGAAAAATTGATAATATGCTTCGAGAAATATAGATGAAAAGACAATCAAAATATAATGGGAAAATCTATAATTTAAAAATTGTTACAGTGTTGTTTATTTAACAAAAATTGGAAAGCAATCTAAATGTTTGCCAACAAGGAAAAAGCTAAAAATATAATGTACATCTATGCCATAATACTAGTATTAAACTATATACTAGAACCACCAAGCACTTATGAAAATGTGAGTAAAAAGGAAAAAAAAACCTTCCCAACCTAGAAGGTTTCTTTAGCATCAAAACTTTCAACATTGCCAAATATATACTTCTAGGCTATTACATGAACATTCTGAAATGAGAACATAAAATAAGAGAAAAAATAAATTTAAAAAGGAAACGAAAGAAAACTGCTGATACAAGAGCTAAGTAGGTTAGAGAAAAATGCCTCTAAGGCAAGTTTATTGTGCCTCTGAACTAGCAATCTAACCGAATGGTAACGTTTACAAGGAGGGAGAGAGTGTTTGCAGATAGGTATACATACCCCAGTGTGTGCAAGTCACTGATCTGTATGCATTTACACACATACCAATATACGAATATGTCACCCATTAGCCAAATGCGTCAAATCATTTCACAAATACATTTTAAAGATATCAAAAACATCATTTTATAGTATCAACCCTATGCGTTAAAATGAATAACATATCTTGAGCTCTTAACTAACAGGCAAAAGAAAACCAGTAAGAATAAGTTTCTAAAGCCTCCCATCAAGCTGGGTAAATGCTTGTGGGATGAACAAATAGAGATATATGTCATTACTAATGAAGGCTTTTTAGTTAATGCTATATAGTCACAGTAGTCAACTAACATTTAATTCAAAGGCAAAATGATAAGGATTCAATCACTAGCTGTATACAAACAAATTCATTGAAATTGAGGAATAGAAGTTATTTTCTCTGACTAAGAAATACGAATAGCTATTGCTATTTAACTTTTTAAAGTACTTGATTTTTATTAGAGATAGTATTCTTGATTCTCAAATCCATGGAATCTTTCCTTAAAATTAATATTTTTCTCTATAGCGTAGTCATTAATTTTAGCTTTGTAGTTGGTCTTTAATAAGTTAAATGTTAATTAGGTCAAATCCAATGACTAAACATCATCAATGATAGTATTATTATCACATGGTATTGACTGATCACAAGAAATTATTATGATGAGTTAACTTTTCTACCTATACCATACCTAAAACTGCATAGTGATTTAAGTGAAACACGGAGAAATTGAACAAAACCTATCTATGGTCATTTAATTTTAGATTAAGCATGATTCAGCTCCCATCTGGATAAAAGCACAATACAATCTCTTCAGAAAGGAAATTAACTTTGACACATGGTCTCTGTTCCTCTGTTATTTTCTGACTTTTCATTTATCTAAAAACCTACATGCAAGGGAGCAAACACTCTTTCACAAACATAAGCTTGCAGTTTTCAAATAAAAATCCTGTATACGTATGTTAACATATAACTTCTCACTAGAACACAAGTTGAGTTTGTTGTTGCTACTAATAATCCCTATAGCTCTGTGCTGTCATCACCTTTAGGCTATCAGAATTTTATGAGCACAAACCAATAATAATGATATTTCCCTTTTGCTTTTTATCCACACCTCATTGCCTTACATTGATTTGCATAAGCAATTTCCACCCTGATAATTGGAGGCAAACATCTTTTTGTAGGTTACCTTATGGAAAAGAGCAGTTAAATACTAATGAAGAGAAATCTTTCTTTATTCAACCACATTTTAAATGATATTGAATTACCCTCATTGGATAAGCAGGAGGGTGACTCACTTTCTGACATGGATTTCAGAGTGAGTTTGTATCAAGTTTAGCAATGATCTTTCTCCATAATTTCAGTTCCCTGGTATTGCCTCATAACAACATGAAGAATGGTACTGCCAGATCATTAAAACAATACTGTTTTGTTTGAAAAGAAAAAGCAGTAGTTATGTACTAATTATTTTTTAATAGCTACTGAGCCAATCAATGTTATCTGAGGATTTCAAAATTATAGCTTTAATCTTTTATTTCCAAAAAACTCAAAGAAAAATTTAAAAACTGTTACTAGGGAGATTAAAACAAGTAAAAATGAACTAAGAAAGGTTAAATTCATGTGAAAACAATTCTACCTAAAAGAATCCTTATCTGAATTATTTACTTTAAAAATAAGCCTAGAATACTTATGTAAGAACGAGGATTTGAGCTGTGGAAGCTTAAAATATAAAAACCAGGTAAAAGAAGTAGATCCTAATTTACTGGATCTATACACATAAACATTGCTACATATGGGCGAAAACTAATATATATGTACTTAATAAGAAGTCTAGGAAATTAAAAATGTGAGAATTTCAGAAAGATTCAGCAATTCTTACAGTAATAGGGTTTGAGCATGAGGTGAACTAAAATGACACACAGAACACAGTGCCACCGAAGCCAACTGAAGAAAGTGATTCAAGGACTTCTGGGTTACGACGGTGAATTGAACAACCACATCTAAGTTCACTCCCTCCCAAAACCTGACTAGGGCTACATTGAGTGTATGGGTGTTGTTTCTTTGTGACACCAAAATTTCTTGATTTTCTGAAATCTAGCGGTGGCTTTCCTGACTTTCACTTCACTAACCCTCCCAACAGGGTCAAAGCCAAATTGTCTTAATACTCAGATGATTAAGTGAAGATTCAAGGACACTTTTGCACATCTAGTTAACAAATTTTCCCATCAAATTGAAATAGCTGTCCTAAATTAAAGTATCAAACCCAAATTGTCTAGCTAGAAAAATGCATTAAATGTCTTAGATGCAGAGAATCTGAAAGATGAAAAAAATCTTAGAGAGCATTTAATTCTACTCTTGCATTTTGTAACTATAAAGTCAGAGGCCACGGAAGGTTTAGTGACTAGCAGAAAGCCCATCATTAATTAGAAACAGGAATAAGAATTGTTTCTCCCTACTTATTCCATTGCTTCGTGTCCCAAAATATGCCAGCTGTTGATTTGCGAAATCGATTATGGAAGAACAATAGCTACACAGAGTTTGCAAAAATACAAATATTTCTATGTTTTTAAAAGTGTATTATTTACAAGTGGCATACATGATCCAACAAGGGTTCAAGCTTCGTTTGCTGTGTTTCGCTTTCAATTTAAACATCAAAACAAAACAGAAGCTGGCATTAATGGTAGTCAGGACTAATTTTTTATGACTGTATATACTGTCTATTACATTCTAAATAGATAGAATGTATGTTCTGTCTATTACATACTGTAAGAAGTTTTGAGGCAACTTATTTTAAAAATTATGCAAGACTGAACCATTTAAGCATCAGACAAAATTCAAGAAATAAGGGAAGCAGACCAAAAAATCAAGAAGATCAGACCAAGGGAAGTTGTGATTATTCACTATAAAAGTGTTTACCACCAGACTTTCTGATAGCTGATCAAATGGATTTATGGGTACTAGGAGTCCCTTCCTACTGAAGGATATACATATAAGTTGAAACCTGAAATAGTTGTCCAGTACAAAATATTACAAAAGTTAGAAAAATGTACTTGAATCCATACTCAAATACTTGCTAAGTTAAATATAAACATGTGAACTGACCCATCTTTCTATATTATTATATTTAATATACAATTATATTTATAGTTTATTTTATATCTATGTATATTTATTATGATATATCATATATTTATTTATATTATATTTTAAATTTATATCGTGTAAATATATCATATTTATATATTTGTGGTTGTATTTGTAAAAAATGTTTGCTTTGTTCCCAAAAGAGCTTAAGATGGTTAGTTAGGATATAAAAAATACAAGAGAACACAAGTTTTAGAAGAAACCACCATTATACTATTGTCCCTGTGTGAAACATAAGGTCCAAGTACTAAAACAAAAAGAAAAAAAAAAGGAAAGGAAAGATGGAGGAGGGAAGAAAGAAGAAAGGAAGAGAGGGAGGAAGGAAGGGAGGCAGAGGGAGAGAGGGAGGGGAAATATAAGAAAAATGTAGTATCTGCAACTTGGGATGCCTACATCTATAAATCTAACCCTGGCTCTGTCTGCAAATATAAACTTCCATTTGTCAACACAGAAATATCCGTGGTTAATGTAAAGACAATTAATAGATTTTCCAGCAGAGGTAAGTGCTGACCGTCCAGATTAGCTCTTTCAACAACATGTAAACCAAGACTCCCCAGAGCCTTGTGGATGGGAAATATATTAATATCAACTCTGTGACCACTCAGTACCATGACATGAAGTGTCTGTTCAGGAGGTCATTCCCAAACTGTATTCCATACATCTTCCTGCACAAGAGATGATAATTTATCACTTAGATGTAGGGATCTATTGTAAACTAACCCAAACTGCTGATGATACACTAAATAGACATAGGGATCTACTGTAAACGAATCCAAACTGCTGATGATACACTAAATCAGTTTGAGTGATGAGTATAAATAAAGCTGCAAGGGAAGTACCGAAGGATAAAGATCTATCTGATCAATGAGATGTCACAAGGCAAATGAAATGCAATGTTGACAAACACAGAGTTCCACAGTTGAAAATTAACCAAATCAAGTATCAGAGCATAAAGGCACACACATTAAAACAAGCTTCAAATGAAAGTTTAATATAATGGGGGTCAGAGGGTATAGTCTAACTGTTTCAGATAAAACTGAACGGACTGGGTCAGTAGAAAAGGGTGAATTAAATATTGATGTATTTTGCGTACTACAGAAATTGTGACAAGATAAAGAAAAATGTTGCAAAACAATCATTCTTTCCAGATAACATAACTATAGTTATTCAATCTGCCAAGCAAATCTATACACGCAAGTGAGAAAAAAAACCAATAAAAATTGTATACAGAAAATGATTTCACATCAACTTGCTACTAGGAAATCAAATTCAGTTTGTGTAGCCCTTATGAAAGCTTAGATATTCTGTGGAACTGTACTGTCATGCTACAACTTCAGTGGGAAAAACAAAGGAGTGGGGATAAGGAAGGATGTTTCTCCAGACAGTTGATATTCATGGAGGGCACACCTAGAGAAAAAAGATTTTCCTAACTATGTGATCAGAATAGAGACTTTAGCACCCAGCAGACAGGTTCAACTGAATTCAGCTATTCTGAAGGTGTCCCTAATGGGAAGAGCTGATTTTAAAGTAAATTTCAACCCCTGCTGGGACAATTCGGTAAAAAAACTTTCTAAGGGAAATTATTCTTCAAGAAATTTATATATTTTTTCTCTGTTGTGTTAACGTATTTATAGCTTTGTCATAACATTTAACTCTTGCTTTGTATTTTATCTTTTGGTTTATTTTGGGTAAAGATAGAATTACACTACTAAAATATGACCTGATCCCATATGTAGTTTATTTAAATTTCAGAATGAAAAGCTTACTAAGAACAGCTAAGATTGATTGCTCTCTCTGTCTTAGCATAATTGTATTTCAGGTGAACATCAATTTACTTTAAGGACACTTCTAAGTAGAATGCATCATAAATAATTCATCAATCACAGCTGCTAGGAACATGATTTACTCCAACTGATTCAATGGAATAAAAGTTCTATTTTTCTATATTTGCTTTCAAGAATTTAAGAATCCTCCTTTTCTAAGAATCTACTGCCAGATTCCATACTTCACACTATAAATGTATTATAATAAAACTGTTTCTTTTTTCCCCCTTTTTTTAAAACAGTGCATTTTCTAATTTAAAAAAACATTTAAATATACTTGGAAAAAATAACAATCTATGTATGTCAACATTAAAAGAGCAAACAACATAAAAGGCACATATCTGAAAAAAAGCATTAACAATTTCTCAAATACATAATTCTAAGAAGGCTAACATAACTTGTTTTCACTTTATATGAACTTTTAAATGGAAGAAAAGGGAATCAGACTTCCATAAAATCTTGTATAGAATACTTAGGATCTAATATATTTGAAAATTACTTCCGTTTTAAAATGCATATTAAAGAGATTCTAAATGGTATAACAGTTGGAGTTTTGTGGGTTGGTATGGAATCTTGTCTACCACTTTCATTTGTCATGTGGAACGACACTGTTTACCTTATTCATCTTAAAGTTTTCCATCAAATTCAGCATTTCTGTATTAGCAATTTCCCAAGTTGTGAAATATCTTTAAAATAAATACAGGAGGGGCTTCCCTGGTGGCACAGTGGTTGGGAATCCGCTTGCCAATGCTGGGGACATGGGTTCGAGACCTGGTCTGGGAAGATCCCACATGCCACGGACCAACTAAGCCTGTGCGCCACAGCTACTGAAGCCCGCGTGCCTAGAAGCCTGTGCTCCACAACAAGAGAAGCCCGCACACCACAGCAAGGAGTGGCCCCTGAAAGCCCGTGCGCAGCAACGAAGACCCAAAGCAGCCATAAATAAATAAATAAATGGGGAAAAAAATAAATGCAGGAACAAGGAAAAGTGTAAGAGAAAATAGAAAGCATTTTACTTACTTGCAAACCCCTCTGAAATACTGAATGGCCCATAAAATTAGCCAGCATTCTAATTAAAGCAGCACCCTGTAAGAAAGAGTATTTTTTTAAAAGAAAGATAAAAACATTTCAACCAAGTCACATGATTCTAAAATTATTCCATACCCATAAAAAATAATTTGCTTCATTCATGCTATTTTATTCTTTAAAATAGTTAAGAAATAAGAGAATTATGAATGAAATACTTCACTTAGAGGTAACAATTGCATTTTTTGTTTTGTGGATCTAAAAGTTTTGTGGATATAAAACCAATGACTTCAAAATAGAAGTCTCTTGGATAAAATCTCTCAGAGCAATAATAAGCTGTAATTCAGGAATAATAAAAGTTTTATTGAGCACTGTATATGACAAAGTTAATAAGACATGGTTCATGTACTCACAAGTTCATAATCTAGTAAGGGAGGGACAACCATGTTAATAAATAATCATGTTAAAACACAGCTTTGAAGTAACACAGCTACATACTCTACCCCTGGTCCAATCAAGAATAATTTAGCCATAGAAGTGGACAGTAGGAGTGCCAAGCAGTCGGACTGCTTGGGTTCAAATCCTGGCTCTGGCATTACCCTCCATGTTTACCCAGGAGAAGTATTTAACCCCTCTGTTCCTCACTTTTCTCAGTTGTAAAGTGTAGGCAATAATAGCCCCAATTTACTATGGTTGTTCTGAAATTTAAATATATTACTGTATGTAAGCAGTTCAAGCTGGGTTTGAAAAACAGTAACCATGATAGAAATATTAGCTGTCAGTATTATATCAAGCTAATGATTTTTATTTCCTGTTTCTTTTTCCCTTTTAGAGTCTTCTATAAATCCATATACAAGTAGAACACTTACGTGGCTGATATAAATATTTAGACTAATAGAAGAAAATACTAATTTAAGAGTCTATCTCACTTTGAGAACAGTTATTTTATTGTAGAGCAATATCAGTGCAAAAAGCCTGACACACAATCAATGTGAAACATTCCAAGAAATGATGGCTAAGCCTGGATGATCACAAATCTGTATGTAAAATATAAATAAGCCTTCAAGGAGATATTTCAATCTGCACCAAATTGTATGACGCAGTGAATTATAAGCAGCAAAAGTTTAAATATAAATGATAGCCTGGTTTTAAGGGAAATAAATCCCTTTATGACTACATTTCCCACTTCATACTTGTTACAAATTCATACCTGTCAATAACTAATTTCTTACCAGGTGTCTCTTTTTTATAAGAGAATCATAAGAACCACATATAGACTCATCCTGCCTGGGGCTGGACTGCAGCAGCCAGTACAGAGATACAAGAATGAATTTCCATTGCTTGTTACCAGAATTGTTTCCTGTAATTCCAAATTTTTAATGCAATACAGTACTCAGGCTCCTGAATCACCATTAAAGAAATGTCTCAAAAACTTTCAGTCATCACCACAGTTGCTCTCAAAACTGGTGTTTTATTCACAACTCAACAAATGATGAGCTGGACAAGCCACAGAGTTGTATGCCTCTTCTGGTATATTTTCTTCCCACACCTTCTACTCTTTGCTCTTTCTTTTGCTTCTTAGTCTGTATCTTCTGCACACTTGTATAAATCCATAAAATATAAGCATTTATGATTCAATCTGGGGACCAGGTTAGAATTCCCTTTAGAACTTATCAACTCTGCTCCTTGAATTTCCTTGACAAGCTCCCCTCCTATATATTTCCCAATCTAATCTACCCACCCTGAGGATGGAAACTGTCAGTTCGGCAGAAAAACTAACCCTTGCCACCCAGGGTGTGAGACAGAATCTCGAGCAGCCAACTCAAACTTTCCTTCAGTACAGAATAGCCATCTTCAGATGATTTAAGTGCTTCCCTCTAGGTAATAAAGACTTGGTCTCTTGTTGGGCTGTAAGCTGTAAAAACTACCAGTTTAGCATGGGCTAATGGCAAAAGAGTTCTTCCTAACCATAAAGAATATACCGGCCTTCCCTGGTGGCACAGTCGTTGAGAATCTACCTGTCAGTGCAGGGGACACGGGTTCAAGCCCTGGTCCGGGAGGATCCCACACGCCGGCGAGCAACTAAGCCCGTACGCCACAATTACTAAGCCTGCACTCTAGAGCCTTCAAGCCATAACTACTGAAGCCCGTGCACCTAGAGCCTGTGCTCCCCAACAAGAGAAGCCACCGCAATGAGAAGCTTGCACACTGCAACGAAGAGTAGACCCTGCTCGCCACAACTAGAGAAAAGCCCGCACGCAGCAACGAAGACCCAATGCAGCCAAAAATAAATTAATTAATTAATTTAAAAAAAGAAAAGAATGTACCCATTTTCCTGTCTAGGTTGAGCTGTAGCAGAGTACTAACAGGAAAGAAAACCTGGAAATATAATCAATATTTAAAAGTTATATAATATCACTGAACTCCCTATTATTATATTGTATAATTTAATTAACTTTTCAAAAATATGTCTGTCTTGTCAAGTTGAACATTTTAAGTTCTCCAGAGTAGTATGCATGCGTTCTTCTATATTTAACTAGCCTTTTCTTTCCAAAGCTCAATTTTAAAAATCTCTATTTCATAGAACTTCATAGGCAGATGGGCTCTCCAAGTGTCATCATGCAGCCAACACATACTAAGTACCTACTATATATGGGTTATAACAAAGATCGTACCTTTTAATGCAGGCAAAACTCATTGTAAACCTTTGTTCAAAAAAGAAAACAATGAATCCCCTTTCACTGTGTCTTTAAAATATTTTTCCACCAAAGTAAATATAATTTACAACATTGTAATTTATACTCACTTGTGATTCAAAATTCTAGCCCCAATCAAGCAAACTGGATGTTACATAGCCTAAATACCTTTATGGGAAATAAATATACTATTTCTGCAAGATCTGTATAATTCTGAAACTTAATCAAGAAAACATCACTATATTTGCTATACTAAAGTTCAGAGAGATATTAGGATGGAAACCACTACCTGATTTTTAAAAAAAATTTTTTTTAGTATTTATTTAGGCTGTGCCTGGTCTTAGTTGCAGCATGCAGACTCTTCGTTGAGGCATGCAGACTTCTTAGTTGTGGCGTAAACGTGGGATCCACTTCCCTGACCGGGGTTTGAACCCAGGCCCCCTGTATTGGGAGTGCGGAGTCTTACCCACCGGACCACCAGGAAAGTCCCACTACCTGATTTTTTTAAGGTTTCATAAAGAATATTCTACAAGAATATGATTATAAACCCATTAGTCATTTAGTAATTTTTGTACTTGTGGTATCTTTTTCATATAAGTTCGTAGCTAAAATTTCTTTTATTTTACATGAAATCATTTGCATGCATGTCAGTCTCAAAGACAGTAAACATCTCCAGAGAAAGGACTGTGTCCTTATGACTTGGTACCCCTGTTCCCTCTGCCTGGCTGAGAAAGCTTCTCCTTAACACAATGAGAGAGGAAGAGAAATTAGTTGCACACATAGCAATTACTTATTGTATTTGTCATTCTAGAAGACTACTCAGCCAGGATAGACAGTTTATTACTTTATCTTATCTTTGTACTTCAGTGATAAGTAATCACTCTGAAGAGAGGAAGATCTTCTCCACTACTTTATTCTTTTAATATATGTTTACTGAGGAAGGCTGCGTGCTCAGGATCCTATAAAGCATAAATAGGAATGCCACAAGTCTCTATTCTCAAGGACCTCAAACCCTCCTAAGTGAGATGAGAAGATACAACGTAGTATAAGATGAATGACAAAAGAAATAAAATATTCTACAGTGTTTCAGAAGAGAGGGAGGATGAAGGGTAAAGAGGATCTAAAGAAGTGTCACTTGTGTTGCACTCTGAAGGATGGATGGGATTCCATGAGCAAAGGTAAACACAGAGCATGCATGCTATGGGAGGAACAGCCTTTGTGTGATGCCATGCAGGTGTGAAAGTGAAAAGCACAAGTGGCTAAGGGAATACTGAAAGACAAAGGGCTTACAACTAGGTGATAGAAGATTCAATGGAATATAAGATTGAAGCAGTTCTTAAAGAAGATTGAATACCAGGACTAAGACATTTGAACTCTGTTAGAGGATCAGGAAGAATTTTTGGAAAAGTGGTTTAAAAAGTGAGGACTCATCTATAATACTCCAAGGAGGAAGTAAAATAACCAGGAGCAAATGGTAACAGTGAGGATAAAAACCAGAGATAGGTTTAAGCAAGAGAACAAAAATCATTTTAAATCTGAACGCCTGAGTGACTAGAAGATGATATTAGCAGATATTTGGAATTTAAAAGGAAGTGTTAGGTGAATATGGTAGCATTCATTTGAAACAGGTGGAGTTTGAGGAACAACTAGGGAACCAGAGGAACAGAAGGAAAATGTGACCACAGGAATGAAATTAACTGGAAGGTTTTGATTGAAGACATAAATTAGGATTTGTAGGGGGTGAGACTGCCAAGAGAAGAGTTCTGAGGTTTTAGTGAGGGAGATAGAAAACAGAATTTAGAAACTATGGACTCTGTATGACTTGCACTTGAGTGCCTGTAATAAGCACTCAATGAATACCTGTTGAGAAAATCAATGAAAAAAATTGAAATGAAGAGCAAAGGATGACACACTGTGATTGAAAAAACAAATAGAAGGAGAACTGGGTATACGTGGTGGCAAAGAAAACATATTTTAAGAATAAGTGCTTCAGTTTTAATGAAAAAAAGATAGCTAAGGGAAGACCAAAGTAGGTCACGTTTAAGAGAGAGCTATTTAAATAGACTTGGTGTGAAAGCCAGATTGCAAAATAAAGGAAACAGAGGAAGAAAAGAGAAAGCAATAAGCGTGTTCACATGAGGCTTGTTTGTGTTTTTGTTCTTAAAAATGTGGGAGAAAATTTCATGCAAAGAGAAGATAATCTAGTAGAGAAAGGTACTACTAGATACACAGTAGATCGAGAGATGGTTGCCAGAAAAAAACTCTAGGATAGCCAAATAAGAAGAGAATTAGGGTTAGTCTTGGAAAAGGATAAGGACAAACTTCCTCTGAGACAGGCCTGAGACAGAAAATGGAAGTAAAAAATAAGTTAAAATTTTTGAAGTATAAAACAATGAAGTTGACGAAATAGACCGTAAGCTTCACTGAGGTGGAGACTTGGTCTGTGTGACTCACCACTGTAGATTCACTGCAAAAAACTTTCTGGCACATAGCAGGTTCTCAATAACTACCGAATGAGAGATGGCCTGTCACTTTTCAGTAATGTAGGACATGTGGTCCCAAGATTATGTGATTTGAAAGAGTAGAACTAGGTTTGAATTAACTCCAGTGAGAAGGTAAAAAGGAGTCCAAAACATGTAGAAATGTGCAGAAAAGTCCTAAGTCCTGGTTGAAGTTATTAATGACATAGTTGTCATTCATTAAGCAACTGTTATGTGCCAAGTTCACGATATTGTAAGGAACATGCTACTATCCTTATTTGTCAGATCATAAAATTGAGACTTGAACGGAGGTGTGTAACTTGACCAAATTAACACAGGTAGTGAGCAGGGAAGCCAGGATTAGAAACCCAGCCATGTGCAACTCCAAAATCAGTAATCTTAACCAATTTGGATGACTTTCTTGTGATCCCAAATCAAAACAGTTACATGATACTCTTCATAAACACTGGGTATAGTAAGAACTTGGAAAAAGAAAAGAAATTCTTAGACTTACTCAGAGCTTAGAATCAACAGGTGTTCCCAGAAGAGGACAAAGGGAAACCTAATGGAAGAGACCTAGTTGAAATAGCTGATCAATATGCCCAGGATTGAGGATGAATAGAAGACATAAACTGGCTAGCAGAATAGAACATGTTGATGGACTAGGAGACATAAAGCTCATTCAGGCAGGTTCAGTAAGAGCAAAGGGCTAGCAAAGTTGAAAATAGTGATATTTTTATCAGATGCTGTGCGTGGATGTGGCAGCTGTGAAAAGGCACTGCTTAGATTTCCTACTATTGCTCCTTTGCATTTGCCACCATGAAGGCTGCACTTCCCTCAGTTCACTCCAAGTCTATGACTTTCTCCCTTCCCTCTCTCCTTGCACAGGCTGTGAGCTGCAGTGTGGTCTCAAGGAGCTCTCGCTTCCTTCTCTGGCTCTTTTTCCAAGTAACTATCTCACACCATTGTGTTTCCTTCTCAGAAGACCTAACCCAATAGGGTGACTTTAAATGCTGAAGTACAAAACAAGTATAAATTGCTGGATAATAGGTCACTGGAATAAGTTGGTACTGAGTATACTCTAATATTAAGTAACACACACCCCCAAATAAAACCTTTTCCTTCTTAGTCTTCTCAAGAAGTCCTTTAGAACGAAATTATTTGTAGTGAGGTGGATGGACCTAGAGTCTGTCATACAGAGTGAAGTAAGTCAGAGGAGAAAAACAAATACCATATGTGAACACACATACATGGAATCTAAAAAAAAAAAAAAAACAGTACTGATGAACCTAGTGGCAGGGCAGAAATACAGATGCAGACGTAGAGAATGGACTTGAGGACATGGTGGGGAAGGGGAAGCTGGGACGAAGTGAGAGAGTAGCATTGACACATATACACTACTAAATGTAAAATGGATGGCTAGTGGGAAGCAGCTGCATAGCACAGGGAGATCAGCTCGGTGCTTCGTGACCACCTAGAGGAGTGGGATAGGGAGGGTAGGAGGGAGGCTCAAGAGGTAGGGGATATGGGGATATATGTATACATATAGCTGATTCACTTTGTTGTACAGCAGAAACTAACACAACATTGTAAAGCAACTATATACCGATAAAGATACAGATAGATATAGATATAGATATAGATATAAAAGAAGTCCTTTAGCGTTTATATTCCAATATTCCACATTACAGATGTGTTTGCTCTTCTCAAGGATAGAAGCAGGTAAGCAAAAAGGTATCATTATATTCAGTCTACATATAGGAGAAACTGAGACAAAGGAACAGGTAATCTGTTCAAAGTGACACAGGTATAGTAGTTTCCGGAAATTATCTCCATTCATTCAGTTGTTGAGTTGATTAGCACAGAAATCTACAAGGTGAGACTTTCTTGTTACTTTCTAAATTACTGAAAGGATTAGTCTATTGATCCTAAATCAAAGTACTTTTATAATGTAAATTTCTAAATTATGTCTTTGCACTATATCTGGACATGTGTGGAGATTATGTGCTGTTCTAACATGATTTGTTACTGAAGAATGTCTTCGGTCTGGAGTAAAAGCATATCTTAAATCCTCCATGGTTTTTCAAAAACATGTTTTTTCCTTTATATAAAACCTTTTCCTTCTTAGTCTTCTCAAGAAGTCCTTTAGAATGAAATTATTTGTAGTGAGGTGGATGGACCTAGAGTCTGTCATACAGAGTGAAGTAAGTCAGAGGAGAAAAACAAATACCATATGTGAACACACATACATGGAATCTAAAAAAAAAAAAAAAACAGTACTGATGAACCTAGTGGCAGGGCAGAAATACAGATGCAGACGTAGAGAATGGACTTGAGGACATGGTGGGGAAGGGGAAGCTGGGACGAAGTGAGAGAGTAGCATTGACACATATACACTACTAAATGTAAAATGGATGGCTAGTGGGAAGCAGCTGCATAGCACAGGGAGATCAGCTCGGTGCTTCGTGACCACCTAGAGGAGTGGGATAGGGAGGGTAGGAGGGAGGCTCAAGAGGTAGGGGATATGGGGATATATGTATACATATAGCTGATTCACTTTGTTGTACAGCAGAAACTAACACAACATTGTAAAGCAACTATATACCGATAAAGATACAGATAGATATAGATATAGATATAGCTATAAAAGAAGTCCTTTAGCGTTTATATTCCAATATTCCACATTACAGATGTGTTTGCTCTTCTCAAGGATAGAAGCAGGTAAGCAAAAAGGTATCATTATATTCAGTCTACATATAGGAGAAACTGAGACAAAGGAACAGGTAATCTGTTCAAAGTGACACAGGTATAGTAGTTTCCGGAAATTATCTCCATTCATTCAGTTGTTGAGTTGATTAGCACAGAAATCTACAAGGTGAGACTTTCTTGTTACTTTCTAAATTACTGAAAGGATTAGTCTATTGATCCTAAATCAAAGTACTTTTATAATGTAAATTTCTAAATTATGTCTTTGCACTATATCTGGACATGTGTGGAGATTATGTGCTGTTCTAACATGATTTGTTACTGAAGAATGTCTTCGGTCTGGAGTAAAAGCATATCTTAAATCCTCCATGGTTTTTCAAAAACATGTTTTTTCCTTTATATTTTTTTACAAGAGTAAGATAGCTATATCTAGGACCCAAGGAAAATAAAAAATAAATAAATAAAATATCTAATCCTGAAAATCATTCACTCTCAAATTGATTACCCAAATGAAAGGAAGAGAGAAATACAGAGAGAGAGAGAGAAGAGGAAGAGGGAAAAAAAGGACATAAAAAGAAAGTTAATTTGACAAAGAAAGCAGAATTAATGCCCCATTGCCCCAGTCACTCACACCTGGAACCTTGGAGTCCTCTTTGATTTATTACTTCCTGAGGCCAAGTTTCTATCACTGCGCAGCTGAATTATTTCACAGCCTCCCAGCAACAACCTCAGAAGCATTCTCATTTTCACAAGTCCATCTTATGGACCACATCAAACTAATTTTAATAATTCCTTCTGAAGAAGCATAATGTCTGCTCAAAGTCCAAATTCTGTCATCTACTGGATGTGAGAGCTTAGGCATGTTATAGAAGCTGCCTAAGTATCTACATTTAGAACAGAACAACAGCAACAAAGATTACTTCTACCAGTGATGATTATGGTGATAATACTTACCTCAAGATTTTTCTGAGGATTCATTTAAATCATTCATATAAAGTACTTGGAACAGTGTTTGGCATATAATTTGCTTCAACCGAAGTTTGCAGTTATTTTCACCATCTTTATCATTACCATCGTTTTTATGTTAGCACCCTGCCCTCCAAACTCTTTCCTTTATAAAAACAATTCCTATGGTAGTAAATCAAGGCCATACACAATGAAACTCACCATTACCTACCAATGCTTTTTCCATATGGCCAAATAATCAGCCTCTAGTTAAGCTGATCTCATATCCCTCAAGTATACCTTATACCTTCATGCTTTAATCATGCTATTTACTTCAACTGCAATGACATTCTTTTTCAATCTTATATTCTAAGCCCCATAAATTATTCAAAAGCACAGGGCAAGTCCATACTATGTTATGAACTTCCTACAAATATGTTAGTCCTCAATGCTTTTCTCTCCTCTGCAGTCATAAATCCTTTAAGTCTAAACTACATAATTTATCAAATTATTTTACATCACTCACTAATTGTTTCATATGTCCGTTTCTTCTTTCCACAATTAGATGTAGCTCAGAACATTGAGACTTATTATTGGCACACCTGTTAGTTGTCAGTGCCATAACTTTTCCATTGCCAGTGAAAGATGGTCCTAGCTAAGAAAAGTATCCACCAACAGCTTGCTAGATTCAAATCAGCAATCCAAACAATGAGCTTGTAGCCAATACATGGCTATTCAATCTTCCCTACCATGAAAATTAGCTTATATCCTACACTGCAGCCTTTTGTTTTTTAGTATTCTCAAGCATTGGTATTCAAACAGGGTAATATATATTTAAGTCAAAAGGAAACCAAGAAAGAGGACCACAGATCTGAGACAAGAAAACAGGGAGCTTTCAACAGCGCCAGAAATAGTACTTACATGAAAGCATTCAATTAAAGAAATCTGAAACATAACAATACTATAAACTCAATGAATGTTCATGAAAGTATAACTTATTAAGAGCAGAAATTAATGAAATAGAAAATAAATTATTGAGAAGATGAAAAACATTTGTTATGACTTAGCATTCATTCAAAATATTATGTCTTAATAAACTAGAAAGAGAAGGGAATTCATTAACATGTTAAAGGCCCTCTTCCAAAAATATACTGAGTGGTGAGACATTGTAAGTCCTCTCCATTATGATGGGAATAAGACAAGAATGCTTCCCATTAATACTTATATTCAAAAACACAATAAAATAAATGAACAAATACAGAATTATAAGCAAAAGCTAGAAATGAAGAAATAAATTAGTATTATGTAGAGATAATGTGAAAGTCCTTACAGAAATCCAAGAGAATCTATAGAACTAATCTATAAAATCAATAAAAAAGTGCAGCAAGTTTGCCTGACACAGACTAATACATAAATATCAAGAAAGTTAACATAAATCAGTAAAAACTAATTTAAAGAATTAATTTAGAAAGAATCCTATTCTCAAGAGCAAATATACAAATACAAAAAAACCAAAAATTATAGGGAGAAATTAAAAGTTTGTTCAGAGTTTTCATGGAGAAAATTACAGAAATTATCCAAAGACTCAAGGACTATATTCCTCACAAAGCTAAAGAGAATTGTTACTGTAAAAATGTCAATTTTTACAAATGGCATTTTTTATAATTTTACAATCTTTTTACAATTTTAACAATGTCAAACTTTTACAAATAAATGTCAATTATTCCAAAATTAATGTATAAAATCTTCAAAGTTTATTTTTCTAGAAACTGTCTTCATCTGAAAATTCATATGGATTGGCGAACAGTTAACGATAGCAATTTTGAGAGCGAACAAGACAGGGAGAACCATCATACCCGATATCAAACCTAAAAAGCTATAGTGGTTAGACCTTAGACAGAATTATTGAAGCAGGAATGCACATGTAAACCAGGGATCAGAATTTTGGTGCACATGCACCAAAGCTGATACTGGTGATAGCCGACAGAGATGGTATCACACATGAGTGGGAGTAGGGCAGGAAATTCAATAAGTGGCACTGAGAAGATTATCTAAACCAAAATGACATTACATTGTACATCACACAAAAAAGAAACAACAAAAAATATCCAAATGGATTAAAGAACTTAATATAAGATGTAAAACTTTAAAAATATTAGAAAAAAATCTCAAAACCTAGCTTTAAGAATTTGGGATAAAGAAGGACATTTAAACAAAACAAAAAGCATGAAGCACAAAAGAGCAAATGGACAAATAGACTACATCTGAGTTAAAAACATCTGCGTGATAAAAGACATCGTAAATTAAAAGATAAATTACAGTCTTATTAGCAACCAAAGATTAGTATCCAGAATACAAAGAAAACCTTTCATTAATCAATGATTAAATACATAAGCAAACAAATTTTAAAACAAAGACCCTATTGGAAAATGGGCAAAGGATATACACAGAAAATTTAAAAAGTAAGAAACTGGGCAATAAAAGTCTTAATCTCACTAATAAACAAAGAAATGTAAATTAAACAGGAAGATAGCATTTCACAGCCATTAGCCAAGCAAAAACTTTGGGAGTTTAATAATGCCAATTATAGATAGGGATGTGAGGAAACTATCTCTCAAACATTCCAGTGGGAGTATGAATACAGGTACCAACACTTTGGGGGAAAACTGTCACACTAAGGTAAAGTTAAAGATTGATTTTGTGAATTTAACAAATAATTATTGAGGGCTCACTGTGTCAGGCATTACTATAGGAACTGAAAATGATGCAGAGAACAAACCAAATAAAGATTTCATGGAGTTTACATTCTAGGTAGAAGAGGCAGTTAATAAACAAAGAAACAGCTTAATACAATCATGCCAAGTACTGACTATCGCTATGAAGAAAAATAAAGCAGGGTAAGGGAAAAGAGAACACTGGGGAAGATGGACTCTCAAATTTTACATCAGATAATCAGGTAAGATTGCTGTAATAAATTCACATTTGAGCACAGACATGAATTCACTGAAGAAGCAAGCCATGTTTACAACTGGGGAAGAACATTCCAGGCAGATAGAACACACAGAGTTAAATTTTAAAACCTAGAATTCAGGAGAGAGATTGGGGTTAAAAGCCTAGAAGCCCCAGGCTCCCACAAGGAGATTGAAAATAATAACCATATATATGTATATATATATGTCAAATTATAACATATGAGTATAAATATATCTGAAGAATGGGTTCTGGAGTATTCCAGCATTTAGAAGTTGAGAAAAGTTGAGTTCGTCAAAAAAAGATGAAAGAGAAACGACAAGTGAGTGGGTAACAAACAAACAAACAAAAAGAATATGGCAT
The DNA here is from genome assembly GCF_003031525.2 of Neophocaena asiaeorientalis asiaeorientalis. Classification (NCBI taxonomy): domain Eukaryota; kingdom Metazoa; phylum Chordata; class Mammalia; order Artiodactyla; family Phocoenidae; genus Neophocaena; species Neophocaena asiaeorientalis. Next base: position 10,597,205 of record NW_020185339.1, read on the forward strand.
CTAGGAAATAAAATGAAGAAAGTGTTTCAAGGGGAGAATGATCATTGCTATAAAATGTGTTTGAGAAAGCAAGTAAACTAAGTTGAAGACTAATCGGATTTTGCAATGTGGAGTTAATATTTGACCTGACTGGAAAGATTTGGTCAAATGGTAAGAATGAAAATATAATTAGAGTGGTTTTAAAAGAGAAGGGGAGGGCTTCCCTGGTGGCGCAGTGGTTGAAAGTCCGATGCAGGGGACACGGGTTCGTGCCCCGGTCCGGGAAGATCCTACATGCCGCGGAGCGGCTGGGCCCGTGAGCCATGGCCGCTGAGCCTGCGCATCCGGAGCCTGTGCTCTGCAACGGGAGAGGCCACAACAGTGAGAGGCCCCCGTACCGCAAAAAAAAAAAAAAAAAAAAAAAAAAAAAAGAGAAAGGGAAAAAAGGAATTGGGGCTCTACATTAAAAGAATACAGAGGCATAAGGAAATAGTCTGGGGGGCTGTTGGTCAAGGGGTGTTTATTAAGAATAAACTATAACATTCTATGCAGATAAGGGTAATAAAGTAGAGAAGGAAAATTTGATGATTCAAGAGAGAAGAGACAGCTCTGCTTAAGCAACCTCCCCCAACAGGCGAGAGGATGAAACCCAGTACACAGTGGAGGCATTGGCCTCGATTGAAACACAGACATTTATCCATTGTAACCAGGAGCAAGGGATTCAACAGGTGAGATATATAGAGAGGTTTGAAGGTGGGAGAACACTAATTGCCATTTCTCAGTGAATAAATGCAGAGTCAACAGATGTTGTATCCCTCTTTGTCTTAATCTTGCTGGTGGAAAACCCCTTATTCCATGATGTATCTGTAGAGCTTTCTAGGAATATTTTGGTGCTACCATTTTTTAAAAGAAACATCTAATAGAAGAAAAATGAAATAAGTTGAATTTAATTAGTCAGACATTTAGAGTATGCTTTAAACAAGATCTTATGAATAATAATTTTCTCTTAAAAATCAAATTATTAATGAACATATTGTAATTCCCATTAAAGTAGTATAAAAGTATTACCAGAGCAATGGTTTAAGAGTAAGTGATAAAAATACATTGTTTAAATTTCTGAACCAAATGGAAGGCTAAAATGTCCCAAACCAATAACAGTACTGAATGAGTTAAGCTAATTTAATTTTGTTTTAAGAATTCAGGAAACACCATTTGTTTTTAGGACTCTAAATGCTCTTTAATCCCAAATTCATTTTAGAATTTACAAACAACAGGCTTTCTTAAATATCAGCCAACAAATGGTATCCTCATCACTTATTGCAGAACAATTGTTCCTTGTCGGAGTTAAACTATCACAGCTGGAAACACATATGAAATTTAGCTTATTAAGAAAAATACAACATGAATTAATGCTAGTGAACAAGGCATGTCAAACATGCTACGTAAATAAGACCTTTAAGAGACACTTGCATAATATTGTGCTAGAAAATGTCACAAATTAAATACTTAACAGAATCACTACAAATTATGTTTCTGATATGTTTTGAATATAAAATACTTCCCTAATTTCTGTCTAATATAAAAGATGACACGGTACTTCTTAAAGAGACATTGCTGAATTGAGTTGAATGCTGACAAGATAAGTAAATATGGTTTATTGTGCAAACAACCATATATGTTAGTGTAATGAAACTTCAGTGTCAGTTGGACATTTTGTCTGAAAATTAGAGTACAGCACTAACTTCTAATAAATTACTAAATTGCATATTTTCTGAATAATCTAAACATCTGCTTTTTCATCATGCAAAATATTCAGATATTTGATAATTATCTATAAACGAGTTTATATGCAAAACATATAGTTATGTGGTTCAATTCATTCTCCTTTCCAATTTTTCTTTGCGAATTTTATTTTTATTATGCATATTGATGTATATAATAGTGCAGTGTTAAAATATATATGGTGTACATCAGTACATTTATATTTTTATATAATATAAAATTATATTGACAGAAAGAAAAATGAATGGGCATATGACTCTTAGGAGAATCGTACTTTCTTACACCTGTCTCTTTCTTCTTTATAATTCCTCTCACACATTGTGATCTGTATTGTCTTTTGAGAGACTATGTAAAGATTAGTCTCTCTGGTTTCCCTGCACTTCCCATTATCCTTGCATTTGAACAAGTTCTTCATGCATGAAATATGCCCCAATTGCCCAAATCGTCTTAACTCAAATATGACTTAATTCTTCTATTAAGTCTAATGCCACTTTTTTTTAAAGAAATCTTTCCTAACTCAAAATCCAGAATTAAATTGTTATTACAATTCTCCTAGAGAAGTTGCTTTTTATATCTATTCTTACATCTATGTTGACGTAAAGCACAATATGTCTTATTTTGAGAATTTACATATTAACAACTATTTGCCACACCACTGGGAGTCAGGAGGGGAGGGGTCATGATCCACAAACCCCAGCATCTTTCTGCATGACTATACATTCAATACATGTCTACTAAATGAGATGACTAAGTAAATGTATCAATGTGTGAAATATTAGCAGAAAACAATAGGAAAAAAAAGAAAACTGTAAATAAGTATGACTGCAGTCTTATTTGGGAAAAACACTATCCCGGCTGGAGATGCCAGGAAGAAAATGATTGTATAAAACTAAATACAGATTTTATCATTCATCTACACTGACTTCTTTTTCTGGATTCCCAAATTCAGGATTCCCTTCTACAGATTTACTCTAATATTTCTCAATATTTGTTGATACTTTTTTTTTTTTTTTTTTGCGGTATGTGGGCCTCTCACTGTTGTGGCCTCTCCCGTTGCGGAGCACAGGCTCCGGACGCGCAGGCTCAGCGGCCATGGCTCACGGGCCCAGCCGCTCCGCGGCACATGGGATCTTCCCGGACCGGGGCACAAACCAATTTCCCCTGCATCGGCAGGCAGACTCTCAACCACTGTGCCACCAGGGAAGCCCTTGTTGATACTTTTTCCTAAGTAATCTCATTCATTCAAACATTAAATTATAACCTTTAGTTATAAAACGTCCTTTTGGTATTCATATTAATGTCATAAACAGACAGGCCTCCAAATCTCAGATACCCATTTGCAGACACTTTGCTGTCTCTGTACTCAAGCCAGAGCACTGTCAAGTGTAGCCTGACTGAAAGTGACACTTGAAGAAGAATGAACTTTGGTAGAAGACAGGCTCTTTTGTGTAATTTTCATGTTGAAGAGAAAATCTACTTGCAGCTTATAAAGAAGTGATCTTACAGAGGGCAGATAGCAGAAGCAAGAAGAACTACAATCCTGCAGCCTGTGGAATGAAAACCACATTCACAGAAATATACACAAAATGAAAAGACAGAGGACTATGTTCCAGATGAGGGAACAAGATAGAAGTCCAGAAAATCAATTAAATGAAGTGGAGATAGGCAACCTACCAGAAAAAGAATTCAAAATAATGATAGTGAAGATGATCCAGGACCTTGGAAAAAGAATGGAAGCAAAGATCGAGAGGATGCAAGGAATGTTTAACAAAGACCTAGAAGAATTAAAGAACAACCAAACAGAGATGAACAATACAATAACTGAAATAAAAAATACACTAAAAGGAATCAATAGCAGAATAACTGAGGCAGAAGAACAGATAAGTGACCTGAAAGACAGAATGGTGGAATTCACTGCTGTGGAACACAATAAAGAAAAAAGAATGAAAAGAAATGAAGACAGCCCAAGCGACCTCTGGGACAACATTAAATGCACTAACATTCGCATTACAGAGGTCCCAGGAGGAGATGAGAGAGAGAAAGGACCCTAGAAAATATATGAAGAGATTATAGTCGAAAACTTCCTGAAGATGGAAAAGGAAATAGTCACCCAAGTCCAGGAAGCACAGAGAGTCTCAGGCAGGATAAACCCAAGGAGAAACCCACCAAGACACATAGTAATCAAATTGACAAACATTAAAGAAAAATTATTAAAAGCAGCAGGGAAAAACGACAAATAACATACAAAGAAACTCCAATAAGGTTAACAGCTGATTTCTCAGCAGAAACTCTACAAGCCAGGGGAGTGGCATGATATATTTAAAGTGATGAAAGGAGAGAACCTACAGCCAAGATACTCTACCCAGCAAGGATCTCATTCAGATTCGATGGAGAAATCAAAAGCCTTACACACAAGCAAAAGCTAAGAGAATTCAGCACCACCAAACCAGCTTTACAACAAATGCTAAAGGAACTTCTCTAAGTACGAAACAAAAGAGAAGAAAAGCACCTATAAAAACATACCCAAAACAATTAAGAAAATGGTAATAGAACATACATATGAATAACACCTTAAATGTCAATGGATTAAATGCTCCAACCAAAAGACACAGACTGGCTGAATGGATACAAAAACAAAACCTGTACATATGCTGTCTACAAGAGACCCACTTCAGACCTAGGGACACATACAGACTGAAAGTGAGGGGATGGAAAAAGATATTCCATGCCAATGGAAATCAAAAGAAAGCTGGAGCAGCAATTCTCGTATCAGACAAAATAGACTTTAAAATAAAGAATGCTACAAGAGACAAGGAAGGACACTACACAATGATCAAGGGATCAATCTAAGAAGAAGATATAACAATTATAAATATATATGCACCCAACATAGGAGCACCTCAATACATAAGGCAAGTACTAACAGCTATAAAAGAGGACATTGACAGCAACACAATAATAGTGGGAGACATTAACGCCTCACTTACACCAATGGACAGATCATTCAGACAGAAAATTAATAAGGAAACACAACCTTTAAATGACACAGTAGACCAAACAGGTTTAATTGATATTTATAGGACATTCCATCCAAAAACAGCAGATTACACTTTCTTCTCAATTGCCCACAGAACATCCTTCAGGATAGATCACATTTTGGCTCACAAATCAAGCCTCGGTGAATTTAAAAATATTGAAATCATATCAAACACTTTTTCTAACCACAATGATATGAGATTAGAAATGAATTAAAAGGAAAAAAACGTAAAAAACAAACACATGGAGGCTAAACAATACGTTACTAAATAACCAAGAGATCACTGAAGAAATCAAAGAGGAAATCAAAAAATACCTAGAGACAAATGACAATGAAAACAAGGAATAAACCTACCTAAGGAGGTAAAAGACCTGTACTCAGAAAACTATAAGACCCTGATGAAAGAAATCAAAGATGACATAAACAGAGAGGTATACCATGTTCTTGGATTGGAATAATCAATATTGTGAAAATGACGATACTACCCAAAGCAGTCTGCATATTCAATGCAATACCTATCAAATTACCAATGGCATTTTTTACAGAACTAGAACAAAAAAATCTTAAAGTTTGTATGGAGACACTAAAGACCCCGAAAGCAACCTTAAGGGAATAAAGGGAACTGGAAGAATCAGACTCCCTGACTTCAGACTCTACTACAAAGCTACAGTAATCAAGACAATCTGTTACTGGCACAAAAACAGAAATATAGATCAATGAAACAGGATAGAAAGCCCAGAGATAAATTCACGCACCTATGGTCAACTAATCTATGACAAAGGAGGCAAGGATATACAACGAAGAAAATACAGTCTCTCCAATAAGTGGTGATGGGAAAACTGGACAGCTACATGTAAAAGAACGAAATTAGAACAATCCCTAACACCATACCCAAAAATAAACTCAAAATGGACTAAAGATCTAAATGTAAGACCAGACACTATAAAACACTTAGAGGAAAACATAGGAGAACACTCTTTGACATAAATCACAGCAAGATCTTTTTTGACCCACCTCCTAGAGTAATGGAAATAAAAACAAAAATAAACAAATGGGACCTAATGAAACTTCAAAGCTTTTGCACAGCAAAGGAAACTATAAACAAGATGAGAAGACAGCCCTCAGAATGGGAAAAAATATTTGGAAGTGTATCAATGGACAAGGGATTAATCTCCAAAATATATAAACAGCTCATGCAGCTCAATATTAAAAAAACAAACAACCCAATCAAAAAATGGACAGAAGTCCTAAATAGACATTTCTCCAAGGAAGACGTACAGATGGCCAAGAAGCACATGAAAAGCTGCTCAACATCACTAATTATTAGATACATGCAAATCAAAACTACAGTGAGGTATCACCTCACACTGGTTAGAAAGAGCATCATCAGAAAATCTACAAACAACAAATGTTGGAGAGGGTGTGGAGAAAAGGAAACCCTCTTGCACTGTTGGTGGGAATATAAATTGATACAGCCACTATGGAGAACAGTATGGTGGTTCCTTAAAAAATTAAAAATGGAATTACCATACAACCCAGCAATCCCACTGTGCATATACCCAGATATAACCATAATTCAAAAAGACACATGCACCCCAATGTTCATTGCAGCACTATTTACAACAGCCAGGACATGGAAGCAACCTAAATGCCCATCGACAGACGAATGGGTAAAGAAGATGTGGTACATATATACAATGCAATATTATTCAGCCATAAAAATAAACGAAATTGGGTCATTTGTAGAGACATGGATGGACCTAGAGACTGTTATACAGAGTGAAGTAAGTCAGAAAGAAAAAATCAAATATCGTATATTAACGCATACATGTGGAATCTAGAAAAATGGTACAGATGAACCAGTTTGCAAGGCAGAAATAGAGACAGAGATGTAGAGAACAAATGTATGGACACTAAGGGGGGAAAGTGGGGGGTGGGTGGTGGTGGTGGGATGAATTGGGATACTGGGATTGACACATATACAGTAATATGTGTAAAATAGATAACTAATAAGAATCTGTTGTATAAAAATAAATAAATACATTTTTTAAAGTTTGGAAAAAACAAAGTGATCTTATAGTAATGGGAAAATGTCTCTGCATATCTTTTAAAGAATAATTTTGAACTATTACCTGTTATCAACAGAGTATTTACAAAGTACAATTATTCCAGCAACATAAAATATCAATTAGAAGCTTAATAACCAAAGCAAAAGAAGCCGGAGGCTTGAGGTAACATTTCTCAATTGTCTACCAATAGCTACAAAAAGGAAGCAATTGCTATTGTCTGAATTGCTAAAAAAAAGAGGATTTTAGCAATGTTATCTGAAAAACAGTATAAAGAAATCAATCCAGTGGAAGCACAGCAATAAAATGCATGACTCTTTGCTCCTCAGTACCCTGAGTATCTGGAGTGTCTGGAAGGGCTGTTCAGAGTGAGTACAACAACGGAATGTAAAATATATTGCACGGAAAAAAAACTTTATACTGAACATGATTTGAAATAACTGTGTGCTGAAAAAAAAGGGTATAGGTAAAAATGTCAGAGAAACATCAGATAAAATCCAGAGATAGGATAAAAAGTTTTTAAAAAGTAGATATAAATTTTTTTTTCATGGAAAAAAGGCTAGCCAAACAATAATAATTTTCAAATATAGGGAAGTTTCACATAAAGTAGATGTGACTGTTTGATTTTTAGGTCCACTGCGAGTTAAACAGAAACCACTTGAAAAAAAGAAATGACTGAAAGAAAGAAAATATTTCTTAACCGTGAAGGACTTACCATTTGGTATTAACCATCAATGGAATATGTAGATTGTCCTTCAAAAGTTAGCTTCAATAAACTGTATTTTCTTTTTGTATTTAGGATTTAAGCATTAATCTGCCAGAAAACATAAGGATAGTCTTTCAAAAGACCTGCTACAATCAGGCAGCTACGCATGGACTCTTGTTTAGTCCATCTCCAAACTGGCACATTCTTTGGTTCATTCATTTAAACAATATATCCATCTAACCCAGCCTCCTACTAATACAGGTACTGCTCCAAAATCCTTCTCTCATAGCTCGTTGGTACTCCTTTCGGGAAGAAGATAATAGCCTAAAAATTGCCAACTACACACACACACACACACACACACACACACACACACACACACACACACACATATTCTAATAAGAAACAGAAGAAGCCTAGTGTATTATCTGAAGATTCTATATTATATATAGTAAAGGCAAAAAAAACCAAGCCTAAATTTCAATAATATAATCTAAAAATATACTGGGCAGAATCTTTTTGGTTTGTAATTCACTAGGCTAATTAATATTTAAGTATTTCACTATATTGTACTATTATTTAACTTTGAAAGAGTTGATATTTTTAGAAATAAGTAACCTTAATGAAAATAACTGTGTCTGACCTAAGAATATAATATCTTTCAATCTAAAAATAATACACATACTTAAAGGGCAAAGTTATTTTATTCTTATTTTAAAAGGGGATTTCAGATTTTCAAAACTTGCTTTTTCTAAAACATTTATATAGTCAAGTGATATTTTTCCAAATGACTTTACAATGAAGTAAACTGGCGCATTGACTATATTCACAGGGTATTTTATGTAAGCATCCCTAGCTTGTTAGTCTAATTCAGAAACTCTAGATTTAAATATATCTTAGTATAAGTTTTGTCTTGAGTGGTATAAATGCATCTTTGGGGACAGGTATTAAAAGAAGCCTCCATGGAAAATTAAGGAAATTAAAGTCCAGAAGACCTGAGACTTGGAGGTCAGTTCTCTGAACTTGTAGGCATACTTCCTACATGAAGAAAACTCACTAGACATGACCATAAATAACTATGCCCTTCATTTGGGCTCAGGGTTGTCTTTTTTCTGTGAAACCCAGGATGCTGCTTACTCATCCAGACAAAATGTTGCTGGGCCTCCTGTTATAGCAGAAGCTTTATTTAACAGTTGTGCTGAACATCTCATATGTTCTGACACCACTGACAAGGACAAAAGCACAGCATATTTTTTCATTAAGCATCCGTATGAGGAACTCTTCAAGGATGGGCTCACACAAGAGGTTGATGAGATTATTTACACGGATGGGCCATCACAGAGTTCAAGAAAAATGTTGAGTAAAGTCACGCTTCTCAAACCACTGGGCTATAAACTGAATTTACCATTCTACCAAACTCATAATAAATAAAACATGTATCATCAGTGAATACTAGCATAGCTAATGTTTTGATCACTGCAACTAATCCACGATGGAAATGGATCAATTGAAATCTGCACATCATTTTATCATTCAGATAATATAGAAAAGCAAAGAATAAAAACATCTTGTCTAGGGCATGAGCTTGATAACTGAATGACACCTTTTAATCTTCACTGTCAAATTCATTCATACATGACATGACTGATTTCCTGGAAGCTAAGGAAATTATTTTACTGTGCCAATATTTGCAGGATAAGGGAAATAATTGCTTGAGTAAGGTTTTCTTTATCTCCCTTTCTGCTATTCTGACTTCAGGGTGAGTTTACAGAGAGAATGAAATGCCCAAATTAAAGTTTCATCAAACCACCTTCAGCTGTTCTCAAGAAAGCAAATTAGCCTCTTCGCCCATTTCATTGAGAGATGGATTATTTCTTTCCTTGCTTCTCCTCTAGAAAGGCAGAAGTTGTTAATTTTTGCTTGGATGCTTGTGGGTAGCAGAGTGTAATGGGGAGCAGATTAGTATTTGAGGACTTGATAACATCTAGAAGCCAGTCAAAGGGGTAAGTGTTCATCGCCATCCCCTCTTGTAAAACATGAGGACAGATTTTCCCTCAAACTGATTTTTGTTCTCAGTGTGGCAAAGCACAGATGCGTTTTGTCCCAAGAGAGTTTCAAAACCCAAAAACATATCATCTAGGGAACAAAACCAGCAAGCCATTTATCACGAGGCAAACCTTTCTGACAGTGGTGGATTACGAGCAGAAAGAATCAGCCCATTTTCAAACTTTTCATGTAAGGTACACTTGTGTAATGCCGTCAAGCCAGATGAATAAAATCTGAAGTTTCAATATCTGAGTGAAGGGGTGGAAAATAATTTTAAGAGAACATGTGATACTCCACAGATCACACTTCGGGAAGTACCACTTCTGTACAATTAAACTTCCCAAGACACATACATAAAAATGCATACTGCCCTCTCTCCTAGGAATCTGTAAGGAAGTATTTCACACTCTAAGTGAACATATACATCACCGGTTCTCTTCCCAAACTTTAGCTTCTTGTATGCGGCAGCAAATTTGTACCTCTAACTTTCCTGCATTCTCTTAATCATCAACCAAAACAAGAAATAGCGATTGCTGCCACCACAAGAATTTCAGAAGAAATAAACCACTTAAATACCTGGTGATCCAGCAACCTTTCATTTTAGAAGCAATTAAAGGTCAACAACTTTCTTATGGTTTAACATAGAGCAAATGTAAATGGGGAAAAGCAATTGATTCTTATTTCCTTATTGCTGGGACAAAAGCAAAAGTGTTTTACTCTGATCATAGCAAATTTCTCCCGCATTCCACCAGCAACATCGTGGCTTCCACTGGCAAAAAGTTCACCGAAAAGAGACATTACAATGAGCTGATGAAAAACATTTGGTCCCAAAGCTATAAAAATGTTTTCTCAAGCAGAAGTGGAAAAAGATTTAGCTCTTCAAGTAAACAAGAGTGGAATTAGGAACAAAAATGCCATAAAGGGGCAGATCAGTGGTCTGTTAGACTGCAGTCTGTCTCTGACAGAGGCACCAAGGGATGCTGAGAAGCAGGTATGCTCACTGTTTTCCATGACCCTCAACTCAGAGGTGAGGAGTATGTTCTGAACTTTTCTAACTTCTCCATCAGGCTTGTAGAAGGAATCACAGGATACCAGAACCAGGGAGGATCACTTAATGCTTGAGGAAAGTAATTCAGGATGAGTAGAAGTTTTATTCTGCATTATTTTTCAGGATAAGTGTGACTAGTTCAAACTAAAGAACTCTTAAAAAGGTAATGTTAGCATTTAATAAAGCATGACTCTGCTTAATAGTACAGACCATATTTACTTCCCTTTTTCATACTAAATGTTTAAAATAAAAACCAGAAATATCTCAAAAGTCACTGCTGTTAGGAATCTGAGCCAACTAGGACTTAAATGTGCTAAATGTAAGGCCAGAAACTATCAAACTCTTAGAGGAAAAACACCATTGTAAAGCAATTGTACCCCAATAAAGATGTTAAAAAAAAAATGTGCATGACTACCTTAAAGCCTCTGAGGGTCTGGAAGGCAGAATTAATCTCTGTTAAAATTCATTCAGGGGCTTCCCTGGCGGTCCAGTGGTTAAGACTCTGTGCTTCCACTGCAGGGGCACAGGTTCAATCCTGGGTCAGGGAACTTAAGATCCCGCATGCCGCACAGTGCAGCCAAAAAAAAAAATTCATTCAAACTACAAGTATTTATTGTGCACTCACTATCTGTAAGGCAGTGAACTAGGTAATAACAAGGATATCGCTAAAGCTTTGATTCTAAGAGAACTAACTAAACAGACATATACAAATAATTTAAAAATAAGAGATCTACTGGAAAAGTTACTGTTTCTTCACGTTTTATGTGCAATATGTTCTCAGAAATAGGAGGATGACTAGTCAAGTGTAGTTGATGAAGAGCACAGACAGAACTGCCAGTGTATGCAATCTTAACTCCAACATTGGTGATTTGGATAGGTTCCTGCCTAAGTTTCCTCATCCACAAATGGGGGATGGAAAGGGTATCTGTATCATCAGGTTGCTATAAGGATTATATGACTTAATACATCTAAAGAACTTATATAAAAGTAACTAGTACATAGAAGTGCTAATTGAGGTTATTATTTCAGACATAAATACCTTTAAACACGCTAACTTTCCCCCAACACTACCACCACATGCATTTCAAACTGGAAAAACATTTTTAGATATTAGATAGCACTGAAAACTTTTACTTGTACACTTAATGATGTGACTACTAAAATAGTTTTAATTGCTCCAATTTAGTTGCAAAGTTCCTGCTGTGACTGATGCCCTTCCAGAAGGAAAATGATATAAGTGTTTGCACATTTCATCGTAAAATTGCGGGGCTGGAAAACGCAAAACATAGATATTCAGTTGCTTGATCATTGCTCTGCTTTGGCTTAGAGTACTGACCAGGGGGATACATACCCAAAATTCTCTGCTTCAGGCCAGATATTTTTATGGCTCTGAACTAATTGCATCCTACTGTAAAATTACAACAAAAAGTCGGTGCACAACTGAAGTGCACCCGTCGGTTTGCTTCTGAATATGCTCCACTCTGTGGAAGCCTAACTATACCTCTGAGACACCAAGACCCACACAGCTCCATTCCAGCCCATGCACGTCTCTACTCAGGGTCTCTCACCTCCAAGGCAGTCTTGGCATAGAATTTTTCCTAGGATCCTCAGGCTGTTGGCTCAATTGTGAAAGAGTGTAAACTGGGAAGAGGTAAGCAGTGTAAAATAAGGATGGATGAGAGTGAAGGACAAAGAAAATAGAAGTTTCTGTCTGATCAAGATAGACTCTCCAGGAACTATACAATAATGGCACTGGTTTGCTTAGGCAAGAAATTGTATCTGAAAGACCTTTCAAAAGAGAGATGAAATAAATGGTCAGATGAGAGGCAGAGTTATTTGAATAAATGTATAACTTTTTCTACTGTGAAAGTCAACACTTATTTGATTAGATGATCAGGCAACGAGAATAGAATTTGGAGTCAGGTAGGCTGGGTTAAAACCTTGGTTCTTCTACTTATGAGCTGCAAGAACTTGGGCATAAAATGTAACTACCATAAGCATCAGCTTGATGTAATGTTTAAATGGAATGATGTAAAACTCCAGGAACAAAGTGAACACTCAGTAAATAGTAACTATTAATATTAAAAGTGCACTGTGTTTAATTAATTAATTTATTTTTTTTGCGATACGCCGGCCTTTCACTGTTGTGGCCTCTCCCGTTGCAGAGCACAGGCTCCAGACGCGCACGCTCAGCGGCCATGGCTCACGGGCCCAGCTGCTCCACGGCATGTGGGATCTTCCCGAACCGGGGCACAAACCCGTGTCTCCTGCATCGGCAGGCGGACTCCCAACCACTGCGCCACCAGGGAAGCCCTAATTTTTAAATTAATGTCTTGTTCAAGCTTTTAAGATGGCAATAAAAGAGAATAAAGATAATAAAACACTGCTTTGTTGATGGGTAAAATGTATTACTTTAAAATAAAGAAAATCTTGGATCAAACTCAGAGCTCTGTTTCTAAGAATGATGCACTGTTTAAAGCAAAAAACTTTAGTCCCTGAAACTAAGAAGAAATAATTTGACAAAGAAATAAAGGATGGAAAAAAATAAGTGAAGCTACGTCTTGAGACTATGCATTGCCCATTTGTTAGACCTCCTCATTCCCTCTCCTATGTCTCTTAACCCCTCTTGCATATTTCCCATCTTTTTGTCTCTCTGTGCTGCACTGTAGATAGTTTCTTCAGTTCTCTATTCCCATTTAAAATTCTCTCTTCAGCTCATTGTACTCTGTGATAAACCATCTATATATGTACTCTATTTTTATTTACTTTTTATTTTTTACTTTACTGATAGACAACCTTTATTTATTTTTAAATTAATTTTTATGGGAGTATAGTTGCTCTACAATGCTGTGTTAGTTTCTACTGGACAGCAAAATGGATCAGCTATAAATATACTTTTTTTTTTTTTTTTTGCGGTATGCGGGCCTCACTGTTGTGGCCTCTCCCGTTGCGGAGCACAGGCTCCGGATGTGCAGGCTCAGCGGCCATGGCTCACGGGCCTAGCCGCTTCGCGGCATGTGGGATCTTCCCGGACCGGGGCACGAACCCGTGTCCCCTGCATCGGCAGGTGGACTCTCAACCACTGCGCCGCCAGGGAAGCCCCTAAATATACATTTTTAAATGCAATTATTACATTTTTATTTCTAGAAATCCTCATTAGTTATTCCTTTTAATCTGCTTGCATTGTGCTTATATTTTCAAGCCTCTTTATTTCCTCAAATTTATTAATATATGATATCATACCCTATGTCTAACATATTCAGTGTTTTAATCATATGCATGGGTGATTCTGCTCTCAATTGTTTCAGCTGTCTCATGTTCATGGACCCATCTTTCCTTTCGTAACTGGTGATTTTTGACTGGGAGATGCTCTTTTTCCTTGGGATTTACCTGTGGAAATCTTTCGAGATGTGATATGAAGGCATGCATTTCTGGAAAGGGTTTGTTTTAGTTCTGTGTGGCATCTGGGGATACCACTAGTCCAGGACCAAGCATTTTAAATCAAAATCCTGGCTTGGTGTTCACAGTGTACCAAGATAGTTTTCATTTGAGCTACAATGCTATGCAAGAGTTGCTCATGACTGCAAATTTTCATGAGAATTTTCTTTCCCTCCCCATTTGCTGTCATAGTTTGGAACAGACAGTTTCTTTGTAGTCTCCTGAGGAAAGGGACAGGTTTATTTCTAGTACATCTGTGTGCTAAAGGTGCAGCATTGTAAGGTCCTGGCTTTATGGGAGGCCTCCCATTAAACTTCTCACCTTCAGCTTTGTCTTCTTTTCCTAGCGTTGTAAAACCTTGAAAACTGTGCTCAAATACTACTGGTTGGAAAAATGACCTCAAGGCAAAAGCCAGCTTCAGTATTATTTTTAATCTCTGTCTTTTAAAGAATAAGAATATGTTGAATATGTTGTATTCATGTATGTATGTAAGAATATGCTGTATGAAATCACAATCAAGACTTCTAATACTGATATAAAGGCAATTCAAAACAAAACAAAACAAAACAAAAAGCTGAAAGAAAGCCATTCTATTTTTAAAAAGCAGAAAAACCAAAACCTTGATTCAGTGCTATCAGAAAATATGCAATAGCATGAATGATAAAGGATATATAAAGCATGTAGTCTCTAGATAATTTTCTCAGTAGGTCATCAAATGACCCTTAGCCTCCTCTGAAAGAATCCATGAAAATATCTGTGAAAGTGTATGCAAAGAAATATTTTCATTACTTCAAATGAAATGCCATATTTACCTTCAAAAGGGGCCAAAGAGAAAGGTTTTTTGTTTGTTTGTATGTTTGACTAGAATTGTGTTTACCTTGCAAAGTAATACAGTTTGGCCTGTATGAAACAAAAACTCTGAGAATTATGTATGTGTTTGATTAATATAGAGTGAATTGTTTAATACTTGGCTAATGATAAAATAATTGGGGGATAAATCTTTTGCACTTTATATTAAGACTGGTAACCATATAGGGCTTTTGAAGATTTCTATATTACATCAATATACCATGGGTGGTTGATTAAAAATGGGAGGTTGTTATAGTAAGTAAAAAGGTGAATCCATCAGATGCTAAAACACTACCCACTCATGATTATTCTACTGAAAAATTCATTCAGTTCAACTTCTTCCAAACTATTCTATTGTTATAAGTATATAAACTACTCACATTGTGAATATTTTTATTCTTCACTTTCTCTAAGCATGCTTTTTGTGAAAATGAAGTTTTATCTTTGTTCTCCTTTTCCTTCTACTTTACTTCTCATTTGTCAAAATTGAACCGTTAATTCCAGTTGCCTTTCTTGTTTATCCTTTAAATCTTAACTTATTCCTAACTTTACTTGTCCTTTTCCTAACTACCACAGAATCCCATTATACCAGAAAATCTATTCAAAATATTGCAATCCCCTTATCTGCTAGGGGAATATACACTGGCCGATTCCCAACACTTTTTTAGTTTCTATCTTCAATTGCTATTTCTCTCTGAATATCCTGTATAAAACTTTGAGATTCACACGTCTCCTGACTGAACTGAACTTGTACTGTTAACAGAAGCCCCGTTCCTTTCTGAGATGCGTTGTAGCTGCCTCCTAGGCTAATGGAATTAAAGTCACATACAGTTGCAGGGTGGGCAAGTTACAGGAACGGAGTACTCTTTGTATATTACCATTTATGCTTATTGAAATGGTACTTTTTATTCCTAATTATGGTTATTGATGTAGTCTGGCATGAGTGAACCACTGCAAAAGTCATCAGAATTAGGCTTTTTGCATAAGCAAAACACTAAGAACAACTGTAGCTGTGAAAATATTTCATAAAGCTACTTTAGAAGCGGGATCTCACTATAGCCAAGTCCTGCAAGCTAAGACTTACACAGCTTTGCCTCTTAAGCTTCTTGTATCGTGGGATCACCACTCTGGCTTTCACAAAAAGAGCAGAAGGATAAAGTCAAAACCAACATTGCACTTTCTTAAGCATTTCAGCAAAGTAAAAAAGAAACTGTGCGACAGAGGAATTCAAAACTAGCATATTCAATTATTAGTTAATAATAATAAATCAATGAGACACAAGCAGGGCAAGAGAGGGTAAGAATCCTTTGAACAGGGTTAATCCGTTCCTTATACTACTGAGTAACCTGCTACCTATTTTCATTAAATACATAGTTTTTCTTTCAATTTCATCAAATAAATCAGAGAAGAACAGCTAACAGGGAGAAGTACAAGTGACTTGAAAGAAAAAAGCAAGCTGTTTTAAGTATTAAGATTCAAGCAAGGAAAAAAGAAAGAAATCATTCAAATGGTGATGAACCAGTCAAACACATGTGCAGAAGAAAGCTTGCCTCCCTCAGCAAAATGCACAAATTAATAGTTTACCAGTAAGTGGTAAAGGCATTTATCACAGAAATGTCAATAAAATCATCTCCTCCCACCACCTACATTTTCTTTACAAGGGCAAAAAAGCATTTCCTTTACATGATGTCTTAAAATCACCTCTGGCCTCTAATAATGGTTATTTCAAGGCCAAAGGCAAAGACAAGACTCACTGGTAATAAAGAGAGCCACTAAAGTAAGTTATATCCTAGACATTCTTTTCATAATTTTTTTACAGATATCAACAGATGATTCAGAGATGGATGGGACTTATCTCTAAACTTTCCCATTTTACCTAAGAAGCAAGTAGTTTGCTTCTTTTATCATTCACACTTCTACATTTATTAAAAAGGGAGAGGGGACTTCCTGGTGGTGCAGTGGTTAAGAATCCGCCTGCCAATGCAGGGGACATGGGATCGAGCCCTGGTCCAGGAAGATCCCACATGCCCTGGAGCAACTAAGCCCATGCGCCATAACTACTGAGCCTGTGCTCTAGAGCCCGTGAGCCACAACTACTGAGCCTGCATGCCACAACTACTAAAGCCCACAGGCGTAGAGCCCATGCTTCGCAACAAGAGAAGCCACTGCACCGAGAAGCCCACGTACCGCACGAAGAGTAGCCCCCGCTCACCACAACTGGAGAAAGCCCGCACACAGCAATGAAGACCCAACGTAGCCAAAAATAAATGAATAAAATAAATTTATAAATAAATAAAAAGGGAGAAATTGGGCTCTCCTGGTGGCTCAGTGGTTAAGAATCCGCCTGCTAATGCAGGGGACACAGGTCGGAGCCCTGGTCCGGGAAGATCCCACATGCTGCAGAGCAACTAAGCCCGTGCCTCACAACTACTGAGCCTGCCCACTAGAGCCCGCGAGCCACAACTACTGAGCCCACGTACCACAACTACTGAAGTCTGTGCACCTACAGCCTGCGCTCTGCAACAAGAGAAGCCACCGCAATGAGAAGCCCAGCACCGCAATGAAGAGTACCCCTGCTCGCTGCAACTAGAGAAAGCCTGCGCGTAACAACCAAGACCCAACACAGTCAAAATAAATAAATAAATTTTTTAAAAAATTTTTAGAAGGGAGAAACTGAATGATACAAACATAAACATATGCATGCAAAATTAATTTCTAATAAATTATGTATTTTATATTACATTATTTGACTATGATATACCATGGAGGCAAGATTCAGGAGAAACTTTTTTAGTAGTCCTACAATTTAGTTTGCTAATTTGGGAGCAGATTTTCAATTTTATCTTTAAAGAATATCAAAGAATGCAGATTTTATCACCATCAGTGGTTTACATTGAAATGTTTAATTTCCTTTTATGTCAAGAAGTTTTTTCTTATATGAACTGGAATTTCTCCTTATAATTTAAGGCCACTTATCTTATTCTGACCTTGATGTTGACAGAGAAGTGGTGAACAGTGTTCCTATAATGACCATTTATATATTAGAGCCAATAATTAAGTCATCTCTGAGCCCTCTACATTCCCGAGTAGACATCTGTAAGTTCTTTAGCTTTTTCTGATAGGATTTACCTCCAATTGTTTCTAAATTAATCTCTCTCTCTCTCCATTTCTCTCTCTGGCTCGCTCTTCTTTGCTTAATTTTCCTCAATCTCTTAAACTTGTTCACATTTTCCTTATGAGATGATCATAACCATGGATTATTATTTCCCAGATTTATAACCTTTATTTTTTATTTGCATGCCAGTATAGTACTTATTTTAAAACACTGCACTTTTTCATTCAGGGAAAATCTCTAACTTTAGTATATGTCAAAAGACTGTAACCCAAATCATATTTCCTATTGAAACAGTGGCATAATAGGCAATTAGTTACAGAAAGTATTCTGGTAGAGTGAAAAGAGCATGAGTTAGAAACAGAGAGGTGAGAATCCTACCTCTGACACCTAGAAGCCTGAGAACAACATTAACTCCCTGGGTTTCTGTTTACTCTTTTTTTTTTCCCCGCATATAATATTTTATTTGATCTCCCTAGTGGAATCTGTTTTGTTTTTTAACACCTTTATTAGAGTATAATTGCTTTACAATGGTGTGTTAGTTTCTGCTTTATAACAAAGTGAATCAGCTATACATATATATATTTCCACATACCCCTCCCTCTTGCATCTCTCTCCCACCCTCCCTGTCCCAACCCTCCAGGTGGTCACAAAGCACCGAGCTGATCTCCCTGTGCTATGTGGCTGCTAGCCATTTTTAGATTGGGTTTTTAGTTTTTTTGATATTGAGCTACTTGGAAATTTTGGAGATTAATCCTTTGTCAGTTGCTTCATTTGCAAATATTTTCTCCTATTCTGAGGGTTGTCGTTTTGTCTTGTTTATGGTTTCCTTTGTTGTGAAAAGCTTTTAAATTTCATTAGGTCCCATTTGTTTATTTTGTTTTTATTTCCATTTCTCTAGGAGGTGGGTCAAAAAGATCTTGCTGTGATTTATGTCATAGAGTGTTCTGCCTATGTTTCCCTCTAAGGGTTTTGCAGTGTCTGGCCTTACATTTAGGTCTTTAATCCATTTTGAGTTTATTTTTGTGTATGGTGTTGAGGAGTGTTCTAATTTCATTCTTCTACATGTAGCCGTCCAGTTTTCCCAGCACCACTTATTGAATATTGACGAGGCTGTCTTTTCTCCATTGTGTATTCTTGCCTCTTTTATCAAAAATAAGATGACCTTATGTATGTGGGTTTATCTCTGGGCTTTCTATCGATCTATATTTCTGTTTTTGTGCCAGTACCATACTGTCTTGATTACTGTAGCTTTGTAGTATAGTCTGAAGTCCAGAAGCCGCTTTGTTTTTCTTTCTCCAGATTGCTTTGGCTATTCTGGTTCTTTTGTGTTTCCATACAAATTGTGAAATTTTTTGTTCTAGTTCTGTGAAAAATGCCATTGGTAGTTTGATAGGGATTGCACTGAATTTGTAGATTGCTTTGGGTAGTATAGTCATTTTCACAATGTTGATTCTTCCAATCCAAGAACATCTATTTACTCTTATGTAAATTGAAGACAATAGCATCTACCTTACAAGGATAGGAAATTTAATAATTATGTGGATGCCCAGTGGCAAAAGAAAATCTCAAAGAACGATTGATACTATTTTTCCTACTACTAGTATTATTGCCATTATACACCTGACCAAACGTGTATTGTCCAACTGTTTTACAGAAATGACCACAAGAGCTAGTTAAACAATATATATCATGGGAATATATATATATATGTATAGCTGATTCACTTTGTTATAAGGCAGATACTAACATATCACTGTAAAGCAATTATACTCCAATAAAGATGTTAAAAAACAAAAACAATATATATCATATACCAGAACCTATAAAGTATGTACAAATGTGTCAAAGAGGACAAAATAGTAATGTTACATTCATTTGAGAGCTTGTATGTTGTAGACTGTGAATTGAGAAAGCAAAGGCTACAAAGGATATGTTTAGAATAAGAGCTGGGAAGATTTGCAGAACAGGAGGCTGACTGTGCCTGAGGCAGGAAAGTGTGGAGACAACAGGAGAAGAGTTGAGCTGACCAGAAAGGGTCCCAGGTGGTCCAGGGCTAAGGGGTCAGGCCACATGTGACAGAACCCATTAGAAAGCAGAGTGAATGGGCAACACAATCTTCCTCCCCCACCCCCTCCAGAATTCATACGGCATTACATCTGGAACTCTTTAATCCTATTTCAAGTGCCAAGTCTTTTTCCTAATTCCTATAAACAGATGGGATCTTTCCCTCTGAAACACCACAGTGTTTTGCTTGTATTGCTTTTCTGACATTTACTTTAACTCAACAAATACTTATTAAGTGCCTACTATATGCAGGCAGCATAATGAGTACTGCAAAACAGTGAAAATCACAAACACAGATCCCTCCCTTTGTGAAGCTCACACTCAATGGGGGAAAGTGGGAAGCCAGATCATATAATAAACATAATAATGAATAAATTGTATTATACATTTGAAGGTGATCAAACGGTATGTGGATCAGAATAAGAAAATGAATGAAGAAAGGAGTGAGGGTGTCAGTTGACATTTTAAAAGGGTAGCCTCTCTGAGAAGGTGACATTTAAATAAAGTTTTCAAGGACAGCAAGTTAGAACTATGACGATATCCAGAATAACATCATTCCCAGATCAAAGGCCCTAGTGTGGGAGGGAGTTTAGTTGGATTTCAGGAAAAGCAGGAGAGTTGGTGGAGCACGATTACCATGAGTGAAGGGATACTAATAAGAAGAGGTAAAGTCAGAGGGATAAGAGAATAAGGGTCAGGGGTCTGTGGAGGACTTGGGAAGAATAGGGTGAGTGGAGATCAGGTAGGGCCTCATGGGTCACTGTAAAGACTTTATCTTTTATTCTAATTTTGGTGGGGAATCATTGTAGGGTTTCTAGCAAAGAAGTTGCACTATCTGGCTTAGGTTTTAAAAATGATCACTTTGAGTGCTTGGTTAAAAATATACTGTAGGGTTGCAGGACTAGAAGCAGAGAGAGCTTTTAAGAAACTACTGTGGCAATATGGTGGTGATTCCAACCAGTATAGCAACAGTAATGGTGGGGAGAAGAAGTCAAATTCTGGAAATATTTTACAGCAGACACCGTAAGATTTCCTGACAAATAGGGTGAGAAAAAGAGAGAATCAAATGTGGCCTAAGAACTTAGAGTTGCCATCCACTGAGACGGCTCATATCGTATTTTGCCTTGAAATATATTTATTTATTAAAAGTTTTATATATAAGAGCCCAGTATTTGGAGTTACACAGATCTGACTTCATATCCTGCTTGTTCACTTGCTAGATGTCTGACCCTGTGGAAATCACTGAACTTCTTAAGTTTTAGTTTCCTCATCAGTAAAATGGGTTAAAAATGCCAAATCCCAAGTTTTCTATATGGAGTAAATGGGATAATACATGCAAAGCATTTCACAAAATGCCTCGTACATAATAAATGCTTGTTAAATGAAAGATGTGCTTTACTGTGACTCTTAGTGTAATTACTGTTTTCATTTCATATGTTTTATGTCTACTACTGGGTTATATTCTTGAAAGAGGATACTGTCCTATTATTATTATTATTATTATTATTATTACTATAGAGAAACACTCTGTCCTGTATCTAGAGTTAGTATGGGCTCTCTCGCTGTACTAACTGTGGCCTGGCTGATACCACACCGTGGGTGGGGAACCTGGTATCAGAAGGGACAAAAGATGCAAATGGAAGATTGGCCCTTTCATATTCACTTCTAAAGATAATAGAAATCATACATATTTTCCTCTTTAGCCATACAAGAATTTTAAATTAAGTCTGGAATATGTTGGTAGAATAACAAAAGTTGAATTTCCACTCCCCCACTTTTTAAATTCATATTCGCGATGACCCTTTGTGGGATTTTCTCTGCTTGCCAATTCTTTCCTTTTACTCTATGTAATTTCATTTGGTATCTAAAGTATATCAAACTTGTTATCATTTGGTCTCTAAAGTATATCAAACTTGTTATGAGAATTGCTGAAGTGTGTTCTTGTTTTTAAAGGATCCTCTTTAAATTTGCTTAAGTCATTTTGAAATCTGTTCCTCTCTCCCAAACTTGTAGCAATCCTCTCCAGCTTGGTACCATATGTAAATTTAATGAGCATTCGCTCACTTTCATCATCCAGGTCATTGGGTCATTGGTTCTTATTTCCCTTTGGGCTTTTAGAGTAAAGAGACTCTCTCAATCCATCTCTTCCAGTTTTCTTATCTATGGACAGTATTTTCCTGTTTGCATTTCACTTTTACGATAAAAGCATCCTCATTTTCAACCTACTATTAAAATGGAAAATTTGTTATTTCCCAGGATGTAACTCTTGCTCTCTCACTCTCTTTTTTTAAAGACTAGTTCCCATTTCTTTCTCTTCCCATTCTAAAAATATATATGTAATTTTAGGGTTTTTTTTTTTTTCTTTTAATACAGGCCTTGAGACGGTCCATATTGAACATCACTCACTATTTCTTCAAAAGCATTCAGTTCTTAAATTCAAATCCACAGAAATTAGTATCTGGTTTGTTGGTTCCTAACCTGTATTTCTTTATAATCTTCTCTACCCCTATAATACAGTTCTATATAAAAAGTTGTTTAAAGTGTAATAAAACTACTATGCAGGAAAAATTACAAAAAACAGAAGTGGGAATAATTAGAATAATTATTAAGGGAATAATCACAAGAGATGATAAGCAAGCAAAGCACCGATGCAATGAGAGGTTGACTGTTGGCAGAGGTTGATGTAGCCTAGTAACAGGGATCTTCAGGGAAGAGAGCACAGAAGAGCAGTGGCAAGGAGTGACAATCAAAACAAAAAAAATGGGCTACATGCTACAACTCTAGTTGCTACAATCTTTTCTGAAATGTCCAGATCTACCATATTACTTCCATCTCTACCACACCTACAGGAATATTCTTTCTAGAATACAAATTTATTTATACAATGTTATTCCTTTGCTTGAAACTCTTCATTGGTTCCTCTTCATCTGCTGGATGAAGTTCAGACTTCTTAGTATTGCATAACAGGTCCTCCAAGTTCTTACCAGATTATCTCCCCAGCCTGTCTACTACCCCAAATCCTCACTATGGTATGGCCATGTTGAACTCCTTGATGTTGCACTTAGTCACCACTGTGTTCCTTTCCTGAGCCAATTCTACAGAATAGTCCTTTTTTGCCATTTTGTCACTCCCCTTACCCTTACCCTCATGACTCTGTGTATCTTATACATATTTCTATCGTAACTCCTAAGATTCTGAGGTTGGTTGGCATCCATTACTTTTATCTAGCCTTCATATTCTCTGGGAACCCCTACTTCTAGTGATCCCATTGGATCTACCAATTGTATGACCTATCTTTCCCACCAGAGGATGAGCTTATGACCCATGCTAGCTATTCAGAATGTCCATAGGGACTGTCCATCCCATGGACATAGGGATTGGCCAATGGCGCTCTATTACTTAATCAGAACAAATCTTAGCTTTGGGGAGAAACGGATTCTGTAGTGAGGGAGGCAGTTTACTCTTTCCCCAAGCTCATTAGGATCACAAGCTTGAGGACTCTATCAGCCTAAACTTCTTTTTAGGCCACCTATCTAAGAATCATCTAGAAATTAAGTCAGAGACAAAGAGCCAAGAAATCAATGGAAGGTAGATTTCTGATGACATTGTTAAAATGCGTGGATTCAACCATTCCTAAACATAACAACACCTCAGACTTACCAGTTATTCAGTCAACAAATTCTTTTTTAATGTTTCAGATGGTTTGAGTTAAGTTTCTACATTTAAAATGGAAACATTGCTGTTAATACTCAAATGCTACTGCACTGACTTATTTATATGCTATTCCTCCTTTGTGTCTTATTACTGTTACATCCCAAGCACTCAGCACACAGTGCCTGTAACATAAGTTGAGGCTTACAAATGATTTTGGAATGAATGCTCCAGCCAAGTTCATTGATCAAATATGAGAGTGTTTAAGAACGTTGGCTCTGGAACCTGATTTCCTGGGAAACATATCCTTGGATTGACCATGATTCAATATCTTCATCTTTAAAATGAGGATAATGAAATAACAACCCCTAAAGGGGATTATGAGAATTAAGTGAGTTAATGAATGTATAGAGTTTAACACAGTGCCTAGCACAGAGTAAGCATTCAATAAACGTTAGCAGTTGATATTATGGCTGTACAATTATCTATATTACCTGTCATACACATCCCAGAATGACACAGTTTATCCATTACATCCACAGAGTTAAATTGGTTATTGTATATTACCCACATACTAATTGCTGACAGAAAGAGTCTGAGAGAAGCCCAGTTGGAGAAGTAGTCTAGAAATCTAAATATACATCAAGGCCTGGTATAGAGATTATCAAACTGAAGCCCCTGAGATTATAGCCAAATTGTTCTGAGCTTTGTTGTTCCACATTGTCACTGAAGATTATTTTTCAGACATGCCAGCAGGTACCTGGGCCACTGTTTTTCACCACATTTTTAGAAGTTTGATTTGACACCATGTAGGTGAATCCAAACAATGAGGGCTCATCAAGAAAGCATGATGAACAAGTAGACAGAAATCAATAAGGATCCAGAAGACTTGAACAATTCTATCAACCAACTTGACCTAATTGGCATTTATAAAACACTCCAGCCAACAGTGGAATACACATTCTTTTGACGTGCATACAGTACGCTTATCAACAGAGACCAAATTCTGGGCCATGAAATAAGCCTCAGTAACTCTAAGAAGATTCAAGTCATACAGAATATACTTCCCTGATCACAATAAAACTAAATAAGAAACGAATAACAGAAAATTTTCTGGAAAATCTTCTAATATTTGTAAACTAAATAACATACTTTTTATAACCCATGGATAAATTAATAAATCAAATGGGAAAATAGTATCTTAAGGTGAATGAAAATGAAACTTCTATATCTCAAAATCTAGAGCTTGCCCTAAGCAGTACACTTAGGAGGAAATTGATAGAATAAACACCTGAATTAGAACAGATGAAAGGACTCCAATTAATGACCTCAGTTTGCACCTTAAGAAACTAGAAAAAAAGAACAATTTAAATCCAAAGCATATAAAGGAAGGAAATAATAATGATAAGAGAGGAAATCTATGAAATAGAAAGTAAGAGCAGAAATCAATTAAACCAAAAGCTGATTTTTTGAGAATAAAATGTAAAAGCTTCTAGCTAGACTAATCAGGAGAAAAGGGATAGACAAAAATTAACAATATCTGGAATAAAAGAGGGGACGTTATTAGAGATCATATGACTACTAAAAGGATAATAAAAGAATATAACATGTACAATGAGTCAAATCCTTGATAAGATATAAACTACAAAAGCTCACGCAAGAAGACATAAATAACCTGAATAACTCACTATATATTAATGAACTCAAATTATTAAATATCTTCCCATGAAGGAAATTCTAGTCCCAGGTTGCTGTAGTGGCAAATTCCATCAAATATTTAACAAAGAAAGAATATAAATTCTACATAAATTATCCTATAAAGTGGAAAAGGAGGTAATAGTTTCCATTCTGTGAGGCTAGCATTATAGTGAGAACAAAGCCAAAGACATTACAAAAACTATAGACCAATACTCCTCATGAACATAGACACAAAACTTCTAAACATTTCTTTAGCAAGCTTAATCCAACAATGTATACAAAAATACATAAAAATGGATAAAGAAGATGTGACACACATGTACAATGGAAGATTACTCAGCCATAAAACGAAATGAAATTCAGTTATTTGTAGTGAGGTGGATGGACCTAGAGACTGTCATACAGAGTGAAGTAAGTCAGAAAGAGAAAAACAACTACCATATGCTAACACATGTATATGGAATCTAAAAAAAAAACAAGTGGTTCTGAAGAACCTAGGGGCAGGACAGGAATAAAGACGCAGATGTAGAGAATGGACTTGAGGATATGGGGAGGGCGAAGGGTAAGCTGGGATGAAGTAAGAGGGTGGCATTGACATATATACACTACCAAATGTAAAACTGACAGCTAATGGAAGCAGCCGCATAGCACAGGGAGATCAGCTCCGTGCTTTGTGTCCACCAGAGGGGTGGGATAGGGAGGGTGGAGAGAGACACAAGAGAGAGGAGATATGGGGATATATGTATATGTATAGCTGATTCACTTTGTTATATAGCAGAAACTAACACACCATGTAAAGCAAATATACTCCAATAAAGATGTTAAAAAAATAAATAAAATAAAATTCAGTGCCCAAAAAAAACAAACAACATTATGACCAAATGGTATTTGTCCCAGGGATGTAAAGAAAGCCTAAAATTGAAAAATCTATCAATATAATTCACCATATTAAGAAACTAAAATAACAAAAACAAAAATATGATCATCTTGATAGATGGGGAAAAGTATTTGATAGAATCAGTATCCATTTTGGATTAAAACCCTCACCAGTGCAGAAGTAGAATGCAACATTTTCAACCTGATAAAGAGTATTTATAAAAATGTAAAGGCAATTTCATATCTAATGGTGAAAAACTGAATGTATTGCTCCTAAAATCCAGAACAAAACACAGATGTCTGCTCTCACTTCTATTTAACATTGCACAAGATAAGTATACAAAAATAAATTGTATTTCTATATAGAATAAAAAGTCAAAAATGGGAATTAGAATACCATGTAAAATAGCCTAAAAATGTGAAATACTTAGAGATAAATATGAAAATAGATATGAAAGATTTATTCATTGAAAAGTACATTGCTGAGAGAAAATGAAGAGGCCCTAAATTAATGGAACAGTATACAGTATTCATGGGTCACTCAGTATTGCTAAGGTGTCAATGCTCCCAAATTATTTTACAAATGGAATGCAATCTGTGCAATTACAACAGAATTTTATAGAAAGTGAAAAACTCATTCTAAAATTCATATAGAAATTCAAGAGATCAAGATTAACCAAAAGAACTTTAATAAAAGAACAAAGTTGGAGAACTAACAACTTTATTTCACAGCTTATTAAAAGCTACAGCAATCACGATTGTATGGTATTGGTGCCAAGATAAATAAATATATCAATAGAATAAAATAAACAGTCCAGAAATAGACCCACCACACATAGTTCACTGATTTCAACAAAGGCAATTCAACAGGGTAAATAACAGACATTTCAAGAAATGGTTCTTGAAAAATTGGATATCCATGTGCAAAAAAAAGAAAAACATTCAATTCAAACTTCACACCATATACAAAAATTAACTCAAAATCGAATATAGATCTAAATATAAACCTAAAACTATAAAACTTTTGGAAGAAAAAACAAAAGAATAACCTTCATGGCCTTGAATTAACCAAAGATTTCTTAACTCTGACACGAATAGAACTATCAATTTAAAAAAATATGATAAAACATACTTAATTAAAATAGTTTGCTTTTAGATAGATACTGCTATGAAAATAAAGAGTAGGTCACAAATTGGGGAAAACATAATTTGCATATCATATATATGATAACCTGCATTCAAAGTATATAAAGAATCCTCAAAACTCAATAATAAGAAAACAACCCAATCTAAAAAAAAAATGGGCAAAGGATTTGAATTGACCCTTCACCAAGGAAGATATATATGGGAGAATATGCAAATGAAAGTATGGTCAATATCATTAGTCATTAGGGGAATGTAAATTACAATCACAATGAGATACCATTACAGTATCTAAAATTAAACAAATTGATTATACCTAGTTTGTGTTGGTGAAGATGTGGAAAAAGTAGAACTCTGGCACACTTTCAATGAGAACGTACCAAGGTACGATGGTTCAACTACTTCGGAAAACAGTTCAGCAGTGTCATAAAACATTAAACATATCTATCATCATCTAGACATTCCAGTTCTAGGTATTTACCCAAGAGAAATAAACGCAGATACACATACAAAGACCTGTACAAAAGTATTCACAGTAGCTTTATTTGTAACAGCCAAAAACTGGAAAAAAACAAATATCCAGGTGAACGAACAAATTATATTATACCCATATATTCTACAACATGAATTATACCTCAAAATCATGATGTTGAGTGAAAGAAGGCAGACAAAAAAGAGTGCATACTGTTAATTCCATTTACATAAAACTCTAGAAAATGAAAATTAATCTACAGTGAAAAGTTGATCAGTGGGGGAGTGAGGAGGGATGAGAGGAGGTATTACAAAGAGGCATGAGGAAACTTTTGATGAATATGTTCATTAACTTGATTGTGGTGATGTTTTCACTGGGATACATATGTCAGAACATATTAAATTGTACCTTTTAAGCATGTACAGTTTAATGTATTTTAATTATTCCTCAATATAGTTGTTAAAAAGAAAATTTTCTCTTGATAAGTCTTCATTAAAAATGTGTAGATCCTATCATCAGTTGAAAACACAGTAAGGACAGTATTTCCAGTGGTACTTAAGCATAATGATACATGGCTAGAATGAAGACAAGCCCACAGCTAACATCATACTCAATGGTGAAAAGCTAAGCCTTTCCTCTAAGATCAGGAATAAGACAAGGATGCCCACTCTTGCCATTTCTATTCAACATGGTACTGAAAGTCCTAGTCACAGCAACTAAGCAAGCAAAAAGTAAATAAATAAAAGACCTTCAATCAGAAAGGAAGAAGTATAATTATCTCTGTTTATAGATGACATGGTCTTATATACAGAAAACCCTAAAGACTTCACCAAAAAACTGTTACAACTAATAAATTAATTCAGTAAAGTTGCAGGATGCAAAATTAACAAACAGAAATCATTTGTCTTCCTATACACTGACAATGAACTATCTGAAAGAGAAATTAAGAAAGCAATCCCATTTACAATAGCATCAAAAGCAATAAAATACTTACAAATAAATTTAACCAAGTAGGTGAAAGACATACACTGAAAACTATGAAACACTGGTGAGATTGAGGAAGATACAAATAAATGGAAAGATATCCCATGATCTTGGATTGGAAAAATTAATGCTGTGAAAATCTCCATACTACTGAAAAATGATCTAGAGAGTCCATGTAATCCCTATCAAAAGTCCAATAGCATTTTTCACAGAAATAGATAAAAATTATCCTAAAATTTATATGGAGCCAAAAAAGACCCCAAATTAGACAAAGTAATCCTGAGTAAAAAAGAACAAAACTGGAGGCATCACAATTCCTGATTTCAAGCTATATTACAAAGCTGCAGTAATCAAAACATTATGGTACTGGCAATGGTACATGGAACCAGTGGAACAGAACAGAGATTCCATATAAAAATCAACACATATGTGGTCAACTGATTTTTGACAAGAGCACCAGGAACACACAATGGAGAAAGGTTAGTCTCTTCGATAAACAGTATTGGTAAAACTGGATATCCACATGCAAAAGAATGAAACCAGATTCCTATCTTACACCACTCACAAAAATGAACTTGAAATGGACCAAAGACTTAAATGTAAGATGTGAAACCATAAAACTCCTAGAAGAAAATATAGGGGAAAAGATCCTTGACATTGGTCTTAGAAATGATTTATTGGATAAGAGACCAAAAGCACAGGCAACAAAAGTTAAAATAAACAAATTGGACTACATCAAACTAAAGAGCTTTGGCACAGCAAAGCAAACAATCAATAAATTGAAAAGGCAACCTGAAGAATGAGAGAAAGCATTAGCAAACATATAGCTGATAAGGGGTTAATATCCAAAATATATAAAGAACTCATACAACTCAATTGCAAAATAATAATAATCCAATTAAAAAATAGGCAAAGGACCTGAATAGACATTTTTCCAAAGAAGACATACAAATGGCCGATAGCTATATGAAAAGATGCTCTACATCACTAATCATCAGCAAATCAAAACCACGGTGAGATACATCACTTCATACTTGTTGTGATGGCTATTATCAAAAAGGCAAGAGATAACAAATGTTGGTGAGGATGTGAAGAAAAGAGAACCCTTACACAGTGTCGGTAGGAATGTAAATCGGTACAGCCATTACAGAAAATAATATGGAGGTTACTCAAGATATTAAAAATAGAGCTACCAAATGATCTCGCAATCCTACTCCTAAATATCCAAAGGAATTTAAACCAGTATCTAAAGGAGATATCTGCACACCCATGTTCCTTTCAGCATTTCTTCACAATAACCAAGATATAAAAACAATCTAAATGCCTTTCAACAGATGAATGGATTAAGAAAATATGATATATATAATTGAATATTATTCAGCCATAAAAGGAAGGAAGTCCTACCATTTGTGACAACATGGATTAACCTGGAGGTCATTATGCTGAGTAAAATAAGCCAGAAAAAGATAAATACTGTATGGTATCACTTATATGCAAAATCTAAAAAAAAAAAAAAAAAAAAAAAAAAAGGAGCCAATTTCATAGAAACAGAGAGTAGAGTAGTGATTACCAAGGGCTAGGGGAAGAGGGAAACAGGGTGATACAGGTCAAAGGGTACAAATTTTCACTTATAAGAAGAATAAATTCTAATGCTCTAATGTATAGCATGGTGACTACAGTTAACAATACAGTACTGTATACTTGCAGAGAGTAGATCTCAGGCATTCTCACTCCCCACCCCCAAAAAGAGTTAACTAGGTGAGGTGACAGATGTGTTAATTATCTTGATCTTGGTAATCATTCTACAATGTATATGTGTATCAAATCATCACACTGTACACTTTAAATATATACAATTATATTTGTCAGTTATTCCTCAAAAAATTAATAAATAAAGATACATGGCTAGAGACAAATAAGCCAGTGTCCTTTATGATGATGATCCCGAGCATCATGGCACAGTTTGCTCATGTATCACATTTGTAAATTGGTAAGCCTTTGCACCAAAATGTAGAGAGGGTAAAATAATAATCATTGTAACTTCCTTCTTTCCTACTGGTTTAATTCTTAACCTTCTTGAATGAATTAAAAATTACGCAAATACATGAAATTTGGAATAAATGTTAACTTACGTGTAAAAGCACATCTATAACATATTTAATCAAAATAATATTTTCCTGATATTATTCATGCAGAAATAATACTGGTATTTACAAATAGTCTTTTAGAATTGGTGGTTAGGTGGGAAATAACCACAGACATGTCTCCAAATGCATCTCAAGCTAACGTAATAAATTATTTTCTGCATTATATTTTAAGAATCAATACAGTTGAATGAACCAAATGTGCATCCAGCAAAATCTAGCCAAAAAATATCATATATAAAAGTGGATGTGTACTTTAAATATTTATTTAACATTTAACATAAATATATTTACACTACATACTTTAAATATGGTACTACACTTCCACTTATCTTTATAAAACATCGAAAATATCCTTTCTGAGCCAATGCAATGATCAGTGACTTGAAAAGATATTTTCTAACACAATTTGCAACTTTATATATTATAGCATACAATGTTAACTAATAGCATAAAATATTAACTAATAACCATTGAGATAGTCATTTCCTGAGTGCAAAACCAAACATCCAAATTACTGCACCAAAAAATTCTGATGAATCATTATCTGATTTCTAGTTATAAAGAGGAATATCTTGTTTTTCAGAAAGAATATTAGCAACTTGTTTTTAAGCTTAAAACGTTATTAAATCAATAGAGTATTTATATAGAAATCCTAATAAACGCAATTCAATCTACACCAAAGACAAAGTAGATTTTAATACTATTTTAACAATTATTAAGTGGCTGCTAAGTGTTATACACTGAGATGTACACGCTCCTGTTAAAATTAGAACAACAAAAGGACAGAGTTATAAGGAAAAATCCTAATCCCAGTAACAACGGAAAAAAAATTCATAATATACCTTATTGCTACAGATGTCTAGTCATTGGTCCAAAATCTTTACCATTGAAAGTCCAGTCTTTAAGATTTCATTTATTATGCTTATTATCCAGGAAACATGCTTAATTCCCCAAATCTCCCTTAAATAATGTTTATAAAATACATATGTCAGGTCACTGTCTATACCCATTTGCAGCAGCCAATCAAAATAAGTATTTAAGGGGCATCAGTGGGAAATAATTTGTCACTATATAGGTCAGCTCTCTTATTAATAATAATAAAAACTGACATAACACCATTTGTACAGCAATTTCATATCAAGACTCCAAAGATTTACTCATTAATACTGTCAATATTTCTAGGCATTATTTGGCAAACATTCATCTCCATCTTACTGATTTATAAAGCAAAGTCCTAACTCATAAAATGACATGAACCTAGTGACTCTATGTTTTCTAACTCACAGTCCATTTCTACTTGCCAGGGAGAAGAGAAAGATATAATATATCTAGCATGAAATACTTTGGCTACCCCAGGATAGTGAAATATCCAATTGGTACTTGGGTCTTATCTATTCCCACCTTTTTATATGCGATCCAGTCAAACACCCTGTCAATATCTGTTGCCCGAAGCACTTCCTGTGATACTGGATGGGAACTGGCCAAGCCGTCAAGCAGCATCACTTCATGTAGAACATCTGTCAGAAACCTCTGTTTTTCCTGCAATATAGTAGATGGAACAACATCACAGGTGATTCCTGGTTATGACGGAATATGTGTGACAATATGAACAGAATGTGTGTTACTTAATTGATGATGTTCATCAACCTACATGGTGAGACTTAACTCTAAAGAGAAACCGGTAAATAAAATGCCCCTTAAGTCCCTCTAAAATAACAGTGAGCACAACATGAAACAAAATCAATGGGCTACAATGGGCCCTAAATAGAAACAATGGACTCTATGTTTTAACAGTGGTTAAAACAAATTTGGAGCGTGGGCACATAAATGAAACTGACTAAGCTTGTTTATGTGTTCTGCAGGGTCAACACTAAAATTCCAGCCCCAAATAACCTTTTCATAGTTAATCCAATATAAGAATAATAACTAAATTTCAGAGTTCCATTGCTATTTCTTATTTCTAGTCCATTTAAACAACATATTCCCTCTCTTTCTGTTCCTCCCTTCTTTCTTTCCCTCTCTCTTTCTCACTTATCCTCTCTCTAATACACACACACACACACACACACACACACACACTTCTTTTCTAAAGAATTTCAGGAGACCACCACAAATAATAAAAGGCATTACTGACATCAAACTATAATATCTGTGGATGTGGATGTGATACATGAATTCAGAAAGTGGAGAGCAATAGGTATCAACAATCCATTTTGTGAAAGAAAACAAAATCGTGAGACTTCTGTGCATTGTTGAGACATTAGTATTTGCTCTAATAAAAGCTGACTTGTAATGTTAGTAATAAACTGTAAAGAAAAAAGTACTTCTCTGTTGTTTTTGCTTTAAGAAGCCTGCTTTAAAGAAACAGCTTAGGTTCTGTTAACAAAAATGCTGGCAGCTATTAGCCCTCCTAGTCTCCTGCCTTCACTGAGGGAGAAGGAGAGGAAAAAGAAGTTACAAGAGGTAACAAGGGCTAAATAGCCCTTAAATAGTTGGCACCTGAGAGGTATTAATAGAGATAAGACTGCAACACTTTAATTGCTCTAGCTAATTTTGAACTCATTCCTGGAGCCTCCAAATTTTGGGCCAGCAGATAAACTGCACTTTATTTCTGAGTGAGTTGTAATTTCAAGCTGACAGTACACCAATCCTGGATTTTAAAAACTGGAAAGAGAATAAATATACTAAGAAAAGAATACTAAACTAGGCACATATGTTTGCATTAATTTAAATCTGGCTTTAAAGAAACATTTTTGTTCATCATCCCTTGCTCAATAATGTAGTATGTTTAATCAATAATTTAACTGGCTATCCAACTATATACTGTAAGGTTTATTTTCTACTAGCTTATTTTTTATAGTCTGTGGACTATATATCTAATTTCTTTAGTCCTCTTTTTTCGGTCTACGAATTTCACGTCAATGCTCCATCAAAAAGGACTTTGTTGCAGTGACTGAACCAAAAGTCACTCTAAGTCCCAGAAGGATGCTCCAGACCGTAAGAAACCACAATAAAAAGTACAAACTTACAATGAATTAAGTGACAAATACTACACAAAATGATACTGTATTTCTTCTTAAATCGAGTTCCTAATTCAAGATGAATTAAGAAGATTAAGAAGACTGAAATTGGACCCTGTGATTTAAAAATTTTTAAATTAAAAAACTTGGTATTAGGACGAGGGGAAGATGGCGGAACAGTAAGACGCGGAGATCACCTTCCTCCCCACAGATACACCAGAAATACATCTACACGTGGTACTGCTCCTAAAGAACACCCACTGAACGCTGGCAGAAGACCTCAGACCTCCCAAAAGGCAAGAAACTCCCCACGTACCTGGGTAGGGCAAAAGAAAAAAGAATAAACAGAGACAAAAGAATAGGGACGGGACACGCACCAGTGGGAGGGAGCTGTGAAGGAGGAAGCGTTTCCACACACTAGGAAGCCCCTTCGAGTGCGGAGACTGTGGGTGGCGGAGGAGGAAAGCTTCGGCGCCGAGGAGAGCGCAGCAACAGGGGCGTGGAAGGCAAAGCGGTGAGATTTCCGCACAGAGGATCGCAGCCGACCAGCACTCACCAGGCCGAGAGGCTTGTCTGCTCACCCGCTGGGCGGGCGGGGCGGCGAGCTGACGCTCTTGCTTCCGTCGGAGCGCAGGGAAAGGACTGGGGTTGGCGGCGTGAACACAGCCTGCAGGGGCTAGTGCGCCACGGCTGGCCGGGAGGGATTCCGGGGAAAAGTCTGGACCTGCCGAAGAGGCAAGAGACTTTTTCTTCCCTCTTTGTTTCCTGGTGCGCGAGGGGAGGGGATTAAGAGCGCTGCTTAAAGGAGCTCCAGAGACGGGCACAAGCCGCGGCTAAAAGCGCGGACCCGAGACGTGCATGAGACGCTACGGCTGCTGCTGCTGCTGTCGCCACTAAGAAGCCTGTGTGCGAGCACAGGTCACTATCCACACCACCCTACCGGGGATCCTGTGCAGCCCTCCACTGCCAGGGTCCTGGGATCCAGGGACAACTTCCCCAGGAGAACGCACGGCGCGCCTCAGGCTGGTGCAAAGTCCCGCCGGCTTCTGCCGCCACAGGCTCACCCCGCATCCGCACCCCTCCCTCCCCCCGGCCTGAGTGAGCCAGAGCCCCCGAAGCAGCTGCTCCTTTAACCCCGTCCTGTCTGAGCTAGGAACAGACGCCCTCCGGCGACCTACACGCACAGGTGGGGCCAAATCCAAAGCTGACCCCCGGGAGCTGTGAGAACAAACAAGAGAAAGGGAAATCTCTCCCAGCAGCCTCAGGAGCAGCGGATTAAAGCTCCACAATCAACTTGATGTACCTGCATCTGTGGAATACATGAATAGACAATGAATCATCCCAAATTGAGGAGGTGGACTTTGAGAGCAAGATTTATGATTTTTTCCCCTTTTTGTGTGTATGTGTATGCTTCTGTGTGAGATTTTGTCTGTATAGCTTTGCTTCAACCATTTGTCCTAGGGTTCTATCAGTCCGTTTTTTTGTTGTTGTTGTTTTTGGTTTTTTAAATTTTTTTCTTAATAATTATATTTTATTTTAAAAACTTTATTATATTTTCTTACCTTACTTTATTTTACTTTATCTTCTTTCTTTTTTTCCTTCCTTCCCTCCTTCCTCCCTCCTTTATTTCTTTCTTTTTCTTTCTTTCTTTCTTTCTTTCTTTCTACTTTTTCTACCTTTTATTGGGAGCCGTGTGGATGAAAGGCTCTTGGTGCTGCAGCTAGGAGTCAGTGCTGTGCCTCTGAGGTGGGAGAGCCAACTTCAGGACACTGGTCCACAA
>NW_020185339.1:10633146-10700718 GCF_003031525.2 Neophocaena asiaeorientalis asiaeorientalis
CAAATTGAAGGAGAAAAACCGTATGATGATCTCAATAGGTGCAGAGAAAGCTATAGACAAAATTCAACACCTATTTATGATAAAAACCCTCCAGAAAGTAGGCATAGAGGGAACTTTCCTCAACATAATAAAGGCCATATATGACAAACCCACAGCCAACATCATCCTCAAAGGTGAAAAACTGAAAGCATTTCCACTAAGATCAGGAACAAGACAAGGTTGCCCACTCTCACCACTCTTATTCAACATAGTTTTGGAAGTTTTAGCCACAGCAATTGGAGAAGAAAAGGAAATAAACGGAATCCATATCGGAAAAGAAGAAGTAAAGCTGTCACTCTTTGCAGATGACATGATACTATATATAGAGAATCCTAAAGATGCTACCAGAAAACTACTAGAGCTAATCAATGAATTTGGTAAAGTAGCGGGATACAAAATTAATGCACAGAAATCTCTGGCATTCCTATACACTAATGATGAAAAATCTGAAAGTGAAATTAAGAAAACACTCCCATTTACCATTGCAACAAAAAGAATAAAATATCTAGGAATAAACCTACCTAAGGAGACAAAAGACCTGTATGCAGAAAATTATAAGACACTGACAAAAGAAATTAAAGATAATAAAAATAGATGGAGAGATATACCATGTTCTTGCAGTGGAAGAATCAACATTGTGAAAATGACTCTACTACCCAAAGAAATCTACAGATTCAATGCAATCCCTATCCAAGTACCACTGGCATTTTTCACAGACCTAGAACAAAAAAACTTCACAGTTTGTATGGAAACACAAACGACCCTGAATAGCCAAAGAAATCTTGAGAACGAAAAACGGAGCTGGAGGAATCAGGCTCCCTGACTTTAGACTATACTACAAAGCTACAGTAATCAAGACATTATGGTACTGGCACAAAAACAGAAAGATAGATCAATGGAACAGGATAGAAAGCCCGGAGATAAACCCATGCACATATGGTCACCTTCTCTTTGATAAAGGAGGCAGGAATATACAGTGGAGCAAGGACAGCCTCTTCAATAAGTGTTGCTGAGAAAACTGGACAGGTACATGTAAAAATATGAGATTAGATCACTCCCTAACACCATACACAAAAATAAACTCAAAATGGATTAAAGACATAAATGTGAAGCCAGAAACTATCAAACTCTATGTATTTATATTGCTCATTTTAAGTCCACTAAAAAGCAAAGACAAGATCTCAGACACATGGCCTAGATTTAGAGAATAAGAGAAAACTGTGTGTTTCCAAAATAAAAATTTTAAGCCGGTATGCAATCTTGTTAGTCATTCAATTTTAAAATGCACATTAAAGCTATTTGATACTGGAATTAATGAGAGGAATCATGAAATCTATAATGATACTTCAACTTGATCAATGAACATTTTTATGTATAAAAACTACCAACTGAAGGTGTGATATCCATTCTGAAGGCCAAATAATATTCAACTTTTCAAATAGTGATTGCTTGCTCCATTATGTCAATCAAACATCTGATGAGAAATCACAGTGTAAAATGAACTTAACACAGTGATTTATTTGAATACTAATTTTTAATATTTAGCAACAATAAATATATATTGATCCATATTAAAATCTAGTAAACATATCTTGGTTTGCTAGAGATGTGATTTTTTTCAATGGTATAAAGTCAATGGCCATGAAATTATAGAAACGAAATCTAAGGTAAATTTCAAAAATGAAAATTTCTCGTTTAAGAAATTATAAGTTATACATGATATATTACTTCATGCTTCTGGAGAAAAATAAGAACAAACCTTTGGTCGGTGGAATTTCAAAAAGAAGAGTTTAAATTTAGTAGTGTTAAGTCATTAGCAAAAGATTCGTCTTCTACATTTTTGAAGAGGATGATATTGTCTAATTGAGAAAAAGGGCATTAAGAGAGATGAAGAGAGAGAGAAGGAAAAACAAAAAAGAAAGAAAGAAAAGCCTGGCAGAAGATACTCACAAAGCTCTGAAGAGACAATAACTTAAATTGAGGAGGAGAAAAAGAAAATTCTAACCAGAGGCAAACCCAATTTAACAAAATTACAAAGAATTTTGCAGGAGAGAAGGTGCTAATTTTTTATAAAAGACCCACATCACTATAAAAGAAGAAACAATCTTGGTTTGTCAGTCCCAGGCTAGGGCCCTCCTCCTCCTCCTCAACAACAACCATAACAATTACAGCAGAAATTACTAAGTGTTGGTTAGTTGCTTATTGTTGACCTGAGACTATGAAAGTTTAAAAATAAAGTAAAAGAAATCCTGGCTCTTACGTGAGATAAAAGATCAAACAAAATAGTTAGCCACACTGAACAAAATAATAGTTTTCTCCTACAGACTAGAAATGCTAAAGAATTTTGAGGCAAAACACGGTAAAACAGAATTATTTATGGAAAGTTTAATGGAAGAGGTAGAATTTGATCTGATCCTTCAAGTAACTGTAAAGTTGCGTGCATGCTCATGTGTTTGTGTACAGGGAAGAATATATTTATGGTGCATAGTCAACAGTTTTTATTCTACTCTATATTTTAAGGACACCATGATAGGCCATTCTACAACTTTCAAAATGCAAAACAATAAGGTAAAATGGAGAACTTGAAAATCTGTTTACAAGAAGTTTATTGTTAACAGTAATAATAAATCCTACCACTCTAATACAGACACCTCTTGGAGACGTTGCATACGTGCCTACACTTAAACAGTTCTAATAATACTGAATATGTGTGTCATTTTGTACTGAACTATTTTCAAAAATATGCTGTGTTTGAATTTTTGGAGAACAGTGTAAAGGCTTTTCAGAAAAGTAAACAAAGTGTGAGTGAATGCACAGAGCTGAGAAGAACACATGGAAAAGAAGAAAGGCACTATTGTTTTATTCATTCATTCATTTAACAAACATGTATTAACTTCCTACTCAATGCCAGATACTGTACTGTGTTTTGGGAATAAATATATGACTAAAATCTAGTCCTCAACCTGAAAGAACTCAAAAGTAGTTGAGAAAGACAGGTAAATAGCTATCTGTATTATAATGTGATGGATGTTATAAAAACACAGAGGATGAAATGATTAATTAGTTCAGAAAAGGCTTCACAGAGGAAGTGACATTAAAGTGAGTTGTTGAAGGATGAAAGGTTACTTGGATGAATGGGGAAAGCAGCTTAAAAGGGCAAATCCTGGCAGAGGAAACATGAAAAAAAGCTGGTCTGTTTGAATCCTCAGTTGTCAGGTTGCAGAATTTGGTCTTAATAAATAGGCAGGAGCAGACATAATGACATAATAAAAGTAGTGTCTTAGGAAAATTAACTTATCTGAGTTATACAGAGTGGCTTGATGGATGTAGAAAGAGGAGACAGGAAGTGGCTATTGTACCAAGAGGCGATATGGTGATGATGTATTACAACAGGTGTTGCTGAAGGACTTTTGATTCTGAGAGATTTTTTGAGCGATCAACTGACATTGATGCCTTGGTCCCCTTAGTGGATGATGGAGAGGAAGTACTAACAAATAACTACATGGAATGACGTGATGGAATTTTAAAAGATTTTAGATTGACAGAAAGTTTTAAAATGTAGGGGGCATGCTACTGACAGAAATGGAGAAGTGGAGAAAATTTTGGTTTGGAGGGAAAGCTAAAAGATGAGTTTTAGACATATTGCAAGGAATGTGACAGTGAACATTTAAAAAGCAGTATGTCAGAGGCAACTGGAAGTAAAAGCCTAGGTCTAAGATAAGGGGCAAGGGCTAAACAACTTTTGGCAAGAAACAGTAATCTGTATACAAATATATATGAAGTCTCGGAGAGAAGCAACTCTTTTTAAAAATTATTTCTTACAATATTAACACTTCATATACTGGTATTTAGAAATATATGTGAAGGGATTTATTAAAAATTCTTAACACATCATTAGATACACCTGAAAAAGTCAATTCCTTGATGTCCCCAAATGGCTTCTGCCTGAACACGTCAAGATCTGAATAGTCATGGTGATGGTGGGAAAAGAGGAAGTACTATTGGAAGGGAGGGCTGTCGGCAAGTTCCTATAGAAAGGCTGACTAATTTTAGTGAAGAGCAATACCAGGCAGACACTTTGACTCTTGTCATCAGAAAAGAAAGAAAAAAATCAAGTAATCTGAATCGAGATCAAATAAAGTCAGATACATCAAACCAGACAAAAAGATGAGAGCAGAGGGCTTCCCTGGTGGCGCAGTGGTTGAGAGTCCGCCTGCCGATGCAGGGGACGCAGGTTTGTACCCCGGTCCGGGAGGGTCCCACATGCCGCAGAGCGTCTGGGCCCGTGAGCCATGGCCGCTGAGCCTGCGCGTCCGGAACCTGTGCTCCGCGGCGGGAGAGGCCACAACAGTGAGAGGCCCGCGTACCGCAAAAAAAAGAGCCAAAAGCTGCAAACAAACCAAGTGTCCTTTGTTATATGTTCATTCAATACAATACTACACCATACACACCCAGACCCAAAAAAAAAAAAAAAAAAAAAAAGATGAGAGCAGAGCCTGAGCCAATTCAAGAAGTGGTGAGGTGCTCACAGGCATGAAAAGAGAGGAAAAACATTCTCTGGGCAGATAGATGTGGGTTACATCAGAGCAGCCACAAGGACTCAATTTTCTTTTTTTTTTAATTTAATTTCCTTTTTTTAAATTTTTACTGTAGTATAGTTGATTTAAAATGTTGTGTTAGGTGCTTCCCTGGTGGCACAGTGGTTAAGAATCTCCCTGCCAATGCAGGGGACACGGGTTGGAGCCCAGGTCCGGGAAGATCCTACATGCCATGGAGCAACTAAGCCCTGTGTGCCACAACTACTGAAGCCCACGTGCCTAGAGCCCATGCTCCACAATAAGAGAAGCCACCGCAATGAAAAGCCCGCGCACCGCAACAAAGAGTAGCCCCCGCTCACCTCCACTAGAGAAAGCCCCCGCACAGCAACAAAGACCCAACGCAGCCAAAAATAAATAAATTAAAAAAGTAAAATGTTGTGTTAGTTTCTGCTGTACAGCAAAGTGAATCAGTTATACATATACATATATCCACTCTTTTTTAGATTATTTTCCCATATAGGTCATTACAGAGTACTGAGTAGAGTTCTGTGCTATACAGTAGGTCCTTATTAGTTATCTCTTTTATATATAGTAGTGTGTACATGTCAATCCCAACCTCCTATATTTATCCTTCCCCACCTTCCACCCTGGTATCCATAAGTTTGTTTTCTACATCTGTGACTCTACTCTTGTTTTGTGAATAAGTTCATTTGTACCATTTTTTAGATTCCACATATCTAGGAGGATGGGTCTGAACATAAATGGCTCTTTCGTTATTCCTGAGAGAAAAGACAGGAACACTGCTGCAAAATTGATAAAAGAGTCCTAGACTGTAAGAAAAATATCTTTCATTCACTAGCTGTCTGACCTTGAGCAAGTTAATCTTTTCAGACCTCAGCATCCTCATTTGTAAACATATGTGGTTGTGAAGATTAAAGATAATTTGTTCTACAAATATTTATTGAGCACCTGCTATATCCCAAATGGTATGTCTGGTTCTGGGGATAAAAAGATAGAAAAACAGGGATCCAACCTTCAGAGATTTTATCCTAGTAGAAAGAGAGACAAAGATGAAAACAAATATTGAAATGACCTACTATGTGTAAAAATGGAAGTAGGTTCAGGATACAGAGTGACTATACTGAGAAGGCTGTGATTGGTTCTGCCTGGAGAAAGGAAGGAAAGCTTCTGAATTGATAGTTTGAGTTGAATCTTTAAGGGGGATTGAGTTTTCTAGGAGAATACCACAGAAAGGGGCATTTTGGACAGAAAGGAATATCTGGGAAAAACCATAGAGGTATGAAACAGCCTGACCTGTTTGGGGGACTCCAGAGTTTTGCGTGGCATAAGGCAGGGAGTATAATGGGGTAAATGACTAGTGATTAGTGCATAGAGACAGACAAGAACAGAATTATCAAGATCCTCCATGGCAAGTTAGGAAGCTAGAATTAAGAAGTGACATCACCAGACCTACATTTAGAAAGATGACTATGAATACTGGAAAGCGGACTAGAGTGAGGGGCAACTCGAAACAAAATAGGACAATACAGCACAATTATGCAAAAATAGCACACAATATGGGCTTTATCTTTGTGATCACAAAATATTATTTTTCTAAAATTTAGCTCAATTTTGTGATGACCAATGGTGATGCCACAAGGTATTTACTTTGAAATTCCAAAATGTATGAATCAAATATAGATTTAGACATAAATATAAACATAGGCATAAATACAGATATGTACGTAGATACAAAGATAACCAAATAGATACAAATATTTCCTTTTCAGTATTTTCATTAGTTTATTTAAAGCAATGTCTTATTCCAGTTTTTAATACTGACCACATCCTCTTGAATATAGATAAAGGCACTTTTCAAATCCATAGAGTCAAATGAACAAGAATGTCTGACAAAAATTATTTGAACAATACAATCTAATTCCACACGTTTACTGATTGCTTTGTACACGCAACCTCCATATGGTAGAGGCTGGGGAAACAAACGAACTTGGGACACAATTCCTGCCTCCAAGCAACTCCCATTATGATAGGGAAGATAGACACACGTACAACTCATTCGTGCCATTTGATGGGTAACGTATTAGTAACCAGACAAAGTACTATGGGAGTAGAGAACAGAGGGAACGTTACGGGTAAAAATGCTTTCAGTGTCTATGACCATGTTGATTCAATTTCAACCGATCTATCATA
This sequence comes from Neophocaena asiaeorientalis asiaeorientalis, assembly GCF_003031525.2. Classification (NCBI taxonomy): domain Eukaryota; kingdom Metazoa; phylum Chordata; class Mammalia; order Artiodactyla; family Phocoenidae; genus Neophocaena; species Neophocaena asiaeorientalis. The sequence goes on from NW_020185339.1 coordinate 10,639,935, forward strand.
AAGAGAAGAAATTAGATATATCATTCATATTTTGTGTCATTGGAAATCTATACTACCATGAGATGAAGCCTTTTAAGATTTCATAGGTTAAACAAAATGCCACATCAGTCATTACTAATCTGAACCCCTTGCTTGCATAAGACTAGAACAAGGATACAGATATACCTAGCATTGCATATTTCGGCTTTTTCACTCTTGTTCTTCATGCCTTATTCAAATCAGGACAAATTAAAGGAGAGGAATACAATCAAAAATCCAAACAAGAAAAGCAAACACATTGGAGGAAAATATACATCAGGTTTTACCTATGTGATGTCACAATTATCATCTTTTATAAACACACAACACAATGCCATATTTGTAAAAATTATAAATTATTTGGATTCCAAGTCTCTTAAAATATTAAAAGAATTTTACTATGTAAATTTATATTTCATCCTTTTATAAAGTTCTAAAATGTCCAAAAGTATTTTAAGCTTTACTCAGTTGAAAGTTAGCTAGATGTACTTGTGAAATATAATGTCATTATTTAGCTGATTAGCTAACATTTTGTAGATAGCTAAATCATACTGATAAATGAAATAAAACTAAAGATGTAGTGAAAATAAGAGTTGCTTCTATATAGTATTTCTTAAAAATTAACATTTCAAAATCTCATGTTTAAAAGACACATGGCCTAAGATGTTGATAATCATTTTCATGTGTAGCTTGTTAAAACAGTCCACTTATATTAAAGTCAGACTTATGTAAACACACATATATGCAGTAGGCATTAAAGAATAATTTTAGAAATAATCACCATTAATGCCTATAATAAATCAAGCACTGTATTGAAAATTTTACCTCCGTTTTTGTCCACGTAACCTTTTACAGTCAGTGGTACGTGAACATAATTATCTGCGCAGATCTCCAGTGATTTAACATTATTCTGTGATTTCACATGAGCTTTACAATAAGTAACCAAATGTGTTCTATACGCTCTTATTTCTTTTAACTATCAACTACATTTCATTCACTGCCAAGCCACAAACGCTTTAAGATGCCTTAGTCAATGCACTAACTAAAAAAGCAATTATATCTCTATAAGACTATCTTGGATGACTTTATAAGACTCTCATAACCCCAAATAACTCCTTGCACAGGTTTTTATGAAATGATATACTCTCAAACATGACTAACACAGAGAGAAGGTGGTTTAAATTGTGAGTCTCTTCAATGACTACATCCTTCAGCTGCCTTATGTTTTGTTTATAATATCCAGGCTGAATGTGTCATGTCTAATATTATCCAGGATGTGACACAGCTAAGGGAAAATGCTAAGATGAAACACAAAATGTACTGCATTGTATTCAACCAGATTCTGAGCCTTCTGCATACTTACTCAAGAACCTTTAAGATATAGCAATATTGATATGGCAGAAGTCACCATCAATTAGTCATTTACATATTCATTAATTATGATAATCCTGGGTCTTACGGAACAACCTTGAATGTGCTTCAAATAATGTCAATCACAGTAATAATTATGAACAGGTTGTCTAATTACATAGCTCATTCTGATTCTAGCAGCCCAAAAAAATCACTGTGAACAATCACCATATGCCATGTGCTTTTATATAACCCTCTTAAAATGTTCATATCATATACTTTTTCAGATTTCTTGACATTTTTTCCTTCTGTTTTCCTTCAAACACTTATCCAATGTAGTTTTATATACTTTTAAGCTCAATATCCTTTTTTTTTTTTTTTGCGGTACGCGGGCCTCTCCCGTCGCGGAGCACAGGCTCCGGACGCGCAGGCTCAGCGGCCATGGCTCACGGGCCCAGCCGCTCCGCGGCATGTGGGACCTTCCGGGACCGGGGCACGAACCCGTGTCCCCTGCGTCGGCAGGGAAGCCCAGCTCAATATCCTTTTTATTTCAATGAATGAGTTCTTATATAGACATAGAAACTGCTTATAATCTTTCATAAATTGTTTGTTGCCCATAATTTCTTTTTTTGTTGTTAACTTTTGACCAGAATTCTATTATTTGAATTCCTCACAGATGCTATACTTTGGGTTAAATGCTGAGAAATGATGGTAAATAAACAGTCCTTAACTGATGAAGCATATTGTTTAGTGGGGGAGATTTACTTCCTCTTCTTTGCTAATTAACATGAACTCATACCCACTCTCGTACATGTCACTTCAGCATCCTCTGCATAGAGAGGTAATAAGCTTCTTCACCTTTTCAATAATCCTCTCTCTACTTTGGCAGTAAGAATCTTTTCCTCTATCTCTATGCTTCATTGTTTTGAGTAGCTGATAAGACGTTTCAATAAAATCAAATTTGCCAGTTTTTTTTGATACTCACACACCTGTTTCTCACATCCATCACGAGAAGTTGCTAATATTTTCAGACAAATCAATAATAAGCTAACAAGGCCCTATAATATTTGATTGATAACATGTAATCCAGAGTATTTTTAAACACACACTGACTAATCATCTTAAACAGATTCAATTTCTACTTAAATCCTAATAGAAACTTTCTTATACCATTCAGGTCTGGAATAATTCCAAAAATAGGCTAGCCAACTCCCAGAAGTCATTAACATGATTACCAAGTAGCTAGTTTATTTTATGTTATTTTAATTTATGAAATAAATAATTAAAATGACCTTAATTCTGTAACAAAATTTTTATTAACTTGATAATGAAATTTATTAAATAACACATTTGATAATTTAATTTTAATATTTAGTGATATAAATGATCAGTTCATCAAATAATCTAGCTAAATAAAACTTTACACTTGTTGCCAGATCACAGAAGTCTGTATACTTCCAATGAAAATAAACAGCACTAATTTTTTCAAATTTAAAAGATTTACTCTCATAACAAACAACTCCAGAATACATAGAGTGCTATGGCCCAAAAAGTTAACCAATTCAGAAAGGAAACTCCACATTCCCAGACCCTATATATTACTGTACCTCAAAGTAAGCTACTATAACATTTATAGACTGATTATAAAATTAGCAAAGAAAATCTTTATTACTCAGAATGCAAAATCTGGACTAGCAATCCATTTATAAAGTGCAAAAATATTAAAATATTAGCATTCCAAAATCATTCTGAAATGGAACAGGTATACTCAAAAGTATTATGTGAAGGCAATTTCTTTGCTCTTATTAATTTTTAATATGTGATTCACAAGATACTCCACTGGAAAACATATTTTCGACCCTAAAAATAATACCATTATACTTAAGTACCTAATTTTAATAGTAATATTTGTAGTAAGAAGAAGAAGAAGAAAAATATCTTAGAGTTTTAAAACTATTCTGTGACAGAAACAGTACAGGTATTTCATACATATTTTGAAGATGGAGAAACAAGATCACACAGCTATTAAGTGTCAAAAATCTGGGACTTCCTTGGTGGTCCAGCAGTTAAGACTTTACACTCCCAATGCAGAGGGCATGGGTTCGATCTCTGGTCAGGGAACCAAGATACTGCATGCCACACAGTGTGGACAAAAAAAAAAAATTAATCCACGGAATAGGCAGAAATAAGGAATCGAACTTCATTCTAGGAAACTGTAAAGTAGCATTACTCGGACAAAAAATAATTTAACTTAATTGGTAAAATAGATCTATAAGACTCTGAGGACATTGATGTTCATACTCATCTGTGGTCCCCATCTCTAACAGAGACACTTGCAAAGACTGGACCTCCAAAAGATGTTCGTTACATAATGAAAAATGAGTGAGTCAATATAGATTAATCCCTGGAAATATTTTATAAATTAGGGGCCCTAAAAATGCCAGCAAAATGCTTAGCAACTAATAGAATAATATCACTTTGTCGTGAGAAGCCAAATTATTTTCAGGCCTAGGAAGTGATATAAACCATCATCTCTCAGAAGAAGCCAAAGATTCCAAGAAAAGCACCTTATGGTCTTAAAATGTAAGACAAAGAAACACGGAGAGTTTTTACTTTTAATTAGTCATCTTCAATATTGTATTGTGTTTAATGTCCTTCAAATTGGACTGATCAAGTGGATAGTCGGGAAGAGAATGTAATTAATGCCAAGTTTTGCTCTTTAGGAGCAATCGAACTAACCCTCTCTTTAATCAGAAAACTTGGGAAATAAATAATAAATAGATGAAAATATCCCACCATCACCACAAGCACCACTACAACCAAAAGTACAGAAATATTTTTTTTTTTTTTGCTGTACGCGGGCCTCTCACCGCCATGGCCTCTCCCGTTGCGGAGCACAGGCTCCGGACACGCAAGCTCAGCGGCCGTGGCTCACGGGCCCAGCCGCTCCGCGGCATGTGGGATCCTCCCAGACCGGGGCACGAACTCGTGTCCCCTGCATTGGCAGGCGGACTCTCAACCACTGCGCCACCAGGGAAGCCCAGAAATATTTTTTTTTTAAGCACTTATCTTCCAAGCAAAGCTGTGAAGCTTAGGGAAAGAACAGAACTTAACTGAGCAGAAAGATACTCAAATTCTAAATAAAAATAAATAGCTATTGTAAATCTAAGCAAATATTAGAGAACATGTTTGGTCCATGTAATATAAAAATAATAATAGGTAGCTAAATCTTCTTCCTGTTCCATTATTTGGCTAATCCTCTGAGACTTACTATGCTAAATTTTATTTTCCAAACATATCTATGAATATGAACAGTCTGATTGAGATTATGGATCTGTGTTTTTGAGCTACTGCATAAACAAAACAACTTCTGACAGAGCATGGTTGGTCAACTAAGAGCAAAAAAAAAAAAAAAATCCTCAATCTACCCACACCTTCTAACTGAAACCACCTCACTAAAGATAAAATACAGTGTGTATAAGAAGCTGATATATAGCAGGTCTCTGCTAATAAGCCATGAGGTTTATTCCATAGAAATTAGCAAAATGAATGTCTCATTTTGGGTACTTGATAATTCTTTGAATGAATTAATTAAACAGAATGAATGAAATGTATAACTGAATGGAATGGTAAAAAAGTGGCAGCAATCCATCAAACTAGTTTATATAAAATTAATGTTAACAGCACTCAGGAAACACATCACTGAACTATAAATAAAATCTTGAGAAGAGAAAATTTTAAATGATTAAAGGAGTTAATTGGACACAGGTGGATCTGAAGTAGGTTCTTAGAGAAAAGCATCCCCACATATCTTCATTTTTAAAGACAAATATGACAAAGATAACACTCTAATCATTAAAAAGAATTTTATTTCATTAGTCCCAGGGAAAGGTAAAAAGCTAAAGATATAAATAGTTTCAAAAGGGGCTTACTTAAAACTGTGAACGGTAGATCCACAGAGGTTATTCAGCTCAGTGTCAAAACATGTTCTACCCCAAATCATCTTTTTGAACTCATGGTTGAAGAGAGCTGCCTGAGTGGTGACCTGCGTGGTAGTCTAGCCATTACCACACTCTCAGACTCTTAAGAAAAATGACAGCAAAGATGGGTACTCTCAAGATACCTAGCAGAAGGTCTTACTCTATTTCACAGCGAATTAGCATATGTAAAGTGTTTAATGTTACACAGTAAATGCTACGTAAGTCTTTATTATTGCAAGTGTTACTGGAGTAATTGAAGCAAAATCTTTATCAACCTCAAATTATTGCTTTTTGCTTTCTCTTGACAGGAAGCTCCTTTACATTTTTTGATTCATATCACTTGAACTCACTACTTTCATTTATCACATCCTTGTCTAGCAACAGCTGAAAAGTGTTGAAGTAACCTTGAGGAAATGGAAAAAAAAAAAGTCCCATAAAGTGTTATGGACTGAGACAGTCACTCCTTGCTTAGAAATGAGTGTGTTGTAATATCTTTTAAAGCATATAGCTGCCTGGTTAAGGATGATTAATAATTATAAAATTAATGAATTATTCTTTGGTTGTCCTCTTAGTCCCCAGCTTTCCTTTTCGGTTGTGTTCATGTTACAGATTTTGCAAAGCAAATTCTCTTTAACACATCTGAGATGATACTGAATGATATCAAGTGTTGAACAATTCATGTATCATAAGAAGATAAACATTTTTACCAAGCGTGGTAAAAGGGACAGATTAAACTGGTATAATCTGCTATTGCAAATCATAAGTATTTGAGAACAATGATGTCTAACAGAACATTTCATCATTTTGATATAAATTTTTGGCATCATCAATTTTTTTGTTTATCAAGTAATGTCTGACCATTTTTAGCAAGTTGGAATCTTTTGCTTGCAAACTGCTCTTACCTAAAAAGGGAATGAATGGGTTAACTTTTCCTATATTATTTCTAGATATGAGAAAGGATAGCGTTGCATTATTGTTAGGCTCCAGGTTCAGAAGAGTTTTCTTCTTAGGAAGTGTCTAATCCTGTCAATTTATTGGTTACTTTTAAATTCCTAAGGAAATGCAGAAAGGCCTTGACACCATGCAAACCTGAACACAGTCTTCGGAAGAAATACTTTATTCTGAAGGGAATGCTCATTTATCTTTTATCTCCAAGTTTAAAATATACAAAACCTGAAACAGTGTCTTTCTGAATATAAATGGCTTTTTAAAAAAAATCATCCTTTAAGAACATACATGGGGCTTCCCTGGTGGTGCAGTGATTGAGAGTCCGCCTGCCGATGCAGGGGACACGGGTCACGGGTTCGTGCTCCGGTCTGGGAAGATCCCACATGCCGCAGAGCGGCTAGGCCCGTGAGCCATGGCCGCTGAGCCTGCGCGTCCAGAGCCTGTGCTCCGCAACGGGAGAGGCCACAGCAGTGAGAGGCCCACGTACCACACACACACACACACACACACAAAAAGTTGATGTTTTCAGCACAAAGAGAAATGACTTGGCGAGGGGTTCGGAGGGAAGAGTAAAGGGAAAAAGCATAAAGAAGTCTATTTTGAAGACCGTGACCCCCAGGAGACCCAAGTGAGCACCCCTTCTACTTTTCTTCTAGTCTTTCAATGTAAATGTCACTTTTAAGCTACTGAGAAGGATCAAAATTACCACAGACCCTTGGGACTAGCCATCAGAAGCTTTTAAAATGTTCACATTCAATATGTCAGTCATTTGAGAATAAAACATCATCTACCAGGTTGAAAACAATTGGATCACCTTCTAATTTACTGATTTCTCAGGAGCAGAATATTATATGTGGATTTTTTATCATAATAGACAAAATACAACTCTATGGAAAATCACATATATATGATGTATGTGTATATACACATTTATTTGGTATTCAGTATTTATAAAGTAAGATTCTAAAATAAATATTTAATTCCCAAATGGTCTATCTTTGACACCATAGCCCTCCTGGGCAAATATATTTTGATATTGATGAATCATAGGCAATAGTACCAATGTACCAACTACTGTTGAAATGTATATTAACTAACTTTGAAAAGCATGTGAAAGCTTTCTTCCCTACAGACATTAAATCAAAGATGGACTTAAGACATGAACAGCTGAACAAGTAAAATATTAACCAAAACAATTTTTTCTCTAATTTTCTATTTTCCCCTCTCTTGAGTAGTAGAGTGTTTATTATTGTTTAGAATAATTAAGCAGTATATCTTTACATTTAAACTGGAAAAAAAACTGAATTCAATAAACTCTATCTATTTCAGTTCACCAATGATTTTCTCAACTTCTTTTTGAATAAAAATAAAATAATCTAAGAAGTAAAAGTAATTTTATTGCAATGCCTATTAAATTTAGCAGACAATTTTTGTTGGAGCACGTTAAAATGATACTGAGTCTAATGGCAGAATTCATTTTTGCTATTTTAGTCCTGCCCATGATAAAAACAATTGAGAATATTTATCAAAGTTTTGGGCAATACACTTTGAGATATCCTAAGTATTTAGCATAATGAAGTTTAGTTGCACGATTCTTTATTAATAGTTATCTTTATGCCCAGGTATGTGCCCTCATAAAAATTTAGGAAGAATTCCCAGTCTGCAGACTTTATCAATGTATAAAGTTATTACTGTGTAAAGCTCCTTTAATCCCAAATTATTTAATAAAAGAACATACACTCATGTTGAATAATTCTCATTATAGCAAGTACGTCCTTACAAGGCTACATTCAGGAAATTAAAGGTTACACCTATCATACAGATACAAATTATAGTGAAAACCTGTGCAATATGCACAAGGGATATGCTTTTGCCTGCATCGGCATCAGGTCTGTAAAATAAGGAGTTCTTCGTGGTATCATTTTTACTATTCATCCTTTTCCTGTATTGAAGCTCTTTTATTCTACAGTTTTTTAAATTTAAATGATAAAGAATTGTTGAAGAATAGTAACTAGGCAGCATGAGTCTTTCCTTTTCTCCCTTTGGACAGCCATCAACAGCATACTGTAACTTAATCATCCAATAATGTTGTCATTAACAACCAACTTTGATCAAATAACATCAAGCAAAAGGACTACTCAACCTATGAAATCTAACCCCAGCCCTGAGCTGAAGAAGTTGCTTCTGTTGATCTTGACACTTCTGTTTGATGAATGAAACATGATATAAGGCTTATGTTCCTATAGAATAGTCCACATTGCCAAAAAAGATAAGCATTGATTTGGGGAGACTGAGTCTAGATATAAAGATTACAGAAAACTTTTTGTAATCTATACATAATTGTTAGAAATCTAGGGTGTCAAAATAGATTACTAGGGTTGGAAATGTTAGGGTATTTATACATAAAATCAATGCCCCTTTGTAATGGAGCATTTATTATTCTCCAGGTCCATGATACCTACTCACATTTGTATAACGGTTCATGCATTTCAAAGACCTCGAAAGTTATTTTATCTTCACAAAAATTATGTGTGCTTACCAAGTCAGTATAATCGCCCCCATTTCTCAAATATTAAGGGTGAGTCAAAGAAGTGAAATGCCTTTCTTGGAATCTGAATTTCTTCTTGCCTATCCATTTCCTGACCTTATATCATACTACCTGTAAAGGCCCATATCTATAAAATGGTATACTTGATCAGTTTATTGGGGAACAAAATTTCACTGTAGTTTTTATTCCATGTAGTGTTTTTAATGTAAAAACTGATTATTGCTTTAGCAGAAACTGACTGTAAACACATACACACACATATATACAACCTAAGATTTTACTAACAGTTAAGCAGCCTACACAAGTATACTATCCTAAATCAGAACAAGAGCTTCCTTAACAATACAGTGTAATTCTGGGCTTCCTTATTGCTATTCCATCGAAGGTAGACTGGCATAGTAATCTCCCTAGCAAACTGAAATTGTATTTCAGTGCTTGAGCCTTGGTGTCTAAAAATAATTAAAGCACTGTTTTTGAGATCAGAGGCAAAAGAGGTCAGCTTCCTGAATTTCTTTACTTCTGACACAAGCCTGACTTCTGGTTTTTCTAATTTAGGCTAAGTTCTAGTGAAGCCCAAGCCTTGTTCTCCTGGGGGAGTTTCTGTGCATATCACAACAGTATGAGTTACTGCTAACACAGCCATCACTCTTGTTCTTTCTAGTATTTCTTTCACTCTTTTGCTGATGCCATTATGAAAAATAGTGCTGACACAGCCTTAAAGTCACTTAATATCCTTTCTTACTTATGTGGCTAACTTAGTCCTAAAATTTTGTTTGCAAAGAAGATATTAACGATCCTTGGAGGAGAATTTGTTTAGAGTCTCTTCTTACAGGTTTTATAAATTTAGTATATTGAGGTACTCTACAACCTAAATTGAAAAAACTACTAAGAAAGCAAAAGCAGCCAATGATCAGACAGTATTTGTAATCTTTAAAATCCGAACATAAAGAGACATAATAATAAGACCTGTTTTCACTATTGCCTAATTAATTGTGATGGACCTTATCCTTTCATTTCTTAATCCATCATTAATTGCTATTTTTGATTATAACATATGGATTAATATCTTACCAGATCAAGGTTTTTATACTTCCAGTGCATGGTACGTATTCTGTTAAGGACAAAGTCTCAGATGTATTATTTACACTCTATATTCATTTTCAATATTTCTTATAAAATTGTTCTCCATTTATAACTTAACTGATAAAGATAATGAAGGAATATACAAAATTATTCAAAGACAAAATCCAGTATGAGGACATTGAAACTTGGGATTCACTGCCATGCTAAAACCATTTAAAGCTGTCAGTTTTCACCTCCAGTATAATTCTGTTGATTCCTTTTTAACCTAAGATGTATTTTTATAATGATGAATAGAAAGGATTTTGTCATAGATAGCTGAATGAGCTGAAAAAAAAGAAAAAGCTTACCTATATGAGTAACATGCCGTTTGTAATACTTACATCTTTTAATATTGAAACATAATAGAATTATAAATCAGTAATAATCCACAGCATAGTGAAAATTAAATGATAATTTTAAACAAATTTGGTTGAAAGTCAACTAAAAACCAAAATATATTTTCACAAATATTTCAATATCCTTAAACATTTCAGTTTTCAAATTTCATATTTGTTTAAAAATTACTTAATTAATATTGATGGTATTGATGATTTTTCTTCAAAGTTCTTTAAAGGCATTTTTAATTAATTTTAATGCCATAATAAAACAGTTCAAATAAGATTTTCTAAATTGTATAATATGTAATGCATACCTAGATACATAAGGCTAAGTAAAATTAACTCACACATTTGTGCAAATGAACCATGCTGCCTTTATAAAATATAAGCAAAACTGGATAATTCAAACATATCAATATGATATTACAATTGTAACATTTCTTCTGAGATATGTAAGATCACCTTTCTTACTCAGCAGGAGTTGGCTGAATTTATGGTAGAGAAGTTATATCATGACTTACAGACATCTTTTTATTTTACCTTGGTTTAAATACTATTCAGATCATACTTGTAATCATGACAGATAACTAGATAATCACATAATAATTTAAACATCAAAAAAGAGTGGCGTGAAATAAATATATATTATCACTCATGCTATGTCACAGGTGAAAGCTTTTGAGCTTCTGGAAGTTGACAAATGTCAGCACTTTGCAACTTTTACGTAGTGCCACTTAAAATAAATTTAAAATTCAAGTTCCCAAACAACATATACCCTGGGTTCTACTCCATAATAACATAGTCACTTACTGATTAATGGAAGCTTATACGAAATGAAAAACTTACATTAAATGACATATAGAAATCATACCCTCCCTCTACTTTTTCTTCTAGGATGCTCTAGAACATCACTGCTTAAGGTACAACAAATCCTACTTCAGGTTCAGACGTACAGGTATGGGTATAATGTGTACAACTCTTTATAGTGACCTCTTATTAAATCATTTAATCCTAAAGTAAAAACAGCAATAATGCATCAAAAATTTTAGCTAATTTTTGAGTTCATCACATTAAAGAAATATTAAGTTCTCATTTTTCTGTATATTGAAACATCCTATATACTTAAAATATAACTCATTGGTTACTGTTACCTTCTCTATTTTAAGGGATAATTTATCTTTGTTATCAAATACTGCAATCTAAAATATTTCTATTTAGAAAACGTACCATTTTGAAATCAGCGTATAAACAATCAGATTCTATTTAGTTCTAATAAACAAAAATATTTTGGAATAGTACTGTTTACATTTTGGGTTACTTTTCCTTTTATTGGATAGCTAACTTTTTTTTTCATACATCGGTTGGTATTTTCAGTCACATGTGATGATAAGATAAGCCCAATGTTACACAGGATCAACCTTTCACTTAGAGTTCCAAACAATTAAAAAGTGCACTTACCATGTTCCAGCCGGGGTAGAGGTAGTCTGTACCAACAAACTCAAAGTAGTGAGCAAATCCCTCCTTCAGCCACACGTCTTCCCACCACACAGGAGTCACGAGGTCACCAAACCACTGCCGTGACAAATGAGTGGGCATCAGATAAAATCGCATCTATCCCAGAATTATTTTATCTAAAATTAAATGTATTAAATTATGATTATCACAACTGGAATTCATTCCCCAATTGATTTTGTGATCTTAAAATGCGTTGTGGCAACACCACTGATTTATTTGACTACTTGCATGACACTAATTTTCTATAAATGCATTCAGGGAAGAACAAAAATAAAATGTTCAAGGAACACAACAAAAAGATTTAACCTGGAGAAGAAAGAGCTCAGGGTAAAAAAACTGACAACAGCTATCTTCAAATATTTGAAGACCTAGTATATAGAAGAAGAAAAGGCTTGGGTCTTATGGCTCTACAGGGGACAAATCAGTATTAATGGATGGATATTAGGGTTGTAGATTGGTAGACATTGCTAAAAATGCAGGAGACCCTCTAACAGACTGAAATGGATGAAGATGGAAAATACTACCTCGAGAAGTGGTGAGCTCATCACAGGAAGTACCGAAGCAGCGCCTTCCAGTGGCAGAGGCAATTCACAGACGACATCGGCTGACTGAAGGAACTAATAAGGGCTTTAAGAAGCTCCACACCTGACTCTCCATGATTCTATGATAATGAGGGTTGGACCAAAAAAGTCTCTAAGATCCCTTCAGGAAAGTAATGTTGTAATTTATAATTGGTGTTTTGATTAGATCTGGATACATTACTCTGAAATCCTTGCTGAGTTCACCAAAGCTTAAAGGAATTCTTTTTTCATTAAAAAACAAAACAAACAACAACAAAAAAAACATTATACGTGGGAACTATCCTACAGACTTGGGATTTACTGATGAAAAGTCAGACAATGTCCCTTCTCAGGCAGCTGACACTTTATTGTGGAGGAAGGGACAATTAGGTGAGATAGAAAATAAAAAATAAACAAATGAACAATACAATTTCAGATCTTATTAAAGTGTGAAAGGAATGGAGGATGGGTCACTTTAGACTGTAAAAACAAAAAGATTCTCTCTAAGCAGATGACATTTGAGCTCAGACTTTAATGATAAGAAGAAGCCATGAGAAAGCATCAGGCAAGAGGATTATAGGCATTTGTAAGTAACCCTTAGTGTGAAGACTGTAATGTGGGAGTGAGTTATTTAAAAAGCAGAAGGAAAAGTATCAGATCATAGCTTTACAGCTTTAGGAGCTAGAGGAAAGAGCTTGGTGGCTGAGCATTTCAATATTAATAAAGTATCACTTACCCAAGAGGATCTCTAATAGAAATACAAAGAAGAGATAACTCTGAATATGCTGATGACCACAAAACAAATGATATTTAAAACATTTTCTGTTCTTGATCAGAAAGTAATGTTTCTTCTCCCTTAAACTGAAAGCCTGTCTTAAGAATTGTGACAATAAATAGGGGAGGAGAAACGGTAATGTAGAAAATAATTTGGCAATGATAGTGGAAATGATTATGTGTTTCTCCCAGCTTGTGGCTCATTTCCGCATAGTAAGTAGCCGAGCACCACTAAGCTAGAACAAGAAAGTAACTGAGAATCTGGAACAAATGAAATCCAGTTCTAGAAACAATTATCAGTGTGTTCTTATTTCAGCAGAACTCTACATGTAACTCGTTTCTAGGAACGTTCAAAAGGACACTGATTTGTGTCAAAGAATTGTATGTTTAGCTGGAAACCATTTTTAGCACAATAGAGGAGCCCTGGTTATCTCTGCAATGGACCCCCTTAAATCTCTGCAGCAAGGAACACATGCCCAAGCTGACCAGCATGACACGTACAAACGTCTACAGGTTCACTGCAAAAGGCTGACATACAGGTAAATGGTCATATGGCCTAGAACAATTTATCATGAAGTCCCTATTCATGTATTGTCATTTAGCTGTTCAGCCTGTTTTACTAACAACATTTTCCACCTCACTCTTTCTTAAGGTTTTCAAGCTTTTTAAAAAGATTTTGGGTTGGTAACAAATTGAAGTTGTACAGTATCACACGGTGATTTCTGGTGTTTTCACTTAAAAACCATCCATAGTTTCTGGTAATCAGGACAAAGATTGCTTTTTATTAGCACAAACGTTTATTTTCAGTTATTTTTTTCAGTAGAATCAAGATTCTAATAAGCATTGTGAAATATCTGTAATACCTTCTGCTCATTGTAAGAAAGTACATAAAATCAAAATGAAATTAATTTTATCTTAGCTTCATGATAAAGCTGGCTAATTTACATATGAATTTCTAAACATGTCAAGACAAAAAAAATATCAATCATTTGAGAAGAGGCTGTCGCAGAGTTAGTGAAAGACTTCCTAAGTGTCTGTGTGATGGGAGAAGGGGAATAACAAATTGATTTCAGCAAAAGCAAATTTTGACATGTACACAAAATTCAGCTGCATCTTTCAGCAATGCAATAAATCATTGCCATCACTGCACTCACCATATATACACACCGATAATCACAAGAAAATACAGCAAGGTTGACAAAGAATAGTGAGTGGATAGGGTCTCCAAAGAGGCTGCTGGGTAGCAGTGCCATCTCACTCCCCAACTAAACTGAATGACAGTTACTTATTCAATATGATCCGTGTGTTTGCTTTCGTTTGTGCCGTCACTTGAGAACAACCTATCTTCCAAAAAGAACTACATGGTGCTCTATACAATTAAAACTTAATTGGGAGGATAATAACTTAGCTCCTAATCTAAGTATCTGAAATCATTCTACATTCTCGATAGTTTGCAATCATACTTACACCTGATCCTTTTTCTCATACCTGGTGACATATCTCATGAACAATGACCATGGTGACATCCAGCAAATAAGAAATAGATGAAACACTGGGATCCAGCAGTATTCTTTGTTCCACAAAAATACTTAGTCCCCAATTCTCCATAGCAGCATACGGATGCTTAGGCACAGCTAAAAGATCTAGAAATAGAATAAAACAATTCCAAAGGCTTTAACAAACATGTCAGATTCTAAATTCATATCCGACAAAAGTCCAGAAATCCTAATTAGAAGAAATACTTGTTCTTTCTCAGTAATTTTTTTTTTCTAAATTAAACTACCTGCCATTTCTACGTGACAGCAGAAATATAGGCTATCACTGTAAATGCTGGCCATATCCATCCATCACAGTTCATTTTCAGACCCAGTGCTGTAGGAGGTTGGAAGTATCAGCACCATTATTGATGGGCCTATCCTAATAAGTTGCAGAAAGTCAAGGAAACCAAATGCAGCAGGAATCTACAGAGTCAAAAGGCATTGTGCCTTCTAATGAAAATATATTCAGCTCAGTGCAGTAAATGCTGTACTCTTGCTTTTACCTCAATATTGTTCAAAAGAAAACATTTCACATCAGTTTAAAAATCCAACATATCATATTTCTAATTGCTTAATTCTAATGTATTTTTTGAGTTTTGTTAAAAATAAAATATTACATGTAAATATAGCTCAGATAGAGAAAACTAAAAAAGTAGATGTAGTGTCAAAAGGACTATTGAGGGGGGCTTCCCTGGTGGCGCAGTGGTTGGGAGTCCGCCTGCTGATGCAGGGGACACGGGTTTGTGCCCTGGTCTGGGAAGATCCCACATGCCGCGGAGCGGCTGGGCCCGTGAGCCATGGCCGCTGAGCCTGCGCGTCCGGAGCCTGTGCTCCGCAATGGGAGAGGCCACGACAGTGAGAGGCCAGCATACCACAAAAAAAAAGGACTATTGAGGGAACCTGCAGACTCTAGTTCTGGTCCTGCCTCCACCATTAATTAAATATATGACATCAGTAAATCACTTTAATTTCTCAAGACCACAATTCTCTCACCTATAAGATAAGGTTATTGGATGTCATGATCTCTAAAATCCCTTCCAGCTCCGAAAATCTATGATTAGGTGATTCTAAGATTTGTGCTTATTTTAAAAGGTTGTAGAGGTATTATCAACGTTTGCTTAAGGTGACACAGTAAGTACATGCTTTGATGCACTCTCTCTGCTCAAACACCTAGCAATGTTAAGTAAAATATTAAAAGGAAAAACTGAAAATCATCTCCAGGCTTGAAAATAAACCTCTCCATGGACCAGAAATGGTACATAAGTACAAAGCAGTGATTGCATGTGAAGCCACGGGCAGTGGCATTTGGGAACTGGATCCAGCAGGATTCACTGGAGTCAAAGGCATCTAAGCCAAGCTGATAACTTGTTGCCAGAGGCTGACGTAGGGCATACATGTGCAGAAGGACTGAATATAGCTGGTGCTCAGTGCTGCTTGGGAAAGCTAGCAAGCAGCAATGTAAGGATTCGAACCCAGGCAACCTGGCTCCACTTTCCCATGCAAACCCTGGACTAACTCCCTAGGATGCTAAGAAAATAATGGTACAAAAATGTTTGCTGCAGTATTCTTTGTAAGAGTGAAAAGAGAAAACTGCAAGCCTTTCACCGAGATAACTGACAAAGAAACTGTGAAATAATTCTAAAAAGCAATACCATACAACAACTGAAATAGTCTTACCACTAGATTCTAACACTACATGTATCAAAACGGATAATCTGAAAAACATAATGTTGAGGGAACAAATAGGGTGTAGAATGACCCTTACCATATACTACTTAAAAACAAGCAGAATAGTACCATCGATTGCAAATGGATACTCACACATTCACACATATACTCAGACAGACAGTAGTGGTAAAATGCACACACAGTCACACACATATAGGAATGATAAACACCAGATTCAGAATTATGATTGCTTCAGAAAAGAAAGAAGGAAGAAGGAATCAGGGACAGTCTCTTAGGTTCCTGGAGCCAATTTCAACATGTGTGCATGTGGGGCGGGGACGTGGGAGGGTTTGTCCCACACCGTCTATAAATAATTCTTGGATTCCAACAGAGTGACCCAGTATTCAACTCAATTCCGATACCATCTACCCAAAGATAGAATCAGATTCCACAGGTTAAGGGTTCAGTCCTACAACACTGCACCCTCCATCCCTACTTCAAAAACCAGTCCCAAGCCCAGGTTGTTACCTGTGCTTCTGACCTATGGACTAAAGATAAGTCAAGTATGGCCCCTGTATCCACTACATGGAAACATGACAGCTTAACAGAAAAAATAAAGAATAAAAACTCCTGTGAAAGAGAGAGAAAACAGATTTAGTTGGAGAAGTTCTTGAAAGAGATAGTATCTGAGTTGGACTTCCAAAGATAAATAGGATTTCGACAGGCAGACAGAGGTACTATATGCATTCATTTATACAAGTATGTATTTATTGAGCATCTCTTTTGCTCAATACAAGCATTGTTTGTTCTGTCATCCAAGCTCCTTGCTCCCTGCTCTCATGGCACTTATATTTATTTGTGGGTGTGTGTAGGAAGAAGAGGTTAATTAACAAGTAATAAATGAATGAAAGAAATTTAGTAAATGATAAATGCTACCAAAAAATAATTGAGTAAGACAATGATTGACTGGTAGGGTGAAATGGGTGGAGTGTGGTCAAAGCAGGCATCTCTAAGGTAATCACATCTCACCTGAGATGTGAATAATGGTAGAAGCTAGCTGTCTGAAGATCTGTGGAAGTATTGATATATTGTTCTAAGAAGAGGGGACAAAAAATGCACAGGTCCTAAGGAGGAAATGAGGCTAGCATATTGGATAGAATGAAGGTTGGTGTGGCTGAAGCATATAAAGGAGAAGAGTATAGTTGTGAGAATTATACAAAGTGCAAGTACATAACAAATAGACACACTTCTACTTAAGATTTTACCTTGAGACCTTCCTTAAATATGAACAAACCAGGCAATAGAACAACATTGTGCCAACTCTGCCTGCCACCAGCAGATGGCAATAGCAGTAGCAGGTCTGGGGCCGTTTACTTGTAGGATCACGGGGACTTATGGACAAGCCTGTTGCAAAACAGAGGCACTTCTGTTTGCTGGAGTTCTCCAAGAGCCGAGAGTAGTCAGGTTCCCAAGACTGAGGCAACAAATCAGGCCGCACACTGGAATATGGAGTGGCTCAAATGGCACGGAGAGAAAATTCTAGACATAGGCCAGATGCGAGTCTAAGAGTTTGGAATAAAGAAGGTACAGCCAGGGGCGGTCATTAGACAGCAAAAACCTGACTAGCAGCCTAAGCAGGTGTGGTGAGGGGGCAGCTGAAGGTTGGTGCCAACCATCTCAGGCAGTGGTGACCTAAGTAGGCAGCTGGTGACAGGTTGGTTTCCAGAGGTCTAAGGGCAGAGAAGTCAGACCCGAGTAACAAAGCTGTACTTCAGCCAGACAAAGACTCTTGAGCAATTGGAGTCAGATTCAGATAAAGTGATTGAGAACAGAGTGAAACACAGAGGGATCAAGCACAGGAGGCAGCTTCTCAGATGCTCACAGGCTTAACAATAGATACAGGGAACCATGTCTACGGCTGGCAGAAGGAAAAAAAAGGAAAATTTTAAAAATGAGATTACGCTACTACAGACATAATAACCTTCCATCAAAGTACTGAAGAAACTTGGATTTTGTTCTAACAACTACTGAGGGATAATTTAACTGTGTCTCTCTGCTCTATACCTTTATCTCATAAACAGTTCTATATTTTGAGAATACCTTCAGGTGGCATATATCCACATAAAGACTTGTACGCAAGTGTTCATAACAGTTTACTTCCAATACGCCCAAACTGGAAATAATTCCAATGTCCATCAACAGATGAATGGATAATGTGTGGTATAGCCATACAATAAAATGCTGTTCAGCAATAAAAAGAAATGAGCTATCAAATACGTGCTACAACGTGGATGAGCCCCGGAATAGTTATACTGAGTAAAAAGGAAGAAAAAATATATATGCTGTACGATTCATGTCACTTACATAAAATTTTAGAAAATGCAAATTCATCTACAATGTCAAAAAGCAGATCAGCAGTCACCTGGGGACACAGATAGGGGGGATTAAAAACAGCAACAGGAAAGAATGTCTCTATGTGTCTAACTGAGTCACTTTGCTGTACGGCAGAGATTGGCACAGCCTTGTAAATCACCTATACTTTGATTAAAAAAATAGCAACAGGAAACTTTTGGGGGTGATGGATAGGCTCATTATGGTGATGATTTCATGGGTGTATACATATCTTAAAACATCAAATTTTACACTTTACCTATGTGCAGCATACTGCATGTCACTCTACCTCAATGAAGCCGTCAATACCTTCAGTAACTGAAATATTCTTTTGCTTAACTTTGAAGATAGTAAGATTTATTTACAGTGAATTAAACTGTCTCAATTTTTGCAAAATAATTTGTCATGAGGCTATATCCATTAACGTGTGCAACCATAACTCTTTAATATGCCTTGAAAACAGAAGTAAGAAAACTCTATGTTTCAGAGTCAAATTTACTCGGAAATTAAAAGAAAAGCCTGGATAAAATTATGCAAAGGAGTCTGCTCCCAATTAATTACGCTAGTCCTAAAACTATAGGCAGATAACAAATATTCATATAATACTAGTGAATGTGATTACATAAATCACCATAAAAATCTGACTTTCTCTACTTGTTCCCTTCAGTGCACTAGAATTTACTTTCTATCTTTAACACTATGTTGAAACTGCTGTCGCTAACTAAGAGCACAAAATCTCATGGAGACCTCTGAGTTCTTACTTTTTTTTTTTTTTTTTTTTTTTGCTTACAGAGGTCCATTATTCCAGCCATTTGTTGAAGGGAACTATCTTTGCTCCATTGTATTGCCTTTGCTTCTTTGTCAAAGACCACTTAACTATATTATAGGAGCTCTTGGATTTTTTTTTTTTTTTTTTTTTTTTTTTTTGCAGTACGCAGGCCTCTCACTGTTGTGGCCTCTTCCGTTGCAGAGCGCAGGCTCCGGATGCGCAGGCTCGTGGATGCTCATGGGCCCAGCTGCTCCGCGACATGTGGGATCTTCCTGGACCGGGGCACGAACCCGTTCCCCTGCATCGGCAGGCGGACTCTCAACGACTGCGCCACCAGGAAAGCCCTGAGTTCTTACTTTTTTGATACTGCCAAGATTTATCACACTGCTCATTAGGGTCTGTCATAGAAAGATACCCGTGTTTCTCCTCCACTTCCCAGATTAGCCTTTCTTCTTGTTGTTTTTGTTCTTGTTTGTTTAATTTTCTTGTCATCTTCTGATTTTTGAAAACCAAAGTTCTAGGATTTCCATCTGCGTGTGTGTGTGTGTTTTAACTCATTCTACTAGATTTCTTTTAGTGTTCTCACCCACTCCAATGTCATCTGTCACCACCCATATGCCCAGATAGCTCTCTTTGAGCTCCAGAGGAAAATATCTAAGCACCTTAGTAGTAGACTGTTAATTGATAGTCCCCCCTCCACAGCCACTAACGTACTATTCCTTCTAGAATAATCCTCTCCCCTGTAATCTGGCTTAAACTTTAAGAAAGCTTTGCAGCTTCCTCTTTTGGACTCTGGGGAAGGTCAGTCACCAAGAAAAATGTCCCACTACCCTAACAACACCATGCTAAAACGAACCCTGAAACCACGTGGAAATGTTCGAAGAATCATCAAGCAGGGTCTTATAATACATACAAACCGAAATCCAATCTCCAGCATTAGGAGCAATGTTCTGATGTATAACTTCATAAACTAGAAGTAGACTTTAATGTAGTCTACATTATTAACTAACCACTAGCAAAAAAACCATGTGCAATACCAGGCCTCTCCTCCCTGCCACAGTCAGATTCTGAGCTCACAGATCAGCAGAGTTTGTTGTCCAGGATCATTTCCCCTCTGGTGACAAGTCATGCTGAATATAGCTTACAACTAGTTTTGCCTGATGTCACAAACCAAACAGATATGTAGACATTACCGAGTTCCATCCAAGAAAGAACATTAAATTCTGCAGTTCTGCTCATCAGTTCCATGGTTTCACTGTTTGCCGTGCGAAGTGCTCTTCTCCTTTAAACTTCTCTGCTAAGTATCACTCAGAGGCACTCCCTCCAGATTGACAGACACATTCTGAACTTTGCTCTGGTTCTTCCACCCCAGATCTATCCTGCTCTCAAATCCCCAGACTTCTGCACTAACTCTTCCTTCTGTTTCCTTCACCCTTTAAATTTCAGCCTCAATACTATCTTCCATGCGGTGTCCTAGCAGCATCTCAATCACAATCCAAGTTAGCTTTCCAGCACTGCAACCCTGCCCTTCTTGGCAGAGGGCAGTAGACATAGCAGTTAAAAGTTGGAGCTTTAGAGTCCACACTGCTTGGGATCCAAACCCAGGTCTAACATTTACTGGCTATGGAACTTCAAACAAATTGTTCAATCTCTCCCAGCTTCCATCCCCTCATTGATAAAGCGGGGATAACTTCCTTGCAGGTTGTTGTGAAGATTCAATGAGATGGTCCGTTTAAAGCACTTAGTCCTAAGCACAAAACATGATAAATCAATGCCATCACTATTTGGGATCTTTCCAGTTCATCCTCACCTTGGGGAATCAGATTCATGATAGGCCTTAGCTTGAGAGAGGAGGAATCTTGTCTTCTAACAAAGATGAAATGTTGGCTAATGTGTTATGCTAGGCATTCTGATTTCTGAACTGAAAATGTTGCTTATGATGTAAAGCAATACAGGACCTACCAAAGAACAAACTTTAAAAAAAAAGTCATAGGACATTCCCATTTTATTATTCAGTGACCCGAAATAAGTTTTAAAGGTATAGCAGGTTAAAAAAAAAAAAAGTTGTGTTTTGATTATGTCATGACTAGCACTTGAAGATACTATTTACATAAGCATTCATGCTTAAGTATTAAAAAATAAAACTCCTTGCTCTGACAATTACCACATGTGACTAGTATAAGTATAAATTGCATTTGAAATAGTAATATTGATAAGATAAAATTCATAGAAGTCCTCTATTACTGGTATTTATAAAATGAGAACCAACGTTTTCCTTTCAAGTGCATGTTCTGAAGTTGTTTTTACTCACAAACAGATTAGGTACTGAATGGCTGTTTTTAAGTTCATTTGACAAAGAGGAATTTAAGCTTTGCTATCCTTGGATACATTTCCACCAAATTTAAGACCTATATGGGAAAAGAATCTAAAAAAGAGTGGACATATGTATATGTATAACTGATTCACTTTGCTGTACACCTGAAACTAACGCAACATTGTAAATCAACTAGACTCCAATAAAAATTTTTAAAGAAAGAGTGAATTGGTCCTTCAAAGCTTTAAAACAGAACACACTTTCTCCTGACGGACTTTCTATTTGGGCATATTTCCATCAAAAAAGATTCGTTTCAGCTACATACTTTAGCCTGTAACAGAATTTTCATCAGTACCACTTGTATTCACTAGCTTAGCATTTAAGCTCGCAAACTCCTAGCATTCTCCTGAATTAGCGTTAGGCCCTAATATGCACTCAATGTTTTTGCTGACCCTCCTGCACACACTCAAAAGACTTTTTTTTTCATTTCTGCAATCACTTTTCCTCAACACTTCCTGATTACTGTCAATTGCAAAGGAGGAACATTTTTCATGGTTTGTCTAATTCCCTTTTTCCCTGAAAAAGAATTTTTATGCCAAAGGACTTATCCCATATGCACAAGGAATGTTTGTCATTTTCTCATCCATTTAATTTTTAAAATTAGCTCTACTTTGATTGCCATCATCACATTTTGCATCTTCTCTCAAGCACTTCCAAAACTTACGGTCTTTACTTTAATGGACATGATTAGGCATAAACATCAAAAACACACTAAATGATTCCTATCACCATCGTCTGGTGACAGGCCAACTTGATTAATGCTTGTTCTATAACAAAGATTTGGTGTTATCTAAGAGAATGTAGGTTGGAAGTAAGGTTCCTTTCTATGAGGGTTTCGTTTACTATATTTTTTCATTTATTCCTAAAATACTTATTCATTACCTAACATAGGCAAGACTGATGTGAACACTGGATATATAAACCCTGAACAATAAAGACACAGTCCCATTAAACCCTCATGGAGTTTAAAAACCAATGGGGGATACAAACAAGTTTAAAAGTACACATATTATAGACACACATGAAGGAAACCTCAGGGTAGTACATGCGCTAACCTGAGTACGTGGTATGATGGAAGCAGCACAGAGCAGAGACTTAGAACATGGGCTGTGAGGCCAGATAGCTCAGGTTCAAAACTCCATCCTGCTACTTAGCAGGCTTGTTACTTATCATTTCTGCCCCTCATTTTCCTTACCTGTAAAAGGAAGATGATTATAATTGCTACTCTTTCACAGTGTTACTGCGAGGGCTATTGTTGGAACACAAACTCTCAAGTAATCTTTCACATTTCTGTATGTCTTAAGAGCACAGATACTGACTGGTTTTTGTTCCAGACTATCTTTTTAAGGATACTTGTATAGAAAAAAACAGAGATAGTGTCCTCTCAAAAGCAAAGGACAGGAGTACATACCATAATTTATAAAATAACTAGATTCTTCAGGGTCCTCACCTATTATATAATCCATTGCATATGCAGGTAGCACCTGGACCTCTTTGCGTTGCTCTTGTGAATTGGGGCTCAGGGAACTGGCTCAGAAAATGTTGATACTCTGGCTACTGTTATAGCTAAAGGAATAAAGTTTTATTGTCTCTAATCCCAGAGTTTCATGTCTTCCACCAAATTTCAAGAAACAATGGCAGGCTGACTTGTCAAGCTTGCAAAGAGGGTAAGATAAAATCTCAGACTCTTCTCAGTTCTTGACAACTATGTGAGTGAGATGCTTGGAACAATACCTAGTTCTCAATAGCTGTTAGCTATTGTAGACAAAAAGCCCCTCCAAAGATGTCCATGCCCTCATTCCCAGAACCCGTGGATATATTAGATTACTTGGCAAAGGGGAATTAAGGCCACAAATGGAATTAAGGTTGCTGATCAGCTGACCTTAAAATGGAAGAGTAGCCTGGATTATCCAGGTGGACTCAGTATAATCACAAGGGTCCTGAAAAGCAGGAGGCAGAAGAGTCGGTGTCAGAGTGAGGAAGTGAGAGAAAGACCCTGGAGGCCACTGCTGGCCTTGAAGATGGAAGGGTGTCACAAGCCAAGGAACACGGGGCTTCTAGAAATTAGAAACGCCAAGAAAATTTAGAGATTCTCCCCTAAAGAAAAGACTTTAGTGAGAGCAGTGTCAACCTGCCAACCTACAGAACTGTAAGATAATAAATTCATGTTGTTTTAAGCCACTATGGATGTGGTAATTTATTACAGCATCAATAAGAAACTAATAGAGTATTATCATCATCATCATCATTACCTTTATCACTTTTACTGTATTGATAAATATGCTATATTACTATAACATTACTGTATTATATTACTATATTACTACACCAATGTTACTATATTACTGTCATTATTACCATATAAAAGAGGTCTCAAATCTTAACCTAAGAATTGGGAAAGGCTTCCTGGAGAAAGTCAGTTATGAGATTTGTTCAGTTAGCTGGAGGGAAAGTATATTTCAGGCTAAGGGTGTCTGCAAACAAGTGAGAGAGAACATGGGACTTTCAGTAAACAAAAACTGGATCAATATGGCTGAAGCATATAGTGACAAATCCTGTATGGGACATGCTGAGTTTGAGCTGCCTCTGGAACATCCAAATAGAGATATCCAGTAAGAGGCTGAATATAGAGGTCTGATGTGTTGGGGAGAGGTTTGGGCTGGGGGAACAGATTTAAGAAGTCATCAGCATGTATACAGTAGACTATGACCCATGCTGAGCATAGAAAAAGACTAAGATATCTGAGGAGCACTGAGATTTAAGAAACAGGCAGAAGAAGGGGGCAAATGAAGCAGGCCCACAAAGGATACTAACAGGCACTGTCATAAGAGGTGGGGGGGGAAGCCAGAAATGTGACATCACATCATTCCTCAGTAGTGAGGCAAGAGTCGACAGTGTCTATGAATATCTTAGGTTTATTTATAAAACACAGATATTATACACTGAAGTAGTTAAATTTTAATTAATGCTTTCAAAGAATACTAACTTACCATTCAATATCATTTTCAACGGATTTTCAAAATGAATTATAGAACTTCTTACACAGATACAACACGAAGTCTAATTATATGTGTTAGCATCATCACCCAAAGGGGGAAAAAAACCAATAATCTGTTAGGGGCTTTCATTAATCAGTTATTTAATGAGTATTAGTTGCTGGACTGGGCCCATCCCACAGCGTGGAACTCAGGAGTCTTTTTTTTTTCAAAAGTCTGAAGTAGCTGGGAATCATTTTAGAGGTTTGGATAGCTCCTTGACACTCTTTAATTGACAGATTCACATTTCCAGCAGAAGAGAGTATAAAAATAGTACTATTTATAAATGAGCATTCTTAACTCTTGAAACTTGGAGTTGTCAGTAAAATATATTTCCAAATTCATATGCACTTCAGACAGTCTGAGTACAGAGTGGTTGCTCCTAAAAGAAATTTATGTAAGTTTGGTAAAGCGGAAACAAAGATTCATTGTGCCTTAAGGCCAATTCCTCTTAGTATAAACTGTATTAGTAATAGACACACCATTCAATAAAAAAAATGCAAATATATCATTCAACGGAACCAATGTTGGATGTTTAGCTTAAAACTATCTAGCATTATTTTCAAGCAAAAAATCAAATACTTGTTGAAGCCCCAGAGGGAAAAAAATCACTGAAGCCCAATAGTTGTTGATTTTTTTAAATCACTTCTTATTGCAGTACAAACTATTATCTGATATTAACTGGCATCTAAACAATGGATGAATTTTCAGAGAGCTATAGTAGTCTAAACAGTAGATTCCAAAACTCACTGTGAATTTTAAAGGTTCCTAAGGGAAATCGCTGATGGTGCTTGGGGTAATAAAGGCAGAGAGAAAAAGGAAGAAAATAGAGTTAAAAAATAGCACAATTATAGAAACAGAAAACACAGTGACACTGTGTTACTTTACTAAACTTTAACATTAATTCGAAGCTAATTTGCCTTTAAGAGAACTAAAATAGAACCGTACCAGTTTAGCCCTTGGTGTTTTACTAAAAGCCTCTACCTTCATATAACCCAAACATATAGATTTACCATTTGAAACAGCATCAGTCACTCAATGCCATGAAGAAAATGAATGCCATGTCCCATTCAGGCTGAATTATGTATCCGATGGGAGGTATTGATCAAAATATGAACCATGTCTTTCATTACTGAAAGTACCTGATGCTTTGTTATAAATACCTTCTGAGAGTATAAAGAAACTGCCTTTCCAAATTTTTCTACAGAAGAGTTTCTGAGAGCTTCTATTCAATGATTTTTTTTTTCAAAACCCATTACTAGTGTTCCAAATATTCCCTAGTTCAATTTACATTAGATCAAGAAATGAAATACAGGATGAACTAATAATGAGCCAGAGACTGAACTGAACCCTTTACTTCTCCAAGCTCCAGCATCTAATGCGCACCACTAAGTTATACTCCTAAAGTGTATTTTATAGGAAAGAAAAGATTTTGTACGCCTAATGGGGAAATGCTGAAAAGAGGGGATTTTTTGTGTACCCGTCATAAAAATATTGTTCCTAATGTAAATACTCAGGGAATTGACATAACTGAAAATTGCCAGAAGCCATTTTCCTAACACTACAGTTAATAGAGCGTGAGGGTTCTGCAGCTCAACACGACGTGTAACTGATCACTGTACACGTGCAGCAGGGAGACTACCATGAAGAAAATGGTAACACCCTTCTCATTATTTCTGTTTCTTCTTGTCCTCCTAAAACACTATGCAAATTTTGCACTTGTGTCTTGGAACCTGTCTGAATCGTTATTAAAATGAAAGCCAGCATTCTGTGGCGTGCTACACTAAAAGGTACAGGTCCAAGGACACTAAAGCTTCTGCTCATGTTTTGCAGAAGCATTTGGGATATTCCACTCCTGGGTGGGGGATGGCATCCTTAGAGCCTGACCACCTTACAGCCTGGGCAGAAAATGCTACAAAGTGTTTGGGATGTTCTAAGAGCTAACTGCCTAAAGGAACTTGTATCCACCGCTCTGGATCTCAGGGTGTTATGTATGTGTATGTATGTATGTATATATGTGTGTATGTGTATATATGTGTGTATAAGTATTTACTATATGATAATATATGTACATTATATAAATATGCATACTGAGTGTACATAAGTGTCTATATAATATTACAAAAATACATATACACACTATATATATAATAGAAATTAGCTGAAGTTTGATGAATTCATTGAATTTTATGAGTTTATTATTCTAAATTTTATGAGTCTATCATTCTAAATTCATGTTAGAAGTAGACTGCTTTGTATCTCATCCTATGTAAGTTCAGGCAGATGGAGGTATGAAAACCAGACCACAATTTTGAGTTTTATCCCCAGGGGTCAAATTTAATAATAATAGCTAATAATACTTTCCAAAAGTTAGCCTCAAGGTCTCCAAATTAGCTATACAAATACACTAACTGTAACTTTGCTGCTGGTTTTACTCCTAACCTCCTGATCTCTACCACACCTCAAGTTTCATCAATTGTTGACTACTAGGTATGTTCTCATATTTAATGCAATTGGCAGCAGAATCTCAGAACCAGTTCCAGATCTAGTGAATCAGAATATGCAGTTTAACAAGATCTTCAAATGATGCATGTTTACCATAAAATTTGAGAAGTGAATCTTCTAAGACAGGGTGCTTTCCTGTTAGCACGCCAACAGGGGTTGTATAAGACTGTCTATGAAGGTGTGAAAGTAAATTAGAACTTTTATTTGTATTTATTTTTGTCTGATACAGATACTCTCCCTGGTTGAATTATCAAGGTCCATCAAAAGAGAGCAGAAGTTCCATAGATATCAAAACGACAAACATCTTTCTCATTAGTTCACTTTCAAGGGATTAGGGCATGTGGCAGTACAGAAGCACCCAATTAAATGGATTTATGGATTATATTATCTAGTGTAACTAAACCAACCCTCACAAAATAAATAGGTGACTTAAAAAGACACCTGCAAAAAAAATAATAACAGATTGAGGTTCGTACTAATAATACAGACACCAAAAAAAAAAATAACAGAAAAAGAAAATGATAGAGCTGACAGTCTTTCAATTCTAAGTAAGAATAACTACCATTTTTGAGCACATCTAAGGGCCAGTTTCTAAGTGATTTGTATGTATTAACTCAGTTAATCCTGACAATTCTTTGAGACAGACGCTATTCATAGCTCTATTTTGCAAATGAGAAACTGATGCACAGAGACATTAAGTTAATTGCCCAGGACAGTCTGGTATTAGCAGAAATGGGGTTCAAACTTTGGCAGACTGGCTGAGATCCCCCAACCACTACACTCCATTCATTCTATTCCATCTGCATTATAAGGTGAAAACACCGATATAATTATTTATTACCAAAAAATCAAAAAGAAAACAAATTTATCAACAAGTATACTTGCACTATTGATTTACATCCATTCTCATTAACAAACTTCACTTTGAACTTCACTTGAAGTGTATATTGTGTCTTGAAATTTAGCTGCTGAAAGTATTATGTGTACTATTTCAAAACTAGATAAATATAGCTACGTAGAGATGAACATGCTCAAAAGTTTTATAGTAGTGGTGCACAACCAGGAAAAGAAAAATAGGAGACTTTTGTCATAAAGCAGTAGTTCTCAACTTTGAGCATTCATGGGAATCCCCTGTAGGGCTGGTTAGAATACATACTTCTGGTCCAGTGTTTCTGATGCAGTAGAGCTGCGGTGGGACCTGAATCTGTCTTTCTAACGAGTTCCCGGTGATGTTGATGTGGCTGGTCAGGTGATCACACTTTGAGAATCACTGTTATAAAGGAGCATTTAGAACAGAAGACCTCAAATATTGTCATACATTTGAGTCACCTGGGAAACCTTTAAAAATATTAATGCCTCATGCTTCTCCCAAGACTTCAAATTGTTCTAAGGAGGGAACTCGGCCTCCTTACTCTTTACATGGCCCTAATGTACAGCAAGGGTTGAAATCACTGCTTTAGGTAGAGGGAAAATAAAAGCAGAAAGACTGATTCAAAGTAATAGAATCCTAACTAAAATACAAAAGTGTTTCAGAGGTGGAAACAGACACTACTTGTTAATTAATTAAATACTGAACATAAGAAACCCACCAAAGAGGCATAGACCATGCTACCTAGTTGAATGAATGGGTAATGAATCGAATTATGGTGTTCCATTAACCATGATTATAAACCCAGGGAACCAGAAGGGGGAGAGTCAGAAAGGGGAGGGGGGAGTAAGAAGAAGAGAAAGGGAAAATAATTTTATAGTACAAACAGAACAAATTATTTTCATAATGCTAACCTCAAAAGTCCATTTTTGCTAGTAATAGAAAAGTGATACAAAAGTTCCTTTCCATTAACAGCATACACTTCCTTAAATCATTCCAGCAGTTAAAACTTAGGCTGCCTAGCTTCAGAATCCATGTTCTTAATGTCTACTCTATGCTGCATCCTGTTCTATTTTTATATTGATGGAAATAGGACTCAATTAAATGCCAAACAATAAGTCAAAAATAGTAGGGATTAGCACCCAAAGCTCTGAAACATTAAAAAGATGATGCCTACCCTAGTCTATCTTTTTATTCCTGATGAGCAGTCTGAACTATTGTTTTAAAATGCTTTTTGAAGAAAAACAAAACAATATAGGCAGTGTGTCTGCAATGCAGTGAAAACAATGTTGAAATTTCAGATTATATGGACTTCTGCTAATAGCTAGGAAGACATAAACATTATTTACAGATTTTTATTACAGACTACCAATGCTGATTTCCACAAATGTTTAATCCCCTCTTATAGAATTGTACAGTCAAGACTAAGTAAACTTGCTCTAAATGCCTTTGCTCAAGTGCCAACGAGTTCGTGTAAAAACATAGTTCAGTCTCTATTTTAAACATAATTTTGTTGTCAGCTGAGAGCCGGCATTCTTTAGTATGGCATAGTATCTGGTGTTAATGAAAAACATCAAAACCTGCTCCCCCATATACAAACACCCTATAACAAGAACAAATGAATTTTAATCCTTAGAGAAAAGGGGAAACGGGATCAGATGCAAACCATGCTCTGTTGACATTCTCAAATAAAGAAAGTATATATGGCAAGGTACTGACTGCTACAATATACAAAAGTTTCATTTCCACTCTGGCTGAATGTAACAGCAGGTGGTAAAGTGGCATTACAAGACAGTCACTTTCACTTTAAGCCCAAAGGCAAAGGACCCATTCTATTTGCAGAGTTAGCTTAAGTTACTCTGTTTCTTCTTCTATACCTACATATACTCAAGAAAAGTAAAAATAAAAAAATTTCCATTATCTCCAAAGGTAAACAAAATGACTAGTTGATAATATGTCTCTTTTTCTTTCTTTCTTTCTTTTCTTTTCTAGATTGTTTTCTATAAGGCTGTGGTTCAAATCATTAGGCTAACCTACAATAGCTCTTCACTTATCTAAGATGCTTTAGTGACCTTAAGTATTATTTCTTAATAATGTCATAATTCAGAACACACAGTACATCATGGGCACAACTTTTAAAAACAGTTCTAAGTAAAATGTATTAGGTATTAGGATCTGACTTTCAAATAAATTTTCACTGGAACACTACCACCTAATGAAAACATATTAACTGTTTAACACTGATACTAAACTGAACCAATGCTTATTTGCCAAATTATTGATTACTCAGATGTTTTTCAGTTGAGGGAAATCTGTTTTATCAGGAATTTTTAGTGGTCTTATTTGTTAGACTAAATACAGCCCTACTGCTAACCCAAATGACATCACTATACAAATTACAAAAACGCCACCTCTTCCTCAAGGCACTGTACTGCCATGTGCCAGAAAACAGTCTTAATAAATCTACAAATCTATGATGGCTCCAAACATGAACGGTGTCCTTCCAGAGTTGTGCAATGTACCTAATCTATCAAGTTATGTCAAAAGAATTAACAAGAAATGTTTCCTGATCCATAGAGCTCAGAAGTCTAATGTACTCTGCAAGGAGATACAAAATAATCCTAACGCCAAAGAGACATATTTTGGGGTGGCAAAGTTTTGTTCCCCTACATCACCATATTTGATTAAATGACCCAGTGATCATTAAGAATGTGATGGGAAAAAGCTGTTTTGCTTTACAGAGGACATAGCAGAAGACAAATGGACTTAAAAGTGTTAGAGTTATAATTTTTTTCTGACAAGAGAGATATTGTACATCTAGGTAATGTACCAAGAAAGTCTCCTTACTTAACGTAGTTCTCAGCTCTGCAGTGCATTAGAATCCATTGAGGAGCTTTGGAAGTACTGATGGCTGGGTCTCAACCCCAGACCAATTCTGTATGAATCTCTAGGGATGGGGCTCAAACATCAATATTTTTGGAAGTTTCCCAAATGATTTCTCATGTCCAGCGAGGGTTTAAAACCTCCAACTTAGATGATTTTACAAACAGTGTTCCTACGTAACATAGACTAGAATGGTGGTTCTCAAATTTTAGTGTGCGTTAGAATCACCAGGAGGGTTTCATTAAACAGACTGCTAGGCACAACTTCCAGAGTTCACGATTTGGTTAGATGTTGAAGCTTCTGGTCAAAACCTGTACTTTGAGGACCATTGGTCTAAAACCTTACTACTCAAAATGTCCTGGGATGGGGACTTCTCTGGTGGCACAGTGGTTAAGAATCTACCTGCCAATGCAGGAGACACGGGTTCAAGCCCTGGTCTGGGAAGATCCCACATGCCGTGGAGCAACTAAGCCCGTGCACCACAACTACTGAGTCTGTGCTCTAGACCCCAAAAGCCACAACTGCTGAAGCCTGCAAGCCACAACTACTGAAGCCCATGCACCTAGAGCCCGTGCTCCGCAACAAGAGAAGCTACCGCAATGAGAAGCCCGCACACCGCAACAAGAGGAGCCCCAGCTCGCCGCAACTAGAGAAAGCCCGAACGCAGCAACGAAGACCCAACACAGCCAAAAATAAATAAATAAAATAAATAAATTTATTAAAAAAAAAAAATGTCCTGGGATGGCAACTTTGACTTAACTGGGAACCTGTTAGAAATGCAGATTCTCAGGCCCCATCCCCTTCTGAATGGTTCTCTGAATTTTAATAAGGTCCCCAGGTGATTCATATGGAAATTAAAATTTGAGAAGCACTAGTCTAGACCACAGACCAATTAAAAAGTCTACTGGGATAAGAAGGAATATAAATGGGGATGAAATAGGATTGGGACTTGTGAATAATGGAAGAGCTCATATTCTAAAAACTTCAGCTCTAATCAATCAGGGGCATGCGGACTCACTGTTACCAGATATTCTAATTTTTCAAGACGGTTAGTAATCTGTTTTATTATGTGAAATCCCTCAACTGTAAAATATTAGCAATTCATTCAAAGGTTTTATAACACCATTAAGACCAAATAAAATATGTCCGTGGGCCCATAGCTTGCCTGTATGTGACCTCTGATCTAGAAAGAGTCAATCATAAATTGAATTAAAGTTTGAGATAAATCACTGGAAATCTCCTAAGAACCCTTCCTTTAAAAGCTTAAGATAAATGGTATATTTGGCAACAGTTAATTATTTTCCATACAGCATACCTCTGCCTGACACAAACTCAGTAAAGCATCAGAAATAAAATGTTAGACAGGGCAGCTTTGAAATATGTTATGGAAAAAGATATGCAGCTATAAGGTAGGCAGCAAGAGAGGATGCTGAAATGCCTCAGGAGTGCCTCTGAAGAACATGAGATGTGCAAGCAATCAATCTCAAAACGAGAAAGGGGAGACATTTGATTGTGTTTACTGATAAGTACACCTATGGACACAGCACAATTTCTAATCATAAGCCTTTGAGAGTAGGAGAAAAATGGCTGTATTATATAGGTAGAATTTATTTTCCCTTGTAAAAGAAGATATAGTAAAACAACCTCAGTTCCAAACTTCCTCTCCACCTTTGTTTAACAGCACTGAATGGTATCATTTCCTTTAACTATGAAGAAGTCTGAAAAAATTTTCCAATGGAGGCACACAGTATTCTCAATGTATGACACTTTAATGGTCATTGAGTATTTTTTCTTTAAACCTTGTACAATCACTTATTAAAGTCATCTTAGAAGCTATCTAGAGAATAACAAGAAGGTACCTTTGAGAAAGGTCACATAGGACTAAAAAAACACAAAAGGAGTAGTTAAGCAAGCTGAAAAGAAACACGGAAGTCAAATTATATAGCTGAGTGGGAAAAAAGAGAAAAGAAAAGTTATGAAAACTGCTTATTACTGTGCTAGAGTACCAGTAAACAAGCAAAGTTTCATAAAAGACTTAAGAACGGCATAGAAAAAAGGGCTAAGGTAATATCCAATCTCTCCTAACCAGGCTGTCCTTCCTAACCCATTTCTTTCACTATGTGATCTTGAACTCCATAACCTCAAAAGGCTCTCTCTCCAGGATGACTACCACATTTCTTAGCCTGTGATAAAAGGTATTCATAATATAATTCAGCTTTAATCCTATTAAATTATTAAATACTACCTCACACTTTTCTCTAAATCCCCTCAATTAGGCCAACAATTAAGAGAACAGATACTTTTCTGCACTCTTAAAAACATCTTATAAACCTTTCAAGCTTTTGCCGTTAAAATAATGAAACAAAGTTTAGCTGGATGCCTTTCTTGGTTCAATATTTGAGAGAACCACCATCATCTCTTACTTTATCCTCTCATCACCCTGTTTAAAAAAATGTTGGGTATGCCAAGGACAGTTAACTACTAGAGATATGTTAGGTAATTATTTTTTCAAAGAAAATGTAAGTAGCACCTCAAACTATATTTGACATCTTAAATGACATATATGAGCAGATAAGGGACAGACTTTTACAGCCCTATCAAAATAAGGGAATTTGTACTTGAAGCTGCCCAGATTAGAGATTATATATGCTAGGACCTGCATTTATAAGATAACTTTTCATCTTTGGGATTTTTTTTAAAATATTGAAATTAGAACATGATATAAAATGTAATGAAAATAAGAAGCACTTTGCTTTTTACCTTTGCCAGAAAGAAACCATGTGACTCAAGACCAGAGCACTTCAGTTTCTTTATTTTAAACTGATGTCACCATTTTCATTATATTCAAAAGGAGGAAAGAAATAAATTAGCATTTAATCAAGTCCTAATAAGTGCCACACTCTGTGTTTGGCAAAAACACCAGTCAGATAAGAGGGTGAACTAGACAATCTTTACGGCCCTTTTAATTGAAAACTCACCTCATTCTATGGAACATTTGAGTGAATTGATGTGTAAATCCTGATCACAGTAAGTCACACAAGGACCAGTGTTGTCTTGGAATCCATTCTCTTTCTATCGCAGCCTCACCCAACTATAATGAATAACTCCTTTATCTACTTCTTAGTAGGAAATCCAGAACTATAGAGAGGACCTACATAGCAACCAAACAAGACGCCTTTCTTCCTGGCAGCATTGCCAAGGTACATTACAATGTTAGAGAGGGGTTTAAAATATATATATATATAATATAAATATACATATATATATGAGCAAAAGGTTCCAACCAACATATTCTCCATTTTTCCTAATGATACTCAAAAAAATTTTTTTTATTTTTAGCAGTTCATTAACATTGCTATGTTCATACTGAGCTATTGATACTATGCTAAATCCTAGGAAAACAAAATTGAATAATAATCCAAGCCCTTGTTTCTAGGACTCAAAAAGATGTTAAAACAAATAGCTCAAGTACATAATAAGTGCAATATACCTAGGATGCCAAGAAAACACAAAAAGAGGGTGTTAATTCAATCAGAGAGTCAAAAGAAGGTTTCCTAGAGTAAATGATGCTCGAGTAGGTCCCCTAAAGACAAAACAGGGGTAGCACAAAAAGCAAAAGAAGGCATAAGGCATCTCAACCAGAGGGAATAGTAAAAGAAAGACACAAGGGGTAAAGCTGCATAGTACGGTGGAAAAAGAGTTGTAAGGTATTACTGTAGTAGAGTAGATGTAGCAGAGTATAGGGAAATAAAGCTGTAGTGGCAGTCAGTACTAAATCATGGAGGACCTTGATTCACGTCAGGCTAGGAATTTGGATTTTATCCTATGGGCAATGGGAAACTAACAGAGGGTGCAGGAGAATAGCATCGCCAGATTTGCCTATATTGCGTTTGAAAGATGGATCTGAGCTAGAAATGACAGACGGCAAGAAAATCAGTGGCAAGTGTGTCCCTATGTTGTGTGATATTAACAGAACTGTGGAAAAGTGGATAGAATTAAGAAATATTTAAGATTTAAAATCAGAGGAGTAATATGGAGACAGCAAGATGGAAGAATCTAAAAATACTCTCCTTATGTTTATGGATTTAGGGCCAATTCCCTACATAAGAGTACAAACAATTGAGATATGAAATACATGGGAAGAGACCGGAACTGGCGAGGGTGCAAAACTGGGAGCAGGGAAGCTGAATTCTGTTTGGATCTGTTGCAAAAATATGAGTCATAATCCATGAGGGGAGATTCAGCAAGCATTAATCAAAGTGGAAGAAGGAGAAATAGGAGACAGTGCTATCAAAGGAAATAAAGTTCCAAGAATGAAAGAAGGATCAGTAATGCCAAATGCAGCAAGGAGATGCAGTGAGATAAGTACCGAAAACGTGCTTATTGGGTTTGGTGATTTTGCCTTTGCCAGGCAGTTTCAGTGGACTACTGGGAATGAGAGCCGGACCTCTGTAGGCTGAGGAGGGACTAAGTGGTAAAGAAATGACAGCAGCAAATCCTCCAGAGATTGCAAACCCACATAGATAGGTGAGACTTATCCAAGCATCTCTGCTTCCTCTTTTGAGCAGAAATCTTCTCTGTATGTTATCACATAACAGTGAGGATCTCCATCAAGATGGCTTAATAATAGAATTATTTTCCTCAGACTGAGTGAAAAGCCTTAATCACATTTAAAAGCCATTGTGAATAGAAGTTATTAAGCACCTTAACAAACCTCCTGTAGAGGGGTGGGATGAGGCAGGATGCCAACCCATAAATCTCTAATAATCCCAGCATCATTTAGGAACTAGACTCTCTTTGCCAGGTGCAATGTTGTCCTAAACACACCTCAGACATAAAGAACATAAACAGACATGCAGCTTCAATTAAGCCACACCCCCTCTTTTGCTTAGTGTTTACAGGGAATGTTCTAGAGAATTCTAGTCTATTGCTCCCAAACTTACTCAAGGAAAATGGGTGGCAGAAAAGAAGAGGACGCTCATGCAAATTAACTTATTTCTTTATATATATATATATTTCAAGCACTGCCACTGAATTATTATTGTTCTTTTCTATAATAAAGCATTGGCTTTATTATCTTGTTTATTGCTATAATTTGGTGATTAGATTCAACATGTACACGATGAATTTGGCCTAACAACATCAATAGGAATGAAATAGCTTCTAGTTCTTTGGAAATGAGAATGCATCTATAACAGCTCTCTTCATTGAACTCGAACCTGGTATAACATATTTTATGATGCTTCTCGTAACAGCAAACCACTTAAAGAGATTTTAAGAGATTCTTCTTCTCCAAGAGGATTAATAGGAAGCTGTACTTCTCATCAGACTTTTCCCACACCTCCTGTCATTTTCCCTTCCCTGCCTGTCCTGCTTGATGTCAACAACTTTGTGTAGAGCAATGATGGACTGCCTTATCCAAAGAGACTTGTCACAGGTGGCTTCTGCAGACAGAGAAAAGTCAGTCATCGTGGGGGCAGGAGGGAAGGAAGCAAAGGGAATATAGGGAAAATTGAAAAGTCATCATCAGGCAAATTTATTTCTGCTTCAGCCAAACAACAAATTACCTTTTTTCTTGCAAACGACTACATAACTTTGATGACGAAAAAGGAAAAACTTTTTATCTGAGAGGAGGAACAAGTGTCAATTAAAAGAGAAAAAAAAACCAACAACAACCAAAATAAAGTAAGAGGAACCTGTCACAGCACAGCCACTCTGAACTGCAAGAGGTTAACATTTATCTGTTTTTTTTTCTGCAAGCCCTTATCACCTTACATATTCTAAAATTTAAAGCAATAACATGGAACTGAGCAAAACAGTGTTTTGATCCTCCCTAATTTTCCTAACTTCAGAAAGTTATAACAAACATGAATATCCCTCACCCCAAAAACATCACCAAGTGTGTATTGTTTATTAATTGAGTCACTTGTTACTAGTTCCTGGATTAAAATCCATTTTGCACGTGCAGACTACCCTTCGTAGTCAGGGTGGAGGTGTAATGTCATCAGAGCCCTAATAATTGAGGTCCTGATTGCATTATTAACAAATACTTACCAAGCATCTATTTGTGACAGACACTGAACTGAGATCTACTCTTGATGTTCTAAGCACACTGTAGCTCCCACTAAGAGACTAGTGGAAGGGTGTAGACCTCAGATGCCAGAGGCAGGCTGCCTAGAATTGAATCCTGAATGACCTTGGGCAAGTGAATTACCCTCTCTCAGTTTCCCTGTATCCTCGGTTCCTGTTTTGGTTAAAGTAGGATAATATGAATATATATGTCATAGGACTGTTAAAAAGATTAAATAAGTCAGGACATGTGTTAGCATGTAATACATGCTTAATAGGTCTTACCCAGCATTTTTAACATGAATTTAAAGAGGAAATATATTTTTGATCCCTCTACAGAATAAAAAGTTTTATTTATCAATAACTCGTCTTGTCAGATGTCAGCTTATTCTCAAAAACATATATATAAAAATTGAACAGAGTCAATTTTGCATGTGTATAAAGGTGAATTAAAAATGGACTTCTGAAGATTCTTACCATGCTCTATTCCATAAAAATTATCAAACCATATAAGTAGAAAGGGACAGTGGCAGTTCAAAACTTGGCTGAATCTGACTTCTAATATTTTTCTTATTTGATATTTTTGGACAATAATTACAGAGGTCCTGAGTACAAGAGAATGGTGTAACAGGGCTGGTTTAACACCTGAAGTGTTACATGAAGTGTTACCATGTGACATGCAGCTGAGAAATGGGTGACAGGAGGCCAGAGAAGGATAGACTCTGAACTGGCTTAGAGCTAAGGGGAGGTTAGAAGAAGACACAATCATAATTACTTTCGTAGAATGCACACTCTCCAGCTGGCAACGTTCTAAGTGCTTTACTCACATTAACTTGTTTAACCCTCACACAACCCAAAGTAATAGGAAGGTACTATTATCTCACTTTGTATACAGGGAAACTGAGAGAGGGTAATTCACTTGCCCAAGGTCATACTATAGCCAATAAGTGGTATAGGTAGGACTGGGTCCAAACAGTCTAGCTTTTATTCATGATACTGTACTGCCTCCCTCAAATACAAAGTGATGTAATTTAACTAGGTCATGCATAAGCCAAAATTATAAATATCAGAAAACAGATAATGGAGGGTATATTTCATGGTGTGTTTATTCAACGAGATATTAACATAAAGTTAATATGTAGATGATAGGAGGTTACATGTTAAAATGTTGCTTTAATATAATAGAATCTGTGAGCTTCACAGGAATGTTTGATTATCACACTTAAGAGGGGAGTTCATACTGCATTACACCTGTCCAGATTCTTCCTTGATAGTGTCAAACAGAATGGGATTCTAGAAGCAAGAGAGCAAGAAAATTTAGAGAAACAGCTGTCAATTCTTCAATACCTCAACTTTGCTGAACTTTTAAGCATCCTAATTCTGTAAGGCATGTTGGACTGATTCTCTTGGAATATAAGTAAAGGAAGCGTTAATACTTGTACCCGGGCCATGTCTTACTACCGGGCCTGACCTCACAGGAACCCTGTGAAGCCTAGCAGATGGCATATGCCTGAGTAAACAAGACAAAACAAAACATCATTATTTTGTGGAAACACCTCAGAAATAATCCCAGTGAAGTAATCAGGATAACGTCTTTATATACAGGACATTTTAAAATTTTAATGGGTTTGAATTATGATCATCAAACTAGACTAAAAACCAACATGACAAAAAGGAAGAGTCGACGATTTAGTGAAAAAACACTGGTGAATTATCGGGATTGGAAATAAGTCTGGTCATACCCCATATCTTTATTAATGACCTGAAAAAAGCCCACACCATGTTAATTAAATCTATAAATGCAGCTAAACTGACATGGCATTTCCAAAGGTTAAGCTAGGACAAAAGTTAAAAAGCATCTTCACCTTAAGGAAAATATTTTTAATAAGTAGAAGTACTGTCATAAACTCTCACTCAAAGCACCATCAATTATCATCAAACAGAGATGCTCTTTAAATAAAGGTCAAACTTCCCATAATAAAACACTTGAGGATAGACTCATGGCCCTGGCTTTAAGAGAAGCTTCATCATTTATATTTTCATTTAGTGTAAAAAAACCTCCCTCTTATTTTTATTGGTCAGAGGGGAAAATATGTGGACAAGTAAAAAAATTAAAATTTCACCTTATATCAGTTATACTTATTTTTTGCCTTTCCTACTTAATGAACCAGAAACTCTCCGTTTACTAGTAATAACATAATTATGTCCTTGGGAACTGGTTTTTATATTGCAGCTATTTATTCCCTTATCTATCAGGTCATTAGTTCAAAATTATGTTTCTCTTGTAACAGCTGATAATAATAAATTCTTACATTGCATCCCAAAAGAACCATGAAAAAACTCCTAATACCACTTCATTTAGAGCAAACACAGTGCAACAATGGATTGGGGAAATTGTGACCAAAAATGTACTTTGACACTATTTTCACTCAAGTATTGTACCCACAAAATTAAATCAAGTGCATTTTGAATGAATGCAAGAAAAGCAGGACAATGTTATTAATGTCATAAAATTAGAAGAAGCATATAATAACCTGATTTAGAAGAGATTGAGGTGAGAATCACTCGTTCCTGAATAGCTCTCGACCCCATTTTAGGGGAATTTGGCTTAATTCCCCAACTCAGGGAGCTCTCAACCTAAAAGAACACCAATACTAATGAGCTCATATCATAAAGATCCATTCTTACAAGATTAATTAAATAAGCTATTGCACTTTGAGGAAAGATTTCCATCCTTTGGGGAAGATGGATTATCAAAGTGGTTTCTAATTTTATCTGACTGCCAGATACAGATGACAGTCATGTTTTGCTGACCTACAGGTTTGTTTTGGGTCTTTTTATTAATTAGTTGTCAGCAGTTTAAAATTTCGGTGCTTTCGCATATAAAATAAGTTTGAATTTCTGGCTCCTCTTGAAGAATGACAAGATCTCTTGAAGAATGACAGGAATGACATCCATCTGGAAACAATCCTCTGCTGATGAGTAAGAACTTTTAAAGGGTGGCACATCTTCTCCAGTTTACCTCAGTGCCCAGTTCTCTAATTCCTATTACACATGTGACCCATGAAGGCGTAATGAAGCTATTTAAACTTGCCATCCTTGTTCTATAGTTCAAAGACCACGTCTTACTTTTCTTCTTCTGCTCTGGAGTAGAAGGGGACAACAGAAGGAGACAAGAATTGGGATTCATTCCCACAAAGTGTGAGGCTGTTGGGGATGGAGAGTGCTTTGGTAGACAGAGTTTGTTGTTGGTTTTTTTGTTGTTTTGTTTCATTTTTTACCAGAGCCTTTGATTCTTCCCATAACTGATGTAGCCTGGAAGTTAAGAGGTATAGAGGTATACATTAAAATATAGGACCTTAGTACTAGAAAGAACCTATGAAGTCATTTTGTCCATGGCTCCCTTAATACTAGAAAGAACCTATGAGGTCATTTTGTCCATGGCTCCCTTAAACTGGCCTATCACAAGAATCATTGAAAAACATTTATTTTTGATAGGAATTTCAGTAGTAACTGAAAGTCTAATTAGGGATTCCAAATATTTCCAGAATGGTGACATGAGGCGCTCTCAGATCCACTCCTCAACAAAACAGAGGCGGTGTGAATGATGGAAACAACAAAAATAAAATCTTTGGAAATGCTCTAAGGATATATACCAAATGAAGAAACATTTGTTTCAAAAAATCTGCTAAGTTCTCAGTAATAAGAGTGTGAGTCTGTGGCACCTGAGCCACAAACCACTCACTCACTCACTCCTGTCCCCAGGTCACCATAATGGGAACTCCACTATGTCACCTGTGACCAAGAAGTTGCGGCTCAGGAAACTCTCTCCCACCAGCTCCCAAACACAGTCTCTCCTAGAGGGAAAGGATGGCAGCATTTCTCCCCCACCCCCAGCTCCACGCTGCAGAGACTAAATTCCAGGTATGTGCAAAAAGACATCAGAAGCTTCCCTTCTATAGCCAGTCCCACTTGTATGGTAGAGACTCTACCCCAGGTACAGCCGGTTGAGAGCACCATGGCCCCAATTGCCTTTGCTTCAGCTTTCTCATAGGGCAGAGGTTCCATACTGGGAGAGGCAGGCCAAGAAGACTAGAGGCTATTGCTGCTGCCTGGAACCACTCTCATGAAGCAGGGGTTTACTCATAAAGCAACGGTTTACTCATAAAACAGGGGTTTTACTCCAAAAGAAGCAGGTCATCATTCCCAGGCCCAATTCCAAAACATGGCTCGGAGATTTTGCCTATGGAAAAGGCAGGGTATAAGAACAGACTACTCAGAAGCTATCCCCATAGATTTCTTTATTTGGAACAGAATGGGGAAAAATCAAAACCTAAAAATAGTCTCAGAAAGCATGGATATTTTGGTAGTAAGAATTAAAAGGAGACTCGTAGCTCCATAAGAGCAACAAGCTAAACCACAGGCCAATTTGTTTACCAGAGAGAATCAGAGAAAGAAATAGCTAAGAAGAGCCCTCCTAGGGTCAAAACAAACCTCAAAGACTGCCTTAAATTACTGCCACAACAGGGCCTGAATTTAACTGGACTAGAGTTTAAAGAATTCATACTAATTCATCACAAACTCTTTCCAAAAAACAAAAGAGGAGGGAACACTTCCCAATTCATTTTATAAGGCCAGCGTTACCCTGACGTCAAAACCAGACAAGAGATCAAAATTAAAGGAATTATAATGAATACAAACACAAAAACCATCAAAATACTAGTTAAGCAAATCCATAAATATATAAAAAAGATTATACACCATGACCAAATGAGATTTATCCCAGGAATGCAAGATTGGTGTAATATCCAAAAATTAGTAATGTAATACACCAACCAATAAAATAAAGGACAAAAACCACACATCTCAACAGAAGCATTAAAAGCACTTGAAAAAAAACTAACATCACTTCATAATTAAACATAATAATAAGAGGGAACTTCCTCAGTCTAATAAATGGCACCTATGAAAACCCCATACCTAACATCATACTTAATGGTAAAAGACTAAATGCTTTCCTACTAAGATCAAGAACAAGACAAGGATCTTCACTCTCTTCACTTCTATTCATCATTGTACTAGATGTTATAGCCAAAGCAATTAGGCAAAAAGAAAAATTAAAAGCATCTATATTAGAAAGGCAGAAGTAAAACTGAGTCTATTTGCAGATGACATGATCTTTTATACAGAAAATTCTAAGGAATCCACTAAAAACAATTAGGACTAATAATTGAGTTCAGCAATTTTACCAGAAATAAGTTCAATATGCAAAAGTCAATTGTATGGCTTCCCTGGTGGCACAGTGGTTGAGAGTCCGCCTGCCGAATATACTAGTAATGAAAAACCCAGAAATGAAATTGAGAAAATAATTCCATCTACAATGGCATAAAAAAGAATAACTACTTTGGAATAAATTTAACAAAATAAATACAAAATGTATACACCAAAAACTACAAAACATTGTTGAGTAAAATTAAAGACCTAAATAAATGGAAAGACACCTCATGTTTATGGAGCAAAAGACAATTTTAAGATGACAAACCCCCTATATTGAATTAAAGATTCAAACCATTCTCTATCAAAATCTCAATTGGTGGGAGTTCACTGGCGGTCCAGGGGTTAAGACTCCACACTTCCACTGCAGGGGGCGTGGGTTCCATCCCACACGCCTCGGCGCGGCCAAAAAAAAAAAAGTGAACGAAACAAAAACTTCACAAATCCAATCATTGCCCCTTCTTTGCTCTGTCTCTGAAATGGTGGTCCATTGCTTCCAGAGTAATTCAGACTCCAACTCTTTGTCTACACTTCTCTAGAAAAAAAATCTCTAAAGGCTTTTTAGCGGAAACTGACAATCTGATCCTAAATTCCGTATGTTACTTTGAGGGACCCAAAATATCCAAAACAATCTTGGAAAAGAAAAACAAAGTTAGAGTACTAACCACGTCAAGGTTACAGAAATCAAAACACTTCTGGTACTGGCATAAGGATAGACATATGGATGAATGGGATAGAATGAAGAGTCAGAAATAAACCCTAACATTTATGGTCAATTAGTTTTTGACAAAGGTGCCAAGACAATTCAATGGGGAAATTAGTCTTTCAACAACTGATGCTGTAACAACTGGATATTCTCATGCAAAATGGACCCCCTTCTCACACCATGCACCAAAATTAACTCAAAATGGATCATAGGTCCAAATGTAAGAGCTAAAACTCAGAATAAAATACAGTGACCTTCTGTTAAGTAAAACCTTAAATATGACACCAAAAGCAAAAGGGACAAAAGAAAAAATAGTCTAAGGCTTAATAAAAGATTAAAAAATTTATGCTTCAAAACATACCATGAAAAAAGTGAAAAGACAACCCACAGGATGGAAGAAAATATCTGTGAATCTTATATCTCATAAGGGATTTGTATCTAGAATATATAAAATATTCTTGGGACTTCCCCGGTGGCGCAGTGGTTAAGAATCCACCTGCCAATGCAGGGGACACACGTTCTAGCCCTGGTCTGGGAAGATCCCACATGCCGCTGAGCAACTAAGCC
Organism: Neophocaena asiaeorientalis asiaeorientalis; assembly: GCF_003031525.2. Taxonomy (NCBI): domain Eukaryota; kingdom Metazoa; phylum Chordata; class Mammalia; order Artiodactyla; family Phocoenidae; genus Neophocaena; species Neophocaena asiaeorientalis. The sequence goes on from NW_020185339.1 coordinate 10,683,735, forward strand.
CGTGTGCCACAACTACTGAGCCTGCGCTCTAGAGCCGGCAAGCCACAACTACTGAAGTCCACGTGCCTAGAGCCTGTGCTCCACAACGAGAGAAGCCACCGCAATGAGAAGCTCGCATAATGCAATGAAGAGTAGCTCCCGCTCGCCGCAACTAGAGAAAGCCTGTGCGTAGCAACGAAGACGCAGCCAAATAAATAAATTTACTTTTTTAAAAAAGAGAGAAAAGGGGAAAAAGAAAATACAACCTTAGAATTTTAAAAAAATAAATAAATAATAAAATAAAAGATTCTTACAACTCAATAATAAAATGACCGCTCAATTTAAAAATGGGCAAAGATCTAAATATATATTTCTCCAAAGTATATATACAAATGGCCAATAAGTATATGAAAAGATGCTCAACATCCTTATCCACCAAGGAAATGCAAATCAAAACCACAACCAGATTCCACTTCACACCTACTAGAATGACTATAATTGAAAGAATAGATTAACAAGTGTTTACTAGGACATATAAAAACTGGAACTCTCACACACTGCTGGTGGGCATGCAAAATGGTCCATCCGTTTGAAAAACAGTATGGCAATTCCTCACAACGTTAAATACAGAGTCACCATATGACCCAGTAATTCCAGTCCTAATTATATACCCAAGATAAATAAAAATATATGCCCACAGAAAAAAGTGTACATGAATATTCATAGCAGCATTATTCATAATAGCTAAAAAGCAGAAACAACTCAAATGTTCATCACCTGATAAACTGATAAATAAAATGTGATATATCCATACAATGGAACATAATTCAGCAATAAAGATAAACGAGATACTGATTCATGCAACACTGGATGAACTTTGCAAACATATGCTAAAAGAAGCCAGCCACAAAAACCACACATTGTATGATTCTATTTTTATGAAAAGTCCATAATAGGCAAACCTATACAGGTAGAAAGTAGATTAGTAGTTACCCAGGTTTAGGAGTGAAAGGGTCATGAAGGAAAGGTTTCTTTTTGGGTTAATGAAAATGTTTTGAAATTGATTGTGTTGGCAACGGTTGCACAATGCTATGAATATAGTAAAAACCATTTAATTGTACACTTCAAATAGGTGAATAGTCTGGTGTGTGAACTGTACAGATGCTGTTCAGTTGCCTCTACAGCGTCCACCCCCTCCTCTTAATAACAAAATAAGCTTAAAAAACTGTTATATTAAAAAATAAAGTTATTATATTTTAAAAAATCTAATATAGGCTTTGTCAGCTAAAGACAGGATGCTCGGTCCTTTTTAATATTTTATCCACAGGCATTCCAGCAAGTTCATAAATACAGATATATATATATTTAGTTATTTATACATAAATCTGTCTATATATATCATAAACACGAACATGAATGCTCCCCATCACACTTATTACATTCTTTATAATGGCAATTTATAGAATTGGTTAAATAATTTAATGCATCCAAATCCTACAGTATCCTGTGGTTGTTATCAAAAACTTCCACATAGATACATTTGTTCTTATGTATTGACTTGTAAATGCATCCCCAATATATTAAGACAAATTTATAAGGGTTATAACTTAATATGTAAAGATTGATTCAATATATGTGGAATAGTATAACCCAAAATGTTAACAGCAGTAATATCTGGCTGTTGGGATTATTGTTAACATTTGTTTTTCTTTTATTTTTTTCTTTAAACTTTCTATGTTGCCAGAAAGTTTAACAATGATGTGGTACTTTACAAACAGATCACTTAACCCCACCCTAAAGCTACTGTACTTCTGGAGGTATGCCCTAGGGAATATGAGTTTCCCCAAGTTCTCCAGGTCATTTAGACATAGCCAATCTGGCACAGTTGTGCGGTTTATTTTTTATTAAAAAGTTTTATTATTTATATTGTGAATAAGCAATACATTCAAATAATTCAAGGACAGGAATAAAGATGCAGACGTAGAGAATGGACTTGAGAACACGGGGAGGGGGAAGGGTAAGCTGGGACGAAGTGAGAGAGTGGCATGGACATATATATGCTACCAAATGTAAAACAGATAGCTAGTGGGAAGCAGCCACATAGCACAGGGAGATCAGCTCGGTGCTCTGTGACCACCTAGCAGCGTGGGATAGGGAGGGTGGGAGGAAGACGCAAGAGGGAGGGGATATGGGGATATATGTATATGTATAGCTGATTCACTTTGTTATAAAGCAGAAACTAGCACACCACTGTAAAGCAATTATCCTCCAATAAAGATGTTAAAAAAAAAAACCCAAAGATATAAACAGGTAGATTGTGATGTTTCTGGTCGTATCCCCAGCCCCTCAGTACCCAGCTATGAGGTTTAGATATCAATAGTCTATATAATTTCTGACGTAATAAAAGAATGGCCTCCACAACATCTCAAACATACGGCCATCCAGCTACACACGAATACATAAAGGGAAAGGGAGTCCTCAGCCTCAGATGGCAGACTATCCCATCATCAGGGAACTCTATTTGTTAGTATGTTCCCTCTATTTGTTAGTTGTCTCAATATATTGAAAGCCACCCATTTGTGCTAGTCTTATCTGCATTATAATAATGGTGCATAAAATCATATGGGAGAGTGATATATCCTATGGAGAGATGTTTTTCCTTACTCTTCCCCACCCTTTCCCCCCATGCACGCACACAAAAGCCAGGGACACAGATGAAGCAAACTGTCATTGAGATTGAAAGAGTGAACAAAAGTAAGTTTTCTGGCATGATATCCTTCATGAGCTATACTAACAGGAAATCATCCTAAACAGTGTGAAATATGGCAGAATGAAATGACTTACAGCTCTACCCAGAAGCTGACAAAGAGAGGCTGGACCCTGGGGAAAGGGTGCAGAGAGGTTAAAGGGTTGTAGAGAGAGTTCAAGTGAACACAGCAGGGTCCCTTTTAGCTCAAGCGCCATGGCACTCATATGCAAATCAGAGAAAGGGCCTAGTCCTCCTGGTTATCCCACCTTCTAGATCAGAGTTTGGCAAAGTACAGCCTCTAGGGCCAAATCTGACTACATCCATTCATTTATATATTTCCTATGGCTACTTTCAGCAGCCATCAAAGTAGCCAATCAAAGTTCTAAAAACAGAACTACCATATGACCCAGCAATTCCACTCTTGGGTATATATCCAGAAAAAATGAAATCTCTAATTTGAAAAGATATGTGCACCCCAAATATGCTAGTGTTCATAGCAGCACTATTTACAATAGACAAGACATAGAAGCAATCAAGAACCCATCAACAGATGATTGACTTAAGAAGATGTGAGATACATAGATGATAGATAGATAGATAGTGGAATATTACTCAGCCATAAAAAAGGATGAAATATTGCAATTTGTAGCAACATGGATGGACCTAGAGAATATTATTCTTAGTGAAATAAGTCAGAGAAAGACAAATACTGTGTGGTATCACTTATATGTGGAATATAAAAAATAATATAAATGAATCTAGATACAAAACAGAAACAGACTCACAGATATAGGAAACAAACTTATGGTTAGCAAATGGGACAGGGAAAGGGGAGAGGCAAATTAGAAGTATGGGATTAATAGATACAAACTAATATACATAAAATATATAAGTGACAAAAATTTATTGTACAGCACAGGGCATTATACCCAATATATTGTAATAACCTATAATGAAATATAACTTACAAAAACAAAAGACAAAACTCAAAACTGAATGACTATGCTGTACACCTGAAACTAATACAGTATTGTATATCAACTATACTTCAATTTAAAAAAGAGGGCTTCCCTGTTGGCGCAGTGGTTGGGAGTCTGCCTGCCGATGCAGGGGACACGGGGTCGTGCCGCGGTCCGGGAAGATCCCACATGCCGCGGAGCGGCTGGGCCCGTGAGCCATGGCCGCTGAGCCTGCGCGTCCGGAGCCTGTGCTCCGCAACAGGAGAGGCCACAACAGTGAGAGGCCCACGTACCAAAAAAAAAGAAAGAAAGAAAAAAATTTGCAAGTTATAAGCCTGTAGAGAAGGAAAGCCCAACATATATATTACACATTTCTATGAAAACATTTTGCCCATTAAGATACATTAAAAATTTTATTACATTCAACAATGAGAAAATAGCATCTGCCAATGTAATTATTTCTTCAGTCAATCAAACATGTACCAATAATACATCCCTACGTACTTTAAAACCATATGTCTTGAATTATTGAGAGGTTATACATACTATATTTACTTGCCACGTAATTGCATTTACTTCACGCTGTAGCAAATGATTCCTTAATAATGTTAGCTCCAACCCTACTACTAGCTTGATTGTTTGATTCATCACCAGTGCTTATTGGCGTGACCGCTTAGTGCCTTACTTTTCCTTTCTAGATCCTCTGACTTTATATCTACAAGTTTCGGCAGCTCTGATGGTTCCTGGGCTTCTTAATTTCTTTAGCAAAAAATTTTGTTGGTGCTGTTGTTATCCAAGTATGGTTTTTTAAATCACAGATCCACAGTAAAAAGCAAACAGTTAAATACATTTTAAAATATAAATAAATAAATAAATAATTTCCATGGATAATATGAGGCAGTGTCAAGGTTTTCCTCTTAAAATGGTTTCTTTCAACTGGGGATGGAAGCAGAAATATGGCACAGAAACTTCTCATGTTGCTGAGAATTGAGAGAAGAGAAAAATCTTGTTTTTCCATTTATTTTCAATCTTGCTTGTAATCAAAATTTCTTTCAAGAGCCTTTCCCTCAGCTGTCATGAAGTGAGGATCTTAACTGAAGGCAAATTATAGAAACTCAATTGATTTGATAACAGTACAATTGCTAAACTAAACGAAGCCAACACACATACATGCAGACGATCTGGTTAAGAACTTTCTCAAACGCTTCCATAAGTAAGAATTTTAAAACATTTAATGTACTATGAAACAGTCGGGAACTATAAACGAAGTTTGATAGTAACTATATATTGTAGGCATATTTAACCAGGAATATGCAAGTTGCATTAGCTGCAGAAAATGAACCAAACAGAGAAGTAAAACAGACCCAGCATAGCTTTTCAAGAGAAAACACGGATGGTTTTGCTGGTCCATTGAGTGCCAACACTTCCTGTGCTACAACTGAAAAGCACTTGGGTAAGTCTAAGCCACACTAACCATAACAAAATGCATATTCAATTGCTTTTTTTGATCAAGATATTCTAAACCCACAATAAAGTTTAATGTAAAACACAAGGCCAGTATTGCTTTCATTTCTCTTATAGGAGTAAAGTTTTTGTAGTGACTTTAAAAGTTACTATAAAATGCTTTTATGGTAAATTTTTAAAGGATTTTTTCCTCTTTCTTAGATTACTTCTCTCTCATTTTAGCTTTTAAAATAGTTGTTTTGGAAGAATTCCTTGACACTATGACAATAGGAATTATGTTCTGGAAAAGAATTTAACACTCTTTCACTAAATAGTTATTGAACAGCTGCTGGGTGCTAGTCACTCAAGGAGATACAAAGATGAGAAATAAATTGTCTCTTCCCTCAAAAACTTTAGAATTAGAGGGATCCAAGCATAACAAAGTAAAAAGGAGATGATTAGTGGTTAATATTTATTTAGAAAAGTATAAACAAGTTAGTATGGAAAGGAGAGTTGGAATTTAGCAAGGGGAGACAAGGGACTTCACAGATGAGACAGTGTTTGAGTTAGTCCATAGGTTAGTTTTCTATGGCTGCTGTAACAAATTATCACAAATTTAGTGGCTTAAAACAAATTGATTAACTTGGGCCTCACTGGGCTAAAAGCAAGGCATTGGTAGTGCTGGGTTCTTTTCTGGAAGCTCTAAGGGTGTTATGGGTTGAATTGTGATCCCCTGAAAAATGGGATGTTGAAGTCCTAACCCATGGTACCTATAAATGAAATCTTACTTGGAAATAGGGTCCTTTCAGATGTAATCAAGTTAAGAAGAGTTCATCCATATAGGCCCTAATCTAATATGACTAGTATTTTCAGAAAAGGAAAATCCCACATAAGGACAGAGACACACAGGGAGAATGCCATGTGATGACAGAGGCAGGCATGGGAGTGATGCAGCTTCAAACCAAGGAATGCCAAGGATCAATGGCCACCACCAGAAGGTAGGAAGAGGCAAGGAAAGATTCTACCCAGAGTTTCAGAGCAAGAATGGTCCTACCAACATCTTAAGTTTGAACTGTTAGCCTCCAGATATCTGAGAGAATACATTTTTGTTGTTTTAAACTACCCAGTTCTTATGAACCTAGTGGCAGGGCAGGAATAAAGATGCAGATGTAGAGGACAGACTTGAGGGCACAGTGGGGGAAGGGTAAGCTGGGACGAAGTGAGAGAGTAGAGCTGACAATATATACACTACCAAATGTAAAACAGATAGCTAGTGGGAAGCAGCCGCATAGCACAGGGAGATCAGCTCGGTGCTTTGTGACCACCTAGAGGGGTGGGATAGGGAGGGTGGGAGGGAGACGCAAGAGGGAGGGGATATGGGGATATATGTATATGTATAGCTGATTCACTCTGTTGTACAGCAGAAACTAATACAACATTGTAAAGCATTTATACTCCAATAAAGATGTGAAAAAAAATTTTTTTTAATAAACTACCCAATTTTCGGGACTTCCCTGGTGGCACAGTGGTTAAGAATCTGCCTGCCAATGCAGGGGACACAGGTTCGCTCCCTGGTCCAGGAAGATCCCACAGGCTGCAGAGCAACTAAGCCCGTGCGCCACAACTACTGAAGCCTTCCCGCCTAGAGCCCACGCTCCAAAACAAGAGAGAAGCCACCACAATGAGAAGCCCGCGCACCGCAATGAAGAGTAGCCCCCACTCGCCGCAACTAGAGAAGGCCCTCGCGCAGCAATGAAGACACAACGCGGCCAAAAAAAACAAACACCACTACCCAGTTCTCTGTACTTTGTTACAGCAGCCCGAGGAAACTAATACAAGGTGCAAATCTGTTTCCTTGCCTTTTTCAGCCTCTGGAGGCCACTTGCACTTCCTGTCTCATGGCTCTTTTCCTTCACCTTCAAAGCCAGCAGGGGTGGGTCTAGTCCTTCCCACGTTGCACCACTCTGAGCACTGCTTCCATTGTCACATCTCCTTTTCTTAGTGACTTGTCTTCTGCTTTCCTCTTTCACTTTTAAAGACCCTGTGGTTACATACAACACTCCCAGATAATCCAGGGTGATTTCCCTATTTAAAGGTCGACTGGTTTAGTAACCTTAATTCTATCTTCAGTCTTAATTTCCCATTTAACATAACATATTCATAATTCCTGAGATAAGGATGAAGATATCCTTAGGGGACCATTATTCTGCCAACCACAGTCCATAAAGCAGAGCTCCTCAAAGCGTGGTGGACAGACGACCTCTATCAGAATCACCTTGGTGTCTGATTCCTAGGTCTTGCTTGCTACCTTGTAAGTGGGGACCAAAAACTGAAAATTGAGCAGGATTTCTGATTGGTGGTCTTTAGAGAAGAAAGTATCTCAAATGGAAAAATGATTTGAGTCTATGTATAAAAAGAGAAAACTGAAGATGGTGATCATGGAAACATAGTATAGTTTTACCATAGGGAAGGATAATCTAAAGGAGATTCATGAAAAATAAGTTTGGAAATGAGGATGGTGTCAGAGCTTCAAGAACTTTGAGGGCCAATTTAAGTGAGTTTAAATTAACTTCACTTGGGAGGTCAAGAAACCAAAGACATTATAGAGATAGATACCTATTTCTTGGACACATTTGCGCTCTCCCCAGAAAGTAATTTATACCAGGAAGAGTAAAATAAAAACAATCAGCTGTTTTTGAAGATATAATATTGAAATAAACCATTTTGTGTTATTCAGTTATGAGGCCATAATTTTATTTATTACTATTCCTATCTTAATCCATTTCTCTCCAAGAATAAATCACTGGCAAGAACTGAAAAGATAGATCGCTAATCAAAATCTTTCAGTCACTTGGCACTGTATATAACCAGATCATAGTATCTTGTCTTTCACTGCTGATGAATATAGACTCAGAAGATTGTACAGGGAATGCAAAGATTAAATGGTAGAAGTTGTAATAAATGTTAGCCTTTTCCAATTCAACATAATGCTAACTGCTAGTTAACCAATTTTCAAACTCCTGCCATTGTTTCAAAGTACACTATAAAATTGGTGAGATTTTCATACCCTTGTCACTATTTCTAGGAAACATAAAATCCCAACTGAAAAAGAAACTATTTCTAGAGATAAAAATTATAAGAGATGAACAGTAGCAGCCCCAGAACATTTTAAAACAATTGTTTCAAGATGAGAGATAATGAATCATTGTAGCTATGAAAAAGACACAAGACTTTACAACAATAAATCTACGTCAATACTAAGGAATAAGGGTAGACATATATATCTGTTGTCTCTGTACCATAAAATATTTGGCATTCTGGTTTACACAACATTTCTATTTAATTGAGTATTGGAATATATACCTATCATAGCTTTTACAAAAATGTCCTGAGGCAATGAAGTTTTTGAAGTCGTAATGGACCTGCCATTACCACCATAGACAAGACTTAAAAAGCGTACATACCTAGCAAGAAATAACGTAAAGATTTCTCTAGATTTTCCCACTTTACTCATTGCCCAAGAAAAACAAAATTCAATCAATCAAACAAACTAATTAACCAAAACGGCACACTGCTGCAGGTTGCATTTTTCAAAAAATGCTCACAACAATATGTCCCATCCCAAAGGATCTTCCACAATGTGATCTCGCAAATTCCCTACCTTCTTGAACCCAGGCTAGCTTTAGAGACCCTCTTATCACCCACAGAATGTAGCAAAATAATGCTTTGTGACTTCAGAGACCAGGTCAGAGGAAGAGCTACAGCTCCTGCCTTTGTCTCTGGGAATGTTCTTTCCATGTGTTCCTTTTTCCAATACCTCTCAGAGCCAATCGCCATGCAATAAGAAGGCCAAACCACACAGAGAGGTCACATGTATGTACACTTGTGTCATCAGTCACAGCTGAGCCCAGTCTTCAACCCCCACCCCGCCCCCACCAGCCAGTTATCAGACATGTAAGAAGCTCCCGAATGAGTCCAAGAGTCACCCCAACCTCAGAATTTCCCAACTGAAGCTAGATATTGGGGAGTAGACACAAGCCACACAATCCATGATCCTAGCAAAATGTTTGTTGTATGATACCACTGAGTTTGACTTCCTTTGTTATGCAATATAGATAACTTGAACAGTCATTCTAGTTCATATTTTGTAAAAAGATTGTGCTAATCCCAAAGTTAGTCTGTTAAAAAAAGGAATCCAAGATAGGATATTGGGCATATAGGACATACAGGAATCCGGCTACATGTACTAAAAGTCTACACCTACAGGCTCAGACCCATGCCCAGCCCTCAGACCAAGTTGAGAACCTAGCCTGAGAGTATATTAGGAATTGTTTCTTCAGTAAAGATTGGGATCTACTTCCCCACATCTGATACGCCAGAGTTGGAGACAATCTCAGTACATGTGAAATCGATCTAGAGTCTCCCTACATATCTTCTGTGTGGCCTGTGTGACTGGCTCTATGCAATAATCTCAGGTGGAATTGAACTGAGTCTACGTAGATGGCACATTAATCCCCTTGGGTTTTTTCAAGACCTTTTCTCCTGGACTGAACTCTGCTTCCAGAAAATTATTCAGGTTCCCCTTACTATGAAGGAGAACCCATCTAATGCAAAGGACCATGGATATTATTATGTATCTCATCATGTGGACTCATTGTACCTGATGCTGGCTTGGATCAGAAAGGTCCCAAGTCCCTTGGACTTGCTTATGTATACAGTTTGTACCTTCCAACGTGAGTCCCAGTCTTGTCCTAAGATTGTTCCCTCAGCTCTTGATCTTCATCCTATGAAAATTAGGATACTAGGAGTGGCCTCGCAGATAAAGAATCAAGAACGTTAAACAAGACAAGGCTGCAGTTTCCAAAATTAGGGATGGACTGCCTGGATCCTGATTTTCAGGGTTCTAAGCTAGAGCTCCTTAATTACATTCAACCTATTTCTGTACCTGACCTTTGGATATGAGGTGGGCCTGAATCTACAGATAAGGTCAAGTAGGGGTAAGATGTAGCAGAATGTAGAGGCCAGGAAAAGGGCACTTCTTAATAGAGATGATACTTCCTCTACAGTTCACAATGGCAATCTTTGAAATGATGGATTCTAGAATTCTACCTTTTTTTAATTTGTTGATTTGTTGGCTGTGGTTTTATTAATTTGCCTTTATGCTTCTTTGGAAAATGGGACATTTCTCCATTTCCATTCTTATTTTCCATGATTTTTCAAAGATATACCCATAGTACTTTAGCAGATTCCACTGGAATTTACTGGGACACAATTCATCAAGGTCTGGGAAGGAAATGTAAGGCAAGTAACATTAATTTATTAAGTGGCTACAATTTACCAGACCTCTTAGTCATATCAGTCATCGCCTTTAATCTCCTAAATTCCAGAAGCTAGTGTGTTTTTCCTAATTACTATGTAAGGCAACTGAGACCCAGACGGGTTAAATACCCTGCTGAAGTTCTAAAGCAAGAAAGTGGCAGAAGTCAAGATTCGAACCTACATCTGGCTGATTCCAAAGCCTCTGCACCTTCCACCATAAAGGTTAAACTTGTTTGGAACAGTTATTTGTCTCCTATCTCCTCAATTCAGGATGTCTAATTTTTCTTTATAAATGTTTCTCTCATTGGTCTGAGGATTATTTTCCTTCATAGAGAAGAGGAAAGAAGAATTGAAGTTGAGAAATGTCTCTTCTTCCTGCCATCTGACCAGCCACTCTCTTTTTTTGCTTGCCTCAAACATAATTTGCCCTTTTTGATTATTACTAGCACTTTTTTTCTCTTAAAAAGCCTCATCTAAATCTGTTTTTACCTTTCAGACCAGGTTCATTTAAGTCCATGCCGCTCTTCTATATTCATGTGTGACCTGAGACAAACTTGCTTAACCTCTCTGAAGCTCGTTGTCTCATCTGTAAAATGAAATAACGATAGCATCCAACTTACAGTATGTTGTGAGGTTTAAAACACAGTGTGGTTGTAGAAAATGCTCAGCAAATGTCATCTATTATTTCCATCATCATCCTTGGTCATCCACCTCTCCATACATCTTTTTGTGCACATCCTTTTAAATCTTTTCCCTGACAAATCCATCGAGGAGCTTCCTGGATAGACCTATTAATTTCTTTAAACACTGATTATACCAAACTTTCATTTGGAGTTATTTTCCATTCCTCTTTGTTCATCAACTCATTCTTAAGTCTCTATCAAAAGAATTCTACACGGATTTTCATCTACTAATTTTGAATTGTGATGTGTTCCAATACCTCTTTTCTGGTTACTTCTAGGAATGATACAGCTGCTTTTTCCTAGAGTTACTTCCTATCTCTTCCCTTTAGTGTCTTCTTGGCCAGATTTAAGTCAAAATAGCAATACTTCTACTCAATTACTCTATCCTCCAAGAAAATAAAGTAACTTTTGCTTATCATCATTATCCTTGTATTTCCTTGATAACTTTTTTAAAAAAGAGAGACTGTAATGAAGCATTTTCTTCTTCTTTAGCAACAAAATGCACAGGAGACAGCCATGTTTCTTGGAAGCAAAAAACAAAAGACAAAATTCTGTTATAGACTTGATCTCTGACTCAGCATCTGATCTGAAACAAGAAGACCTCTTAATACTTTCTTTTTCTCACCTGAAATACTGGGACAATAATGTTTTCCCATTATTGGTGTGAGGATTAATGAGACAATGTAAAGAGCTTTGAGCACCTCCGATGAAAGTGGCTCTGTTATTACTTTGATTTCCTCTTAAAACATAGAGAAATTAATTCACCAGTCTCTATGGAAAGTTTTAAAAAATCCATTTTGCTCACTTTTTCTAACAGAGCTGGAAGAGAAAGAAGTTTACCTAGGAAAAGATACAGATTCAATTATGTTGTACTATATTTTGTCATCAGAACCGTGAAACATATTCAACTTAAGACATTTTATATGCAGTTGACAGCTTTTAAATATTTTAAATATGCATTTACCTAAAAAAGTAAATAGGCATTTTTCAAGTAAATATCACATATTTTTCAATCATCCATGCAAGTATTTATCTTACATTCTGCTACTATAATGGAGTACAAAACGAGAAACACTGAAGTAATAAAAGCTTTTGAGTCATGCCTGAATAAATGTGGGAATTAAAAGTTACTCTTGAGAACTATTTGTGATTCACATCTTTATGCCTCAGAGAAATTGAGCAATGCACTCTCTCTGCCAGTTATTTTTGATAACAAGAGTTAATAAAGTAGGAATTATAGAGAGATTTAAACTTTAGCATAAGTTCTGAAATATCTTTAAAAATAATACCTAGGACATCTGAAAACACAAAATACCCTAGCTGAGTCCACAGTCTACTTCCAGATAATTCCCATATATGAAATTTTCATTTTTCTACTACATTTGGTAAACAATATACACAGTGAATGTTCCCATGTAGTTGAGAAAGATATTGAAAAATATGAGAAAGTCTCATGAAAACTGGTCAGTAGACTTATAAGAATAAAATATATTATTAATATTTGTGGGAAGGAAATTATGCTTATTTAGATCTAAGGCTTATTTAGATGATTAGACTCAGAAGTCATGTCATCTAGGAAACTAAGGAATCAAACCAGGAAAAAAACTTCAATAACAATATAAATTGTATGCACCAAATAGAACCTCACTGCCTAGAGATTTTGGAAAACAAGGTGGAAAAATCCATCACAGAGCACTAATACAAATAAAATCCAGTAAAGAACGTTACTAAAGACCACCTCTCCAGTATACTTCCTTTCCTAGGAAAAGAGTTTCAAATCCAAAATCATTATAAATACTTGATACAGATAGTATCAATGCTTATAGTAACTCCAACATGCAAAACACAATTTGTTTTACAAAGACTCAGTAATGTCTTGGTTTGCCCCAGACTGCACAGGGCAGAAAAGAAAACCAGAGTAATCAAATAAGCCAAAGCTGATGTGAAATTCCAAGAATAAGAGTCTAAATCTATAATCTTCACCAAGGCTAATCTCCCACTGGTTCCAATTATATATCCATAGGGAAAACACAATTGAAATTTAAGACTATTAAAGTCATGTTCCAGCCTCCCTGTGGTTACTACATTTGCCTTTTACATGTTAGCGGCAGAACCAAAAGAATTAAGAACTAAATAATAAAGGAATGAACTATAGCAGTGGTTTTCCAAGCAAGGTGTTGAGAGGCTGGGCAATGTGTGGCAGCATTATATCACAGGCAGAGATCTCCTTTGTGGAAAGGACTCCACTGCTAAAATCCTGAAATACAGTTTCATGAACTAATTAATAGTAGGAGAACCTGCCATGGAATCAATTGCACTGGGCTGAGAATCAGACAAATATAACTAAATTCAAAGCCTGTTCAGACCCTCACTAATTTTTAAAAATAAAAGCGTTTTAACACCGGCTTCACAGGAACTATTGGAATGATTAAATGTTTTAATGTATGTAACGAGATCAGCAGAGAGTAGTAAATGAATAAATTATGTCCTCCCCTTCCTGACTCCAGAAGATACTAAGGAGGGATCATTTAATACATCCCCATGTCTCTACCAAAACTAAACACTATCCATATTAAAAACTTAGAAAGCAATTTTACAGCTAGCCGTCTCTTGTAGGTTATGACAGTGGTTTACAACCTTACTGCCAAGATGCTGGTCCCTACTACTTACCTAACTACAAATTAAGTCACTTTCATCTTGACCTTATTCAATTACCATACTCCATTCTTAATTCTAGGCTTCTAGACAGAAGGTGGTTACTGAGAAACTCTTTGTCTTCTTAAATTCATTGTCTAAAACTAACATCTAGGGCTTCCCTGAGGGCGCAGTGGTTGGGAGTCTGCCTGCCGATGCAGGGGACACGGGTTCGTGCCCCGGTCTGGGAAGATCCCACATGCAGCGGAGTGGCTAGGCCCGTGAACCATGGCAGCTGAGCCTGCGTGTCCGGAGCCTGTGCTCCGTAACGGGAGAGGCCACAGCAGTGAGAGGCCCACGTACCGCAAAAAAATTAAAAAATAAAAAAAAAATAAAACTAACATCTATTCATATCTTTTTAACCTTTCTTTCTTTGTTCTTTCTTCTAATTCTATGCAAATGAACAATCACATCAAGTAGCTAACAATGAATACTGGGTTAGTACTACAGCCCATGGATTTCACTGTCTTATATTTACCAGTCTTGCAAATTTATCCAAAGGTGTCCATGGATACCTGATTTCCCCCAATACGATACTTTTATTTCCCCCGCTTCTAGTTTATAAAGAAACCAGTTTCATTAATTCCTTAAAAAATTCTAAGTCTAAATTTGAGCTTTGGGGACTCCCCTGGCGGTCCAGTGGTTAAGACTCCACGCTTCCAATGCAGGGGGCACGGGTTCAATCCCTGGTTGGGGAACTAAGATCCCACATGCCACGCAGTGCAGCAGAAAAGTAAAAATTAAAAAAAGAAAATGAAATTTGAGCTTTGCTTTGTCACCCATTTGCTATAATCCTGGTCAAAATCATGTTATTCACTTCCCTATGTATAAAATATCACACCAACCAAAATCAGGGAATGGCAATGTCACACAGAATGAGTAACCACAAGAGAATCTGTTCCCCCAAAAGGCTACTAGAGGAAGCCAGGTAATTACCAAACTTAGTATCTTCTGTGTTTATAAAAGACATATTTTATGAAGTGTTGATTTTAAAATTTGACCCTGGTCACTGAAATAATTTTGAAACTTCCTTTCAGGATGTATCTCACAGATATGCCCACCACAACTTAGAATCCATTTATAGAAAGAATAAAATAAAAATACAAAAATATAATAGGCCTCAACCCTAAGACAATACATAAGCAAATGGAAACTACTATGACAGGAGCAGTTCATATAAATGCTAAAGAGAATTAATTTTTAAAAGATTTATTCAAAAACAGTCACTTTGCTAAAAACTGACATGTAGCTTATTTCATTTTATTATCACAATTGCCCAGTGAATTAAGTAATATTATATGATTTTATAGACAAAAAGAGACCTGATTAAATTAAGTAAGTTTATGAATAACTACTAAGTCATGCTGCTGAGATGTGAACCCACATCTGTATGACAAGGCCAACATCCTTTGTATTTTTATCACAATCGTGTGACACTATAAACAGTTGTGGAGGACTGTGATCCTCTGGGTCTTTTCCTGACTTCCAGACCGTCAGGAAAGTTTTAGGTTTTGCATGTTTTGGTTACGGTAGACAAATTTGGGGCAAGTAATTTACTATATTTGGGATGTATTTTCTCATTGGTAAAATGGTCTTTATCAGTACTATCTATGAGAAATAAAATGTGAGTGAATATATAATTTAAAAATTTTTAGTAGCCAAGTTTAGAAAAGTAATAGGTAAAATTAGTTTTAATAATATTTAACCCAATATATCTCAAACATCTTTCCTACAGTAATTTATATAAAAATTAATAAGGCATTTACATTATTTTTTCAAGTCTTAGAAATTCAGTTTGTATTTTAGACTTATAGCACATATTTAACTAGCCATATTTAAACTAGCCATATTTCAAGAGCTCAATAGTCGCCTATATCTATTGACTGCCATATTGGGCAATACAGCACTAGACAACCTTCAAGTTCTCTTCCTACCCTCGAAGTATACAGACTTATTCTATAGTTTGCAAAATATACTCAGATGCTGAAGGGAATCAAAAAAGCATTATGTTGTAAAATTATCTTAGACCAAAGTAGCAATGACATGCATGGATTTTATTGCCTAACTACGTCTTTTATTATTATTGTAGGATAACATAGACAGAAAAAGTAATAATATATTTGATATATATTTTACCATATATTTTATATGTGATACAAAATATCTTGATATTTGATAAGGCAATTCTCCCTCACCTCATAACCCTTTTCCAAGAGTTTTTGACTCTCTTCTTGACTCTTTCAACTTCCATATAATTTCTGAACCAGTTTGTTGAGTTGAACAGAAGAGTCTGCTAAGATTTGGTTTAGAATTCATTGATTCTACAGATCAATTGAGACAGAATTAAGACTGTCACTCTATTAATGTTTTTTGTTCTAAATTTATTTGGGTCATTTTTAATATAAATTTTTATATTTTTTCCACAGAACTCATATATCTTAGATTTATTCCCAGGTACTTCATATTTTTTAAACTAGACTAAAATGTATTATTTTATTTTACCTGCTATGTTGCTGGTGTATGTATGTATGTGTGAAAAAAAATATATATATATATATATATATAGTATATATATATATTATATATATATACACACATACATATAAATACAACTTATTATTGTATTTGAGTATGTACTAGCAATCTTATTAAATTTATTAATCATAATAATTGAATTTCTTGGTTGTTCTATGTAGAATTATGTCATCTGTAAATAATGGCAACTTTGTATTTTGTGTTTAATCCTTGCATCTTTTGATTTTTTTCTGCCTTACTTCACCAGCTAAGGCTTCCAGTGTGATAGTAAATAGAAGTGGTGGACAGTTGGCCAGCATCATTGTCTGATTCCTGACCCAAAAAAGAAAATGTTCGATGTTTCATCATTAAGTTCTATTCGGCTATACGATGTTTGCAAATGAAGTTTTATCACATTAAAAAAGCTGATCTTAGATTGCAAAAATATTTTGTCATGAATTATATACTGATTTTGATTAAATATTTTTCTCCATTTATTGAAATACTATATTTTCTCTTTTGTATTCTTTTATTATCCGTGTTCACATTGACTGATTTTCAAATGTTCAACCAATCTCACATTTCTGGAATAAACTCAACTTTGTAGTGCTGTACTTTTTTTTTTTTTTTTTTTTTTTTTGCGG
>NW_020185339.1:10700820-10746865 GCF_003031525.2 Neophocaena asiaeorientalis asiaeorientalis
CTCCGCCACCAGGGAAGCCCATATAGTGCTGTACTTTATACTCACTATTTACTTTGTTTAGGATTTTTGCATCTATGTTCATGGATGAGAAATACCTGCAATATTCCCTTTTATAATGGCCACGTCAGGTTCTGATTTTAAAGTTATGCTGGCCTCATAGAATAAATTGGGGAGCATTCCTGCTTTTGTATTGAATTTAAGAATTTTTTTTAATTGATATTATTCTTTTTTTTTTTTACTATTCGTTAGACTATGATAGAATTCAATAAAGTCAGCTAGAACCAGAGTTTCCTTTGTAGGAACATTTTAGCATATTCAATTTGTTTAAGAGATAAAGAATTGTTCATATATTTCTATACCTTTGTCAACACTAATAAGTTTATTTTTTCTAGAAATTTGTCCATTTTACTAAACTGTCAAAACTAGTAGCATAAAATATTAATAAAAGCCTCATATTATTTTTAACATATAGAGTATCTGTGGTGATACTTTTTTTATTCTGTACATGGATCATTTGCACATTCTCATTTTTTATTCCTTGATTAATCTCAACAAATATTTGTAAATTTTATTATTCTTTTCAGGAAATCAACTTGTGATGACCTGTTTTTGGATTGTTTTATAGTTCTTTAATTTCTGCCTTCTTCCTGGATAAGGCAAGGACTTTAGAGCAATTTAACCACATTTATTCCTCTCCCAGTAGATAGGTTATCACTACCAGTTACTTTATTTCTATTTTAAATTTCATGATACATTTTTATCATTATTTTAAACAATTAATGTTACTTTATATTTGCCTAGGTATTTACCAGTTTTTTCTTGTCATTTCTCTTGTTTTCCAGACCTTCCATCTGGGATTATTTTCCTTCAGCCTGAATGACACCTGGATTGAAATTTTAGTCTAAACTATGCTGCAATAACATATGACTACAAAATCTCATTGGCTTGCAACAACAAAGATTTCTTTTTCTCTCACATTTATGCATATGGTGGATTAACTACAGCTATGTTTAATGTACTCTTCATTTCAGGATCAAAGTTAAAGGAGCAACTCCTATCTAGGACAACAGTTTTAAAAATTCTGCTCAGAAGTATCACTTCTGAGTGACATGTCGCTTCTACTCACACTCAATCAGCTAATAAAGTGATATGGTTAAATCTGATAACACTGAGGCATGAGAGTCAATTAGAAATAGTGGGAAAACCTTCTGACATTAATAAGATCTTCCCAACCTTTTTTTTTCTTTTTTTTTTTTTTGACATTTCCACTTGACAGTGTCTGCTGATGACGAACTCAGTATTTGTCTGCCTGAAAAATGTCTTTCATTTACTGACATTTTCCAGGTATGCAATTCTCTGGGTATTTTTTCCTTTCAGAACAATAATGATATCATTCCACTTTCTTCTGACTTCATTGCTACTATTAAGAAATTAGCTGTCAGTCTAACAAATTTGTTACCAATTTGAAGACAATCTTTTTTTTTTTTTTTTTTTTTTTTTAAATCTCTGGCTGCTTTTAAGATCTGAACTTGTATTTGGTGCACTGAATATGATATATTCAGGTGTGTATTCCTTTCTACTTATCATGCTTGGGATTTGTTGGGCATTTTGAGTCCACAGACTGTATTGTTCTGTTCTGAAAAATTTGCAGCCAATATCTCCTCAAATATTTTCTCTTCCCCATACTTCCCCTCCGTTTCTTCTAGAACTCCAATTAGTCATGTATTATACCTCATATACTAGACTTTCTTTTTCTCTCCTCCATGAATTTTAATGTTTCTTTCATATAAATATTTCATATATACATTTTTTTTTTCTTTGCCTCTTCAAGCTAAATTCTGGAAAGTTATTCTGACTGATTTTCTGGATAATTATTCTGACTGATTCATTGAGTTTTTAATTTCAATTATTGGATTTCTCATTTCTAAAACATATATTTGTTTCCTTTTCAAATATGCTAGGGTATGTTTAGAATGCTCTAACTTCAGAGACATTTTTATTTCTTTGAACATTGTTAGCATGACTGTTTTATAACTTGTAACTATAGTATTTGCACATTTGTTTTTGTTTTATGTTTTGTTAGTTGGTTCTTGCTGTTGATACCTTATTTCCTTCTGTGATTGCTAGTAAGTGCTACTGAGTAATTTTCCTTAGAAAAATATTCATAGATACTCTTTGAGGCTAACATGAAGATAACTTTCTGCAGAAAAGCTTTTAATTTCCTTCTATCAGGTCCTTAAGGATACTCCCAGTTCAGAAGCAATTAAACAGAATTCAGATTTTGGGGAGCCATCAACATATGTAAATTTGGGTTTCAAATACACATGAGAACCAGACTGTGGTTATAACCTCTCTGAGCGTTTCCACTTCTGCTTTGGAGAGCATCAAGATGACCTTCCTTACAGACCTGTACTGGAAGAATGAGGCCAGTTTACCTTTATTCCTCCCACATTCCTTGGGGTTCCCAACTCTACAAGAGGAGTGCTATCTTTTAGACTCTCCACCTAAAGTGGGTCCCGGGTTTGTTTCCTGTCCATGCTATCCTATTTTCACTTGAATTTAACTCATTTGGCAAACTTCCTCAGAGAAAAGTGGGGGATTCAATGATCCTCTTAACCTTCTGGTTCCAGCTTTTACTTATATTTTAATTTGGTTGATCTTTACTGTCTTTTTAGATCTTTGGTGCTTAAAAAAAATTTGTTTTCTATTTTATGGAGCATTTTTAGTTGTTATTATTCCACCGCAAAGGTTGGTCCAAATAATCTATCTCATCTTGTTTCCAAAAAGGGAAATTCCAAGATGTATCTTTATTTAAATTTATTTAATATTTCATTGATGTTTTTGTAACAGAAACATATTCATTGCAAACAAAACACAAATAATATTTGTCTCCCACCTTCATTTTATACTTTATTTAGTGGAATGAATATTTCTCATCCTAGATAAAAATCACAATAGGTCTCATGTTTTGGACATCCAGCCCTGGACAAAAATAAGTTTTAAACCTCAATTAGCATTAAATTGTTTCACTTCCGTCCACCCACCCTCATTAACTTTAGCCTGCTTTGGTCTGGAGTCTGCTGTATTGAAAGGGATCTCTTTGCTTTTCTACTCCACACTCTCTACTCAATTTCTCTCCCATTTGATCCCTTTTCTATTCTACTCTATTGTACTTCTCTATATGCAATGTCTTCCCCTTTCACTAGCTGCTAATTAGCCTGTCTCCTGGATTAAAGTTGTGTGTGGCAATCAAGAGATTGAGTCAAGGGATTGAGGTACATGAGTTAAGGGAACAAAAATGTACTTACTTGGATGAGTGGCTTTGTGCTCTCTGACCTGCCAAATAATGAAAGCTGACTTTTGATGAGGTACTTTGTGGACTTAGAGGATGATTCCTGCAGGGCACATGTGATTCTATTCCTGATGGTCATTTGAGATGGTTTCCTTAAGCCCTGGCTATTAATGGTACATTTCCAGACTCTTGTCTCTGACGATAACCTTTGGATAAATCCTCAGGTGATTCCATACCACTTTTCTCCTGTGTAGCCCATATTCAGTCTATGGGAAATGTGCCCTGACAAACTCTGCAAGTACAAGTCAATCAAAACACATCAGCGCTCTTTGTCAAAAAGCAATGTGTCAACTTTTATCATCTCCAGATTTCTCAGGCAGGAGGCAGACCTCAGTCTTAGATCTGCTTTAGTTTTTCTCACATGTAAGAAAACATAAGTCCTCTATGGTTTCCAACTGTAGAAAACACATTTAGAGTTATAGGTTGCCTCACTTCAGTCTTCCCAAACCAGCTTTGAGAGGGAGGGAACAGACCATCCTTCTCCTAAAGTCAGTAGAATGGAGACTCAAGACAGCACAACAGCTCTCTAAAAGAAATATCTTTGGCAATTCATTCCCCCTGTCCTTCCCGACTCTTTAAGGCCTTGATGAGGGATCCAAGTGTCATGGAGCAGCTTATCATTTATTGTCTGCATGAAAAATGAACCATCTTACTCCCACCTGGCATCCTTCTATATATGATTTTAATGACACCTCAATCAAAAATGGGACATTCTGTACACTTTGATATCATTGTTTTATAATCAAAAACAAATTATCAAAATTTTTGAAAATTATTAACCCCACACGTAGACATGATCTATCTGTGTGGTGCTTATAGTGAAAAGTCTCATACCTATTTGAACCATTTAATAATTTTTTAAGATAAGTAAAACTACTTGATATAGTCAACTGAATGGCTTTTTAGAATTTCAAAATTGTTAATTGATGGAAAAAATCCAAATTCTGGTAGAAAAAAAAATGAAAGCAATAAATATGCATCTCACAAAGAAGAAGTAGGAGGGAGAACTTTAGAACTCTCTAAAATAGCAAAATCTATTTCAATAATACTTAGGAGAAGTAGTTACGTTAAAGTTTCCTTCAGGAGGAAAAAAATTCACCCTCACCAAAAACATGCAGGTATGCCTCCACTCATTTCTTATTAGGGCAACCAACACCTACCAGTAAAAATTCTATTTCCTCTAAAAGCTGTGTGCCTCTCACTTGAGAAGAAGCCTGAATATCCTGGTCCCTGCTCAGAAGCAATGATATTGCAAACGGAGAGATCTTTGCTGGATTCCACTGGGAGTCTCAGCGGAAACAACAATCTGTTGTCATTATACAGAGCACTACACAATGCCCTGAGAAGCCCTAATTCTCATAAATCAAAAGTTCTACTTGAATGCGACTGATCTATTTTAGGGAAGGCAATCCTACTCAGAATCAGATTTGTCACAGCACATTCCTTTAATCCTTAGCGGTATGAGCTCTGTAAACACAGTATTTGAAATAATATTACACATTATTTTATACAGAAGCCTTCAGAGTCCTGCATCCCTGAAAGCTTTCTAGTGAAACAGCCAAGTAACTTACTTAAGCTTCTTTTTTTTTTTTTTTTTTTTTTTTTTAAGCAGGAGAGAAGTGAAAGTGCTATGGGCCAGTAAGCAAAGTAATGTTTGAATATTGAGAGGAGTTAATGAGACAAAAAAAGAGCTGCTGCAGTTGGCCAAGTCTTACAAAGCAAAGGTTCCTGCAAAGGTAATAGTGATATGAATTAAAGACAAAGACACTGACAAACTATCTAATGTTTATACCCCAAAATGTTGCCTTCAGTAACTGCACCATATCTGCAAGACTGCCAACTTGCTTGCAAATATAACCCTCATGAAATGTTATGTTTTCCTTTACACTGACCAAGCGCATTCACCCTTTTAGAAACATCACAAAGGACTTTGTGTGAGGCTTTGAATGAATCTGCATAAAACCTCTGTGAATTAGCCAAGTGAGTGTTTTGTTTCTTTGGTTTGTTTTTTATTTTCCCTTCTGTGGTCCAAGCACACACGGAGAACAGATGCAGTAGAGAAAAAGAAAAATAACAGTATACTTCAGCGAGCTAGGCTTAAGATAGGAGATGACTTTGGGGAAAAGTATAATTAGGAATTAACTGAGTATTAGAGATACGATAGATCAATGTACAACTAGAGAACCAAATCAAATCATGAAAGAGGACCACTGAAGAGTGTAGAGACATCTCAAACAATAGCAACTAGAGTTCTGATCTACGTAGAGATCATTTTGAATGAACAAAAACAGACAAGTTATATACAATATTTTCAAGTCAGTAGATAAAAAATTAACACCTCCATGAGGTGTTCCATGACCTTCCCCCATACCTACCTCCAGATAGAGTCATTAGAGTGTCCTGGGATAATGTTCTACCATCTATACTCATATATTGTTCTCTTTGTCTCAGTACTGTCTTCTGTAAAAAAGAACTAGTGATATCTTAAGGATGAAACGGGATAACTCCTAAATGTTCCTAGCACATGCCTTAAACATAGGGGGCACTCAACAAATGGCCATTAAGATTCTACTCTAAATATCTTTACTTAGATCTGTCTCCCTCGTTACAATCTCCTTGAAGAATTTATCATCTACTGTTAATTGAGAAGTTACTGTATACTAGGCACAGATCTATGTGTTTTACATATAGATGCTATTGTTATCCTTATTTTACAGACAAGAAAACAGAAGCACTGACAGAATAACTAAGTTGCCCATGGTCACCTATCTAGGAAATGGCAGAGCTAAGACTTAACCCAGGTAGTCTGGCACATAGATAGTACAACACACTGAGTACAGACACTACAGAAACACACACACATACACACACACGTTTGTGTGCATCCTGCTTAGCTATAAATAGCATAGAAATCAAGTACGAGTCAACTTCATCTCCTTAATATTTTCCTTTCTACCCAGAGTCAAAATCAGAAATGGCTGCTCAAACCAACTTCAACTAGGACCTACCTCCTTCACTCCACTCCAAGCCCCCATGATCTGTTCTGGTAACTCTGGTTTCTGTCCTATTGGGTTCTACTTTCCTGGCTATCTTCTGCAAATGGAAGTCCGACTTGGACTTCCTAGCTGAAATTCAATGTTGGCTTCATTCCAGAATCTAGATTACCCTTCAGCTTGAAACTCTGCCATCTTTGGATACAGTCTATCCTATTCCTGTGTCCAATCCAGGCACCTGGGAATCCAGTCTGGGACCTTATTTTAAAATCTATGTTTCCTTTAAGGCAAGTATGAATATTTAGGTTCTAACTTGGGATTGAACTCCAGTGACCCTGGGCAAGTTTTTAATCTCTCAGTTTCATCATTGGAAACTATTAGGATTTGTCTCACCGGGTTGCTATGAGAACAAAATAATATCATATATGCTACACAGCAAACAATGCAAAGGTGCACTGAATGAAAAGGCGGCTGAGAACAGGATAACTCAGTCTGCTTTTATTACTTTGTCTACCTGAATGTCCTTCCTATTCCTGACCTCCCCTTCATTCTTCAAGACTCAGCTCAGTCATTCATCTCATCATGTCTTCAGGAAAGTGCCTCTCTCTTCTCTGCTCTCACAACTATCTAAACAAACTTTTTTCTTAGTATTTGCCACATTCCGCATCACGTGTTTATTTGCTATATCACTAGATTTTCAGGTTTCTGAGAGAAGATGGTATGTTGGGGGAGAGGTGTCTGGGGTGATTACATATTACCTACTTCTGTTCTCCCATCATAGGCACCAGCTTTTTCTGGACTTAAGTAAACTGAGTATATGATCTTATACCAGAACCAACAAATGAGAAGGTAAAAACTGGCAAAATAATGAGGTTGGTTGAAGCAGAGGGAGATTTGTGAAGAAGCACTCATCAGCTTACAACTGTTTCTCAGCTCCAAGGCAGACTGTAGGCACCTTGAACCTCCACCCTGCCACCGACTCAGACAGTCTCCCCAAGTGTACTAATCACCTTTTACCTTAGGAAGTGAAGGATGAAACTGTGTCCTGCTGAATATGTCAGTGGAGATCCTTCATAGGAAATGTAGCATCGTCAAAACTAGAATGGGATAGTGTGACGGGATGAATTGTGTCCCCTAAAAAAAATGTTGAAATCCCAACCCCTAGTACTTGTGAATGTGACCGTATTTGGAAATAGGTCCTTTGCAGATGATCAGCTCAAGATGAAGCTATTAGGGGAGCCCTAGTTCAATATGACTGATATCCTTAAAAAGGAGGGAATCTGTACACAGGGACAGACCCATGCAGAAGGAAGACATGCACATGCAGAGAATGTCATGTGAGGACAAAGGCAGTGATCAGGATGATGTTCCTAACGAACACCATGGATTGCCAGCAAACCACCAGAGGCCAGGAGACAGGCACGAAACAGATTCGCCCTCACAACCCTCAGAAGGAACCAAACCTGCCTACACCTTGATCTGGAACTTCTAGCCTCCAGAGCTGTGAGACAAGAAAATTCCTTTTGTTTAAGCCACCCCAGTTTGTGGTACTGTTACAGTAGCCCTAGCAAACTAATACAGATTTATTTGGGAAGCAATAAGGAAATCTCATTAAAAGATAAGTATAATAGAATTCAGTCAAGAAAATAAGTAAATGTAACCATCTTAACCAAAATAGTGAAACAGAGAAAAAAAGTGTTACTTATCTCAGGCCAACAATTCCACTTAGCAGCTTTTCATCCACATCCAGAAAGGAAAGCACTCCTCAGCCCCAGCCATTACTATTCTCTTCCCAAATGCATGTGGTCCATTCTTGCTCATCTATTTCTATTCTTTCAACTGAACTTTAAGAGCACTTGTCAAGTTTATTTTAAGATAACACATAAAATGATTCAAGTAGATTATTAAATGACACCGAATACAGATTCAAAGATTTTTTTTGCGGTATGCGGGCCTCTCACTGCTGTGTCCTCTCCCGTTGAGGAGCACAGGCTCCGGACACGCAGGCTCAGCGGCCATGACTCACGGGCCCAGCCGTTCTGCGGCATGTGGGATCTTCCCAGACCGGGGTACGAACCCGTGTCCCCTGCATCGGCAGGCAGACTCTCAACCACTGCGCCACCAAGGAAGCCCCAAAGCTTTCTTATTAATGATATTACCACTGCTTTGATAAAATCTGTTGTTAATGTGAACGTGATCTTAAACTTTTCTTATATTTAAACTGCCATTTGCCAGTTTAAAGGAAAACCTCAATTTCTATGTGTAATGGTCAGCTGCAGTCTCTAGAGCATGCCACTTCCACTTGCTGTGAATGTGACTAAACAGGTTTTGGTACCAGTGCCAGTGATGGTGGAGAAGGTTCCTACACCAAGTAGGAGTTCTCTAGTACGGAGGTTCCCAACCTTTTTGGCACCAGGGACGGGTTTCACGGAAGACAATTTTTCCACGGACCGGCGGAAGCAGGGGAGATGGTTCAGGCGGTAATGCGAGCGATGGGGAGCAACAGGGAGCGGCAGATGAAGCCTCACTCACTCGCCCGCCCACCACTTATGTCCTGCTATGCAGCCCAGTTCCTAACAGGCTGAGGACCAGTAACAGTCCGCAGCCCAGGGGTTGGGGACCCCTGCTCTAGGACACCAGCTGAGTGTCCTACAATTCAACCTAATTCCAACACTATATACCCAGAGATAGCACCAGATTCTCCAGGTTAAAGGTTCAGACTTACAAGACTGCTCCCCGCCGCCGCCGCCGCACAGCCCCCACCCCACTTCAGAGGTGTCAATCCTAAATGAGGGTTGTTACCTCTACCTCTGACCAGCTGGCTAGGTTCCAAGGACACCCTCCTCAAGTTTGATTCATTTGCTAGAGCAGCTCACAGAACTCAGAGAAACATTTTACTTACTAGATCATGGGTTTATTATAAAAGAATATAACTCAGGAACAGTCACATGGAAGAGATGCACAGGGTAAGGCATGGGGAAAGGGCACAGAGTTTCCATCCCCTCTGCACATGAGCCACTCTCCTCCATCTCCACATGTTCACCAATCCAGATGTCTCCAAACCATGTCCTTGTTGGGTTTTATGGAGGCTTCATTACATAGGCATGATTGATTAAATTACTGACCACTGGTAATTGATTCAATCTCCAGGTCCTCTCCCCTCCCCCTTCCTCCCTTCCCCTCAAAGGTCAAGGGGTAGGACTGAAAGTTCAACCCTCTAATCACTGGGTTGGTCGTCTGGCAAGCAGCCCCCATCCCTAGGTGCCAGCTAGAAGTCACCTTATTAACATAACAAAAGACATTGTATCGCTCTCAACACTTAGGGAATCCTAAGGGTTTTAGGAGCTTTGTGTCAGAAAGGTAAAAGGACCAAATATATATTTCTTATTATAAATCACAGTACCACAGTGACTCTAGCCACTAAACCTTTTCAAGGCTCAGTTTTCCCTTCTGTAAAATAAGGATAATGTAATCGAGGAGAACCCTATGAGGCCTTCCCAGAATAGACCTCCACCCATGTCCTCCACCTGCTTTTCGTCTGTAGAAAAACTTTAGTCAAAGAATAAATTTAATCAGAGAAGTGAGAAAATGCAGAAAGAAAGGAAAACAGTCAAGCAAGACAAAATAATAATACTTTGGCCATTAAACAAAGTCAAGGACATTTAGTTCTTCCTCAAGGACTATAGATAATATTCTGAGCCATATCTTTTGGGCTATTTTGCAGATACTGAACCCCCCAGCAGGTGGAAGAAGTTAACTGTATGCTGTCCACAAGCACATAGACCCCAAACTGTTTGGAACCAGAAGACTGTTGATGCTGACTCTCCATTACCTCATCACCGACCAATCAGAAGAATGTCCACGAGCCGACCACGCCCTGCTCTTTGAACACTGTAAGAGTCCTCACTACCCCCTCCAGGGCAGGCACACAGTCTTGAGGGCATTAGCCCGATGTGGCCCCCTTTGCCTGGCAAAGCAATAAAACTATTTCTCTCTACTTCACCCAAAACTCTGTCTCCAAGATTTAATCCGGCCCCGGTACACAGAGGCCGAATTTTGGCAACAATAATGGTAATACTAACCACACAAGGAGATCAGAATTCAGTGAGAAAATAGATGTAAAATGCTTAGTAAATGCCTCATATATAGTAAGACCTCAGTGAATGTCAGCTATCACTTTTGCTGTCCTTAGTATTAGGTATGTATTAATTTCCTAATGATACATTGGAAAAAATATAACTGTCATGGAGGTCTGCCTTAAAAAATGACAACCCCCCCAAAAGCCAAACGTCACTTAAAAAATAATATCACTTAAAAATAAAAACTAAAAAGGCTACGATGTATTCTCTGAATGTTAACTTTTCCCTAGAATATATGTCATTTATAACAAAGTGAAGCTGAAAAATAGTGGTATGCCTACAAAAAAAGAAAAAAGTGACTGAGTAGAAACTTCCTAAAATATCTTACCTTTAAAAATCGCCTAAATATTCTCAGCAGATTATCTTAACTGTATACAAAATATAATAATTCAAGATAGAAATTATTTTAGTCCATTAATGTTCTCCTTCTCTAATTGAAAATTACTTTCTTCAAATAAAGACATAAAATGCTCTAGGTAAGATTCAAGAGAACATTACTCAACATGCAAAATGTTTCAGTAATCATAGCTTCCTTAATTAAGACTTTTTTATTCCCTCAAATCTGAATAACATACAATATACAGTGAAATCAAACATGCGATCTAACAAAATATACATAATCTATAATCCGGTCCTGATATGGTTTACTTAAAGTCGTCACTATAAGCAAGGGCTGTGATTTACTTTTAAGTTACTTAGAAATATAAAGTAATAACTTGAAAGACATCTTTGCCAGTATCTCTGCCAAATCCTCACTCCCCCAAGGTTTGATAATATGCAATACTTGTTAAATGGAAGCTCCTGAGGTGCCTAGCTGCTGAAGTGTATAACAAACACATTTACCCTGAGAGTTTTTATTTGTCAATATGTGAAATCTGATTTTGCTTATACCTCCATACTAAATCAATATATGTGTAGTCTAACATGTATCTCTCCTTTGGAAAAAAAACAATTACTCATACCAGAAGCAATTAATATCAATAACTAGTTTTCTACATTGCCATGGAAAAACTCTCAAAAACCAGGAAATTACTTTAATACCAATAAACTTAAACACCTTGCAAAATACTTTCTGCTACAGTGTCCTATAAGTCAATTTTCACTATTTAAAATGACTCATTTTACTAATACACAGGAAGACATATCTGCTTAATTGAACAGAAGAATTTAACATACTTCCATAGGTCTCTCATCTATATTCACCAAATAAGTCACTTTCTGACTCAAAAGGCTTGATATTCATCTGTTAATATGCTAACAAAAAATGAAGATGGCAAACAGTAAGATTCCCGTTTATTAAATTTAAAAACTGAGGTCCAGAGAGATTTTGCCCAAGATTAAAGAGTGAGTTAGTGGTTGAGTGAGAAATTAAAACTGAAATCATTGCACTCAATTTTCTCCCTCGATAGCTTATTCATCTACATTTTAAAATAGACCACAGACAATTGAGATACAGAGACAGTAAAGAACCTAGAAGTGTGTCAGTCATATATCATTGAAAGTTCACTCTTTTTTAAAAAAGTAGTTTGTTTTCAAAGTCATAAGAATGACTACACTTTAATAAAGAATAAAAAGAATTTTTTTTAAAAATTAAACTTGTGCAGGAGTCCTCTAAAATCCACTGAAAAGAAGTTATTTTTGCAGTTGATATGTCTCGTCAATTACAAACTGGATTTAATTTGAACTTCCTACTTGCAAATTTTAGCTTTTGCCATGAATTATAGTGGTTCTCATGATTTAAAAAAACTGTTAGTAACTCACAGCTTTGACATTTATGTTCCTATGTGAATAATACAATAAATAAATCATCCCTATTTCTTTTATTTTATTAAGCAGCAAAGGTGTGGTTTATATTATCATTATTAAATAAGCAAACAATTATCAAGTTCCACATAGGATTATTCCAGAAATTAGAATTTGACCCACTTGCTGGATAAAATGGTTTCTTAACAAGAATTAGATATTCTTCTCTTAAAAACTGAATTTCATGATCTAATGTTTAGGAGATTCTCTTCAGCCACCCTGTGAAGATTTTTCTAACACTGGTCTTCAGGTAATACTTGGAGTTTAATTTTTCTATTAATTTGGAAACAGCTCAAATCTGGACTGGTAAAATGTTTCTATTAAGTATGTAATACTTCAATTTGCACCTCTTGAAGAAAGGGGTGAGTGAAGGATACCCCACCAATCCCCCACTCCATTAACAAGTTCTGCTTGCATTTTTTTGTCTATATTGGAGCTCAAATAAGATTTAATTTTTTTACTAGATCGTTATTGGAGTATAATTGCTTCATAATACTGTGTTAGTTTTTGTTGTACAACAAAGTGAATCAGCCATATGCATACATATATCCCCATATCCCCTCCTTCTTGAGCCTCCCTTCCACCCTCCCTATCCCACCCCTCTAGGTGGTCACAGAGCACATCAGAGCTGATCTCCACTGGATTGGGTTGTTCATTTTTTTGACATTGAGTTTCATGAGGTGTTTGTATATTTTGGAGATTAATCCTTTGTCCGTTGTTTCATTTGCAAATATTTTCTCCCATTCTGAGGGTTGGCTTTTTGTCTTATTTATGGTTTCCTTTGCTGTGCAAAAGCTTTTAAGTTTCATTAGGTCCCATTTGTTTATTTTTGTTTTTATTTTCATTACTCTAGGAGGTGGACCAAAAAAGATCTTGCTGTGATTTATGTCAAAGAGTGTTCTCCTATGTTTTCCTCTAAGAGTTTTCTAGTGTCCGGTCTTACATTTAGGTCTTCAATCCATTTTGAGTTTATTTTTGTGTATGGTGTTTGAAAGTGTTCTAATTTCATTCTTTTACATGTAGCTGTCCAGTTTTCCCAGCACCACTTGTTGAAGAGGCTGTCTTTTCTCCATTGTATATTCTTGTCTCCTTTATCAAATATAAGGTGACCATATGTGTGTGGGTTTATCTCTGGGCTTTCTGTCCTGTTCCATTGATCTATATTTCTGTTTCTGTGCCAGTACCATACTGTCTTGATTACTGCAGCTTTGTAGTATAGTCTGAAGTCAGGGAGCCTGATTCCTCCAGCTCCATTTTTCTTTCTCAAGATTGCTTTGGCTATTCGGGGTCTTTTTTGTTTCCATACGAATTGTAAAATTTTTTGTTCTAATTCTGTGAAAAATGCCATTGCTAGCTTGATAGGGATTGCATTGAATCTGTAGACTGCTTTGGGTACTATAGTCATTTTCACAATATTGAGTTGTCCAGTCCAAGAACATGGTATATTTCTCCATCTGTCTATGTCATCTTTGATTCCTTTCATCAGTGTTTTACAGCTTTCTGAGTACAAGTCTTTCGCCTCCCTAGGTAGGTTTATTCCTAGGTATTTTATTCTTTTTCTTGCAATGGTAAATGGGACTGTTTCTTTAATTTGTCTTTCTGATCTTTCTTGTTAGTGTATAGGAATGCCAGCGATTCCTGTGCATTAATTTTGTATTCTGCAACCTTACCAAATTCATTGATTAGTTCTAGTAGTTTTCTGGTGGCATCTTTAGGATTTTGTATGCATAGTGTCATATCATCTGCAAACAGTGACAGTTTTGCTTCTTCTTTTCCAGTTGGGATTCCTTTTATTTCTTTTTCTTCTCTGATTGCCATGGCTAGGACTTCCAAGACTATGTTGAATAAGAGTGGCAAGAGTGGACATCCTTGTCTTGTTCCTGATCTTTGTGGAAATGCTTTCAGTTTTTCACCATTGAGTATGATGTTTGCTGTGGGTTTGTCATATATGGCCTTCATTATGTTGAGGTAGGTTCCCTCTATGCCCATTTTCTGGAGAGTGTTTATCATAAGTAGGTATTGAATTTTGTCAAAAGCGTGTTCTGCGTCTATCAAGATGGTCATATGCCTTTTATTCTTCAATTTGTTAATATGGTGTATCACATTGATTGATTTGCATATATTGAAGAATCCTTGCACCCCAGGGATAAATACCACTTGATCATGGTGTATGATCCTTTTAATATGTTGGTGGATTCTGTTTGTTAGTAAGTTGTTCAGGATTTTTGCATCTATGTTCATCAGTGATATTGCTCTGTAATTTTCTTTTTGGGGGGATATCTTCTTCTGGTTTTGGTATCAGGGTGATGGTGGCTTCATAGGATGAATTTGGGAGTGTTCCTCCCTCTGCAATTTTTTGGAAGAGTTTGAGAGGATCAGTGTTAGCTCTTCTCTAAAGGTTTCATAGAATTTGCCTGTGAAGCCATCTGGTCCTGGACTTCTGTTTGTTGGAAGATTTTTAATTACAGTTTCAATTTCATTACTTGTGATAGGTCTGTTTATATTTTCTAATTCTTCCTGCTTCAGTCTTGAAAAATTGTACCTTTCCAAGAATTTGTCCATTTCTTCGTGGTTGTCACTTCTAATTTTATTGATTTGCGTCCTCTCCCTTTTTTTCCTTGATGAGTCTTGCTAAGGGTTTATCAGTTTTGTTTATCTTCCCAAAGAACCAACTTGTAGTTTTATTGATCTTTGCTATTGTTTTCTTCGTTTTTATTTCACTTATTTCTGCTCTGATCTTTATGACTTCTTTCCTTTTACTGACTTTGGGTTTTCTTTGTTCTTCTTTCTCTAGTTGCCTTAGGTGTAGGGTTAGTTTTTTTTTTAAGAAGATGTTGGGGGTAGGAGTTTATTAATTTATTTATTTTATTTTTGGCTGTGTTGGGTCTTTGTTTCTGTGCGAGGGGTTTCTCTAGTTGTGGCAAGCAGGGGCCACTCTTCATCGTGGTGCATGGGCCTCTCACTATGGCGGCCTCTCTTGTTGCGGAGCACAGGCTCCACACGCGCAGGCTCAGTAGTTGTGGCTCACAGGCCTAGTTGCTCCGTGGCATGTGGGATCCTCCCAGACCAGGGCTCGAACCTGTGTCCCCTGCATTAGCAGGCAGATTCCCAACCACTGTGCCACCAGGGAAGCCCCAGGGTTACAATTTTTCATTTGAGATTTTTCTTGTTTCTTGAGGTGAGACTGAATTGCTATAAACTTCCCTCTTAGAACTGCTTTTGCTTCTTCCCATAGGTTTTGGGTGGTTGTGTTTTCATTGTCATTTGTTTCTATGTATTTTTTAATTTCTTCTTTGATTTCTTCAGTGATCTCTTGGTTATTTAGTAGTGCACTGTTTAGCCTCCACGTACTTGTGGGTTTTACAATGTTTTTCCTGTAATTGATTTCCAATCTCATAGCGCTGTGGTCAGAAAACATACTTGATATGATTTTAATTTTCTTAAATTTTCCGAGGCTTGATTTGTGACCCAAGATGTGATCTATCCTGGAGAATGTTCCATGTGCACTTGAGAAGAAAGTGTATTCTACCACTTTTGGGTGAAATGTTCTATAAATATCAATTAAATCTGGTCTATTGTGTCATTTAAAGCTTGTGTTTCCTTATTTGTTTTCTGTTTGGATGATCTGTCCATTGGTGTAAGTGGGGTGTTAAAGTCGCCTACTATTATTGCATTACTGTTGATTTCCCCCTTCATGGTTGTTAGCATTTGCCTTATGTATTGAGTTGCTCCTATGTTGGGTGCATAAACATTTATAATTGTTATATCATCTTCTTGGATTGATCCCTTGATCAATATGTAGTGTGCTTCCTTATCTCTCATAACCATCTTTATTAGTCTATTTTATCTGATACAAGCATTGTTACTCCAGCTTTCTTTTGATTTCCATTTGCATGGAGTATCTTTTTCCATCCCTTCATTTTCAGTCCCTATGTGTCCCTAGGTCTGAAATGGGTCTCTTGTAGACAGCATATATATGGCTCTTGTTTTGTATCCATTCAGCCAGTCTGTGTCTTTTGGTTGGGGCATTTAATCCATTTACATTCAAGTTTATTATCAATATGTATGTTCCTATTACCATTTTCTTAATTGTTTTGGGTTTGTTTTTGTGGGTCTTTTTCTTCTCTTGTGTTTCCCACCTAGAGAAGTTTCTTTAGCTTTAGTTGTAAAGCTGGTTTGGTGATGCTGAATTCTCTTAGCTTTTGCTAGTCTGGAAAGCTTTTGATTTCTCCATTGAATCTGAATGAGATCCTTGCTGGGTAGAGTAATCTTGGTTGTAGGTTTTTCCCTTTCATCACTTTAAGTATATCCTGTCACTCCCTTCTGGCCTGCAGAGTTTCTGCTGAAAAAATCAGCTGATAACCTTATGGGGATTCCTTTGTATGTTATTTTTTGTTCTTCCCTTGCTGCTTTTAATATTTTTTCTTCAAATTTAATTTTTGTTAGTTTGATTAATATGTGTCTTGGTGTGTTTCTTCTACGGTTTATCCTGTATGGGACTCTGTGCTTCCTGGATTTGGGTGACTATTTCCTTTCCCATGTTAGGGAAGTTTTCCACTATAATCTCTTCAAATATTTTCTCAGACTCCTTCTTTTTCTCTTCTTCTTCTAGGACCCCTATAATTCGATGTTGGTGTGTTTCACGTTGTCCCAGAGGTCTCTGAGATTGTCTTCAATTCTTTTCATTCTGCTCCTCGGCAGTTATTTCCACCATTTTGTCTTCCAGCTCACTTATTCTTTCTTCTGCCTCAGTTATTCTGTTTTTGATTCCTTTTAGTGTATTTTTCATTTCAGTTATTGTGTTGTTCATCTCTGTTTGTTCTTCAGTTCTTCTAGATCTTTGTTAAACATTTTGTGTATGTTCTCAATCCATGCCTCCATTCTATTTCCAAGATTCTGGATCATCTTTACTATGATTACTCTGAATTCTTTTTCAGGTAGATTGCCTATTTCCTCTTTATTTATTTGGTCTTGTAGGTTTTTACCTTGCTCCTTCATCTGTGACATTTTTTTTGCCGTGTCTTTTTTTTTTTTTCTTTTTCTTTTTTTTCATGAGTGGGATTGTGTTCCTGTCTTACTGGTTGTTCAGCCTGAGGCTTCCAACACTAAAGTTTGTAGGCTGTTGGGTAGGGCTGGGTCTTGATGCTGAGATGAGGACTTCCTGGAGACCTCACTCCGATGAATATTCCCTGGGGTCTGAGGTTCTTAGTCCAGTGGTTTGCACTCAGAGCTCCTACCACAGGAGCTTTGGCCCAACCCCTGGCTTGTGAAGCAAGATCATACAATCCGTGTGGCACAGCAAAAAAAAAAAAAATGGAGAACAATAACAAAGTAAAAAATAAAATTAGACTAGGAAACTAACAGATATGTTAGAAAAAATATAAAAATAAAAATATAGATGAAACAATAATCGGAAGGTACAATGGAACCACAATAGTAAAAAAGAGGATGAGGAAAAATAAAAAAAGGTTGAAAAGGCCTTGGCTGTGGAGGGCAGGACCTAAGCAGGGACAAGGTTTGGGCAGTGGGTGGGGCCTATGCTTAGGATCCACAGGGCTGGAAAAGGCCCTGGGGGATGTGGGGGGTGTGGCTTAGGCACAACAGAACAGAGGGGGCCCAGGCCTGCCTCCTGCCTCTGGTCTCAGAGGGCGGGGGACCCCATCTGGGAGCCCAGCAGGTTTCCTGGGTTTGAGTAGGTGGGGCAAATGCCCTCCGCTCCTCTCTGGCTTCTCTAGTCCTGGAGGTCCTGTCTGACCTGCCTCTCCTGATCTCTCTGGCCTCCCTTCTATGTCCCCAGGACCACTCAGCCTGGAGGGGGCTTTGGAGGACGGGGGACTGGCCTGGGAGCTCAGCAGGCTCCCCGTGCCTGACTGGGCAAGGCAAACGCCCTCCACTCCTTTCCCGCTCCTCTGGTCCCGGAGGGCCCCTCCTGCCTGCCTCTTCTGTTCTCTCCTGGCCTCCCTCCTATATCCCCAGGCCCAACTGGGCCTGGAGGGGACCTCTGAGGGCATAGGACCCGGTTCCAGAGCCAGGCAGACTTCCCCGGCCGACTGGGCAGGGGAAACGCTGGGCCAGCTCCCCCTGATCCGAGGCCCAGAAGGTCCCTCCAGGCATGGAAACCCCTCCCCACCTCTAAGCCACCCCTCGGGGCGCCAGTCCTGTCTGGCCTCCACTTCTCCTCCCCTGTCAGTCTGCCCACATCCTACTGGCTCTCTTGGGGTTTTTTCCTGTCTCCTTGGGTGTTGGGGTACCCCACCAGCATCCAGCAGGTGCCCTAGTTGTGGGGAGACATGAACTCTGTGTCTTCCCACACTGCCATCTTGACTCTGCCCTATCCCATTTCAGATTTAATTTTTAAATTGGGTTCTGCTGACTTAAAATAATTGAGACTGTCTAAACTTAGAAAAAGAAAAAAATAGTGAACTAGGGGTAATTTACAATCAAACACTGATATTTCAATAATTCACTTATCCAGTACATATTTATTGAGCATCTATTGTACATCAGGATGGGGGAGGAAAGAAAAATGTCCTCTACCTTTCTAGGTTCTTCTGGCTGGTCCAAGAACTAAAGAGATGTTAGACAGATTAATAGGAGAAAATCAAATTTTAATTACATGCATTCAGCGATTCCATAAGGATATGGGGCCCAAGGACAAGTTAGACAATTGAAGCTTATTATGCCATCTGAGAGAAGGAGAAGAGGGTAGGGGGGACTTCAAAAGAAAGAAAGGCAACTTACAGGAAGATGAACAAGAGCAAATGTTTGGTGAACAAAAGTTTGCTAGTAAATACATATTTGCTGGGCCATGCAAAGTCAAGAGGACCCAGAGAGGACTTTGATCAAAGAGGCATAGCTAAGTTTCCCCCGGTCTACCACACCTAGCTCATATTATACTTTAGTTATTTATGGTGATAGTGCCTCTTCCTGGAACAGGCCCTTTATCTAAATTCGTTTAGGCAGTAAAGGGGAGGAGGTAAAAGCTCATCCTGAGCTTTTTGTTTTTTAAAAACAATCAGCCCCAAATAATCCTCAAGACAAAGAGACATATTTGGGGGTGGCAAGTTTTGTTCTCTTACATCAGGCACTGAGAAATCATACATGGTTAACAAGATAAAATTCTTGCCCTTAGGAAATTTCCAGTTGAATAAGTAGACATTATTATATAAATGGCAAAATATACAATACAATGCATATATACATGCTATAAAGAAAAATAAAGAGGGACAAGGAGATAGGATCTAATGGGTAGTTACTTTTGATAAGATCATCAGCGAATGTCTATCTCTGATAGGAGGTGGCATTTGAACATACTCCCTAAATATGTCACTAGTGAAAAAGCATTTCAGACTGAAGGAGCAATAATTTAAACGACGAAATGAGACTGGTGTATTCAAGTAAGCATTAAAAAAAATCATATAAATAGAGAGGAATAAGCACAAAGCCAATGGCGGGTTCGGTCAGAAAGGTAACCAGGAGTCAGATCATGGAGGGCCTCATAGGCTGACATAAGGACTTGTTCTAAATTTGATGGAAAGCAACAGAGGGAACGTTAGGTTGCACGGCACGGGCCTGCAAGCCGTGTACTTGCCCAGCACTAATACTGAAGAAAGAGCCCTGCAGTCAGTAACAGAGACATCAATGATTTAATAGGTGGGGGATCTTACACGTCTGAAGAAAGAAGGTCTTGGAGTGACACCCCATCGTGGACGGCAGACTGCAGGCAGGACATGGCAGCAGTCTTCCCTCTGGGGCAGGAGAGGGAGCTACCAGTTATAGGGGGAACTGACCTCAGGTTAGCTCATCAGTTACCAGGTGAACCAGCAGAGAGGCATGTCCCTTCTAGCCCCTCAGGCTAACGACCTTCACTGGGCATATGTCTTCCCCTTTGATAAACTATCACAGTGGAGCCCTTCTGATCTAAAGATTAGAGCAATCACTACTTGGAGCCATGGTAAAGTACATAAGCATTTACTGGTTAGGCTCCATGATTAAGAGGGAAGGTCAGTCATATGAGTACGGTGTAGGTGAAGCAGGGACTGGTCGAGTAGGAGATGTACAGAGAGCAAGAGAATAGCCATCTTAGGTGGCCTGGTCATACCGGGAGAGACTGATGTAAATGTGATTTATATTTTTAAAAGCTCACTCTTGGTTGTTTAGACAACAGAATCGGGCAGCAGGGAAGGTTGCAAAAAAGTTGCAAGAGAGAGAGTAGTTTAGAGGCCTGTTCAATAATATAGGAGAAAGAAGATGGTGACGTGGGCTAGGGAGTCGCAGTAGAAATAGGGAGAATGAGTAAAACACAGTATACATGTCGAAGGTAGAAGCCTAGAGGACTTGCTGATGAGTTGCATGAAGGCTATACAGAAGACAGGATCAAGACTGACTCTTCAATAGCTTACCTAAGTATCCCTCTACCCGGGGCTCCATTTGTTAAAATGAAGATGGAAGATGGAGCAGGCTTGGTGGTGGAAACAAGGGTTCTATGGTGGGAATGTTTACCTGTTTAACATCACAAATGTCAAATAAGTTAGAGCTCACAGAAGGTCAGAGGTGACTTAGTAAGCCTCATGCCTACACGGCCCACATTTTTCAGAACTTGGGCCGCAAGAAGGTGGCCCTCATATTGCGATACAGTTATTCCCGAGAAGGAAAGGGGGAGCGAGGAAACGGTGGGGAAGGAGAGCGCTTAAGCAAACAGTCAATTGCAGGGAACACATCTCATGTTTCAGAATCTGTCACATTTTTAAACCTAGCAAATAGCAAAATTGAGGGTCTGCTCTGACAGTGTCAGATTTTGTGTATCTGTTGTCAAACATATCAGTCACTGAAGATAAGAGATGAAAAAAACTACAAATAAATGATTACAGAAAAGGAAATATGCTGATCCTCTTTCTTAGACAGTGGTTGATTTATTTCTAACAATATAGTGCTGTGTTATAGTTGACATGTTTTTTGTACTGAGCCTAGACAGTGAATCTCAGATTGTTGAGCTCAGATGTGAAATGTGTCACAAGTATTACAAAGTTGTTACTACAAATTTCATGAAAGTGTTAAAGCTTACTATTAATAAGTCTTTTCTCTGTTTGAACCAGGGTTAATATATTGATACAATTCCCATACATTTGCTTTCTGCAGTGCTTCACTGGGAGAGAATGAATGGGTTGGGATGACAATTAGTAATTCATCTGGCCTGTGTGAATGTGCTTAGGTATACGCTACCCATTTGTGCTCTGAAGGTGGCAAAATTTAAGAAATACTAGTTTAGACAATTAACTGCCTAGACTTAGAAATGTTAAGATGAACTATTTTCAGGCCTACCTTATTAATGTGCTAAACTTAAATGTGTTCATAGTCACCAGTGTCTAATAAATGAGGCAAGACAACATTTCCTGAGTTCTCAAATTCTGAACACTGAGCAATCTGACTCATAGCTCAGATAACAGGTAGATTCTAAACATGCCACTTTCAACAGGATTTAAAGGAAATCCACAGAGCAGCATGTATTTGTGACTTTTACCCCTCTCATTTCCCAACACAACTCTTCCTTTTCTTAGGAATAACAAATTTCCTAAGAAAAAAATTGTACAGAGAAGGAAGTCATAATTAAATTTGATTATTGGCTTTTCTTAATAGACAATGAAGCCTATTCAACCATCACAATCCCAAGCATCCAGGGCATCTCGCAACAACTTGAGTCTTTGCCATATTTATATGTGTACGTTCCCTAATCCGATTCAAATTCACATCTGTTCCAAGCTCTTTCATTCTACCCTCCGGAACTCCCTAGGCGTCATTAGCAAATTCTCCTATCTCCTTAATTTCTTTTCTGAGTGTTTTGTTTTGTTTCTTTGTTTCCTTCCTGAGTGTTTTAGCTCTAATTGAAACTTGGCTATATCTTGAAGGACACTCTCTCAAATGGGGGTGATTTTTCTTTCACACCCCACAACATACAAGCCTGGAAGTGTCATCCTTGTTTAAAGCTACTTACACGACCTTCCTAAAAATCCCAGCTTTGAGTAAGTGATACCGCCTGTTTCCCGAATTCATCTGCTGTTGCCTCCCAGGCATCGCATTTCATTAAATGCTGCCTCATTGATGATCAGGAAACACTGACTTTGTTTCCATCACTCTTCCATCATCCTTCTTGCATGTCTCAATGCCCACATGGATAATCCTTCAAAACGCTTGAGAGGCCCTGATCTCCTTAGTTCTAGTGTTCTTTTCCATTGACCACATCCAGACCACAGTCATACGCTGGACATTGTCATTCCCAATAACTGTACCACCCGGAAAGGTCTTCGTGTCAAGCAGTCCACTTCTTGTTTGTAACATCCTATCTGTACAGCCTTGTTCCACCACTTCTTCTGCTTCAACAATACTTCAACCTCCTCTCTGGGATCTCCAACCTATCAATTCGACACATTTTCACAGCCACTCCTCCTCTCATATCCTAGGTCCCCATTTCACCCAGGTTAGATGATATAGGCATCACTGTAATTATTTAATAATTCCCTTCCTTTTATCTTCAACTACTTGGCCCTCTCTCCATCATTCTCACTCAGCAAAACCTCCACACTATTCTATGCCTATCCTGTGCCTGCACTGACTTACTAATGGTATAAGTTTTAAATTTATGACCATATAGTTAAGTGGGCCCCTCTGCTGTGCAGCAATCATACTGTATTTCTGTTATGATTTTGCTCTCCCACCCTCTAAGACAATTATCTCACAACTCTCCTCTTCTCAACCTCAGCCATTCTCTACTAGCTCCTTTCTTAATTTGAAAATAGAGGTTGCAGAAAAAAATGGACATCTTAATCCTGACAAAATCAAGGTTTCCAGACATTACTCATTTTCGGTGACAATGTGAAATAAATTATAACGGGTATTTGATATAATAGCCTTCATGTGAATACAGGATATGAATATAGTGTGTGATATATAAGATGTGAATATGTATGTAATCAGTATATCTAAATAAATAAGTTGTATACAATATACCATATTTAGTTTTTAAAGGTATATATTAATAAATTGATATATAGTGTCTAAATAATATAGTATATAATTATTATTTATTAATACAAATTTAAATTCCATTAACGTATATATTCTTCATAAACTTAGGATCAAAACAAATGCCTTTAAGAAGAACAAAGTGTACTAAGTATTTTGAATGTACCAATTCAGTTTAATTCTTAAGCATTTATAAAAAATCTAGAAAAAACCAAATCCCTAATAAGGTTTGAGGGATTTGTAATTTTTACATTGTTGAACAATGAAGTTATCGAGTAACATAGGATTCAACAAACTGCAGCCTATGGGCCAAATCTGGCCAGCCATATCTTTTTGTAAGTAACATTTTATTGGGACATAGCCATATTTATTAATTTATATGCTGTCTATGGTTGCCACTGTCTTGCAAGAGTTGAAAAGTTGCAGCCAAGACGGCATATGGTTCACAAAGCTGAAAATATTTTCTACCCGATCCTTTACAGAGAAAGTTTGCTGACCACTATGATATTGATTATGGAGACTTCTTTACATGATTAAAATTCTTTCTAATCACAGATTTTTTTCACTACAGATAAGAGGGAGAGGCAAAGTAACGATACTTTAAAAGGTAAAGCAATAATTTCTTCTTAAGTAGTCAAAGTAATTGAAGCAAAATAGAATGGTAATGGAAAGGCCTGCATAATTCAAGTGGTTGCTACAGTCTTTTTTTTGTCATCCCCACCTCAGCCTAACAAACAGTGCTGTAAATGACTCAAGCCCATGCACGTAAGTGTTAGCTTGGGCTGCCATAACAAAATACCATAGACTGTGTGAGTTAAACAACAAAAATTCATTTTCTCACAGTTCTGGAAGCTATAGATCTGAGTTCAGGTTGCCAGCATGGTTAGGTTCTAGCGAGAGCTCTCTTCCTTTCTTCTTGGCTTGTCGACACCCACCTTTCGCTGTGTCCTCATGTGGAAGATAGAGATCTCTCTCTCTTCCTCTTCTTATAAAACACCAAAGCTAATGGATTAGGACTCTACCCTTATGACCTCATTTAACCTCAATTACCTCTTAATTACCTCCTGTCACCAAATATAGACACAAGGAGAATTAAATCTTCAACATATGAATTTGGGGGAGATACAATTCAGTCCATAGCAATAAGAATTCATGATTTGGGGTATATCCAAATTTCTGCTACAGACATGGACTATTGGTTTTGCCCAGGAGAGGAATTTTGCTCGTCAAGTTTCATAGCATTTACCAGCTGGCTTATTAGTATTAATAAAAATTAACAGGTTATATCTCAATGTACTTAAGAAGCTAAATGATCCTAAACGCTATCAACCTACCAATTATTTTACAGCTTAGTGAATATTTTTGTCTGTAAAATAAAAAGAATTGCTAAACTATTTAAAAGCTAAAACCATCCTATTTTATACTAATGAAGACACTCTCTAGGTCACTCATGA
Organism: Neophocaena asiaeorientalis asiaeorientalis; assembly: GCF_003031525.2. NCBI lineage: Eukaryota > Metazoa > Chordata > Mammalia > Artiodactyla > Phocoenidae > Neophocaena > Neophocaena asiaeorientalis. The sequence goes on from NW_020185339.1 coordinate 10,725,581, forward strand.
ATTATTTCCCATACGAATATAGAACCCACAAGGAAAAATAATAAAGCCAATAAAGAATAAATCTAAGTTATAAACCATTGAAATTCCTCCAACTGAAAAATGGCATTTGGGACTCATCGTCTCTCAAAATTACCCTTTAAAAAGCTTAAACGCCCTAAAGGCTTCACTTACAACTACCATACTGGATTTGCTCTGCTTGTATATTGCAACCTCCCTTACTAAAGTTTGTTTTACAGTTCAGTCTGTTTTACATTTCAAAGTCCATAAGCAGCAGCATCAAAATTCTCAGAGACAGGAATGAAAAATCTCGAGACTAAAAGATGGACCAGTAGTCCATTTTACATTTGAAATCTCAAAAAGTTTTAGTCTCAATCCTAGATCCCCCAGTGTCATGGTAGATAAAGTCGTAATGTTAAAACGTTTTAAAATAGCTGATTCTTTTTTTAATGAGAATGGCATTTTTTTTCAGCTTTTTTTTTTGACATCTTTATTGGAGTATAATTGCTTCACAATGGGGTGTTGGTTTCTGCTGTGTAACAAAGTGAATCAGTGATAAACTTCATTCAAATGATTATATCACTTCTACATTAGCTAGAATTTTTTTTCTAACATTCTTTTTACTTGGTAATAATCTCCCAATATCCATCCAAGTTGAATTTTATAAGGTTTGCTGAGGATTTGTCTCCTATATTTGACAAGGGAGTGAACAAAATACGTACACCTCACTCAGGTTACAATAGCACATCTGCTTCTCACCTTACAAAATTATAAGTAGATATTCTATGGTTTACAGCAAGGATGTTTATTATCCTTTATTATCTGATAAGATCAAAAGACTTTAATGTCAAAGGCAAAGGGATGCCCTGATTATGATTACCACTTAGAATTCCTAAACCTTAGAAATGATAATCAATAAGTAATCATGGCAAATCTTTACAGTGGAAACATCTGAAAAGTTCTGAATTGGATAAGGAACACTATCACAATTATACTGGAACAAAGAAAAGAAAAAAAAATGTATTTTGACTCTTTCTCTCCTAAGAGCATTTTGTCTTAATTGACTTTTAGATACTTAACCTTACTTTACATAACTATCCCTCAGTTTCTTGAAATGAAGCTATTTGGAAAAACCTTCTGATCTCAATGTAAGCTATTTTAGCTCTCAAGTTTATGGCATAAGTCACCTTTCTTTTAAAACTGCCTGATTGGCAGTGCTTCTGTCAGCAGTAATCCCCAGCCTAGACTTTAATGAAATGGTCCTCCCTTTCTCTAGGGCTTTGGATAGCAATTTGGCTATAATTAATTCCAGACTGACCAATGGCCAGTGAAGGAAGTAACTCACTCTCAGAAGAGGATTATTACAACCACAATTTTGTTCTAAATACAGCTGCTCCATCTAGAAAGCACAGAAAATACAAATTATTTATCTTGCTATGTTAATTTCAAATGACCAAGAAAAAGAGAAGGAGGCATAAAAACATTGTTCCCTTTCATTGTAGCTACACAGAAAAAATAAGCCACAGGGGGGAGAAAAGAAACCTCATAGTTTTTCAAACTTGTCACAATTTTCTAAACTGTAGCTGAAACTGACATCAAAACTTCATTTGAAGTCCTACTGTAAAGTAGTAAACTCTGTTGATCCTCCCTTCAAAATATTCAGAATCTGCCCATTTCTCACCACCTCCACTGCTATGACTCTGGTCCGACACAGTATTAATTTCTCGGATTAATATAATAGCTTATCTATGCTTTGGGTTTGACTCCCCTTCTCCCAACAACCTGTTCTTCATGAAACAGCCAATGTGATCCCTTAAAAAATATAAGTCCTGCTATGGAATGAATTATATCCCCCAAAGTTCATTCATTGAAGCCCTAACTCCCAATGTGATGGTATTCGGAGATGGAACCTTTAGAAGCAGGTATTCATGTTTAGAAGAGGTCAAAAGAATAGGGCTCTCATGATGAGATTAGTATTCTCATAAGAATAAGCACCAGAGAGCTTGCTTTGTCTCCCTCTGCCATGCCATGAAAACATACCAAGAAGGTGGACATCTGCAAACCAGGAAGAGAGCTCTCACCAGAACTCAACCATACTGGCACTCTGATCTCAGACTTCCAGCCTCCAGAACTGTAAGAAAATAAAATTCTGTTGTTAAAGCCACCCAGTCTATGGATTTTGTTATGGCAGCCCAAGCCGCTAGAGCAATGCCTTTGCTCAAAATAAAAGTGAATGTCATTCAATGGCTAACCAACAAGATCCTTCACCACCTGGCACAGTTACTTCTCAGACTACATCTCACCCCACTCTGTCTCATTCACTCTGCATCAGGCACACTGGTTCTTCAACAAGTCAGATACCCTCGTCCTTAGAGTTCCCACACTCTTTCAGATTTTGAATCAAATGTCACCATTTTCAGCAAGGCATTCCCTGACCATCCAACCTGTTTAAAACTTCAACCCCTCCCCCCACCAATACTTCTGACACTTGCTTCTCTGCTGTATTTTCTCTAGAGTACTTATCACTTTCTAACATTACATACATACATTATTTTATTGTCTGCCTCTCCGCCCTATTAAAATATAAGCCCAGTGAGGATGGGGATTGTTGTCTCTTTGGTTACCTGCAGATTCTTCAGTATCTAATAGAACAGTATCTAGTATATAACAGGTATTTAACAACGTTATCAAATCCATGAGTAAAGGTTATTTTCATTTCCAAGAACAACAAGAGATCATAGACAACTAGATACTTATTTCATTTTCAGATTGCAAAATCATCCCAGGTACAAAGTATGGCCTCTTAATAGCCTCAGTCTGGAGTCGCCAAGATAATAAACCAAAAGCTCAATACCTCTTCTTGGTATCAACTCACCCATTTTTCACCAAATATTTCCTTTACATAAATTCTAATCGGAAAGCGGCTGCAACTATAACTAATTCAACTTTCACCTCTTTCACTTGTATTTACCAAAAAAAGAGTTTCCTTGGTAGTTTAAATGAACATCACCATTATTTCTTTGTTTATTCTGTTAAAAAGAAATCATATTTTATTTCATTCACAAAGTAGCCAAAGCTTTGCCTTTTTCACCTTCCTAGTGTGGTAAAGATAGTTAAAAGAGAAAGAAGTCAGCGATCACTCATTCATTCAACAATAATTTATTGATTGCCTACCTTGGGCCAAGTACTGTTCTAGGCAGAGAGAATAGAGCAGAAGACAAACAGACAAAAACATGTCTGTTCTCATAGAACATTCACATTTGGCAAAGGAGGAGAGGTAGCTTGGAGACAGATAATAAATAAAATAAAACATAAATAAGATACATATTAAGGAAGATAATAGAAAGTGCTATGGAGAAAAGTAAATCAGGGAAGAGAGATGGGAAGTGATTGGCAAGGCTGCAATTTAAGTAGGGGGATCAAAGAAGACCTCACTGGAAAAGGTGATATTTCAGTCATGCACATATCTGAAGGAAAAGTGTTCTGGGCTGAGGGAAGAATGAATGCAAAGACCCAAGGCTGGCACATGCTTGGTATGTTGGAGAAAAAACAAGGACGGCACTGCCGCTGAAACAGAGAGAGTGAGAAGGAGAGAAGTAGGAGATAAAGTTGGAGTAGCAGCAAGTGGCCAGATTCTCAAGGGTCTTGCAGGCCAAAGAAGAATTCTGGATTCTACTCTATTATTAATGAGAAGCCATTGGAACATTTGAGCAGGAGTGCGACATCACCAGGTAAGTCCAATATCCTTCCCAAGAACTCAGTAAATTCAAGTATCTCCCGTGCTCATCCCACTTTAACTTCACATTTCAGTGAGGCTGAACTCTTCACCCAGGCAAGAATGAGAGTAGTAGCTTTGGAAATGCAGAGAAGTGATCAGACTCCAAATACGTTCAGAATGTGGAACCAAAAGGATTTGTTGATGGTTTAGATGGGTAACATGAGAGAAAAACACTACAAGTCTAAGAATTTTTTTACCTGAACAACTTTTGAAGGGATGAAGCTCCCGTTTACTGAGATGGGGAAAAATATGGAAGGAGCAAGATAGTGGTTTAATATCTCAAGCTAAACATGAACATGTTAATTTGAGATATTCATTAGGCATCCAAGTGAAGCTATCAAATAGTCAGTAGAATGTAGAAGTTTGGAGTTGAGGCGTAAGAACCAGGCTGGAGATGTAAATTTGGGAATCCAGCATCAGCAGATGGCATTTAAGCCATGAGGCTGGATGAGGTCACCACCAACATAGGTATCAAAGGGAAGAGATGCAAAACCAGAGTCCTGGGGCACTCCAGCATTAAGCAGCTAGAGAGGGGAAGAGGAGGAAAACCTGGACTCAGAAAGAATGTCCAGTAAAGAAAGACAAACCCCCCAAACAGGAAAATGTGTTGCCTTGAAAGACAAGTGAAAAATGTGTGTCAAGGATTTGGAGAGAACAACTTTGTCAGAGGCTGTTGACAGCTCAAGACGAAGACTGAGAATTGGCCATTGGATTTAGTAATGTAGAAGCATTATTGAACTCAACAAGAGCAGTTCTAGTGTAGTGTTGGGGGCGAAAGACTGATGTAGAGTGCACTCAAGAGACAAGGGAAAGCAAGAAATTGGAGTCAGTGGAGACGGACAACCCTTTCAAGCAGTTGAGCTGTAAAATAAAGGAGAGAATGGTATAGTAGCTGCAGTCAGTGTGCCTGTGTGTGGTTAGGCTGAGAGAAATAGCACTATGTTTTTAATGCTGATGGGGAAAGACCCAACAAAGATGGAGAACTGAAGATCCAGGAAAGAGAAGAGAGAATTGCTAAAGGGATGTCCTTGAGCAGGTGAGAGAGGATGGGATCAGGTGCACAAGAGGAGGAGGTGTCCATTACCGGACCAACACCACTCGACCCATATTAATAGGAAAGAGAGCCGAGCGTATGGCACAAGACTCGTGCAATGACTACATAAGAAAATGTTGAAAGTAGTTATTTCCTAGCTTAATGGTAAAGTTGTAAGGGCCAAATACCTCTGTTGGAATATGTAAAACAATGCCTTGGAGGCATCTATAAATAAGCCCTGATTAAGTTAAGCACTTTCTAAAGTTGCATTCATTTTCAGGATAAACAATATTTCACAAAACCCTGACTGAATTAGTGAAAATATACTTAGGAGTAAATCCAAAGTTGTGAAGCTCTGAAATTCTTAAAACCAGAGAAGGAGGGAGGAGGGCAGTAAACAAACTGAACAAGTAACAATACTGGCAAACTAGCTAAATAATAAAAAACTGCTCTTTAACTAGACTGTAAGCTTCTAGCAGAAGAGGCCACTGTTGCTGAGTACAATATACATAGTAACTACTCAATAAATGCTGTTGAATTAGTTAATTCAGTTCTATAGCTGGTTTGTGTTGCATAAAATTCTCCACCCAGTGTACTTGTGGTTTGCTAGTTTATAGCAGTAATAATCTTATGCATCATTCCCACTAAAAGGCATTGCTTTCATTGATTTGTTTATTTCTTTTTTTGTATTAGTAACTGAATATTATAAACATTGAGCATCATATATATGTTTTGTTTGCTAGTACAATCTTGGAAGCGTATAGCATGTAATAGCTGCAAAACAGCTTAACAAGAACAGTTAAATGGCCATATTATAGAATAATTAATGAAGGGGGAAATGCCTTGCTAAATTGTGTTAAAATACTTGTTAAATATTGAAGTAACTGTGTCTCTTTGGTGGTGTTTCAGCACAAATGGTTATCAGAGTGAAGGTTAGGAACATATAAAAAATATTTTCCATTAAAAGACATGATAACTATTGGGTTGATGAGAAAATCACCACATGAAGGGTTTTTCAGAAATAAATTGCCGTCATAAAATTGGGAGACTATAGTTATTTGATTCCAAAGAGGGGGAAAAGGATAGTCATTTGAAAAAACTTATTTGAAAAAACCAGTACCTGGTAAACCAGAAGGCAAAGAACTGCCTCATCTGATTTCCTAAGAAATGCACTAGTACTGTTAACCTACTAGTTAACTAGAGATCCTTATGTTAGTCTCCACCAAGAAACCACATCATTAAATAGCTCCAGTGTATATTCAAATATTTTTAGGGATTCTGGTTGAAGGAAGCATCTTGGGAGTGAACAGACATTATACCTAATTAGACCAGACTATATAAAGAGCTTCTAGAGATTTTATTTTAAAAAGCAGTGCTAACTTGAGGCTAACAACAAAACATATATATAGTACTCAATATTTACCTAATCAAAAGGAAGGAAAGAAAAGTCATCATTTAAAACAATTAAGCCTCAAATAATAACTCAAGTATGAGATGTATAATTAAAATGAGAATAGTATTATACGATTATCATCTCAAATCAAAAACAACAAATATTCCCATTACTTAAAGAAAAAAGATACATAACCACACAGAGTGAAATGTATAGCAGTCAATACAAATATTTTATGAAGGAAGAAACTCCAAAGCTTTACTACTTGCAAATAGCAAATCATCATCACCATCAACATCATCATCACCTCCATCATCATCACCACAATAAAGAAATGGATCTATCTGTTATAGCTTAAACAAAACTCAGTCATTCAAGCTAGCCTCTCTTATTCATGAACTTCAACAGGGCAATTTATCCCATAGCTTATCTGTTCCATTATAGAAAAACAGACTCCAACAACATGATACATAGAGCCTAAGGTATCCATGGCTTTGCCCACCACACAATTCTCAAAATAATTTCTCCCCTTTCTTTTCCACGTCTGATTACATTTGTTTCTTTTTTCAGGACTTTAGTAAAGATAAGCCTTCTTTTTATGTCCCTTTCATGCCTACAGCATCGTGCAATGATCCCACATTCTTAACTACATGGTTCTACATTTTTGCCCCACAAAATTTTGGAGCTTGATTACCTTCGATATAGTGTGAGTCCCTAATCCATTAATTCCTGTAAATATCATATTCTCTCCTTAACGAAATCACAACCTCCTTGAAGCCATAAATTCTTGTTACAAAATACCTGTGCTCCCTCTACAATTACAGCACTGTGCCAAGGAAGTAACAAACTCTTCATAAAAGCATGGTGACCTGAAAAGAAGCAATCAAGCAAACTCCTTTATGAAACGTATTGATTTACAAAGTAGCAGCAAAAGAAAACTGAAAACTATTATAATTAATTGAAATCTAAACAGGATGAATAACAAAATATTCCAATACAAATCTGAGTCACTTTATCTGCCACCTAATTGACTTATAAAAAAAAACTATCATGAAAAAACATTTAAAATACTCAAATATATCTTCTGATTGATGAAATTATGAGTTATAAGATATGTGCTTATTTATTTTTTTAAAAAATTTTCTATAAGGACCATATATTACTTTTTAACATCAATATGAAATTTAACAAAAATAGTTACTACATTATTCCTCTAGGAATCAGATTACCTAGCTTATTAAGGTGACCCATATTTTAATCTCTGAATTCTCAAAGTTTCTGGAATCTGTTTCATCAGAATCCCAAGAATCTGGAGCCAGAGAACCTGGGTTTGAATTATAAATCCACTAATTCCTGCTGTGTGATCTGAGTACATTACTTAGTGCCGAAATTTCGTCACCTAGAAAATGCGAAAATAACAGCCACTACCTCAAAATGCTGTAATAAAGATTAAATGGGGCTTCCCTGGTGGCGCAGTGGTTGAGAGTCCGCCTGCCGATGTGGGGGACACGGGTTCGTGCCCCAGTCCGGGAAGATCCCACATGCCGTGGAGCGGCTGGGCCCGTGGGCTGGGCCTGAGCGTCCGGAGCCTGTGCTCCGCAGCGGGAGAGGCCACAACAGTGAGAGGCCCGCGTACCACACACAAAAAAAAAGATTAAATGGGTTAGAATGTACGAAGCCCTTAAGAGTGGCCCACATTTAGTAAACACAAACCCATTTGTTTTTGTAGTTGTGGTCAGTAAGTTTTGGGGATAAGAGGAAAGGTAAGTTAATTATAAGTCTATAACAACCTTCTTTTAAAGTAAACCTCCATGTCTCAGACAGTTCTCATGAAAATAGGGCACAGAGCTATAGAAAGGCTTGCTGTACTGTATCAAGTAGATTCTGTACCTCACATTACAACTTAACAACAAGAAAGAGAAAATCTCTACAAACCTCCTACTAATAGTTTTAATTACCTAATGGAGAGATTTAAAAACAAATCCTTACACAGCATACCCTCCTGCCTATTTGGGCTTTAAAATGTTAAAGGAATATCTTTATGCAACAAGGAGAATCAATATTGTCCCACCTGCAAGCATCAGAATTCCTCTTAGGGAACTACTCTGATACACTACTTGGAGCGGAAACTCAAATCCTTAGGGCTGAGCTAGCGTAAGATGATACAATGGCAGAGAAAGTTAAGACTATTCAGCATTAGAAATGAAAGAAAAACATTGGGAAAGAGAGCAGATATTGCTGAGTTTATGACAGAACAGCAAAGTGATTTTTAAGAAAAGAAGGATTCAATATTACATTGTAAGGGTTTGTTTGGGGTTTTTGCAATGTAATGCCCTGACATTTACATATGCGCACATCCCCCCAAAGCACCAGTAGAGTCAGATCAACTGGTGGAGGTCTGTTTGGGGTTTTCTAATGCAAGTCAAAAAAAAGAGGCAAGTTCCACAACTCCCTTGACATCTGGGACAGGGACAACCTGTGAGGTAAGGATGTGATCTGTTCACAGAAACAGTTCTTCTCAAGAAGTGAGCATTTTTAGAACACAAATATTTCTCCTTCCCTTATTTCCAGAACCCTCCCCATAGGGAATTTTCAGAAATGCCGATCTGTGATCTGTACTCACTGTCTCTAGTTGCAGCATCCACCCCATTTGCTCTTGAACACACCCATCAGGTTTTTGACCTGAAACTGCTCTTGCCCAGGTCACACGGTAGCCTCAATGAATGATCAATTCTCAGCCCTCATCTATCTCGACTTACCACAATTTATCATCTGCTTTTCTGTGAAATACTTTCTTCACCAAATGCTCAGAACGTCTAATATACCTATTTCTTTAGTGCCTTAATCACTTGCTTCTCAGTAGCCTTTACCAGCTCCTAATCTCTCTAACTGCTAAACGGTTTCTATTCTCTTTTTTTTTTTTTTTTTTTTTTTTTTTTTTTTTTCTAGGCTCTAGGCACACAGGCTTCAGTAGTTGTGGCGCACAGGCTCAGTAGTTGTGGCTCACAGGCTCTAGAGCGCAGGCTCAGTAGTTGTGGCACATGGGCTTAGTTGCTCTGCGGCATGTGGGATCTTCCCGGACCAGGGATCAAACCTGTGTCCCCTGCATTGGCAGGCGGATTCTTAACCACTGCACCACCCAGGAAGTCCCTCCTATTCTCTTTTCTACCTGCTCTCACAGCCTTGGTGATCCCGTCCAGCCTCATAGCTTTATACCTCATAAAATGCCAGCAAATGTATATCTCTAGCTGGATTACTCAGCCAAACTCCATATTTGTAAATTGAACTGTCTACCTGAGTTTCTTACAGACATCAAGTTGCCACCTAAATGTTTAATAGATGTATCAGTCTTTAAAATGATATCTTCCCATAATCCTTCTCTCTCAGCAAATGGCAATTCCATCCTTCTAGTTCTTAGGCACAAAACCTTGGAATCACTTGTGGTACGTCTCTTTCCCCCAAATCCCACATCCAGTTCATCAGCAAATTTGCTGCCTCTACTTTCAATATATGCCTAGAATTAGACCACTTCTGACTACCTCACACGTAATATCCTAGTCCAAGCAATATCAGATTTTCCCTGAATTTTGCCATAGCCTCTTAACTGGTTTTCATGCCTCTGCCCTTTCCCCTACAACAGGATCTCTCAACCTCAGCATTATTAATATCTTGGGCTAGATAACTCTTTGTTGTAGGAGGCTGTCATGTGCATTGTAGGATGTTTAGCAGCATCCCTGGCAATAGTACACACTCCACCAGTCCCCCTTGAGTTGTGAAAAACAAAATGCCTCCAGATATTACCAAGTGCCTCTGAGGGACAGAATCACCCCTCAGTGGAGAACCACTGCCCTACAGTGTATTCAACCTAGTGACAAGAGTGACCCTTTTATAACAAAAGCCAGATTATGTAATACCTCTGCTCAAAACTGACCAATAGATCTCCATCGTACCCCCCACAAAAAAACAAACAAATAAAAAAACCAAAGTCCTTACCACAGCCTGCTGGCTCTACAGGATCTGTCACTTACCCACTAACCCTTGACCTCATCTCCTATTTCTCACCCGTTTACTCACTCTGCTCCAGCCCTATTTGCCTCTTTGCTATTTCTCAAATACATGAACAAAGTTCCCATCTCAGAGTCTGGGCACTGTGTTCCCTCTGCCTAGAGTCCGTGTCCCATGATATCCACTTGGCTTACTCCTTCACTCCCTTAAGTTCTTTGCCCAAAAGTCAGCTTCCCAATAAAGCTTTCCATATTCACGCATTTAAAACATTCAGCCTTTTCCCCATGCCCCATGTGCTCCCCACACTTCCTATCCCTCCATTCTAGCTTTATTTTTAATGGCACTTATCTCCATCTGACATGCTATATGTATCCCTAATTGCTTAAATGTCTGGCTCTACCTAATAGAATGTTAAGCCCCAGGTGGGAAGTGATTTTTGCCTTCTTTTATTTGCAGCTGCCTCCCAATGACATAGACAAGTGCATATGTGAGGTACTCAATAAATGGTTATTAAATAAATGAGGGAAGGAAGGAAGGGAGGAAAGAGGGAAGGAAGAAGGAAGGAAGGGAGGAAGGAGGGAAGGAAGAAGGAAGGAGGGAGGGAGGGAGAGGAGGAAGGAGGGGTGGAAGGGAGGGAAGAATAGGTGTCTTGGAAACCATCTTAGATCTAAAAAGTCAAGGCAGATGCAGCTGATATCTAGGATACATCTACATTCATCATTTACAAAGACTGAGTTAATGTCCATAGAATTCATTTAAAATATAATTTGTAACATACAGTAGAAAGTAAGGATTTGTCAAAATGCTTCTGTGCTTTGGAATTTTTATGTAGGGAGCATTTAGAAAGTATATTTATAAATCCATTAACATATAGCTCTAAATATTTAAAGGTATATTAAATAAGTAGAACTTCAAGAGAAATTTTACAAAGTGCAGGGGATGTGGAAATCCCCCTAGATACATAAAAAGGAGTGTGCTGGGATTAGTCAAATCATTCAATTATATACACCAAAAGGTAGCTTAACAAGTAATAGTAAGAGTGAACAAAGCTCTTTTCTACAGATGAAAGACTGCATAGTTCAATTGTGAGTGAAAGAGAGGAACAGAAATGCTTCCTGCTGCAAGCTGACAGTTACATGGAACCCCCTGAAGTTATAAATTGAGTTCCTCTACTAATTACTGGTCTGAAGGGGAAAAAGATTCACATTTTATTTCTCTTGCTGAACGTGCAACATAAGCACTCGTGAATTTTACATTAGGGTCAAGCTGAGAAGTTCCCAGCCTGTTTTACCTGGTGTAGAGAACAGTGTCACCCCCATGCAAATGAAGTCAGGTCTTCCTTTCTGCCTTGGGTGCCTACCAGGGAGATTTCAGTGTAACAGATTCTAATAGGGAAGTTGATATAGAGGGGAAAATAAAGAAGGAAGAACAAAACAAAACACAGATCCCATTTGAAATAAAATTTTGTTTAGAAAGTTGAAAGAAAATCTTAGGGATTCTAAGAGCACATGTTTCAAAAGACCTCAGAATTTTGTAATATCACTCATTAAAACTGTATGCTACACCCACTGATAACAATATCAACTACTCTATCTACTTTCTGAATCACTGATTATAAGACCAATAAAGCTACACAGCAGGCAGGTACTTTAGTGAAATAGGCCCATCTCCAGAGACAAGAGCCTGCGGTTCAAATGCTAATACTTTTGACCAGGTAAGCACTTTATTTTTGTCAATGAGTGATAACTTTTATGTGGATGCTGATTAACAACACTCCTGAGAAGGAAAATGGAGCGGGGAGGAGGGGTGAAGAACAGAAAACGGCTGTGATATTAATATTTCCAAACAGGTTTTCTGAGAAGACAAAATAGCTTCAGCATTTCTAATGGGTATGTATATACCCTTTCTAACTTCCTGGAACATCACAGTTCACTCCCTGTAAAAGCAGCAGCTTCATGCAAATTAGGATAACAAAATTCATTCATGTACTCATTCAACAAATAATTATTGAACCTACTCACTTTGTAAAAGAAAGAAATGCAAACATATTCATGGCGAACACAATCTCCATCATTGCAATTTTCCTCCTCTCTTGTTTTTATTCTATTTACTGTAACTGTGTACTCAAAATATGACTGAACAAAAATAATCTAATGGATGACTAATACATTCAGGGCTAACATGTGAGAATTAGGAAACGGAATCTAATCAATGAGTGTCTTCTTAGTGTAAAATATTGTATAGTTCTGGGAGTCATCAAGACCTACCTTGAAATCCCAACTCCTTTTCTTACTGGCTGTCTGAGTAAATGAAAGACTCCCAGGTCTCAATTCCCTCATGTGGAAAATGTTCTAACAGTACCCACCCACAGAGCAGTTGTGAAGATTAAACAAGACGTTGGCAAGCACCCCTCCATAGTGATTATCCAACAAATTAGCTATTTGAGTTATCTTTCGGAATCTTAAACTCACATAATGCCTTTCTTAATTCCTATGAGCATTTTTTGGCAAGACTTAAAAACACTGAATTTTATTTTACCTCTTCAGAAGAAACTGTTTTCTGTGCTCATCTTCTCTAAAAATATAACCCTTAGAATTTTCCATGTTTCTGGATGTCTCAAATAAATGCATGAAGAAGAAATTCCACCTTCAAGGAGCCCTTACAATAAAATAACCAAGGAAATTCTTACCTAGTTTTGGCAAGGAATAGGGCACTTGGAAGTAGTCTTCATAAAATTCTATTAATCTCTTTGTTATGTGGAGAGCGTAGTCCCCGGATCCTCTTCTGATAGCATCAGGTCTTGCATATAAGCGTACCTAATTAAAAATATATAGAAAAGTTACTTTAGCCTTTTGATCCTCCAATTTTATCTTCCCTGCATATATGAGCCTATACAAATCACTTTGAATACTACGAATATTAAGCAGCATTCTTGTTCATATATCAAAGCATGCTGTGGCTGAAAGAACCAAACTTAAACAATTAAAGTAACCAAGTCGAGCAAGTCACAGTTTCCCAGCTTTACAAGTTGACACAGAGAAGATTTATATTGCATCAAAATAAATATTCAAAGTTATCACTTACATGTGCTTGCTAGAGATAGGAAGGTACGGTGGATTAGTATAACGGTTTCCTGACTATGCTGAAAGCAGGAGGGATATGGTGGCTTGGCAGGAGAGAAAAGTCATGGTTTGTTAAAGTTACACTGCAGCAAGCTTTGGAAGTATTACCAGGCTGAACAAAAAAAAAAATTTACGCTTCTTCTTTTCTTTGGAAGCAACTATCCAATTGTCCTTATTCCCAATATGCAAAGTAGGATAGAAAACTTTTCATGTACATAAATGATTGCCATTTTGGAAGGCTGTCTGCAACCGTTGCCGGCTTCAAAACCAGCTGAAGTAAGTCATATTTCTAACACAATCTGGATACTTAATATTGATTTTCAAATCAAGCATTGTATATTATCTAGTCCTTGGCCAAAAAGGAGCCTGAGGCAAAGAACATAAAACTGAACAAAACTAACAACTGTACAGAAAAGGTTAAAATGAGATTAGTTTTCTTAAAGCTTTCATAAAGCTATCTGGCATCTTTCTTTCCAAAGGCTAAATCTGTTTTTCACAGATGTGGTCCCTAATCCTCATATCAATTCTGTGAATAAGAAATATGTATTTTGTGGAGCAGCGGAGAGCCCGGGAGGTGGGTTTTACTCTTGCTCTGCCACTAACCAAGCTGGGAGATATTGAACAAATTACTTAACCTCTTTGGGTCTCAAGTGTTCTCATTTATAAAATGAAGGTATTAGCCACCAGCTGGTTGCTAAAGTGCTTTTCAGTTCTAAAACACATTACTTCCAATCCCATTTTACAGATAACAGAGGTTGTGTTCTTTGCAAATCACTAAAAAAGTAAATGGTTTACTTGGTGTTTAGAAATGGATCTTTATATTCCACAGGAAGACAAAAGAGAGCTGTACCCAATCACATAAAAATGGATTATACAATTAACTCTTTATTATTCTTGCTTAAGGAAAGACAACAGAGATGTGTATAATCAAAAAGAGCAAAAAGTCAAGGAAAACACATTCTGACTTTGTTAGAAAGACCTGTAATTCAATAAGATGTTTACTAAATTCAGTAACAATTATTTACTGAAATTGTGAAACGACTTCCCATCTTACAACCAAATGAAATATCAAATGTAGTTCACAGTTGCCTACAGTTTGGGTTGGCAGGACTATAAACCCAAAAACTGTCAGGAAACACCACCTGCAACAGCAGAAACTACCACTCTCAGAGAGACAGCGGTTAGGACCCCCTACCTCTGACGTCAACTGCTTATAAACATGCAATGTCTTAAGTTCCCAAAACACAGACCCTAAGGAAAGTATGAGTGTACAGGTGATTTATCAAGGAAGTGTTCTCAAGGAGAAACCTACAAGGGAGCAAGGAAAGCAATATAAGGCAGCATAAAAAGCCAAGCAAGGGTGTAATTTCAAGTGAAGTCCTGGCCTCGGCCTGATCCTACAGGGAGCTCTAGAGTGTAAATGGCACTGGTGAGTTTGTGCTGCCTTGAAGTAAGAGAGCTTCCATATTCCTGCATCTCAGTCATTGGATACTGGTTACCCAGGAGAAGGCATAAAATCCCAGGCACTTGTTCTTGAAGGATCTGGATGATGCAGCTCCTGTGGTCCAAGGAGAGTCCTTGGGAGAAGAGGTCAGGTGTGAACTGTTAGAAGCGAAAGAGCGAGAGCTGAGTGATAAGCACACCAAACAGGAGAGGAGATCTGGTCTGTGCACCAATAGCATACACCACAGACAAGAATCATTCATTCCTGCATTCACTCATTCAACAAATACTTATTTGGCATCTGCTTTGCACCAGGGCCTGGACTAAGCATTTTTAAGTGATGAAGAAGACATGTTCTCTAACCACAGATGGTACAAAGCATTATTGGGAACAAAAAGCAATGAGAATGTAATCCCCATTCTCAAAGAGCTTCCCATTAATAAAGGTAAATTAGATAATAATAACAGATAATGATGCATGCCATATGAATGGTAAGCCATGAGTGCCAAGCGGATACTGAGGAGAACAGATAGTTTTCAGAAGGTTCAAGGTGAAGTAAATAGTAAATTCATGTTAAAACCATAACCAGGACCACTGCAAAATAATGCAGCAAAAGGTCACTGATTTTACTTAAAAGGAGCATCACTGATTTTAGTAGAAACACAGCCATTCCTGTCAATCAGCTCTACCTGTTAGTCAAGCTATCTGTAGGCCCAGACAAGAGAAGCACAATTAAATCAACCTGGTTGTCAAGATTTGATGGAAATGATCCAATCTGAGTGAGAAGATAAAACGTACAGAGTCATTTACTCATTTAAACATTTATTACACGCCTGCTGTGTGCCAGGCATTGTACTAGAGAGTAGAAATAGAACAATAAAAATTTCTGCCAGAAAGTAAACAAAATATTTACTCTTACTGCTCTTAAGAAGCTCGCAATATGTGGAGAAACAAACAAATAAATCAACAGCAAAATACAATGTGAGAAATGTAACTGCATTTTGCCTTCCCTCCCATTACAATGGACCCCTGCAATATAATGGAATGAACTCCCATTACAAAGGACTGAGCTCCTACCCACGGCCAAACCCTCCACATTCTACCCCTCCTGCCTTTTCGAAGACATTATTCTCAAAATTCTCCCCTTTATCTCCCATATCACCAATTTATGCTTCCATACTGGATCCTTTTCATCAGCAAACACATACTCTGTATCGTTTCCTATGTTTAAGAAAAATCTTTGTTGACCACAGTTCCTCCAGCTATGGTTTCCAGCAACGGTCCTTGAAAGAGTTTCCTATATAGTTAGAATTAACATGTAAGTTAACATGCAAACTAGAATACTTTCAAAATAAACAGGAGCACTTAACACCCTGAGACAACAGGTAGAAGTAGGGTGCTTGCCCATTTATGCTCCCTGTTTCTGGTCTCTCTTGAAGTCACCGCAACAAGGCTTTCATCCCCACTGCTCCACCAAAACTGCTCTCATCAGCATCACTTATGGCCCCAGGATGCCACATCCAACCGTCAGCTCCCAGTCTTCAATATGCTTAACCTATCGGCAGCATTTGACACAGTTGATCATTTCCCCTCTTTCAAACACTTCCTGCACTTGGCTTCTATCTGGTTGACCACTCCTTCTCAGCCTCCTGGCTGATTCATCCTCATCCTCTCCCTCATCCCTCTCACTTCTTAATGTTGGAGGATGCCTGATTTTAATCCATAGACATCACTTCTTGGTCTACACTCAGTCCCTTAAAGACAATATTGAGTCCCATGGTTATAAATATTATTTGGATGCTGAAGACCTACCCCATAATTCCAGACTTCCAACTGCCCACTGGACACCTCCACTTGGATATCTAATAAGCTTCTCAAAATTAACACATCTAAAATCCAAATACTCAATCTCTCTCTCTCTCTCTGTCTCTCTGTCTCACAAACACACACTCACACACATACACACCTGCTCCTCCTGAAGCCTTTCCATCCAGCTGCCCAAGCCCAATACCTCAAAACCATCCTTGTTTTCCCTCTTTCTCTCACACTCCCAGGTTCAACTGGTCATCACATCCTTTTGGATCTACCTTAAAAATATACCCAGAATCCAATCACTTCTCACAACCCCACCACCACCATCCTGGTCCAAGCTTCCTTCATTTCTTGCCTGGATGAGTGCTCTAATTTCCTACTGATGCCTCATCCCCTACTCCATTCAGCCTCTTTTCTACATAACAACAACAGCAAAGTTCCAATTAAAATAAATATCAGGGACTTCCCTGGTGGCACAGTGGTTAAGAATCCGCCTGCCAATGCAGGGGACACGGGTTTGAGCCTTGGCCCAGGAAGATCCCACATGCCGCAGAGCAACTAAGCCCGTGCGCCACAACTACAAAGCCTGCGCTCTAGAGCCCACGAGCCACAACTACTGAGCCCGCGCACCACAACTACCGAAGCCTGCACGCTTAGAGCCCGTGCTCCGCAACAAGAGAAGGCACCACAACGAAGAGTAGCCCCCGCTCACCACAACTAGAGATAGCCCACGCGCAGCAATGAAGACCCAACATAGCCAAAAATAAATAAATAAATATCAAATCATACCACTCTTCTTTTTGTCTTCTAGTGGCTTCCCATGTCATTTAGAGTAAAAGTCCAAGTTTTTACAAGGACTCCCAAATCCCTATAAAAACCTAATCCCCTTTACTTCTTGTCTCATTTCCTACCATTTTGCTCCATACTAACCTTATGCCAATTATACACTAGCTTCCTTGGCATTCCTCAAACATGCCAGAGAGATTCTCTCTTCAAGGCTTTGAGTTTTCCCCTAGATATCTCCACGGCTCATGCCCTCTCTTCCTTTAGATATACTCTTCCAAATATCTTTGCTTTCTGAGCTGTCCTCCCTCCCACCCAGGACTCTCTATTCTCCTTCCTTGCTTTATTGTTTCCCATACATTTATCACCATTTAACAAAAGATATGCTTTACTTATTCATTTTGCTTCTGACTGCCTTTTTCCTAAGAATGTAAGTTGCATGAGGGCAAAGATTTTTATCTATTAGTTCTAACCATACAAAAGTGTCATTGTGCTAAGGCAACAATGTTAACCAAATGATAAGTGATTTTAAAGGCAACAGTAAATAGTAGGACTTAATTATAATACTGGTGGTAATTCATGGGGGGATATTAAGCTAGAAAATGATAAAGTTACTTTTGCATGTCAGAAAGATTACGTCAGTGACCTATACCAGGTGAACTGAGATATAGGGGGACGCTTGTGAAGACGTCCAAGAGAAATAAAATTAGAAAAGTGAAGAGATACATAGTGATAGGTAAGCCTGGATACATAAAGAGAAACCTCAAACCAAATTAAAGACGGGCCTGTAAACCAAATGGTAGAATACTAATTCACTCCTGTAGGCATAGGCAAGTCACAGATTTTAAGCCACAGAATGACATAATCAGAATTAAGTTTTAATTGATGACGCTAGCTGCAGTACAGATGATAGATGAGGAGAGACTAGGATCAAACAAAGGAAATACGTTAGACTACTGTAGTGAAAGTTGATGGTGGTTTGGACTGAAGAGATGGCAGGAGGGATGCAGAGAAATGGAGAGATTTATTCAATTGGTCCTAACATTCTATTGAACAAGTCATTTAGTTACCAAATAAAGCCAATTGTAGTCACATTCTTAGTAATGAACAATCATTCACCTTATCTGTACCTGTCTCACTCCAGTGCCCAGTTGGAACAAGCGAGACCAAGCTGAAGGATGGGGTTGGGGTTGGGGGAAGTCCAAAATATTTCACAAACTGGATAATTCCTTTGTTGTTAATCAAGAGTTGGCTGTGCAATAATTCATTTTATTACTGTGAAAAGAATCACAGTTGCTTTCTTCTTTTAGAGCAACTAGTTCTACTTAATCATAACATAGAAACTACATCTTCAAAAACAGAGTTATCACTCAAAAGCAATGAAATATAATTTTATTACACCTGCTCACTTGCTCTTCTGACATTCCACAATAAGAGCCCAGCTCTGGAAATGTAAATTGCTAACCAGGCTTTATCTCTCCCTCTGCGTAGCTTCTCCCTACAACCAATATAAACCAAACTGCACATTAAGGTCCAGTAGAAAGGACATTATACTAGGAACTGGCACACAGGGATGTGAGACTCAGCTTTCTCAGTAACGACTGTCAACTTGGGAGAGTCTGTAAACTTCTCTGGGTCTCAGTTCAGAGTTCCTTCCAGGGGTAATAGTTTATCATTATCTATACGTCATATTAACCCTGAGAGGCTGGTGCAGCAAACTAATTTGCCTAAATTGTTCTCATCTAGTCACTAATTATTTTGAAAAGAAAATAATGAAAAGGTTTTGTTTTTAATCTTCACTCAGTTTAACTCCTTGACATTTTTTGCTTCCCTTGAAAATACATACCAACTACTCAGCCGTCATTCTCCATCCTTTAATCGAGTGTTCCTCTTTTTATTTCCCTGAACTGTCCATGAACTTAGTACTGATCAGACAGACATAACTATAGTAGTCAGCCAATATGAAACAGAAGAAGCTGGCCTTGGAAAAAATGATCTTATGGCCCCACTACCGTGGGAATACACAGCAGCAATGAGCTAAGGTTTAGGAGCTACATATTTTTGATCCCATAGAAAACTTAAATGCCCAAAATAGGTATTCCTAGGGGGCTTCTGTTTGACCCAGTGGCCTTTACTCTGTAGTTTCATGGACCCTCTATATTTAAAGTATGCTTGTTTTATCTTTTCATAGGATTTTAAGTCCAGTCGATCCTTGAACAACATGGGCTTGAACTGCACAGATCCACTTATATACGAAATGTTTTCAATAAGTACACTGGAAAATTTTTTGGAGATTGCAACAATTTGAAAAAAAAACATGAACCACGTAGTCTAGAAATATCAAAAAACTTTTTAAAAGGTTAGACATGTCATGAATGCATAAAATATATGTAGATATGCATATAACATACCAAATATGTGTTAATTGACTGTTATCAGTAAGGCTTCTGGGTCAACAGTAGGCTCTTAGTAGTTAAGTTCTGGGGAGTCCAAAGTTATACATGGATTCTCAACTGTGCAAGGGGTCGGTTCCCCTAACCACCTTATAGTTCAAGGGTCAACTGTGTTTTGATCATAGAAGGGGGAAAATACTAAAGGCAGACACCATCACCCCATTGGTCATCTCACTTTCTCACAGTAACAGGGATGGCAATTAATCTGACAACTGAGAGTGGCTTCTTTTTTTTTTTTTTTTTTTTTTTTTTTTTTTTTGGTGCTCCGCCTCTCCCGTTGCGGAGCACAGGCTCCGGACGCGCAGGCTCAGCGGCCATGGCTCACGGGCCCAGCCGCGCCGCGGCATGGGGGATCTTCCCGGTCCGGGGCACGAACCCGTGTCCCCTGCATCTGCAGGCGGACTCTCAACCACTGCGCCACCAGGAAAGCCCCTGAGAGTGGCTTCTTAGAGGACATGTCAGGAGAAAACTTGAGACCACATCTGCACTTGTCAGGAGAAAGTGCCATGATCTGTGAAATGCCATCTGTGCTGCTAGGGGTAGGAGAGGTGGCACTGATGTCAGATATATGCCATTATTAGGACAGAATATTCTTTGGAAAGGAGTCATAATGGTAGGACACTTTAGATAAGTTCAAACTGACTGTGTCTGATAGCTGTGCAACTCAGAATTAGAACATCAAAGACAGTTAAATGACGTCATCAATGGGATATTTAGTTAGTTAGCTACTATTTAATGAGCATATATTAATGGTCATGTGCTGACTGTCCAAAGGTAAGCAAAAGAGACATGGTCTCTTCTCTCAAGAAGCTTGCAGTCCAGTGGGGAGATACAGCAACTAAGTCTAATCATTGAGAAAATCAATGTGGACCAAATTTACAATGGCTCTTCAAAGAAGTTCTCTCCATAGGGATGGTGATTCATCAGAGCAGGGACAGAGAACCATGGAAGTGAAGAGAAGCAAACAACTATTCAGGTTCTTATGTATAATGTTCTACTTTCATTGTATTAAAGATTTCAAAGGAAAAGTAAAAATATATATACAATTGTAATATAATGCAAATAAGTAAACACATGCAGTTGTCAGAAGTATTATAAAATTTTACATTAAATAATTCTGGAGACTTTCTTCTAATAATTTAAAATACTTCACAGATTTTCTTATTTATCTTTACAAAATACCTGTAGAATCAGTATGGTGTTCAGCAGTGAATTCTGATTTTGTAGATGAAGGATCTGAAAAGAAGTTTTTCTATAGTCACTGAGCCATTTTAAAGGACAGTGAAACTAAATTTCTCTAGTATCTTTCTTCTAGACTGTTTTAATTATTTGTTGTGTTAAAAATGAATTGTGGTAGTTGCTATACAATTATGTGAAACAGTGTGTAGTTACACCATACAGCAAAGGGAAAAAAAAATTTTATAGCACTAGCACACCTGTTTTTTTTTTTTTTTTTTTTTTTTTTT
>NW_020185339.1:10746994-10894921 GCF_003031525.2 Neophocaena asiaeorientalis asiaeorientalis
AAAAATTTTTTCCCCCCACACCCCCTTTTTTTTTTTTTTTTTTTTTTTTTTTGCGATACGCGGGCCTCTCACTGTTGTGGCCTCTCCCGTTGTGGAGCACAGGCTCCGGACGTGCAGGCTCAGCGGCCATGGCTCACGGGCCCAGCCGCTCTGCGGCATGTGGGATCTTCCCAGATCGGGACACGAACCCGCGTCCCCTGCATCGGCAGGCAGACTCTCAACCACTGCGCCACCAGGGAAGCCCTAGCACACCTGTTAAATAAAGACTTGAATAACATTTGCTCTGATTTGACGTTTGAAGTTTGGTATGTTAAGTTAAATAAACCTTCTGGCTTGCCAGAGTTATTCTCTGAGAAAAGTTCATACTGAAAGAGTACATTAAGAACTTCGGAAGACACAGAAATTATTTCATGCCTTTCACATTTCCCTCTAATAACAATAACAAATTCACTCTTCCTTTCACCTAACTGAAAAAAATCAGTCCCTTTCTTTAATAACTGCAAAACAATGATGTGTTGTCACTGAACTCTCCACCATTACAGCTGAATTCATTCGCCTATGTGAATATAATTTGATTTGGGGGTTCTTCATACAAATCAGTAAAACAAAACAAGCCAGGCAGAAGGGAGCAGGTGCTTTTGACACTATGTAGAAGAAAAATACATCGATACAAAGAGGGAAGGATGCTGGAAACAAGAAGCTAAAAGCCCAAGAGTATTAGTCTTCTTTAAAATTCGGAAGATACCGGGTTTTTTGCAAAGAAAAAGGAAAATAAATACACACAAAACTCTGACAGAAACAAGGAGCCAGAACCCAGATGCACGAGCCAATAAACATAAAGAGGAGGCTCCAAGGGGGATGGGGAAGGAGCTGGCGTGACTGGAGCAGGTGGTACAAGGGCAGGAGGCAGACCTTGTTCCCCAAAGATATCATGTTCCAATCCTTAGAACCTGTGAATGTTATCAAAGGGACTTTGATTATGATTAAATTAAGAATTTTGACATGAGGAGATTATCCTGGATTATTCAGGTGGGCCCTAAATGTCATCACAAATGTCCTACTAAGAGGGAGGCAGAAGGAGTTTTGACTACAGAAAAGGAGAATGCAATAGGATGACAGAAGCAGAGAGAAATTTGAAGATGCAAAGAAGGAGAAAGAGCTCATAAATCACTAAATGCAAGACATGCAGCTCTAGGAGCTGGAAAAGCAAGGACCAGACCCTCCTCTAGAGCCTCCAGAGGGAACCAGCTTTGCCAACACCCTGATTTCAACTCTGTTAAAACTCATTTTAGATTTCTAACCTCTGGAATAGGAAGAGAATAAACTTGTATGGCATTAAGTCACTGAGTTTCTGTTAATTTATTACAGCAGCAATAGGAAGCTAGTATAACTTTTTTTAATCTTCATGCCAGTTAACACACTGATTTGTGTTAGATTTTCAGCTTCGTATAAGAGCATATTTTGTACTTCTCTGTGTGTCACTCTTTCTGTTGTAGACATAATTATTTACAGCTTTCAATCTGCTAATGTTGGCACACCTGATTTACTTACATATATTATTACCAAGCACATAACACATTATTGCATGTAACTGATACACACACACAAAAGTGAAATCATTGAGTAAAAGAATCATCTACAGCAATAATTTTCTAAGTGTTGTCTCATTATGCTTTGCAGCAGAATCGCCTGGAGTAATTGTTTAAAATTCAGATTCCTGGGGCTCCCCTGGTGGCGCAGTGGTTGGGAGTCCACCTGCCGATGCAGGGGACACGGGTTCGTGCCCCAGTCCGGGAAGATCCTATATGCCGTGGAGCGGCTGGGCCCGTGAGCCATGGCCGCTGAGCCTTGCTCGTCCAGAGCCTGTGCTCCGCAATGGGAGAGGCCACAACAGTGAGAGGCCCGTGTACCGCAAAACAAAATTCAGATTCCTGGGTCAATACATTGCAGAAATTCTGAATCACCTCTCTCCATGGGGCCCGAAAATCTTCATTTTAACAAACTTAACAATTGAATTACATATACACTAAAATTGAAGAACTACTGGCCTAGAGTCACTAAGAACCTTTAGCTCATTCAGCCCCACAGCAAGCAAGCCTCAAGACTGGAAAGAAATATTTAGCAAAAGACTAACACATAGGAAAACATATATATCCTTATTCCTTAAATCTCTTTCAACATCAAAGTCTTCAATGAAGATACATTCAACATGACTGTTATTATTTTTAACTCGAAAAACTAATCTTTCTTTCCCCTGCACAATAAACTATAAACAACAGATGAGTCAGATCCAGTGTTTGGAAACCAGTAAAAGTTGTTTAATACTGTCACACCCCATAGATAAAATGGTAGCATTTAATCCCTCTCTGAGATAGAGTACATCTTTTGTAGTAAACTGAATTGCAGGTTTGTTTGGTTTTTTTTAGTGAGATAGAATAAATGTAGAGAATTTCCTTATTAAGTCATCCATTTTATGCCTGGTCAAATTTCTTCAGCAAGACTGACACCCAAGAACATCTACTTGTAAATACAGGAGCTCAGGGCTCAGTTGGATTCAGTTTCAATTTGTTTTGTCCCATCTGTCCTTTTATTCCCTGCTTTCCAGCAACCTGTTGACCATACTTTTATGTATGCCACCTTCTCCTCCAACTCAGCACCATCCAGTTCAAACACAGCATCCCTCCTGCACCAACCCTCTCTTGTGGATCTTTCAGTGATGCAGGCAGCCTTCCACTACCTAGGGGTCAGAACTCAGAATCCCTTTGTCCATTCACTCATTTAATAAATATTTATTGAGAGTCTACTCTGTACGAGGTGCTCTTCTAGAAAGTAAACCAAACAAATAAAAATCCCTACCACGGAAGTTTATATTCTGGTAGGAAAGATGGATAAATACAAACAATACAAATAAATGCTACAAATAATACACTATACATAGTAAACAATACAAATAAATACAAATAATATATAGCATGTTAAATAGTAATAAGTGTTCAACATTAAAGTAAATCAGAAGGAGTTAGAAAATGTCAAAGGCCATGGAAAGCCTCACTGAGAAGGTGGTATTTGAGTAAAAATGTAAAATAAGTAAGGATGTGAGCAACGTGGATACAGATTCCAGGAAGAGCTACTTATGAGTGTCCTGAAAACTTTCATTTCAGTCCTCAAGCCTCCCCATTCAACTGTTTCTTTAAAGAAACTACAAAATATTCCAATCATAGAGAAATCATATAGAAAAGTACAGTACAAAAGTGCATTATTCTTATACCCTTAACTAATGTTGATATTTTTCCCCATTTGCTTCAGGTATTTTTTAACCATGTAAAACATTACAATTCCATTGAGGCAATACACCCCCTTCTTACCACACCCCTCCCTCCCACTCTAGAATTAACCATAGCCATGAAGTACAGGCTTCAGTAGACTTTCAATTCATGTTATAATTGTCCTTCGTTTTAATGGGCATTACCAATTTCTCTTCAAAGGAGCTATACCAATTTACATCCCACCAGCAATGTATGACAGTCCCTGCTTCCCCCCATCCTCATAAATTTTGAAATGTATGTTCATCAATGGTTATAAAATGGTGTCTGGTTGTTAGTTGTAATTTGCATCATCCTAGTAATGCACGTGTTAAGCACCATTTCAAATGTATATTGGCTTATATGTTCCTGTTCTGCAAACTGCCCTGTTCCTTTGCCTAGTCTTCCATTGGATCATTTACCTATTTTCTCATGGTTCATAGTAGTCCTTTGTATATTCTGGACAGTAATCATTTGCCTGTGTATGATTTACAAAAATCTTCTCCTAGTCTGTGCTAGTCTTGTACATTATGTCCCTGATCAAATAAAATGTTTTACTTTTAATGCAGTCAAATATTCTCTTTAGGGTTTCTGCTTTCTGGATCTCTTTAAAGAAATCTTTCATTGCCCTCAAGGTCAAAAAAGATTTTTTCCTATATTTTCTTCTAAGATTTTTAAACTTTTGCTTTTCAAAGTCAGAGCTTTAACCCATGCAGAATGTATTTATGTGAATAATGGGAAATAGTGATCTCATTTTATTTTTTTCTATGTGGATGATCAATTGTCTCAGTACTATTAATTGAAGAGTCCTGCCTTCCCAACTGATTTATAATGCCTCTCTCCATATACGAAGTTCTCATACAAACTTAGATCTCCATTGTCTTCTGTTGGTCAGTATGTCTATCACTGTGCCAACAGCACATTCTGGAATCATAAAACTAAATAATAAATTGTGGACTTCCCTGGTGGCACAGTGGTTAAGAATCTGCCTGCCAATGCAGGGGACATGGGTTCGATCCCTCGTCCGGGAAGATCCCACATGCCGTGGAGTAACAAAGTCCGTGCACCACAACTACTGAGCCTGTGTCTAGAGCCCACGAGCCACAACTACTGAAGCCCACGCGCCTAGAGCCTGTGCGCCACAAGAGAAGCCACCACAATGAGAAGCCCATGCACCGCAACAAAGAGTAGCCCCCGCTCACCACAACTAGAGAAAGCCTGCACGCAGCAACGAAGACCCAATGCAGCCAAAAAATAAATTTTTTTTTAATTTTCAAAAAAATAAATAAGTAATAAACTGTGAGGTCTAATAAGACCAGTACTTTTCCTTAATTTTTTTCAAAGCTTCCTTATTATTCTATATGAATTTTAGGATCATTTTTCACATTTACACAAAAATATCCTCTTGGGGACTTGGATAAATTGCACTAGATTTGCATGTTAATATGACACCTTCAAATGTTAGATCTTAACACCCATGTCCATGGAATATCTCTCGATTATTTCAGTCTTTATCCCATTTTTAAGTTTATCAATTTCCTTCATATAAGCCTTGCACATCTTCTATTAGATTTACTTCTAGATACCTTATGGTTTGTTGCTACTGTGAATGGGATGTGAAAAATCTTATTTCTAATCTATTGTTTCTGAAATTAGCCACTTACTGATTTTAGTAAAATGACTTTGAAACTAGCCAACTGTCTGAAATAACTCTAATAGTTTTTCTGCGTTGTTTTGGGTTGACTGGTCTCAGTCAAGATTTCTAGAACAATGCCAAATTTTTTAAAAAAACAGTGAAAGAAGGCATCCTTATCTTATTTTTCCCTTTATTTGGAATGCTTCTACTGTTTCACTACCAACTATAATTCTTGCTGCCAGATAAGGAAATTCCCTTCTATTCATTGTTTGCCAAGAATTATGTCATGAATAGTGTTGGATTTTTCTAATGCTTTCATCGTATCTATTCAGATGATATTTTTCTTCTTTTTTTCCTGTGTTCCATTAGGGTAGCAAATCATAATAATAAATTTTCTAGTGTTAACCGTTTGCTTTCCTGGGGCGAGGGTGGGGGCGGGGTAACCTACTTAGATGTGTTGGGAAGCTTTTCGTTTGTTTAAGATTTACCTTTTCCCAGATAATGGTTTAACTAAAACACACCTATAAAACTGTGTAACCTGGTGGGTTTGTGTGTGAGAGGACAGATTTTGATTAGTGATTCACTATATTTATGGTTATTGATAATTCATGTTTTTCTTAAAATTATGCATTTCATCTAAGTTTTAAAAGCATGAGAAAGAATTTCTCCATACTATTCTCTATTTTTGAAATCTCTCCATCTAGAGTTATTTCAATTCTAATAATATTTGTACTTTCTTTTTTTCTCTTGATTAAAACTGTCAGAGGTATGTCTAATAGTCTTTTCAAAGAATTCTCTTATGGTTTCATTAAGCCTTCTATGATTTCTTAGTTTTTTATTTCACTGATTTTTAATCTTATCTTTATTATTTTCCTGCTTTTCATTATACTCTGTTATTTCTCTAAAAGTTTCAATAAAATGATCAGCTGATGAATTTTAAATCATTCAGGTTTTAATATGATCCTTAAGCCTCTTTATACTATTATTCTTTAAGGCTCTAAATTCCTTCTAAGTATAGCTTTTACTTGCATCCATGAAATTTAATAAGCAGTGTTCTCATTTTTCATTAATTTCTAAATATTTCATAACTTCCTATTTGACCCATAAATTATTTAGAAGTATGTCCTTAACTTCCTAATGTATGTGATTTCCAGGTTACTTTTCTTTATTATTCCTATCTAACATTATTGCCAAAAGCCTGGGCCATTTGACACTGATTCTTGGTATTTCTTCAGATTTTTTCTAGACCAGTAATTAACGAAGTTTGTAAGCAATGGATCTAGATGCTTGAAAACAATGTCTAACCACTAATTTTTAGGTAAATGGTTCTAAATATATTGAGATTAATATTGTTTTGTTTGTATCTTCTAAATCTCTATTAGGTTTTTTGCTTTATGTTCCTGAGAAAGATATTAAAATCTCCCATAAGCCCATTGATTTGGTTGTCCATTTATAGTTCTGCCAATTTATGCCTCGTATATCAATACTTTGAGTCAATATTATTAGGTGCATACGGGTTCATGTCTTCCAGGTGAAATCCTCTTATAATTTCAGCCTCAATAATGTGAACACCTTAAAATATATTT
Source organism: Neophocaena asiaeorientalis asiaeorientalis (assembly GCF_003031525.2). Taxonomy (NCBI): domain Eukaryota; kingdom Metazoa; phylum Chordata; class Mammalia; order Artiodactyla; family Phocoenidae; genus Neophocaena; species Neophocaena asiaeorientalis. Next base: position 10,753,519 of record NW_020185339.1, read on the forward strand.
CATCAAATATCACTGACTTTATCCTTCCTTTTACATTTAAAACTGTGGGCTTTATATTTAAGATGCATCTTCTGTCAAGCATAGAGTCATATTTTACTTCTTTATCCAATTTTTGTTCAATTTATTTAAACTAAAACAAAACAAAAACAACTTTATTCATTCTATATTTTAATAGGTAAATTTAGTGTAGACAGATATATAGATATAGCTACAGATAGATTCCTATTCTGTTCTACTATCTTTTTCACTGTTTGCTATCCATCTTGCTTTTACTTTGCTTCTTTTTTCTCCTTTCCTGCTTTAAGTAGATCTATCATTTTTTTCTCTGTTCCATTTTTATCCTTTTTGTCATTTCAAAATTGTATAAACTAATATTTCTATCTACTCTTTCAGTAGTTGCACTTAAATGTCAGTGCGTGATGACTTTATACAGTCTAATGTTAATCTGTATCTCTACATGCCTTGAGAACAAGGACCTGAATACACTATACATTCAGTATAGTGTGGTTTTCAAGTGACCAGGTCTGGAACTAGACTACCTGGATCTAGATCCTGGCTCTATCTCTTCCTAACATTTAATAGGTAAGTTACTAACCATCACTCTGCATCAGTCCCTTCATCAGAAAAATTAAATTAATGATAAAAATGCTAATTGTAAATGCTTGAGAATTATGAGAATTAAATTAGTCACAATGTGGAAAGGGTTGAGAGAAGTGGCTAGTATATATGTTAGCTATTATGGATTTTCACTTTCGTATTATACTACTGTTATAAGTCATTTTTTACATCATCAAAGTTAGTCATTATTATTATTTCACAGGTGATATTTATTTAAATTTACCAACAGGTTTACCAATCCTTGCTTCACCATTGCTTCTTTCTTTCTAGGTTAAATTTTCTTCTCCCTGGGGTATATCCTATAGTCATTCTTTTCACAATGGTCTGTAAACAGAAAACTCTTCCAGTCCTTCTTTCTCTGGAAATGTCTGTATTTTGCCTTCACTCATAATTAATAATTTATCAGAATACGGAAGCCCAATAAGGACACGACTTTAACTTTCTCTCAACATTTTGAAAGTTTGTATCACACTACCTAGGGGACTCTGTTGTCACTAATGAGATGTCTACTTGTCATTCCTTTCTCAATAGGTGATCTTTCTTTTCTCTCTGGTTACTTTTTTTTTAAACATGAATAGTTTTAAATTTTCAGAAAGAAAGTGATATATAATGTATAATGGAGTATAATGAACCAGTATAATGAACCCCTGTATTATCATCTCCTAGATTAAACGATTATCAAGAATTTGCTTCATCTATCTTTTTCTTTTTTCACCTGAAGTATTTTAAAGGAAATCACAGACATTATGTCATTTCACTCATACGATATACATCTCCAAAACTATGTTTTTTAAATTTAACCACGATATCATTATACATCTTACGAAATGGTCTCCAGCTGCCTTTAAGGCTTTTTTCCTTGAGTTTGGTGTTTCATAGTTTTACCGCAATGCTTCTGATGCGGCTTTGTTTTTCCTTATCCTGCTCAGGTCACTTTTGATCTCCCTTCCACTACAACACACTATCCCAAATCTAATCCATCAACCAAGCCCTTTTAATTTTACCTTTTTTAATAGACTTTTAATCCATCACTTCTCTCCATATCCACTGCCATCCAAGTCAAGTGATCCCATCTCTCTCCTGAACTATTGTTAATAACTTCAAAACTTCCATTCCATTCCTTCCCCTCTATATCCAATCTTCACAAGGTAGCCAGACAGTTCTTTTCAGAATACAAATTTGCTGATGTAACCTCTGTCTTCAAACCTTCATTTTTCTGGGAGGAAAAGGGTCTAGGAGGTCCACGTGGTCAGTCTCTAACCAGCTGTGCATAGACCGTTCACTTAATCTTGATATTGCCCCAACATGTACCCTCCACCACAGCCATGACCACGTTCTAACTGACTTTTAAGACTCATGCATTTTCCCATCCCTTCTCTAGGGAAACCATCCTTGGAATCCAAATCTAGATCAAGGTTTGGTTTCGTCCTTTTTTATAAGTTAACAGAGAGAACACGTGACACAACTGCGATTCTGCACCTTCAGTTTTTTGATGTGGTTATTTGATAAATGCCAGTCTCCCCAGGATAATAAGAGTTCCAAGAAAGCTCCTAATTGTATCCTCATGCTTAAAAGAGGAACTCGCACAAAGCAGGAACTCAACTCAGCATCGGTCAAATGAATGAATGAATGAACGAATGCACGATTGTCCAGGCATTCATCCTCTGTGCTTCCAATCCAATCTGCAAACTCCTATCATATAGTACTCATCACATTTGACATTATTAGTAGTTTTCCACTCAGTCTTCCCAAATATATTATGATCCCCTAAGGGGCAGGTAATGTGTTTGGTACACTTTTATATCTCCAGCAACTGGCCTGGTGCCTATATGTAACATGTATTTAACTATAAAGGAAGAAATGAGTAGAGGGACACTAATTTTGATTGGTTCTCAGGCACATGGAACTGAATAGATCATTCTTCTTAATTTATACATTCATTCTTCATTCCCATTTTACTTATCTGAGCACCTGTTATACCCCAGGTACTGATTTAGATTCAAGGGACAGACCAACAAAGCAGACTAGATTTTGGCCCACACTGAGCTTATGCCATGCCATGCTTTCATCAGTGACCTGTGAATGTTTCCTCTTCTGTTTTAGATTTGATTTTTTTGATACACCTTTATTGGAGTATAATTGCTTCACAACGCTGTGTTTCTGCTGTATAACAAAGTGAATCAGCTATATGTATATATATATATATCCCCATATCCCCTCCCTCTTGAGCCTCCCCCCCACCCCCCCATCCCACCCCTCTAGGTCGTTGAAAAGCACCGAGCTGATCTCCCTGTGCTATGCAGCTGCTTCCCACCATCTATCTATTTATTTCACATTTGGTAGTATATATATGTCCATGCTACTCTCACTTAGCCCCGGCTTCCCCCTCCCCCTGCCCTGTATCCTATTGCTTTCCCCTTCATTCCCTATTTCCAAGACCATTCCTCACTCCTTGGTAACTACTCTTATGCATTTTCTATCCACCCAACATACCTGTTTTTACATGTAAGTATATCCAGGAAAACACACAATATTATATGTATATGTATGTATATTTATTTTTTTTATAAATGGTATTATGTTACAATCTCTTTTTTTTTTTAACTTTTACTGTTTGTTTATTCAACTAATTTTGAAATCTATGTTTTAAAATATAAAATCTAGTTAATTTCTTCCAAGCATTCCATAGTATAATCCTATAAATATACCAAGGTATCCATTTCCCTAGAAAAGGACTCCTCTGGTACTTTCAACTCCTCACATCCCCAACCTCAATGCAATAAGCATCCTACTGTGTGTCTCCATATGCACTGACTTGATAGTTTCTCTCTGGAACATGTGCAAAAGTAGAACTGCCAGGATGTCAGGGTTAGCATACCCAGTTTCCCTACGAACTACTGTTGCTCCCTAAAATGTCCACACCAGCTTAGACTCCAACAAATAGCGGAAGAGGGCTCCCCTCATTTTTCCATCCCCACCAGCACTTGATATTATCTGATTTTCACATCTTTGAAGATCTGATTGTTGTAAGGTATTATTTGGTTATTACTTTAATACACATTTCTCTGACAACTAGTGCGACTGAGTATCCATCTACGTATGAGAGATCTGAAGCCAGATTTCCACTTAGTATCCAAGTAGTTATAAGTATATTATTAATTGTTCTGTGACTCAGTTGCTTCCTCTGTAAAGGAGGGATGATAATAATACTTCTATTATGAGGAATTAAATGGTTAAAAATTAAGCACCAAGAAAAAAATCTGATACAAAGAAGTACCCAATAAATGTTGGCTATTTTTATAATTATTATTATTTTCATTCATGTATCCTCTTCTGTAAATTGTCCATTTATGTTCTTTAATAATTTTTCTTCTATATTTCCTGTTTTCTGATTTACATGACTTTCTTGTATATTCTGAATATCAATCTCCTACAAGTGTTTTTAAATGAATATGTGAATGAGTGATCAGAGATTAAACATGCCTGTTTTGTCTTACAAACAGAGCTCCAACTGTTTGCTCTTCTGCTCACAGCCTTGCTGGGTCATTTTTGTTCACAAATATTGAATCTCAATGTATTTTAATATGGTCAATACATTTTAAATAAAATTTAATTTATATTCCATTTTTCTAAGTCAACAACAAACAAATCCACAATTGCAGGAGGAACCATCCTAGCTCCACTGTGAAAAAGTTAAACTATTCTATTTGTGGTTTTTATTGGGCAATTTATTAGAAAAGTAGAAAGATAGTACAAAGAGCTATAGATTCTGTCAAATCTTCTCAGAGACAAGTACTTTGTTTCCATTTCAAACTCAGTATTAAACTAGAATAATCCTTAAAATGGGCTTGCAAAATAAGTTTCTGCAAGCTTACCAAAGGAACCATTATCACTGTTAAAGGGGCCCTTTTAATAAAATTCTTAGTAATCATTTATAAAAACACACAGAAAATCTTAGAAAATCTCAAAATAGAGCAGCAATAAACACTTGATAAGAATTAGTGTTTAACGAAAATCTATGTGGCGAATCCTAAAGTTTGTGACTCTTTTCGTAGCAACTCAAAACACACAAATGGACAACTGCTCAGCTCATATGTACAGAGGAAGACTATGATTACTGTATCTTATTTTTAAGCAGAGATGCAAAAGTATCAGTGAAGAAAAAGTAATTATCTCCATCTTGAAAGAGTGCAATTCATATAAAAATGAGGGGGGAGGGGAGGGATCACAGCTAAATAAGAAATGAAATAATGATCAGTCACCACCATTTCCACATGTGACCTGGACGGCCTTCTAATACCTGATGCTGCTTTACGGTTTTTTTTTAATTCTTTTATTTTTTAAAAAAATAATTTATTATCTTACAGTTCTGTAAATCAGATGTGTCATTGGGCTAAATCTGGGTGTCACCAGGGGCTGTGTTCCTTTCTGGAGGCTCTAGGGGAGAGTCTATTTCCTTGCCTTTTCCAGCTTTTTATTTTTCTTTTTTTTTTTGGCCGTGCAGTGCGGCATGTGGGATCCTAGCTCCCCGACCAGGGGGCAAACCCGTGCCTCCTGCAGTGGAAACCTAGAGTCACAACCACTGGACCGCCAGGGAAGTCCCCATTTTTTTATTTTTAATGGAAAGGTTAGGTGATGTAGATAATAAGTCACCCATTGACCGACTTCTGTCTGTCACATCTTGGTGAACAGTAACCTGTTCTGATATGGATTAGTAATATTCTAAGTAGATAAAACAGACACAATTAAGAAAACGTTGGCCAAATCTCTTTCTTTCCTAACTAATTCCAAAGTGGGTATGCAGATTCATTTAGTTTATGTCATGAACATCACTAGATGCTGGAGTTACAATTATGAGCAAAAACTCACAACATCCCTAGTGGTTATGACTCAGCAGGGGAGACAAATGTTAAGTTTAGAATTACACAAAAGTGGAATTATTCTGAAGGATAAGATCACGGTCAATGTTATTAGGAAAGTCTATAATAAAAGAATCTGACCTAGTCTGAAAGATCAGAGAAAGCTTCCCTGAGCCAACATCTGTAGGGAGAAAATGAGTTAAACTGGTGAAAGGAACAGCATGTTCAAAACTATGGTGTAAGAGATTGTAGTAAGTCCACATCTATGGCTGAGCTGGAGAGTATAAAGGAGACGCAAGATATAGGTGGGAGAAATGAGGGGCTTCCAGAAGGTGCCTGGCTATTTGGCTATCTTAGGTGTTTAATCTTTAAGTAAAATGGAAAGCTACTGATGGGCTTTAAGAAGGGAGGCTCCAATGTAGAGAATGAATCGGGGGAAACAACAAGAATGGAAACCAATTATAAAAAATGTTTCTATAGCCCAGGTGAGAGACAGAAGCATCTTGAAATGAGGTGCTAGTGATAGAGATGAAAAGAGGTGCCAGGACTCTAGAGATATTGACGAGGCAAAATCAATGAAGTCATATAGGAAAGGACAGATGCAACAAAAGCCTCTTTCATTATTTCTCTAAGACTTTCTAGGCATTGTACTGCTTTTTCTATTATGGCTGCCTGTTGGTCACATCCCTGCAAGTTAAAAAGAAGCTACACTCTTGACACTGTTTGGACACCCAGGCAGAGTTTTTCATGCATCCATTAAAGAAATAGCTTTGGCCCCAATTACAGTAAAGAACAGTTTTAGCTGCAGATATTCTGTAATCTACACTTCTGTAACATGGCAGAACTTATTTTACAGACCAACCTGTGATCCTATTTAACCCTGTGGGACATAAGTTATTTTCATTGCTGTTAACTTTGCTCGCTTCCTTAGTGTGTCTGATTATCATACATAGGATGCCTACTTCCCAGGGCTTCATTCCTTTCTAAGGATTTGTTCCAGTTCATGAAATATTTTATCTGAAAGCTTGTAGAAATTTCGAAATTTTTCTAACCTTCTCCTCTGAATCTGCTATTAGTTGGACAAGGTATGTATAACAGACATACAAACATGTTTAAAGATTATACAACAATTTTTCCTTCAAGTTCACAGTCAGTTGTATGCAAATGGCTAGTTCTACTTGGCTAGGTTTGGATTCTTTTATTATAGACTCTCATAGTGACATTGACCATGATCCTGCCCTTCAGAGTAATTTTACCTTTGCGTAATTCTAAAATTGTTTGTCTCCCTTGCTGAGCCATAACCACTAAGGATGCTATGAGCTTTTGCCATGTTCTCTCTCAATTGGACTATCAGATTTATTTCTTAACATCCATTCACATATTCAGAAGATACATCCATTTTTAATTTTTAGAATGTATCTGTCCTCCCATTTTTCTATCAAACCTCATTTCTCATTAGCAATTTCAGTAAGATAGTTTGGTACCTGCAGGATCAAAATCTAGCCAAGTAGAACTAGCCATATCAGCCATCCACTGGAATTCTGGGCACATACATCAGGACAGGCAGGCACTGGTTCAAAACATGGACTTTGGTATCAGTCTGATACTCTATGACTTACTAGATGTATGGCCTTAGGCAAGTTACTTAACCTACATAAGCCTCATTTTCCAATAAAAAAGAAGAGTATAACAAAATATGCTGTGTTCTATGTCATATGATATAGTATATAATACGTTGGGATATAATATATAAAATGCTTGGCACAGAGAAAAGTGTGGGAGCTATCATCACTATGACTGCTAGCATAATTGTTCTGTTTCCTGCTTTCCTCCAGCCATGGCCATCTACCAAAGAAGGACAGATGTTTAAGAAGTAAAGGTTGTGTCAAAGATTTCTCTCCTGGCATATGGAAAGATGCAAACTTGAGTAAGCCATATAGCAAATTAGCAATCAATTCAAAGGATTGGGTAAGTTCATCAAGAATAGGTGGAGAGAGAAGATGTAAAATCATATCTGCATGTCTCTCGTGTAGGTTAAATGAAGGAGTAAGTTGTTGTTCCAAAGGAAAAAGTACATGGAGTACGGAAAATGATTACTGTAGCTTTGTAGTAGAGTCTGAAGTCAGGGAGCCTAATTCCTCCAGCTCCATTTTTCTTTCACAAGATTGCTTTGGCTATTCGTGGTCTTTTGTGTTTCCATACAAATTGTGAAATTTTTTGTGCTAGTTCTGTGAAAAATGCCATTGGTAGTTTGATAGGGATTGCATTGAATCTGTAGATTGCTTTGGGTGGTATAGGCATTTTCACAATGTTGATTCTTCCAATCTGAGAACATGGTACATCTCTCCATCTGTTTGTATCATCTTTAATTTCTTTCATCAGTGTCTTCTAGTCTTCTGCATACAGGTCTTTTGTCTCCTTAGGTAGGTTTATTCCTAGGTATTTTATTCTTTTTGTTGCAGTGGTAAATGGGAGTGTGTTCTTAATTTCTCTTTCAGATTTTTCATCATTAGTGTATAGGAATGCAAGAGATTTCTGTGCATTATAGATGTATGAATCTATGGAATAGAATTCCAAGTCAAGAAATAAACCCTTATACTTATTGTAAATTAACTTTTGGCTAGAGTGCAAAGACAATTCAATGGGGAAATAATTATCTTTCCAACAAATGGTGCTGGGAAAACTGTATATCCATAAGCAAAAGGATGAAGTTGCAGCCTACTTCACACGCTATCCAAAAATTAACTTAAAATGGATCATAGATCTAAATGTGAGAGTTAAAACTATAAAACTCCTAGAAGAAAATGTGGGAGCAAATCTTCATGACTTTGGATTAGTCAATAGTTTTTAGATATGATCTCTAAATATAAAGGTCAAAAGAGAAAACGAATTGGACTTCATCAAAATTAAAAACTTGTATGCTTTTACCTTCAAGAAAATGGAAGGACAAAACAGAATGAGAGAAAATATTTGCAAACCATATGTCTAAGGGGACTTGTAACCAGATATATAAAGAACTATTACAACTCAATTATAAAGACAAATCATCCAATTAAAAAATGAACAAAGTATTTGAATGACATTTTCCCCAAGGAGATATGCAAATGGCCAAACGCTCAACATCTTTTGCCATTATAGAAATGTAAATCAAAACATTAAGAAATGTCAAGCTACTACTTGACACCTACAAGAACAGCAATGATAAAAAAGACAATACCAAGTGCTGAGAAAGAAGTGGAGTCATTGGAATCTTTGTACACTGTTCGTAGGAATGTAAAATAGTGCAGCCACTATGAGAAACAGTTGAGAATTCCTCAAAAGGTTAAGCATAGAGTTACCATATGACTCGACAGTTCCACTCCTAGGTACCCACCCATGAGAAATGAAAACATACTGTATACAAAACTTATACATGAATGTTCATAACAGCATTATTAATAGCAGCCAAAAAGTGTAAACAATCCAAATGTTCATCAAGTGATGAACGGATAAACAAAAGTGGCATACCCATACAATGGAATATTACTTGGCAATGAAAAGGAATGAAGTTTATGAATTACTAATACATGCTACAACATAGATGAGTCTCAAAAAGTGCCCAGTGAAAGAAGCCAGTCACAAAAGACCATACCGTATGACACCATTTATATAAAATGTTCAAAAGAGTCAAAACTATAAATAGAGAAAATGGATTAGTGGTTCTCAGGACTGGAGTGGATGCAGGAAGGTTGAGGATATGGAGGTGTGACTGGTGATAGGTACAAGGTTTCTTTTTGGGGTGCTGAAAATGTTCTAAAATTGGGTAATGGTGATGATTGCATGACTTTGTAAATATACCAAAAAACAATGAATTGTATGCTTTAAAAAGGTGAAAACTGTGATATGTAAATTATATATTCATAAAGCTGTTAAAAAAAATGGCATACACCACCAACTGAAGACAAAAGACGGCAGCACAGACTTGAATCTAGTATCTCTGTTTTTTATGACCTTTTAGACTTGTGTAAGAACAAGCATATTCTGGTTTATAACTAATGCCACGCATAAGAAATGCATGACAGCTATTCCCATTTTATAGATGAGGCAACAAAGCCTCGAAGAAGTGACTCATTTATAATCATACATCTAGGAAATAACAGACCCAGACCTAAACCAGGTTTCCTAACTTCTAAGTCCACTTCAAAGTGCCCTTTTTACTGCACCAAAGACAATCCCAAGGCCACACAGCTTGGCCTTTTTCGACCAAAACTGCACATGCAATTAGCTATAGTCACAAATTACCATCCTCAACAATAACCGATATTTTTAGACCTTAGTGTAAAGTAAGCAGGGTCTACTACTCAGGATACTGTAAGGGTGTGCATTTGTCTACAAGCCAAAAAGAGACAAAGGGCCAAAGAGTATGCCAATTACCTTTTAAGGAAATTCTCTTACTAAAAGTAAAACAGAGAACACAAAGAATGAACCATGTTTGCATTCATTGTTCCCAGGCGTCAAGTAAAGTCACTCTAATTACAGCATTTCTGGTGACATTCCTTTCAAGATTGCCATACAATGCTTAGAAATTTCAGAAGCATAAAGAACACCTATTTGTCTAATAAGGCCAATAAAATAAAATAAAGTCAGGCAGATTAGAAATAAAACTAGGTATTTCCATGATGATTGTGGAATATATGTGTCAGTAAGTGGATTTATGATATATGTGGTTAGCATTTTTAGGAATGTAAAGATAATCATAGGAAAAGATGGTAAAAATGCACACTTAGCTAAGCTCAACTTTAGGTATGAGAAATCATAACTACCGTATAAAATCCATAGTAGAAATGAAACAGGATTACATCACTGATGATTGCTAATATTAATGGACCAGAGGGGACTATGTTCCCTGAAGCTAAACATGTCAGAGGGGAAAGACACACAATTCTGCTTGAAAAAGCAAAATCCACTAACCATGAAATAGGGAAACAAAAAATCAAACTTTCCATACACCATATCCTACTGGAAAAATATCTATTAGAGAAAAAGACCTCTACTAAACAAAATGTTTTCAATGCAAAACAAATATAAAAATAAATGATTTAAAGTCAAGAAAAATTCCAGAAAATTTATATGGTTGATATTATTTTGGCCATATAGATCCATCAAAGTACCAATATACTTCTTTGAGTGTATTGATCTCAAAAGAATGCATGTTGATTGGAGTGTACTTAAACACATTTTTAATTTAAAAATTATCATAGAAGCTACCACAGATTTCATGTGAAGCATTCCAAGTTTATGTTTCCATCGTGAAATTACTCCAAACATCTAATATGGAAAAGAAGTCCTAGCCTCTCTAATACGAAGCATAAGACAAATCAGAGAGATTTGACCCTCTCAGCCTACTTAAATTTGCCAAGATTTGTAATGGCTTCCAGAACAATCTTTTTAAAATACTACACACCCAAAAGCAAAAGATGACCTGCATCCATTAAAGAGTTATTCACATGGCAGAATTCCCAGATGGAAAAGATCAATGCCATTGTCAACAATCAGAGTAATTAACTATTTCTCCAGTGATCCAGGGTGATGCAGAAAAGAGGTGGCATAGCATATATACACAGAGAATTAAACCAGCAAACAGAGGTCTTCTACTGCTTTAATGGGATTAAAGAAATAAATTCCCTGAAAAATGCCATTGGTAATTTGATAGGGATTGCACTGAATCTGTAGATTGCCTTGGAGAGTATAGCAATCTACAGATTCAATGCAATCCCTATCAAATTACCAATGGCATTTTTCACAGAACTAGAACAAAAAAATCTTAAAAGTTTGTATGGAGACACAAAAGACCCTGAATAGCCAAAGCAATCTTGAGAAAGAAGAGCAGAGCTGGAGGGATCAGGCTCCCTGGCTTCAGACTATATTACAAAGCTACAGTCATCGAAACAGTATGGTACTGACACAAAAACAGAAATATAGATCAATGGAACAGGATAGAAAGCCCAGAAGTAAGCCCACACACCTGTGGACACTTAACCTATGACAAAGGAGGCAAGACAATACAATGGAGGAAAGACAGTCTCTTCAATAAATGGTGCTGGGGAAACTGGACAGCTACATGTAAAAAAATGAAATTACAACATTCTTTAACACCATACACAAAAATAATCTAAAATGGATTAAAGACCTAGATGCAAGACTGGATACTATAAAACTCTTAGAGGGAAACATAGGCAGAATACTCTTTGACATAAATTGCAGCAATATCTTTTTTGAGCCGTCTCCTAGAGTAAAGAAAAGAAAAACAAAAGTAAACAAATGGGACCTAATTAAACTCAAAAGCTTTTGCACAGCAAAGGAAACCACAGACAAAACAAAAAGACAACCCGCAGAATGGGAGAAAATATTTGCAAACAATGTGACCAACAAGGTATTAGTCTCCAAAATTTACAAACAGCTCATGCGGCTCAATATCAATAAAACACACAAACAACCAATCAAAACATGGCCAGAAGACCTAAATAGACAGTTCTCCAAAGACATACAGATGGCCAAGAGGAACATGAAAAGATGCTCAACATCACTAATCATCAGGGAAATGTAAATCAAAACTACAATGAGGTATCACCTCACACCAGTCAGAATGGCCATCATCAAAAAATCTACAAATAATAAATGCTGGAGAGGGTGTGGAGAAAAGGGAACCCTCCTACACTGCTGGTGGAAGTGTAAATTGGTACAGCCACTATGGGGAACAGTATGGAGGTTCCTTAAAACACTAAAAACAGAGCTATCATATAATCCAGCGATCCCACTACTGGGCACATATCTGGAGAAAAACATGGTTTGAAAGGATACATGCCCCCCAATGTTCACTGCTGCACTGCTTACAGTAGCCAAGACATGGAAGCAACTTAAATGCCCACTGACAGATGAATGGATAAAGAAGATGTAGTACATATATACAATGGACTATTACTCAGCCATTAAAAAGAATGAAATAATGCCATTTGCAGCTACATGGATGGACCTGGAGATTATCATATTAAGTGAAGTAAGACAGAGAACGACAAATATCATATGATATCGCTTATATGCGGAATCTAAAAAAAAATACAAATGAACTTATTTACAAAACAGATACAGACTTAGAGAACAAACTTATGGTTACTAGGGGGAAGGGGGGAAGGGATAAATTAGGAGATTGGGATTGACATATACACACTACTATATGTAAAATACATAACTAACAAGGACCTACTGCATAGCACAGGGAACTCTATTCAGTACTCTATAATAACCTAAATGGGAAAAGAATTTGAAAAAGAATAGATACATGTACATGTATAACTGAATCTCTTTGCTGTACAACTGAAACTAACACAGCATTGTTAATCAACTATGCTCCAATATAAAATTAAAATTAAAAAAAGAGAAAAATTCCAAGATGACTGACACATATAAACTTTAAAAAAGTTGCTCAACTACTACAAACAATAAAGCATATGTGTGGGAAGCCTCTCTAAGATGATCTCCAGTGATCCCTGCCTGCTGGTATTCAGGCTCTTCTGTAATCACTTCCTCTTGGGTATTAGCTAGACCCGGCAACATGCCACTGATGGGCAGATATGGCAAAAATAATGGGGTGTCAATTCCAAAACGGGGTTACAAAAGATTATGGTTTCTGCCTTGCACCCTACCAGGCTCTTCTAGCTTGCTCACTTTCATGAAGCCAACTTTCATGTTGTGAGTTGCCCTATGGAGAGGCCCACATGACAAAGAACTGAGAGCAGCCTCCAGCCAATGCCTGCAAGGAATTGAAACCCTTAGTCCAACAACCCACAAGGAAATGAACCCCACCAACAATCATGGCAGTAACTTGGAGGTAGCTCCTCCCCAATCAAGCCTTGAGATGACTGCAGCCTCTGACAGCACCTTGATGGCAGCTGCATGAGAAACCCTGAGCCAGATAACCCAGTTAAACTGCATCCACACTGTTGACCCACAGAAACTGTGAGACAATAAATGCTGTGGTTTTAAGCCACCAAATTTTTTAGATAATTTGTTACACAGCAAAAAATAACATACAGTATTCAACAAAAATAACACCTTAATGACTTCACCTTTGAATAAATATAGTACTGATTTTAGAATGGAAAGATCCTTGTTTCCATCCCATTCTTATTACGCAATTCCAGAACTTCGGCATCTCTCATGTGGACTTGTCTCCTTGCTTCAAGTTTTGTCCCTCTGAATCCATGTGTTATGGGTTTATGTCCCTCAAATATTCCTATGTTGATGTCCTAATCCTCAGAATGTGATCTTATTTGGAAGTAAGTTCACTGCAGATATAATCAATTAAGATGATGTCATACCGGAATAAGTGGGCCCCTAATCAAATGTGACTGGTGTTCCTATATAAAGGGGAAATTTGGGCACAGACATGTACACATAGAGAATGACATCTGAGACCAGAGTTAAGCTGCCACATGCCAAGGAACTACGAGGAGCTAATAAAAAGGCTTAAAACAGATCCTTCCCTAGCACCTTCAGAGGGTACCAACACCTTGAACTCAGACTTCTAGCCTCCAGAACTGTGAGATAATAAATTTCTGTTGCTTAAGATATTCAGTTTGTAGTATTTTGTAACAGCAACCCTAGCAAACGAATACATCATATTCTACACAGCTTGCCAAAAGATATTTATTTGAAATACAAATCTCACCATGTCATTGCATCTATTCATTCATTTATTCAATAAATATTTACTCAGTACCTCCTACATGCCAGGCTCTAACTTAGTTACTAGACATTCAGTAGTAAACAAGAAATACAGCTGCAACACACACTAGCACACTAGCACACAGGGTGTCCTGGTTTTTGAGAAAGGTGGGGCATCTCCGGGTAGAATATTGAAAAATGGTACTCTCTCCTAAGCAATGAATTAACTTAAATATGCTCCTCTTAGAGGAACAATTAGACAAAAGTACAACACGGCAGACATTGGTTTTATCTGGGCAGAAGGATTATACTTGGTAAGGGTGTGCCTACTGGATTTTGGAATGCATTTCCACCCTCTCGGCTGGATGCTTTTGTGAGGAGACAACTTGTACAGTCATTAAAGTCAGACCTGAGTAAAGAACTCTACTTCTCAACCCTCACAGATCTTTCAAATCTTAGTGTCCTTCATGGCTCTCCATCCATGCTTTGCAGGGGATATACAAGAACCCAGAACCTCATGCTCAAACATCCCAGACGGGTTTGCTGGAGCCAGCTCCTACAATATTGATAGGTCTCAAAGTCCACTGAATGACCCATAATAGAGAGAAGAATGATAGAATCTTCTAGAGGTATCCAGAAACAGACTACCTCAAGCATGAAATTTCTGTTCTGCATGGCATTTTCTTTGAAAAATATATGCAAATTTTGCATACTACTCTGTGATATATACATTCTTATTTTAATAGAAAAATAATGGGTTTTCCTCTCCAGCATCTGGGTCAAACTGATGTTACATCAAGATGTGTTATGCTAATTCTATCACTTCAACTGAGGAACACTTGACACTATTTGAGAAGCACAGAAAGCAGACTAGAAGGCATCCTGTGATCTGGCCTCAACTGTCTTTCAATGTGAGGCATCAGGGCTTCTACACTGGCCCCAGGCTTTGGAGGACCTTGCTCTTCCTCTTCTCCAGCTGAGTCTCTCCCCAAGGGATGAAGAATTCTTGGAACCCAGGGGGTGTGACAAGGTGGAGCCCACACATTGCCCCACCCCATAGACAACAGACAATGCTCCAAGGATCCAGAATTCCATGTCCAAACAGCACAGACAGTGGTGTTCTGGAACTGGCTCCTAATGGTTCACAAAGGTCCATTGTTAAATTTGCAGAAATTTTGCAAGCTGGATGTTAAACATGGCCATTATTTAAAATAAATTATGTAAACTTAAGAAGTTATATTGAAAACAAAGTAAATATTCATTATTTATTATTTAATAAACATTAAAAACTCCTCACTTTCTAATTATTGTTATTATTTATGAACTTGAAGTTATTTATGTTATATCTGTATGATGGTAATACACACATAGAAATACACACATAGAAGTGCAATGGTAGGCTACTGTGCTTCTCTTAATCTGCATTCAGTGACATCATGTTGTTAGCCTCAAATTGGCCGTGGTAACAGTATTTACACCACAAAAATCAGTAAATGCTAAAAATCAGGACTTGACTTATTGTCTTCTCAATTCTTTAGGCATAAGAAACTGCTGAAGAAAATGTTAATAACGTAGATTAACCTTAGAAATGTGTTGTGTCTCTAGCTGTTATGCATAGGCATAAAAAATTACAGAAACATCTGGTCTAGTATTCAAGAACTCTTATATAATTTAGCAAAGAAGTCACCCGTGTCATTGAGGAGAGAGTGAAGTTCCACTTCATTGTTTCAGTTTCATCTTACTCATTAATGTAAATAAAAATATCAACCACCACGCATGTAGGGACTATACTCAGAAAGGTAGCTGTTACACATTTACATACCGCTAGGCCCAGAAGCCATTTCCAAGGCCAACACTGGACTTTTCTTTGATCCTTCCTCCGAAGAGTGGACCATGCTACCTGGGGGGTGCACCTGTAGGGACAGACGTGCAGCCAGGGGTGTTTACTTGTAGGAAAAGTGCCCCTCATGATGCTTGACCACGCCAGGAGTGGGAGGACAAAAGGACTGCAGCTGGTCAGACCTCCACATGGGGACTTGGGCATAGCTTCCAATTCTACTCCAACCTAGTTCTGCATGGATTAGAAGCAGTCCAGACACCATACCACTCTCTTTGATTGGTTTGCCTTTTGGACGCCAACAGCATCAGACTGCCTGCAATTCTCCACACCCCCAAACCATGCTGTCTTCACCAACAAGCCCTTGCTCGTGTTGCCCACCTGCATAGGAGGCCCCTTTATTTCTATCACCAGAAGCTAATCCAAGGGCCTGAAACACAGTAGGACTTGAAAATTTGATTGGAATTAATGAATAAATGAATTTTATGGGCACCAGCGCTTGGTCCACTACTTATTAGTTATGTGGCATTAGTTAAGCTCTTCAGGCTTTAGTTTTCTCAATAGTGAGGATAAATAAATCTCACCTTGTTGTAAAGATTAAATAAGATATTACATGTGATAAATGTAGCAATAACGTTTATTAAGCACTTACTTGCTAGGCACTGGGCTTGTTGCTTCACATACACTATCTCATTTTAACTCCAGGAGATAGGTACTATTATTATGCCCATTTTACAAAGGCAGAAACTGAGGCTTAAGAAGTTTATGTTCACATAATAGGACTCAAATAATAGCTCTTTATGCCTAAGAAAGCAACAATATATTTGGGTCCGTGTTTAACTTACAATAAATTCCAATAAAAACATTATTAAAATATTAATAAAGAAGTAGCCCATATAATCTGCCCATATATTTAGTAAATCTTGTACTGAAAAGCTAATATTAATGAGTCCAATGAAAACAAATTGTAAGAAAAGCAATTAATATAGTCAAAGGAGATTAATACTAACCTATTAAAAAGCTGGTTTAGAGAGACAAGAATAACAATCACAAGGTAAATGTTCAGTGAAAACAACACAATATAAATGATTTATTACAAGTGATAACTAGCTAGTGGTTCTCCAACCACTGGAGAACCACTGGCTGGAGAAGGAGAGAAGGGCTCTCTTCTTTTAGAATCAATGAGCAAGAAGATACTTTAGGAAGTTTAACCCTTTCTTTAGATCCTTTAAGTTTCCCTACATCATATCCTTAATTGTATTAGTCATACTATTTTCTTTTTGCTTCAAAAAAATTTACAAGAAAGTATATTAATTAAAAAGAGTACCAATAAGCAGACATGAATTACCTTCAACACTGACAACATAAACTCTTGGCACCATAAGCAGGAGGGTACATAAAATTAAATTTAAAGTAACAATAACAATATTGACAATTATACCTGGCCTAAGATAAGAAAACTTGGACTACTGTTGATCACAGTCAGAATAATGGAAATCTTAATATTTAAATTTTCAAATCAATCATTACATGGAGAAGTGACTTTCATTGATTTCTTCTTTGAGTTACTACTGTTGATATCCCTGATACATGTTATTTAAATAGCATAGCGATTAAGAGCATAGACTCTAGAGCCTGACTGCTTGGATTAGAATCCTGATTCTGACAGTTATTAACTATGTTATATAACCTCCTTGCTCCTCAGTTTGCTCATCTACAAAATGGAGACAGTAATAAAACCCACTTCAGGGGATGTTAGTATTATATGTAAAGCACTTGCAATAGTGCCTGGTACATAATAAATGCTATATAGTGGCGATGATTACTAGCATTTTCATTGAAATTAAATAATATCTTGTTATAGACTGTATATTTGCGTTCCCCTTAAAATTCATATGTTGAAATCCTAACCCCTGACATGATGATATTTGGAGTTGGAGCCTTTGGCGGGTAATAAGTTTAGATGAGGTCATGAGGGTGGAACCCCCATGATGGGATTAGTGCCTTTATAAGGTAAGACTAGAGAGCTAGCTCGTGCTCGCCCTGCGCGCATGCGCGCACACACACCCGCTC
The DNA here is from genome assembly GCF_003031525.2 of Neophocaena asiaeorientalis asiaeorientalis. Classification (NCBI taxonomy): domain Eukaryota; kingdom Metazoa; phylum Chordata; class Mammalia; order Artiodactyla; family Phocoenidae; genus Neophocaena; species Neophocaena asiaeorientalis. The sequence continues at coordinate 10,771,609 of NW_020185339.1, forward strand.
TCTCTCTCTCCCTACCATGTGAGGATAGAGGAAGAAGGCTCTCAGCAGACACCAAATCTGCCAGTACCTCCATCTTGAACATCTAAGCCTTCAGAACTGTGAGAAATAAATGTTTGTTGTTTAAGCCACCCAGTCTATGGTATTCTATTATAGCAGCCCAGAATGACTGAGACATATCTCAAAGCCTAGTTGCTACATGGCTGAGTTCAAAAAAATGAAAAAAAAATCTCTGCGAATCACATCTATGGAACTATATTACATGCCACTATAATGAAGAAAGAAAATCAATGAATGTGTTCTACTTCCTATATGTCCAACTCCATCTTCTTCTAATATTAAGAAATACAATAGAACTAACTCTTCCTCAGAGTATTAGCTAAATCTACTTATAAAATATATAAATTATGCTCCAGTGGTGTTATCTTTATTCATTAATTGCCTACTTCACTAGTTACCGAAAATTTAAACGATTGCTTCTTCCAATTCCACATCTCATCACTTACACGAACCATATTCTCTTCATTTTTGCTTTCTTTAGAAGCTAGAGTGCACTCAAAGATATTATTTTGGGAGAAATACACTTTTTCAGTAGATACAGGGAACTTTCTCCTCTTGAAAACCTATTCTGTTCTCTGAGAGTTGAAAACACTGAAAATTAGCTTGGCATACACATCTAAAAAGAAATGATTAGTTGAGAACTAAAACAAGTCTTTAGCTCTGGTAGATTTAACTTGTTTCACTTATACCATACTTCTCAAGTATTTTCCAATCTAAGTAAAATGTTATATCCCCAGTTTTCTTTAAATTATTATATAATGATGCAAATAAGTGAACAGAATCAAAATATAACAATAAAACATGCTAAAAATTTAGGAAGACAAATACCAAATACTGGTAATTCTTTCTCTAAATGAGCTCCAATTTTATTTCAAATAGCTCTAGATCCACAGAAATTTGGGAGTTTTTAAGGTCTTTTCTTATTTAAATCTTGCACACTGATTTTGGATTGTTTCAATCCTTTCTACCACTTATCTATTTCCTGTTGTTTTGTAGCTTACCACTTCCACAGACTAGCTCTTCCAAAACATTTTTCAACTATTTTCTCCTTCTGAACATATACCCATAACTTACCAGCTCAGGATTTTCAAGAAGTACAATATTTTGTTTGTTTTTAGGAGATTCTTTTAGAACTGCCTTTGTAAACTTCAGACTCATCTTTTACTAATGGATATTATTTGTCCATAGTTTTAAAATCCTGTTGACTCTACCTTCCAAATAGCTTTTTAATACTGCCTCTTGGTTCCATCCTTATTGGTATCTCTAAACCCAGCCCCTCACCACTCCCCATCTAGATCAATGCACTAATTTTAGAACTCTCTAAATCATCCAATCTTAACTTCTTCCTATTCAGCTAATTCTGAAGGTTTTAAAACACTTTTCCAAGATGAAAATATTTAATATGATCATTTTCTCCAATGTCAGGCCAATTTCTTTTTTACCCGATGCCGTAGTTTACCTTAGTGTTCACTCTTGGTGTTGTATATACTATGGATTTTGACAAATGTATAATGACATATATCCATCATTATAATACCATACAGAACATTTCTACTTCCTTAAAAGTCCTCTGTGCTCTACCTGTTCATTTCTCCTCACTGCCCGCTGCCAGTCCCTAGCAACCACTGATCTTTTTATTGTCTCCATGGTTTTTTTTTTTTTTTTTTCCCCAGAATATCATATAGTTGGAATCTTACAGCATGTAGCCTTTTCAGACTGGCTTCTTTCACTTAGTAATATGCATTTAAGTTTCCTCCGTGTCTTTTCATGGCTAGATAGCTCATTTCTTTTTAGTGCCGAATAATATCCCATTGTCTGGAGATACTACAATTTATTTATCTATTCACCTACTGAAGGACATCTTAGTTGCTTCCAAGTTTTGGCCATTATGAATAAGCGTAAGGCTAACTTTCAAAGAGAAAAAGTTTAAAGACTTTTCCCCCTTTAAAGAACTCAAACTATGTCGATTGTTCAATCCTGGCATTCTCAGAGAAAAAAAATGTGCGTGACTATTCTCCTTCTGTTAGTATCTCTTTCTAAAGAGATGCTGTAGGTTCACAAAATTCATTTAGAATACATCTTCCTCATAGGACATGAGTTATATCACCATAAGCAGCAGCAGCTGCATCTTCGTCATCATCTGCTACTTAATATGTTTATAGCACATCATCGTTTGCCAAGGGCTTTACATACATCAACCACTCAGTCCTCCTCAGAGACTTGTGAAGCAGAAGAAATTTATCCTCAGTATAAACAGGTGACTTGGGCAAAGTCATATAACTAGTACATGGTAGATCTAAAGCTAGAACCTACACTCTCCAACTCCCTTGACCCACTACTTCTAGTCACCTTCACACACTGATAACTCAAATATTTTCTTTCCTCTGCTTTCAATAATTCCAAATTCTGAAGTTCAGTGTAGCTATTAAGTAAGCATCAATTTCTTCACTGTCCTTGAATTATTTGAAATTTACCAGGTAAGAGCCACAAGTAGGAAATACCCCATTGAAGAAGTCACAATCTATCTACAAAATCCATCGGGATTTTTTGCATAACTGCCAAAAAGAAAAGCAATCTTCACCACCCTCCCTCATTAGAAAACAACAGGATTTTTGCCTGAGGCAAGATGGTAGAATACAGCCCCAAACTGGCAACAAAAAGCTTCAGAGGAAAGAGCCAACATCAATCGCATAAATAAGTATAGCGAAGAATGAGAAAATGCATTCCTTTCCAACACTCTGTGTGAAAACAGAAGTAGGCACAGTGACACTTATTCAAAAAGTCATCTGAAACGTATTTTTAAGTTCCAATTAGCAGAAAATTCCTGCAAATCTGAAATTTCTACAAGTTAATTTTTTCTGGGATCTGTTTGAGGATTTATTTGCTTTCGTTGATATGTTTTCACAGATCTCAAGTTCCTCCCTAAAAGAGAGTATCTTTTGTTAGTATCATGCTTAGCCATAGCCAAGAGCATGCAGCAGGAGAACGGCGTGTTTATCCACCTTACTACATTTAAACGTTCGCACTGGGCTGACAATAAAAGAATAATAATAATTTCAATGTAACTTTCAGTTATGCATATTAGGAACATCAGGCAAAACCAGGCAGGCAGCAGTGAACCTAAACCAGCCAAAGACCATAAGCAGGAACTCTTCTAAGTCCAGCTATTCAGGAATAATGCACATAAATCACAGAGCAAGCAAAGGGGAATAGAAGGCATTTCAGGCTTGGCTTGGAGGAAAAGACATACGAGACACACTCAGGAAAACTAAATTTATACAGTCTAGAGAATGAGCTTCAAGGAGGGAACCTGATCATAATCTATAAATACCACCAAGGTAACACCATAAATAACTGAAGAAGAAGCATTCGTTGTCTCTGAAGGAGGTCTGAAAATGAAGTTTTAGATTTACGTCTCCCTTCCTTTCTTCGTGGCATCAAAACATGTTTGTACTGAGAGTCCTTTGCTCTTGCCTGGGATGTACTGGGAAAGAGCACTAGACAGGTGGGTGCCTGTAGCTAGTCTGCCCTGCCTGAGAAGCGCGACTAACTCTTTCTCTCTCCAGCCAGGCAGCTCAGACCTGCCCAGAAAAAGCAACTGCAGGAGCAGAATGCTCTGCACATGCCTCTGCCACTCCAAAGTGAGAGCATCCACACTCTTCTAAAACTCAGAGAACTGGGCTACATGTACTTTAAATATTTATTGTTTCATCTGTTTGCTCAAATGCATGTTTACCATGTGCTAGGACAGTACTTCTCAACCCAAGTGCATACAAATCACGTGGGGGTTTCCTTAAATGCAGGTTCTCATTTTGTAGGTCCAGGATGATATTCTGCATTTCTAACATGCTTACAGGTAATGCTGATGCTGGTCCACGAACCACACTTTGAGTAGCAAGGGGTTAAGATCTCAGAGTCCCTTGGTGTAGACAGACGCAGAAATAACTAACATACAATATGATAACGTGCGATAGGCACCTAACCCAGCCTGAGAGACACAGAAAAAACAAGCTTCCTGAAGAGGGCAGTCCTTGAGCTGCCTCTAGAAGATATTAGTGAGATTAAATACCAGGAAAGAGCACCCAGGAAATTCTCATGATCTTCATTCATAGATAATTAACACAGATAGTTTGAGGATCAGGAGAGATTCTATTAGCTGCTGATTCTCTTGGGTTGGCCTATAAGATTTTACGGTGTTTTAACCTAAGACAGTGTGGAGTAGAAATAGCATAGGCTTTTGAGTCAAATAGCCTCTCTGAATTTCAGTTTCCCAACGTAAAAGAAGTATAATAAAACCTGCCTCCAGGGTTTTAGAGGAGATAACAAATATAAGTTCTTAACAAATGTTAAAACTCTTTTCCCCTTTTACTGACACCTAAAATAAACTACATTTCCAGAGTCACTATAAATGCGTTTTCCCCACATTCTACGTAACTGTTTCCATTCCTGACTACTCTAAATGTGCTTATGTCTAAGGAAAATCACATTGAATTTACAAATTTTGCTCCTTTTTTTTAATGTGTTAAGTGTATTATCCCACTTGCTCACTCAGCATTTTAAAAATAATTTCTCATGAATCTATTCTTTAACAGAAATAAAGATATGGCAATCGTACACCCTGGGTTTTTCAAGGCAGCTCTGATTTCAAATATTCTGCCCACTCATCAAACAACTGTCTCCAATTTTTGGCTTCAAAATATGGTCACCAGAGATATAAAACAGAATATTCTGAATGTATTAAATTTTTTTAATTCAATAAGCTCAATTTGATAAATGTCTATTTTTATATGCCTACACGTGAGACTCTTTGGGGCACGCCTACATGGTTATGACACTGTCCCTGCCCTACAGTTGTTCACACTCTAGCGGGTAATTGTGTATGTGCAGGGCGGTGGCTAGCAGGAGGTGGGAGAAGGTCTATATGATATATACACACCCAAGTATATGCACCCAAGGCTGGTGTTTACTGCCAAGTCACTTGTTTGTTTTAATGTCTATCTTCTTTACCTCTCTGGCCCATAAAAGAAAAGACTGAAATGATAGATGTTTAAATGCCAAAGTAATTTCTAATATCATATATGTGTGCCCCGTGGTTCCTTTGAACTTAATGTCTGCAGCTCAAAGGCTAAGCCTTCCTAAAATGGCTACAAAATGGCATGTAAGGTCTATACAGTACTAATAGGGTCTACTCCCTGAAATCTCTTGACAAAACATGGAATTTGCCCCCAAGAGAACATAAAGGAAATGCTCTGTGATTGGCAAGCTCCTAAGGAATGTGATCACAATAAACTAGAATTCAGGTGGCAGTGGATTTGGAAAATACACTGTTCTTGTCCCTGTTCTATCTTGAAGAATACGATCAAACCCTATAGCTACGATTTAAATCATTTTTACTGAAGAAATTTTCTGGCAAGAAAGGAAAAATCTACAAATGAGCAAAGTATCGACTATGGCAATTATGACGATGAATGATTTGCTGAACAATGTATTACATAGAGACTTTTGCTCTCTGTGAGCACCGTAATGTCATTATTTTACACCGTGCCCCTTGAGATACAATTCTAGCAGCAGAAGCCACTGCTGCTTTTCTCTTTACACTTTAAAAGAAGAGAGAGTAATTAGGAAAGCCATTCAGAGGACTCTCAATAAACCTAAAATTATACGCATTCCACTAACTATAGAAAATCAAAGGTTGATTTTTAACCCCCAAATAGCTGGACCATAAAACATCACTTCTTTCCATGCACTGTCACTTAAATTTGAATTTTACAGTGTAATAATGCTTTTTTTAAAAAAAACCCTATGTTTCTTGAGCAACAAAATTTCCAATAGGAAGTCTATCCACCCCAGGAAAAAAGTACACAGATGACCAAGGTCCAAAGTAACACTTCATCTCAATTCCAAACCCAAATCACTAACTCAGTCTGGTGTGTTGATACTTTTGTTCCCATTTCCATCTTCAGAAGTGTATTTCCATCTTCAGGCTACACAGGCAAGAGGCTCAAACAAGATTTACTAATGGCACAGGCATGCATTACTGACCTAATACACACCTAATCATCGAGGTTTGTGAACTTCCACCTACTGGGTCCCTTCAGCCCATGTTCATCCATTTTTAATGCATAGAAAAAGAACTCTTCAGTAGTGCAGAGCTATTATTTTAATCCCATTGCTGTCACAAATTCTTCACAATATCTCCCAAACCACCTTCTTTTCTAAAACTAGACCTCAATTATCTTCACCTGGATTATCACTCTCTCCAATTTCAAATTCCTAATTTTTAACATTTCTGTATTCAGGCAACCTTCAAATCTGCTAAAAGCAGCTTCCTTTACAGTTTTTATTCTGGCTTTAGATCTCATAGTAAGACATGAATACATATTGGTAAACACTCAGAAACAACCTATATTTTCTGATTTAATTTTTATTAGTTTCTCCACCATTTGAACAATCCATCAGTCCTCACTGGGCATCATCATAGTGCTTGGCCCTGAGTTAGGAGCTGAGGAAGAGATAAACAAGTAATGAGCATCCTCCCCATTACTAGAGACATTTAATCAAGCGCCTAACAACCCTTAGTCAGGGATTTAATTTCCTTTGCCTTTTCATATGTTCTTATTTACTTTGATCATTCCAGGAAATGTATTCATCTTCTCCTAAATCAGACTACCCTTCACAGACAGTAATTTCAGTGAATGAGAACAGGGCAAAGTGTTAAAAGCTGAACTGTCTAGTGCTTTTCAAACGTTAACGTCCACATAAATTGCCTGGGAGTCTTGTTTAAATGTAGATTCTGACTCAGTACGTCTAGGCTGGGCCTGAGACTATGCATATCTAACAAGTTCCCAGATGATGCCTGACGCTGATGCTGCTAGAGCACTGAGTAGCAAGGGGCTACATTGGAAGGTCTCTGAGTGAGGTGTCTTGTCTGTCTTCCAGCCTCACTCTAGACCAGTGCCTAGCCTGCTACCTAGCATGTGGTAAATGCTCAGCAGCTATCGTTGCAATAAATAATTAGTTGTGGAAGAGACATAATTAAAGAAGAAGAAAAGAATACAGGAAAGGAGTTCATTCATCTCAACTCAATTTTTCTGTTGTATACAGTTTGTCAAATCATTTTTAAACCCAACTTTACATCCTGGCCATCAAATTGATACATATTTGACCCATCGTCCCTGTTCCTCTGCTCCTTCCTGCACACCTTCCCCTCAGACTGGGCCATTTTCCCCACTGCAGGTACATAAATGCATGCCCATCTTTTAGAGTTCCCCATAACCTGTTCCTCTTTATGGTAGCGTGAACCTAGGGCCACCAACCTCTTTAGCTCAAGGCCCACCTCTTCCATGAAGTTTTGCCCAGCTTCCTCTCCCACCTTTCCAGCAAGTCTGCACCTCACAGTTCACTTTGGACATTGGAAGTAAAGCAAAATGACACATGAGCACCTAGACGGCAGAAATAACGAGTCATTCTGAGGACCAAGTGACGAAATGTCCAGCATCATCATAGTGCTTGGCCCTGAGTTAGGAGCTGAGGAAGAGATAAACAAGTAATGAGCATCCTCCCCATTACTAGAGACATTTAATCAAGCGCCTAACAACCCTTAGTCAGGGATTTAATTTCCTTTGCCTTTTCATATGTTCTTATTTACTTTGATCATTCCAGGAAATGTATTCATCTTCTCCTAAATCAGACTACCCTTCACAGACAGTAATTTCAGTGAATGAGAACAGGGCAAAGTGTTAAAAGCTGAACTGTCTAGTGCTTTTCAAACGTTAACGTCCACATAAATTGCCTGGGAGTCTTGTTTAAATGTAGATTCTGACTCAGTACGTCTAGGCTGGGCCTGAGACTATGCATATCTAACAAGTTCCCAGATGATGCCTGACGCTGATGCTGCTAGAGCACTGAGTAGCAAGGGGCTACATTGGAAGGTCTCTGAGTGAGGTGTCTTGTCTGTCTTCCAGCCTCACTCTAGACCAGTGCCTAGCCTGCTACCTAGCATGTGGTAAATGCTCAGCAGCTATCGTTGCAATAAATAATTAGTTGTGGAAGAGACATAATTAAAGAAGAAGAAAAGAATACAGGAAAGGAGTTCATTCATCTCAACTCAATTTTTCTGTTGTATACAGTTTGTCAAATCATTTTTAAACCCAACTTTACATCCTGGCCATCAAATTGATACATATTTGACCCATCGTCCCTGTTCCTCTGCTCCTTCCTGCACACCTTCCCCTCAGACTGGGCCATTTTCCCCACTGCAGGTACATAAATGCATGCCCATCTTTTAGAGTTCCCCATAACCTGTTCCTCTTTATGGTAGCGTGAACCTAGGGCCACCAACCTCTTTAGCTCAAGGCCCACCTCTTCCATGAAGTTTTGCCCAGCTTCCTCTCCCACCTTTCCAGCAAGTCTGCACCTCACAGTTCACTTTGGACATTGGAAGTAAAGCAAAATGACACATGAGCACCTAGACGGCAGAAATAACGAGTCATTCTGAGGACCAAGTGACGAAATGTCCTTATATCAGAGTAAAATTCACTGAGAGAGCTGTCTTATATTTGCACGGTCCCTGCTAAGGAAATAAAGAATATTAATCGTCTTGAGAGGCTTTCTGCATTCTTTACCTGGGACACAGGAACAAGTGAAAAATCTGAGTCAAGCTATATGTAAAGACAAGACATCCGGACGTGCCATGGTATGATGGTCAGAGCATGGGTTTTGGAAAACAAAACCCGGGTGTAAATCCTGGCTCCATCACTGTTATATCACTGTTATGTCTACGGCTTTGGCCAAGTCTTCTGGCTTGTGGGAGCCCAAAGCTCCACATTTAAAGGGGAGAAATGATACCCAATAATATGTTTGTAAAGATGAAATGAGATAATAGATGTGAACTGTTTAGCCAAGTGCCTGGCACACAGGAGGTGCCCAAAGTTTGCTACTGCGGCCATTTCCACAGAGGGTTTTATATAGGCTCTCATTCTCAAAACGTGGTTCAAAGAGGCAGCAGCAAAATCATCCAGGAACTTGTTAGAAATGCAGATTCTCAGGCCCCACCCCTGACTTCCTGAACTAGAAACTCTGGGAGCGGTGCCCAGGAATCTGTGTTTTAACAAGCTCTCCTGATGAATCAGATGCTCACTAAGTTTGAGAAGCACTATTCTAAAGATTAAAGGAACTGTAGGTGCAAACCACCTAAGCTTAGCGTTAGGCACAAGAGGAGATACTAAAAGGCTCCTATCATTTTTAACAGGGTATGATTTTTGCTTGAAAGGTGCTTTTATTCTACTTCCCAACACTAACATGTCTTGAGCCAGTGTGTTGAACTACCTAGTCGTTTCAGTCGTTTCCTAACAGCTCTGCCTAATTGCCAACCGTTGAGGGTGCCCCAAACTGCTGCTCACAAACGATTTAATTGCTTATCCAATTGCCTACCTAGAAACCCCCGTGGGTCTAATTACCAGCGGCTGACCCCTGGCTACAGGAGCAGGACGGTGAGCTCTCCCATCACCTGGGAGAACAACACTGGCGGCTGAGCGCCGAGCTGCGCCCTCCAGTTCTGAGCTACTCCCAGGACCAACGACATGCAGGATTCTGAACTGCTTTGCCTCTTTTAAGCTTTGCTGTTGGTTTCCTATTTTTCTTTGCCTTTATTTTTTGAGAACTGGGGGGCAGGGGTGGGGGAGAGTTGCTTTTGTTTCCTTAACTGCAAAACAGTCAAACTTTTCCATAAAAACTGTGTATTGCTCAAGGCCAGACAGTTAAGCAGCTGGGGCATATTGGGCACTTCCTGTTACCGATTTTATTTCCTTTTCACTGCACTTGCAAGCAAGTCATTTATCTTTAAGTTAGCGAGCAAGGAATGGGAAAGAAAAGAAATAAGTTTTACTTAAAGCAGTGTTTGGGGCTAGTCTTGACGAGGGAAATGGGCACTGCCTACTCTGAGTTCATTTTTATTCCACTACACTGACAGCTAAACCATTTCTCTTTGTTGGAATCCCACTTTCATCTCTCTGCTTCCCTTATGTTTCTCTTGCTTCCCCCGCTCCCACCCCTCCTGTGGTACCAGTGTTCTTGAATTTTGAAGATGAAAAACTGGTAGAATCCAAGACAAATGATTCCTCTGGGTAACGAGCCCCAAGATAACCCGTTTCCTCTCTGAGGGAGCTAGCGTGGGACAAGTAAGCCATCATTTCATGGCGTATAAACCCGAGAAGAGCCTTTTTTGTCCATCCAAATAGGCCAAACAATAATCAAAGAAAATATTCTACTCCCATCATGTATTCTTCTTTAAAATGGAGATACATGATTCTGCCATCTATCAATGCAGCCTGTACTGTAATAGTGAAACAAAATTGAAACAAGCCAGAAATTTCCTCAAAAACCAAAGATATCAATGTTCTTTAAGAAGTTCCACTTGCTTGCTTTTAAAATATGGGACAGCAACCACTTCAAAAACTTGATAGAAAAAGGTATCGCATTACCAATAGGAAGGGAAAAAAAATGGGTTCAACGCATTTATTATCACTATAGTAATTCTCTGATTTCCCATGATTTGCGCTAGATATACCTAATTCATGTCTCCAAATAAAATCAGATTTTCCTGTAGCCTAAATCTTGTTTTAAAATTGTTGAGTTTGTTGTCAACTATATAAACATTTAAGGATTGGTTTATCTGAAGTGGATGAACTCCACCAACACTTTATTTAATATCAAAAATAAGAATATACCTTTAATGCTCCCATAATACCCTCTGCTTCGTTTATCACATTAGACAATGTATGATAAACACTTGTTTTCTTATCTGTCTCCTAATCAGGTGACTGTGAGCAGGGAAGCATGCCCTATAACGTGAGTCTAGCAAAAGTTAAGAATGTGGCAAACTCTCCATAAGTATGCTGGTAATGAAGTGAATGAATAAGAAGTCCAGAAAACTTTGAAACTATCTCTTGTATATTTATACAGACCTATTTTCAATGACATCAGACAAATGAGACCAGATAAAAATGGAGATACCAGAAGGATAAGTCATTATACAGAACCCTATGTGATTTAGCTGCTAAAATAAACTAGATATTATAGTATAAGATAAAACAAATAATAAATGATTTACTCAACTAGGATTATGTCAATTAGGAAAATCCTTTGAAATTATGCCACCAGAAAACTAACAGTATGACAGGGCAAAGAAAGTTAGCAACAAAGAAACTTTTCCTCACTGTAAAATCACTTCACTCCATATAAAGTTAAATCTTTCCATTTTAAACCATTTCAGCAAAATTTTTTCTGGCTCAGTTTATGATGCATGTATACTATAGTTTCTCTCTAAAATACAGTATGCTGGAAATGTACTAAAATCTCAGAAGTATCTAGAATAAAGATGGTCTACATGCTCCCACCCAAGGCCCCCCAAATCAAAAACACAAATCGCTTTCCTATGTTATCTTCCTAAAACCATGGTGAGTTAAATCGTCGATAATCCAAAGGTGAACGTAAGAATATCTCTATCTTTAGGCTTATGAATAAGCTTTTAAAAAGGAAATCAGTAGACAATGTGAACACTGTTTATGAAAAGAATGTCGATCAAACTTAAATTTGAACCATTAAATTGTAGTTAAGATGACCTACCACAAAAAATAAATTCCAAATTAGGCAACTACTTATAATGTGTCCATAACACTCAGCTTCTATCTTAACTGTCCCTGAACGCCTCACCCACTGGATCAATGCCTATCAATGTAGAGATCTAATTTTAGTATGTGTCAGTATACAGCAAAACGGAAGTACACCAAGCTAGCATCAAACTCAGAATGTACTTTTGGGGACTCAGATTTAAATATTTTGACTTTGGTTGATATAGTTCATAACCTGACGTTGTTTAAACCTGGTAAGCCAGGTTTTTCTCTCTGATACCCCTGGGCCATTTACAATGCTTGTCAGTATGCAAAAAACAGAGTGACTGGTGTTGATTAGGTAAAAAGCCAAGCAAGGACAATTACTGAAACTGGGCTGCCTGCCCTGTACACACTCCTAGTGAGAAAACTGAGGAGCAAATGTGTAAGTGAGAGACCAATGACAAAACAAAGTCTTAGCAGAACAAATTCCCAAAGCAATCTTTTGAAAGTCAAAGCTAGTTCTTTTATATTTCCAGTCTGATATGTAATCAAATAGCTTAGGTGTTAATTTTATGCTACACCTTTTTTTCTCTTTGAAAATTAATCCCATAAAAGAGAACAACTGCTAAGAGCTAGTTTCATCTGGGATTTAAGGAGCTTCAAATGAAAAGAAAAAAAAAAAAATTGTTCAAGTCTGCAAGCAGAAAAATAAATAAATCACCCCTAAAATGATAGAGAACATCTCTTCATTGTGGTCTCAGAGCAGTTTCCTCTATTGACAGTGTCACTGTGAATACCATGCTGAATTATGAAAAGAAATCTCTATCGTCAGTCTGGTGACTCAATGTTTTCTACAAAATAATCCATTAAATCGTAATGATGTCCCAAATATGAATAGTTTTAGACCATTATGGACCTAACCTAAGTATTTTAATCAGGAAGAAGACTTAATGATGTGAGAAAGAACATTCATTCATTTATTCATTCATTCATTGGCTCATTTTCTCACCCACTACTTATTAATTTGGGAAATCCACACCAGACTCCTATGACTGCCCAGCCCTCAGGTCTCACCCCTATGCCCCCTTTTCTCTGTAGAAGTCCTAATACGAATTAAGGTGTTATAAGGAAGGGATCCCCCACTCAGATTTCATTCTCACTGATTAGAGTTCCTGTTCCATGTCTCCAACCTCTGCGCCCTTGCTTCTCACTGGACAGGTCAGCTCAAGCTATTTTCTGAAATAACCTTCAGTTTGTACCAAAAAAAAATGAGTAAGATAAAAGTCCTCACAAAGAATATCCCCCCAAATCAAAATCTGTTAATAGAACTTATTTTTTTCTCTAGTCTATAAATGTATGCTTAAAGGAATAAAACTTAGAATCATAAAATCAAAGAACTTTAGAGCTTATCAGGATAGACACAAAGCTAGAGATATGTAATAATCTAACCCAGGAGTTTCCAGATAAGGGTCGCAAGGCTGCTGCCACTCTTTCTCAGTGTATTCACCATTTAGATCAAAGTGAGAAAAGAGCAATGTGCCAAGTTATCACAAAGCTTAATTTGTTCAATGTGAAAAATTATGTCGTTCTGAGAGTGCAGTTCCTACTTTTTTGGTGTTAAAATACACTCTTTGATGAGATGAAGGGAGTAATGATGGTGGTTTGCTGGGGGAAGAGGCCCTTGTGTTTACTCAGAAGGTTAAAAGTTAGGAAACTTGTGTTGGTCCAGGATATTGGTTTATTCATTCTTCTGTTGTGAATCCCCTAAGCTTAAATTTTATTTAATCCTAACATTATTATTTTATAGATGAAGGCTGGTGAGAAAAAAAACCAGAACACAGTGAAATAAAGTGCCAGGTGGGGACATAGGATTAGTGTCTTGACAAGTCAGTGTCTTTTGCTTTTGAACTGCATAGGTGTTCTTTAAAAAGAATAATAAAAAAGAAAGAATACCTTCCCCATAACATGGAACAGTTGGTGGTTAAGAAGAAAGCAGAAACCCCTCCAAAGGTTCGAGTTGCTCTGTCTCTGTGTTCTACTTGTTAACAATGTCAACTACTTAGAGCACTGAATTGAGAATTGTTTTGAGTGGTCTACAAGAATAAGACTTGCCCACAAACAAACTGGCAAGTTACTTGATTGAATACACTACATCAAATGCTTGGTTTACAGTCCCATAAACCAAGAATCAAATTTTGTGTAGAAGCAAAGTGAACTGCACACAGGTAGTTATCCAGTTAATTGAAGCAAAAAGCCCCAAACCTACTATTAAAAAAAGAATTGGCTGGCTGTATTGTCAATTTCACTAAATAATTCCTCATTTTAAAGTAATTAAACTCTGGAGGAACTTCAAGATGGAGGAAGAGTAAGACGCGGAGATCACCTTCCTCTCCACAAATACATCAGAAATACATCTACATGTGGAACAGCTCCTACAGAACACCTACTGAACGCTGGCAGAAGACCTCAGACCTCCCAAAAGGCAAGAAACTCCCCACGCACCTGGGTAGGGCAAAAGAAAAAACAGAGACAAAAGGATAGGGACGGGACCCACACCACTGGGAGGGCTCCGTGAAGGAGGAAAGGTTTCCACACACTGGGAAGGCCCTTCGCAGGTGGAGACTGCGGATGGCGGAGGGGGGAAACTTCGGGGCCAGGGAGGAGAGCACAGCAACAGGGGTGCGGAGGGCAAAGCGGTGAGACTACCACACAGAGGATCAGGGCCCACCAGGACTCACCAGCCCGGGAGGCTTGTCTGCTCACCCGCCGGGGCGGGCAGGGCTGGAAGCCGAGGCTCGGGCTTCGGAGGTCGGATCCCAGGGAGAGGGCTGGGGTTGGCGGCGTGAACACAGCCTGAAGGGGCTACTGTGCCACAGCTAGACGGGAGGGAGTCCAGGAAAAAGTCTGGAGCTGCCGAAGAGGCAAGAGACATTTTCTTGCCTCTGTTTCCTGGTGCGCGAGGAGAGGGGATTAAGAGCACTGCTTAAAGGAGCTCCAGAGACGGGTGTGAGCTGCGGCTAAAAGTGTGGACCTCAGAGACGGGCATGAGACGCTAAGTCTGCTGCTGCAGCCACCAGGAAGCCTGTATGCAAACACAGGTCACTCTGCACACCTCCCCTCCCGGGAGCCTGTGCAGCCCACCACTGCCAGGGTCCCGTGATCCAGGGACAACTTCCCCGGGCGAACGCACGGCGCGCAACAGCCTGGTGCAACGTAATGTCGGCCTCTGCTGCCACAGGCTCGCCCCGCACTCCGTGCTCCTCCATCCCCCCGGCCTGAGTGAGCCAGAGCCCCCGAATCAGCGGCTCCTTTAACCCCATCCTGTCCGGGCAAGAAAAGATGCCCTCAGGGGACCTTCACACAGAGGCGAGTCCAAGTCCAAAGTTGAACCCCGGGAGCTGTGCGAACAAAGAAGAGAAAGGGAGATCCCTCCCAGCAGCCTCAGGAGCAGCGGATTAAATCTCCACAATCAACTTGATGTACCCTGCATCTGTGGAATACCTGAATAGACAACGAATCATCCCAAATTGAGGAGGTGGACTTTGGGAGCAAGGATATATACTTTTTTGCCTCTTTTTCTCTTTTTGTGAGTATGTATGTGTACGCTTCTGTATGCTTTTGTCTGTATAGCTTTCTTTTCACCATTTGTCCTAGGGTTCTGTCTGTCCAGTTTTTTTGTTTGTTTTTTTTTTATTACTTAAAAAAACTTTTATTTTAATAACTTTATTTTATTTTACTTTATTTGGTTTTATCTTCTTTCCTTCCTCCCTCCCTCCCTCCCTCTCCCTCTCTCTCTCTCTCTCTCTATCTCTAGCTCTCTCTCTCTTTCTTTCTTTCTTCTTTTCTCCCTTTTATTCTGAGCCATGTGAAGGACAGGCTCTTGGTGCTCCAGCATCAGGACTGTGCCACTGAGGTGGGAGAGCCAAGTTCAGGACACTGGTCCCCAAGAGACCCCCCAGCTCCACCTAATATCAAATGATGAAAATCTCCCAGAGATCTCCATCTCAATGCCAAGATCCAGATCAACCCAACGACCAGCAAGTACAGTGCTGGACACCCTATGCCAAACAACTAGCAAGACAGGAGGAACACAACCCCATCCATTAGCACAGAGGCTGCCTAAAATCATAATAAGGCCACAGGCACCCCAAAACACAGCACCAGACATGGACATGCCCACCAGAAAGACAAGATCCAGCCTCATCCACCAGAACATGGGCACTAGTGCCCTCCACCAGGAAGCCTACACAACCCACTGAACCAACCTTAGCCACTGGGGACAGACACCAAAAACAACGGAAACTACAAACCTGCAGCCTGTGAAAAGGAGACCCCAAACACAGTAAGTTAAGCAAAATGAGAAGACAGGGAAATACATAGCAGATGAAGGAGCAAAATAAAAACCCACCAGACCTAACAAATGAAGAGGAAATAGGCAGTCTACCTGAAAAAGAATTCAGAATAATGATGGTAAAGATGATCCAAAATCTTGGAAAATGAATGGAGAAAATACAAGAAATGCTTAACCAGGGCCTAGAAGAACGAAACAGCAAATAAACAGAGATGAACAACACAATAAATGAAATTAAAAATTCTCTAGAAGGGATCAATAGCAGAATGAGACAGAAGAACGGATAAGTGACCTGGAAGATAAAATAGTGGAAATAACTACTGCAGAGCAGAATAAAGAAAAAAGAATGAAAAGAATAGAGGACCATCTCAGAGACCTCAGGGACAACACTAAACGAACCAACATTTGAATTATTAGGGGTCCCAGAAGAAGGAGAGAAAAAGAAAGGGACTGAGAAAATATTTGAAGAGATTACAGTTGAAAACTTCCCTAATATGGGAAAGGAAATAGTCAATCAAGTCCAGGAAGCACAGAGAGTCCCATACAAGATAAATCCAAGGAGAAACACGCAAAGACACATCTTAATCAAACTGACAAAAATTAAATTTAAAGAAAAAATATTAAAAGTAGCAAGGGAAAAACAACAAGTAACACAGGAGGGAATCCCCATAAAGTTAACAGCTGATCTTTCAGCAGAAACTCTGCAAGCTAGAAGGGAGTGGCAGGACATATTTAAAGTGATGAAAGAGAAAAACCTACAACCAAGATGACTCTACCCAGCAAGGATCTCATTCAGATTTGACGGAGAGTTAAAGGCTTTACAGACAAGCAAAAGTTAAGAGAATTCACCACCACCAAACCAGCGTTACAATAAATGCTAAAGGAACTTCTCTAGGCAGTAAACACAAGAGAAGGAAAAAACCTACAATAATAAACCCAAAACAATTAAGAAAATGGTAATAGGAACAAATATATCAATAATTACCTTACATGTGAGTGGATTAAATGCTCCAACCAAAAGACACAGACTGGCTGAATGGATACTAAAGCAACAGCCATATACATGCTGTCTACAAGAGACCCACTTCAGACCTAGGGACACATACAGACTGAAAGTGAGGAGATGGAAAAAGATACTCCATGCAAATGGAAATCAAAAGAAAGCTGCAGTAGTAATTCTCATATCAGACAAAATAGACCTTAAAACAAAGACTATTACAAGAGACAAAGAAGGACACTTCATAATGATCAAGGGATCAATCCAAGAAGATATAACTATTGTAAATATTTATGCACCAAACATAAGAGCACCTTGATACACAGGGCAAATACTAACAGCCATAAGAAGGGAAATCGACAGTAACAAAATCATAGTAGGGGACTTTAACACCCCACGTTCACCAATGGACAGATCATCCAAAATGAAAATAAATAAGAAAACACAAGCTTTAAATGATACACAAAACAAGATGGACCTAATTGATATTTATAGGGAATTCTACCCAAAAAGAACAGAATACACATTCTTCTTAAGCGCTCATGGAACATTCTCCAGGATAGATCAAATCTTGGGTGACAAATCAAGCCTTGGTAAATTTAAGAAGATTGAAATCCTATCAAGCATCTTTTCCTACAGCAATGCTATGAGACTAGATATCAATTACAGGATAAAATCTGTAAGAAATACAAACACATGGAGGATAAACAGCACACTACTTAAAAACCAAGAGATCACTGAAGAAATCAAGGAGGAAATCAAAAAATACCTAGAAACAAATGATTATGAAAACACAATGACCCAAAACCTATGGGATGCAGCAAAAGCAGTTCTAAGAGTGAAGTTTATAGCTATACAAGCCTACCTTAAGAAATAAGAAACATCTCTAATAAACAACCTAACCTTACACCTAAAGCAATTAGAGAAAGAAAACAAAAAAACCACAAAGTTAGCAGAAGGAAAGAAATCTTAAAGATCAGATCAGAAATAAATGAAAAAGAAATGAAGAAAACGATAGCACAGATCAATAAAACTAAAAGCTGGTTCTTTGAGAAGATAAACAAAATTGATAAACCATTAGCCAGACTTATCAAGAAAAAAAATGGAGAAGACTCAAATCAATAGAAATACAAATGAAAAAGGAGACGTAACAACTGACACTGCAGAAATGCAAAAGATCATGACAGATTACTACAAACAACTATATGCCAATAAAATGGACAACCTGGAAGAAATGGACAAATTCTTAGAAATGCACAACCTGCTGAGACTGAACCAGGAAGAAATAGAAAATGAGCTGGTACAAAAACAGAAATATAGATCAATGGAAGAGGATATAAAGCTCGGAGATAAACCCATGCACATATGGTCACCTTATCTTTGATAAAGGAGGCAGCAATGTACAGTGGAGAAAGGACAGCCTCTTCCATAAGTGGTGCTGGAAAAACTGGACAGCTCCATATAAAAGAATGAAATTAGAACACTCCCTAACACCATACACAAACATAAACTCAAAATGGATTAAAGACCTAAATGTGAGGCCAGACACCATCAAACTCTTAAAGTAAAACATAGGCAGAACACTCTATGACATAAATCACAGGAAGATCCTTTTTGACACACCTCCTTGAAAAGTGGAAGTAAAAACAAAAATAAACTAATGGGACCTAATGAAACTTAAAAGCTTTTGCACAGCAAAGGAAACCATAAACCAGATGAAAAGACAACCCTCAGAATGGGAGAATATATTTGAAAATGAAGCAACTGACAAAGGATTAATCTCCAAAATATATATAAGCAACTCATGCAGCTCAATATCAAAAAAACAAACAGCCCAATCCAAAAAGGGGCAGAAGACCTAAATAGAAATTTCTCCAAAGAAGATATACAGATTGCCAACAAACACATGAAAGAATGCTCAACATCATTAATCATTAGAGAAATGCAAATGAAAACTACAGTGAGATATCATCTTACACCGGTCATAATGGGCATCATCAAAAAATCTACAGACAATAAATGCTGGAGAGGGTGTGGAGATAAGGGAACCCTCTTACACTGTTGGTGGGAATGTAAATTGATACAGCCACTACAGAGAATAGTAGGGAGTTTCGTTAAAAAACTAAAAATAGAACTACCATATGACCCAGCAATCCCACTACTGGGCATATACCCTGAGAAAAACATAATTCAAAAAGAGTCATATACCACAATGTTCATTGCAGCACTATTTACAATAGCCATGACATGGAAGCAACCTAAGTGTCCATCAACAGATGAATGGATAAAGAAGATGTGGCAATATATACAATGGAATATTACTCAGCCATTAAAAGGAACGAAACATAGTTATTTGTACTGAGGTGGATAGACCTGGAGACTGTCATACAGAGTGAAGTAAGTCAGAAAGAGAAAAACAAATACCGTCTGCTAACACATATATATGGAATCTAAAAAAAAGAAAAAGAAAGAAAATGGTCAGAAGAACCTAGGGGCAAGACGGGAATAAAGATGCAGGCCTACTACAGAATGGACTTGGGGATACGAGGAGAGGGAGAGGTGGGCTGGGACAAAGTGAGAGAGTGGCATGGACATATATACACTACCAAATGTAAAATGGATCACTGGTGGGAAGCGGCCACATAGCACAGGGAGATCAGCTCAGTGCTTTGTGACCACCTACAGGGGTGGGATAGGGAGGGTGGGAGGGAGGGAGATGCAAGAGCAAAGAGATATGGGGCCATATGTATATGTATAACTAATTCACATTTTTATAAAGCAGAAACTGACACACCATTGTAAAGCAATTATACTCTAATAAAGATGTTAAAAAAAGAAATAAAAGTAATTAAATTCATCTTTATAATGAAAAGGTTTCACTGTGTTGTTTCACACAGACAAAGACTTGGCTTCAAAATCATTGACTAAAATCTTTGAAAGACTGAAAACAGTGGAGATCTACACATACAGGAAATGATAATATATAGGTAAAAATGATAAAATATAGGTTAAAAGACAATACTGTATTTTTCCTAGCTTTTTGTTCCTAGGGAGAAAATCCCTTATTTTGTTGTGTTTGTTATTTGTTATATTCCCATAGCTTCTTTGCTCCTAAAACATCAAATTCCAGTTACACCAACAACAATTGCCATTGTCGTTTTTCTTTACAGAATGCTGTTTGGTAAACAAAAATGTTCATTTGTTTTACTGATTTTCTTTCTCAGCTTTTTCCTTTCTGGGATTTAAGTAAACACGTAAAAATACATAAATCTCTGAAGATGAAATCTAAATCTCTTTAGTGTGCAATGCTTTAAAGTACATGAAAAAATGTTTAACAATTATCCTGTTGGATAATGGTGCCTTCGTGAGAAGAAAACTGGAGTGTGCAGGCTTAAACTGAAGAAAATAGGATTTAATTCAGAATTAAGCCTTTTTTAAAATGACAATGTTATGTCTACATAACCAATAAGAATGGTTTTTTCAGGTTAAAAATATGGAGCAAATGGCTATGGGCAACGTTTTATGCCAAAAGAATTCTGCTGAGTTTTGTTTTGTTTTTCTCTTTTAATTTGTTTTCATTTTGTTTCAAACAATTTGCTGCTTTCTTGTGCTATCCCTGAGAGGAATATTTTAGCTCAAGAGCTCCCAACTGATGAGCAACAACTTTAGAAGCACAACTTATTGTACATTTACCATTATTATCACCCATGTTTTCTGAAATGTCAAGTTATACCCAAGGTCTAGAAGGATATTGATGACAGAAAAATGAAAAAATATCACTTAAATAGCATTACCCATTAAGGAGTTTTATAAAATAATACTGAAGATTATGTAAGAGGCTTCTTTCAGATACAAAAATCTAGAGAGTAAATGAAGGTCTGCAGAGAGTCACAGGGGAAAAAAAATTCTACTCTTTCAGGAGGAAGTTATCCTCAATATAAAATTGTTGTTTATGCACGTCTACTCATAGTAACAGGCAACAGATTCCACTTGCTCAACAAACGGTACATCCTCCCCATCACCAGCACCCCTACTTCCTGCATGAGACCTTTTCTACATCCACAGGGTCAGTATATAAAAATCAATAACTGTTGCATCAGGGAGATGCAGGTTCTAGTCCTGGCTTTGACACATTTACAGGTGTCTGTTGTTTAACCCCACTGAGCCTGCGATGTCTCTCAGTATCTTGTTGGTTTTAAATTGATGTAACAAATAGAAAGTATCCAGTGGGTATTCATTAAACATGAATATTTTGATTATTCCAGGTTCATTACTCACTTTTGTTAGACACCTTGGTTCCAAGGAAGAGAAAGTCAGTGCTAAGCAGCTGATACAACCAGAGAGGCTACTGTAAGGATAAACATATGCAGGAAGTACTGAACAACCTGGTAGGAGGAAGGGCAGGAATTACAGTATATCTTGGTCTTAGAAAGCACAAAACTATGTGGTAGAGGTGAACTTTGGGATTTTCAATGAATATATTCTTCCATTAATGTGACTCAGTTCTTCTGCATCTATTCTCTGTCTGTCTTCTTTATAGACCAGATTCCTGTCCTTCCCATACCCCTTCTCTCTCTCTTTTTTCTTCTTCTTTTTAATTTTTATAATATCTTTATTGGACTATAATTGCTTTACAATGGTGTGTTAGTTTCTGCTGTATAACAAAGTAAATCAGCTGTACGTATACTTATATCCCCATATCTCCTCCTTCTTGCATCCCCCTCCCACCTTCCCTATCCCTCCCCTCTAGGTGGACACAAAGCACCAACTTGATCTCCCTGTGCTATGCAGCTGCTTCCCAGTAGCTATCTATTTTCAATTTGGTAGTGTATACATGTCCATGCCACTCTCTCACTTCGTCCCAGCTTACCCTTCCGCTCCCTGTGTCCTCAAGTCCATTCTCTACATCTGAGTCTTTTTTCCTGTCCTTCCCCTAAGTACTACAGAACGATTTATTATTTTTAGATTCCATATAAATGTGTTAGTGTACAGTATTTGTTTTTCTCTTTCTGACTTACATCACTCTGTATGACACACTCTAGGTCCATCCACCTCACTACGAATAACTCAGTTCCATTTCTTTTTATGACTAATATTCCATTGTATACATGTGCCACATCTTCTTTATCCATTCATCTGTTGATGGACATTTAGGTTGCTTCCATGTCCTGGCTATTGTAAACAGAGCTGCAATGAACATTGTGGTACATGACTCTTTTTGAATTACGGTTTTCTCAGGGTGTATGCCCAGTAGTGAGATAGCTGGGTTATATGGTAGTTCTTTTTTTAGTTTTTTAAGGAACCTCCATACTGTTCTCCATAGTGGCTGTACCAATTTACATTCCCAACAACAGTGCAAGAGGGTCTCCTCTTCTCCACACCCTCTCCAGCATTTATTGTTTGTAGAGTTTTTGATGATGGCCATTCTGACTGGTGTGAGGTGATACCTCATTGTAGTTTTCATTTGCATTTCTCTAGTGATTAGTGATGTTCAGCATCCTTTCATGTGTGTGTTGGCAATCTGAATATCTTCTTTGGAGA
Source organism: Neophocaena asiaeorientalis asiaeorientalis (assembly GCF_003031525.2). Lineage (NCBI taxonomy): Eukaryota > Metazoa > Chordata > Mammalia > Artiodactyla > Phocoenidae > Neophocaena > Neophocaena asiaeorientalis. Next base: position 10,794,167 of record NW_020185339.1, read on the forward strand.
AATGTCTACTTAGGTCTTCTGCCCATTTATGGATTGGGTTGTTTGGTTTTTTGATATTGAGTTGCATGAGCTGCTTGTATATTTTGGAGATTAATCCTTTGTCAGTTGCTTCATTTGCAAATATTTTCTCCCATTCTGAGGGATGTCTTTTCGTCTTGTTTATGGTTTACTTTGCTGTGCAAAAGCCTTTAAGTTTCCTTAGGTGCCATTTGTTTATTTTTGTCTTATTTCCATTTCTCTAGGAGGTGTGTCAAAAAGGATCTTCCTGTGATTTATGTCATAGAGTGTTCTGCCTATGTTTTCCTCCAAGAGTTTTATAGTGTATGGCTTTACTTACATTTAGGTCTTTAATCCATTTTGAGCTTATTTTTGTGTATGGTGTTAGGAAGTGTTCTAATTCCATTCTTTGACATGGAGCTGTCCAGTTTTCCCAGCACCACTTATTGAATATTGAAGAAGCTTCCTTTTCTCCATTCTATATTCTTGCCTCCTTTATCAAAAATAAGGTGACCATATGTGCATGGGATTATCTCTGGGCTTACTATACTGTTCCATTGATCTATATTTCTGTTTTTGTGCCAGTACCATATGGTCTTGATTACTGTAGCTTTGTAGTATAGTCTGAAGTCAGAGAACCTGATTCCTCCAGCTCCGTTTCTCTAACTCAAGATTGCTTTGGCTATTCGGGGTCTTTTGTGTTTCCATACAAATTGTGAAATTTTTTGTTCTAATTCCGTGAAAAATGCCATTGGTAGTTTGATAGGGATTGCACTGAACCTGTCCATTTCTTTGGGTAGTAGAGTCATTTTCACAATGTTGATTCTTCCCATCCAAGAACATGGTATATCTCTCCATCTATTTGTATCATCTTTAATTTCTTTCATCAAAGCTCCGTTTCTCTAACTCAAGATTGCTTTGGCTATTCGGGGTCTTTTGTGTTTCCATACAAATTGTGAAATTTTTTGTTCTAATTCCGTGAAAAATGCCATTGGTAGTTTGATAGGGATTGCACTGAACCTGTCCATTTCTTTGGGTAGTAGAGTCATTTTCACAATGTTGATTCTTCCAATCCAAGAACGTGCTATATCTCTCCATCTGTTTGTATCATCATTAATTTCTTTCATCAGTGTCTTCCAGTTTTCAGCATACAGGTCTTTTATCTCCTTAGGTAGGTTTATTCCTAGGTATTTTATTCCTTTTTGTTGCAATGGTAAATGGGAGTATTTCCTTAATTTCACTTTCAGATTTTTCATCACTAGTGTATAGGAATGCAAGAGATTTCTGTGCATTAATTTTGTATCCTGCTACTTTACCAAATTAATTGATTAGCTCTAGTCATTTTGTGGTAGCATCTTTAGGATTCTCTATGTATAGTATCATGTCAACTGCAAACAGTGACAGTTTTACTTCTTTTTTTCCAATTTGGATTACTCTTATTTCTTTTTCTTCTCTGATTGTGTGGCTAAAATTTCCAAATTATGTTGAATAATACTGGCGAGAGTGCGCAACCTTGTCTTGTTCCTGATCTTAGTGGAAATGGTTTCAGTTTTTCACCATTAAGAACGATGTTGGCTATGGGTTTGTCATATATAGCCTTTTTTATGTTGAGGTAAGATCCCTCTATGCCAACTTTCTGGAGGGTTTCTATCATAAATGGGTGTTGAATTTTGTCGAAAGCTTTCTCTTCATCTACTGAGATGATCATATGGTTCTCCTTCAGTTTGTTAATATGGTGCATCACATTGATTGATTTGCATATATTGAAGAATCAGGCGCTTTTGTTAGTTGGAAGATTTTTAATCATAGTTTCAATTTCAGTGCTTGTGATTGGTCTGTTTATATTCTCTATTTCTACCTGGTTCAGTCTCGGAACGTTCTGCTTTTCTAAAAATTTGTCCATTTCTTCCAGGTTGTCCATTTTATTGACATATAGTTGCTTGTAGTAATCTCTCATGATCCTTTGTATTTCTGCAGTGTCAGTTATTACTTCACCTTTTTCATTTCTATTTCTATTGAGTCTTCTTCCTTTTTTCCTGATGAGTCTGGCTAATGGTTTATCAATTTTGTTTATCTTCTCAAAGAACCAGCTTTTAGTTTTATTGGTCTTGGCTATCATTTCTTTCATTTCTGTTTTATTTTTTCTTCTCTGATCTTTATGATTTCTTTCCTTCTGCTAACTATAGGGTTTTTTTGGTTTTCTTTCTCTAATTGCTTTAGGTGTAAGGTTAGGTTGTTTATTTGAGATGTTTCTTGTTTCTTGAGGTAATATTCTATTGCTATACACTTCTCTCTTAGATCTGCTTTTGCTGCATCCCATAGGTTTTGAGTCGTCGTGTTTTCATTGTCATTTGTTTCTAAGTATTTTTTGATTTCCTCTTTGATTTCTTCAGTGATCTCTTGGTTATTTAGTAGTGTATTGTTTAGCCTCCATATATTTGCTTTTTACAAATTTTTTCCTGTAGTTGGTGTCTATACTCATAGCATTGGGGTCCAAAAAGATACTTGATACAATTTCAGTTTTCTTAAATTTACCAAGGCTTGATTTGTGACGCAAGATATGATCTATACTGGAGAATGAATCACTGTGTGAGGGCTTTTCTCCAGTTGGCGCATGGGCTTCACATTGCGGTGGCCCCTCTTCTTGCGGAGCACAGGCTCCAGGATCGTGGGCCTCAGTAGTTGTGGCACGCGGGCTCAGGAGTTGTGGCTTGTGGGCTCCAGAGCGCAGGCTCAGTAGTTGTGGCGCACGGGCCCAGTTACTCCACGGCACGTGGGATCCTCCCAGACCAGGGCTCGAACCCGTGTCCCCTGCATTGGCAGGCAGATTCTTAACCACTGCACCACTAGGGAAGCCCAATAGTCTTTATTTTAAAGTCTATTTTGTGTAATATGAGAATTGCTACTCCAGCTTTCTACTGAATTCCATTTGCATGGAATATCTTTTTCCATCCCCCCATTTTCAGTCTGTATGTGTCCCTAGGTCTGAAGTGGGTCTCTTGTAGACAGCATATATATGGCTCTTGTTTCTGTATCCATTCAGCGAGCCTGTATCTTTTTGTTGGAGCATTTAATCCACTCACATTTAAGGTAATTATCGATATGTATGTTCCTATTACCATTTTCTCAATTGTTTTGGGTTTGTTTTTGTATGTCTTTTTCTTCTCTTATGTTTCCCACTTAGAGAAGTTCCTTTAGCATTTGTTGTAGAGCTGGTTTGGTGGTGCTGAATTCTCTTAGCTTTGGCTTGTCTGTAAAGTTTTTTATTTCTCCATCAAATCTGAATGAGATCCTTCCTGGGTAGAGTAATCCTGGCTGTACGTTTTTCCCTTTCATCACTTTCAATATGTCCTGCCACTCCCTTCTGGCTTGCAGTTTCTGCTGAAACATCAGCTGTTAACCTTATGGGGATTCCCTTGTATGTTATTTGTTGCTTTTTCCTTGCTGCTTTTAATATTTGTTCTTTGTATTTAATTTTTGATGGTTTGATTAATATGTGTCTTGGTGTGTTTCTCCCTGGATTTATCCTGTTTGAGACTCTGCACTTTCTGGACTTAATTGACTATTTCCTTTCCCATATTAGTGACATTTTCAACTATAATCTCTTCTAGTATTTTCTCAGAACCTTTCTTTTTCTCTTCTTCTTCTGGGACCCCTATAATTCTAATGTTGGTGTGTTTAATGTTGCCCCAGTGGTCTCTGAGACAGTCCTCAATTCTTTTCATTCTTTTTCCTTTATCCTGCTCTGCAGTAATTTCCACTATTATATCTTGCAGGTCACTTCTCCGTTCTTCTCCCTCAGTTTTTCTGTTATTGTTTCCTTCCAGAGAATTTTTAATGTCATTTATTTTGCTGTTCATCAGTGTTTGTTTGCTCTTTAGTTCTTCTAGGTCCTTATTAAACATTTCTTGTATTTTCTCCATTCTATTTCCAAGATTTTGGATCATCTTTACTATCATTATTCTGAATTCTTTTTCAGGTAAACTGCTTATTTCCTCTTCATTTGTTTGGTCTGGTGGGTTTTCACTTTGCTCCTTCGTCTGCTGTGTATTTCTCTGCCTGCTCATTTTGCCTAACTTACTGCATTTGGGGTCTCCTTTTCACAAGCTACAGGTTCGTAGTTCCTGTTGTTTTTGGTGTCTGCCCCCAGTGGCTAAGGTTGGTTCAGTGGGTTGTGTAGGATTCCTGTTGGAAAGGACTGTTGCCTGTGTTCTGGTGGATGAGGCTGGATCTTGCCTTTCTGGTGGTCAGGACCGCGTCTGGTGGTGTGTTGTGGGCTGTCTGTGAACTTATTATGATTTTAGGCAACCTCTCTGCTAATGGGTGGGGTTGTGATCCTATCTTGCTAGTTGTTTGGCATGGGGTGTCCAGCACTGTATCTTGCCGGTCATTGAGTGGAGCTGTGTCTTAGCACTGAGATGGAGATCTCTGGAAGAGCATTCCCTCTTTGATATTACGTGGGCAGGAGGTCTCTGGTGGACCAATGTCCTGAATTTGGCTCTCCCACCTAAGGGGCTCAGGCCTGACACCCGGCTGGAGCACCAAGACCCTGCCAGCCACAAGGCTCAGAAGAAAAGAGAGCAAAGAAAAGAAAGAAAAATAAAATAAAGGTATCAAAATAGAAAAAATTTTTAAATATTTTTGAAAATTAAAAGTAATAAAATAAGGAAAAAAGAAAGAAGAGTGCAACCCACCAATAAACTAATCCACCAACGATAACAAGTGCTAAAAACTATATTAAATAAAAAAAAAGAAACGGACAGACAGAACCCTAAGACAAATGGTAAAAGCAAAGCTATACAGACAAAAATCACACAGAGAAACACACAGATATACACAAAAAGAGAAAAAGGAAAAAAATATATGTATATTAAAAAAAGGAAGAGAGCAACCAAATCAGTAAACAAATACACCAATGATAATAAGCTCTAAATACTAAACTAAGTTAAACATAAAACCAGAAACAAATTTGATGCAGAAAGCAAACCCCAAGTCTACAGTTGCTCCCAAAGTCCACCTCCTCAATTTGGGATGTTCGTTGTCTGTTCTGTTATTCCACAGATGCAGGGTACAGCAAGTTGATTGTGGAGATTTAATCCGCTGCTCCTGAGGCTGCTGGGAGAAATTTCCCTTTCTCTTGTTTGTTTGCACAGTTCCTGGGGTCCAACTTTGGATTTGGCCCCGCCGGTGTATGCAGGTCACCTGAGGGCGTCTTTTCCCCACCCAGACAGGATGGGGTTAAAGGAGAAGCTGATTAGGAGGCTCAGGCTCACTCAGGCTAGCGGGAGGGAGGGGAACGGAGTACAGGGCTAGCCTGCAGCGGCAGAGGCCGGCGTGACATTGCAACAGCCTGAGGCGTGCAGTGTGTTCTCCCAGGGAAGTTGGCCCTGGATCACGGGACCCTGGCATTGGCAGGCTGCACAGGCTCCCGGAAGGGGAGGTGTGGATAGCAACCTGTGCTTGCACACAGGCTTCTTGGTGGCTGCAGTAGCAGCCTTAGCATCTCGTGCCCATCTCTGGTGTCTGCACCAATAGCTGCAGCTGGTGCCCATCTCTGGAGCTCGTTTAGGTGGTGCTCTGGATCCCCTCTCCTCACGCACCCAGAAACAATGGTCTCTCCTCTTAGGCAGTTCCAGACCTTTTCCCGGACTCCCTCCCGGCTAGCTGTGGTGCACTAGCCCCCTTCAGGCTGTGTTCACGCAGCCAACCCCAACCCTCTCCCTGGGATCTGACCTCCGAAGCCCTAGACTCAGCTCCCAACCCCCGCCCACTCCGGCAGGTGAATAGACAAGCCTCTCAGGCTGGTAAGTTCTGGTTGGCACTGATCCTCTGTGTGGGAATCTCTCTGCTTTGCCCTCCGCACCTGTGTTGCTGCGCTTTCCTCCATGGCTCTCCTGTGCTCTCCTCCTTTTCCCCCCGCCCACCCCGCATCTCCACCAGTGAAGGGGCTTCCTAGTGTGTGGAAACTCTTCCTCCTTCACAGTTCCCTCCCAGAGGTGCAGGTACCATCCCTATTCTTCTGTCTCCGTTTTTCCTTTTTTCTTTTGCCCTACCCAGGTACATGGGGAGTTTCTTGCCTTTTGGGAGGGCTGAGGTCTTCTGCCAGCGTTCAGTAGGTGTTCTGTAGGAGTTGTTCCATGTGTAGATGTATTTCTGGGGAGGAAGGTGATCTCCACGTCTTACTCCTCTGCCAGCTTGAAGGTCCCCCTCCCTTCTTCTTCTTCTTCTTCTCCTTCTTCTCCTCCTTCCTCTCCCTCCCCGACCCTCTCTTCCTCTCACCTTATTTCTATCCCTATGCCTAACCCCATCCCTGTCTCTGTCTCTATCTCTCTTCTCTCTTATAATTTCGTCTTGCAAGAGATCCATCATGACCAACCCAACTTCTCTCTCCATCATTGACTTTCACCCTCATTCCCACATCTGCCTCCTTTTATAGTTATTTCCTGGTTCAAAGTTGCTAAGGGGAAATCTGATTGCCCGAGTTCCTCTTTTTGCACCAACACATACCACTGAACTGGCTTCCTCTGCGTCAGATGCCTTCACGTAATCCAATCAATTGTGGAACTGGGCTGAGAAGGCAGAGCCAGGAGCACTTGGAACAAACATGGCTGCAAAAGAACAGCCCTTTCAATGTGTGACCATGTAAGTGGAGCTGTGGGAAGGCCAGACCCTGAGAACAGCAGCAAACAGACTGTTGCCCTTTTCTAGAAACTCATACAACACTAATCACCAAGGGTCCTAAATCTTATTTTAGAATACATTCTGAGGGACAGCACAAAGTGGATAAGAGGGTTTATGTGTAGTTAGTCTGAAAAATTCTGCTCCTCACCAGGTAATTCTAATAAGCCACACTCTACCATCCACATCCAGGTTGAAAACCACTACTCAATAGGACCTAATTTATCTCTTAACTATACTTCTTTTCATATTGTTTACTGTTTAAATTTATTGAGTCACCCCAAATTGATTGTGACCTTCTTAATTATAGGTATTGTACTTTATAGAGACACGTCTTTGTAACCTTTCTCTTTCCCCTACCCTGAAGATGATGGGTAACCACCTAAGTGCTAAATTAATACTCTCGTAGACATATATAATTTTAAAATTGGAAAGAACTTTGTAAATTTGCACTCCTATCCTTGTCTCAGAGATGAGAAAATAGAGTCTAAGACAGGGAAACTTGTTGGTCTAAGATCACACAACTAATCAGTAACAAGGTTAAGGTCCTACCCACAGCTCACGCATCCCCTATATCTATTGCTGATGTGATACATGCACATGGATATCTCAAATACTAAAAACTCATTTACAAGTTATGGAGCTATTACTGAATTTGTCAGGTACTTCTTTCAATACTTGAGAGGTATCTATAAGTCTGTGTACGTACTGAACAACTAGTCAACAATCAATATTTTCATACACAGTCTATTCTCATTATTTACAGTAGTTATGTTCTGCAAACACTGAACTAATGAATACTGACCCATTGCCCCTAGGGAAAATACAGGATCAGGTTCCTACAAGCCTTGGTCATATTTTCATCAAGCAATCAATATACAGCCTTGTTTTATGTCCTTTTCTACTTAAAGACAAGCTATTTATTACACGTTTTTCATTAACACTGAACTCACTGTCAACAGCACTATAACTCATGCCCAAACAAAGCTTACCTAACACACATATTTTCTCCATAAGGCACATCACAGCTTTCTCGTGCTAAGCAACACTAGACAGCACTTCAGCACTATGCTTAGGGGCTACTTTAAACTGTGAAATCTCTAACAAAAAGCCCAGAAATGCAGGGGGAAAAAATAACTGGCACTAAATAGATCATGAAGAGGACACTTGTCTATGGTACAAGAGCTGAAACAAGTAGGCAAAACAACATCTTGTTTGAGCTCAGCTGGGAACAGTTATGTCAGGTTACTCAAATTTTTCACCATTCTGAACATGCCTGAGAATAACCATGAAAGTGCCATGAGTATTGATTTTGAGGTTACAAATTAATTTTAACAAGTAAACAAATTTGCAAATAGAATCTGTGAACAATAAGGATTGACTGTATTTATATATAAGCTAGGTGATTAAATTGCATTCCATTTTCTCCCTGATATTTTGTGATTTCCTAGCCATAGAGACTATTATAATAAAATGAGTAGTCAAGAGTTCCTTTGATGTTTGTGGATTACAGCCTCCAGAACTACTGTTCTTTGATAATATTATGTTACCTACAAATAGGCAGAGAGCACCAACACTAAGCAAAATGGTACATTACTTACAAATAATTGTTAAGTACTGCTACTTTTGTACTTTATCACTATTAACCTTGCATTTTAACATATACCTCTGTAATGCATTCACAGTAAAGAGTGCCTTTTAGAAACAAAACTGAATACATTTAGAACACATATAGACTTTAATGAATATTCGCTAAAGAAAAGGCTTTAAACGCTTGGTTAAATAGATGCACATTTACTTTCTAAAAGTAACAACATACAAATGTATTCTTCCCTGGGTCTATATAGCCTCAAACACAAGGTGACCTCTGAAAAGTTTCTAGAGCAGAGATCATGAACTAGTAGCCCAAAGGTTGAATATCACGTTGTTTTTCCTGAACAGTGTTAATCCACTCAATGTATTTTTTAAAAATTTGAATTAATTTCTGAAATTTATAAATTAAGAGAACTCACTAATTAGAAAAAGTATAATTTTCTGAATTCTCTTGAAAAACAAATTGTGTGCTAACACTGCTCCCCATTCTTGCCTGGAAGCCATTAGCCAGCACTGAAGAGTAGCTGCCTCCAGCGCAGGGCAGCTGCCCTCTCCTGTTGGCCTCAGCTTCTGGAACTTCCTATTACCCTTCACACTATGACTATATCTCAGTTGCATTTTCCTTTTATAAAATTAAGAGGGAGGTTAATTATTTCTCTTACTAATCTTTCCAAATTGAGACCAAAAAACAGTTGAGAATCACAGTTTTCATTCTCTTGCATCTTGCTTATTCACAGCAGCATTGGAGTTGGTGATTCCTATTCTAAAGCTAAGGTAGACACCCTTCTGACTAAGAAGTTAAAATATCCTCCATACGGAATCAAACCTTGGATAATGATCTTACCTATAGCTTTTTACAGTTCACAGAGGCTCATGCATTATCTAATGTAATCTTTGCAAGAAAGGTAAGGTGGGTAGAGCAGGTAATTTCATCCTCACTCTACCAAGAAATCCAAAGCCCATAGCCATTAAACAGCTTGTCCAAGGCCACAGAGCTAGTAACAGACTAAGGAAGGTGAAATCCTATCTTCTAATTTCAAATTCAGAGCTATTCCTACTATAGTCTACACATGGGCCAAAGGGCTGATCCATATTTTATTGCATATTTCCCTTTTTAAATATATTCTTGTCATCAAGGTAAAATTCCAGAGTGATAGAAATTAAGGTGTTGCTTTTATATTCCACACAGAAGAGTCAACTTCACTTGAATAAGGATACTTTTGTCCACATCACTCCATTAACGCTACTAAAAAATATATGATTCTGTGTGTGCATGATCCAGTGTGCATCTACACTCCTCATGAATACATGCCATAATAATCAGATGCTTCATTCAAGACCATATATTTTACTCCGAGCTTCCCAGTGATCGGTGCACAGAGGGAAACGTCATCAGCTACCCAGTTCACCATATCAAGGAAAAAAATATGTTACCGATGTCTGAGAGATATTTTCCCCCGAGAGTCCTCATAAACTCCCTCTGATGCAATATAAAGACCCTGATTCTCTACAAAATTAAAACAGTGAATAAAACAATAAACCATGTTTCCCTTGGCTATTTCGTATATTTCCCAAAGCAGGCTGATGGCATAATGCCAAATCATAATTCAGTAAAAGCAATCCTACTAAATATACAATAGTCTAGTTACTTAGCAAATTTTACATGCAGAGTAATAACAAGATAGATGATAGAATTAGGTAGATAGATAGATAGATAGATAAATACATAGATACATAGAAAGAATATCTAAGAAAGTATCTATAAGCAGCATACATTTCAGGCATTCCATACATACTATTTTTCCAATTCAAGCTTTTGATTATGTATTGTGCAGAAAAGAATTCAAGGTTAAAAGTCTCTGACAAGATCTTGGTACTGAAAAATTTCATGTTTCTTGATTAAAGACAAATCCATAACTTTTGAGAGTGAACGAGGTGGGTCTAGGCTTGACACTGCATACGAAATAATTGAAGCCCTTTCCCACAGTCCTACGGAGGGGAGCCAAGGGAGGCACTGAGGGCAAGGTCAGTGACACCTCTTTTCTCTCCTAGACAGCTGGCCCCCTCTATGAGAGATCAGAAAGTGACACAGGCTATGGCACTTGACCCCTCTCCTGAGTTTCAGTCCTGTATCTTCGGCAACCTGCTGAACATCTCCATCTGGCCATAATGTGTCCTTCAGTGTGCTTTTTCTATTCTTGTATTCCCCATCTTCATTGATGACCTCACTTCCTACCCATTCATCCAAACCAGAACCACAGGGAGACTTTCTGTTTCCCCTCCTTCCCTTCACCCCACCATGGGTGACCCAGTCTTCCAGGGTTAGCTCTCACCCACTGTGCCCTCTCTCCACACCTACTTCTGCTGCACTGGTTCAGGAGAGAACTACCCCTCATGGAGGTTCCTGAATTATGCTCCTAATCATTTCCTTGTCTCTCCTTCTTCACACCTATCCTCTTTCATTCTGATGGAGTAATCTTTCCAAAATAATAATAATAGCAGCATTTATTGAGACGTTACCACATGCCAGGCACTGCTCTAAATACTTTATGTATATTATCTCATACACCTTTTTTAAACTTCAGCTTTATTGAGGAATGATTGATAAATAAAATTATAAGGTATTTAAAGTGTACATCATGATGATTTACTCTACACATACATTGTGAAAGGATTTTCCTCATCTAGTTAATTAACACATTCATCTCCTCACATATAATTTTTTTTTTTTTTTGGTGAGAACATTTAAGTTCTACTCTCTTAGCAAATGTCTCTTATACAATACAGTGCTAACAACTCTAGTCAGCATTTTTTACAGTAGATCCTCAGACCTTATTCATCTTATAGCCGAAAGTTTGTATACTTTGACAAGCCAAACCTCTTCCTATTTCCCCAACCCCCACTCCCAACCCCCTGGCAACCATTTTTTCTTTTTTAGATTCCACATATAAGTGGTACTGTGCAATATTTGCTTTCTCTGGCTTATTTCACTTAGCATAACGCCCTCAAGGTCTATCTATGTTGTCTCAAATGGTAGAATTTCCTTCCTTCTCATGGCTGAATAATATTTAATTGTATATATATATACCACATCTCTTTTTTTAAAATTGAAGTGTAGTTGATTTACAATGCTGTGTTAGTTTCTGGTGCAGCAAAGTAATTCATATACATATATATTCTTTTTCATATTCTATTCCATTATGGTTTATTACAGGATATTGAATATAGTTCTCTGTGCTATACAGTAAGACCTTTCAGTTTATCCATTCTACATAGTTTGCATCTGATAGTCCCAAACTCCCAATCCAACCCTTCCCTTCCCTCTCCATAGACTTGTGGCTGCCAAGACTCATAATATGTCTGTGAGTCTGTTTCTGTTTCACAGATAAATTCATGTGTCATATTTTAGATTCCACATATAAGTGATATCATATGATATTTGTCTTTCTCTTTATGACTTACTTCACTTAGTATGATAATCTCTAGGTCCATCCATGTAGCTGCAAATTATACTACATCTTATTTATCCATTTATCTGTTGATGGACATTTAGGCTGCTTCCTAAATGAATAATGTTGTGAATAATGTTTCAAGGAACATGGCAGTGCAGATATCTTTTCCATATATTATTTTTATTTCCTTTGTGTATATACCCAGCAGAGGGATTGCTGGATATGGTAGTTATATTTCTAAGTTTTTGAGGAACTTCTATACTGTTTTCTATAGTAGCCACATCAATTTACATTCCCACCAACAGTACACAAGTGTTCCCTTTCTCCATATCCTCACCAACATTTGTTATTTGTGGTCTTTTTGATGATAGCATTCTGATAGGTGTGAGGTGATATCTCATTGTGGGTTGGATTTGCATTTTCCTGATGATTAGTGATGTTGAACATTTTCTCATGTGTCTGTTGGCCATCTGTATGTCTTCTTTGGAAAAATGTCTATTCAATTCCTCTGCCCATTTTTTAATTGGATTGTTTAATTTTTGCTATTGAGTTGTATGAGTTCTTTGTATACTTTGGATATTAACCCCTTTAGATACATGGTTTGCAAATGTTTTCTCCCATTCCATAGGTTGCTTTTTCATTTTGTTGATGATTTCCTTTGCTGCACAGAAGCTTTTTAGTTTGATGTAGTCCCACTTGCTTATTTTGCTTTTGTTCCCTTTGCTTTGGGTGTCAAATCATCTCCAAGACCAATGTTAAAGCACTTACTACCTAGTTTTCTTCTAGGAATTTTATGATTTCTGGTTTTGTACTCAAGTCTTTAATCCATTTTTAATTGATTTTTGTTTATAGTGTAAGATAGTGATCTAGTTTTATTCTTTTTGCATGGGGCTGTCCAGTTTTCCCAGCACCATTTATTGAAAAGACTATCCTTTCCCCATTGTATAGTCTTGGCTCCTTTGTCATACATTAATTGCCCATCCTTGTGTATGTTTATTTCTGGGCTTTCTCCTCTGTTCCATTGATCTTTGTGTCTGTTTTTAGGCCAGTACTTTACTGTTTTGATTACTATAGCTTTGTAATATAGTTTAAAATCAGGGCGTGTGATGCCTCAAGTTTTGTTCTTCTTTCTCAAGAATGTCTTTTGTGGTTCCATACAAATGTCATCATTACTTGTTCTATCCCTGTGAAACATTCCATTGAAATTTTGATAGGAACTGCACTGAATCTGTTCATTGCTTTGAGTAGTATGGACATTTTAACAATATTGATTCTTTCAATCCATGACCAGGGAATATCTTTCCAATTATTTGTGTCTTCTCTGATTTCTTTTATCAGTGTCTTATAGTTTTCAGTGAATGGATCTTTCACCATCTAGTTTTATCTAATTTAACATATAGTATTATACCATTGTGGTTGGAAAAGATGCATGATATGATTTCCATCATTTTAAATTTATTAAGACTTGTTTTGTGATTTAACATATGATCTATCCTAGAAAATGTTCCATGTGCACTGGCAAAGAATGTATATCCTGCTACAGTTGGATGAAATGTTCTGTAAATGTCTGTTCAGTTCTTTTGGTCTAACAGGTAATTTAAATACAATGTTTCCTTATTGATTTTCTGTCTGGATGATCCATTGTTGAAAGTCGGGTGCTAGGTACTGAAATCCCCTGCTATTATTGTATTGCTGTCTACTTCTCCCTTCAAGTCTGTCAATATTTACTTTATATATTTAGGTGCTCCTGTGTTGAGTGCATACATGTTATTCTTCATAACTCTTTGAAATCATCCCATTTTCACATAAGGAAATTGAGTCACAAAGAAAATAAATACCTTTTCAAAGTTCACTCAGCTGGGACATAATGGAGCCAGGATACAAGGAAGACCAGTCTGAATTCATACACACTGCACTCCTAACCAATGAGAAACAGAAAAGCAGCCCCTGACATCTGCAAATTGGCTTGAAACTCACAGTTAGGCCACAATGTTCTGCTGTTGGTATAAACAATCTCAAAGTACACCAACATCAGCCACGGTCACTGACTGATGAAGTGAGACCAAACCCAAGACCACTTCAAAATCAGGTCTAAGCACACACACAAATAAGGTCATTGTGCCAATGACAGAAATAGCAAACATCCCCCTCTCCAACTAACATGAGTGACTGCTGCCCCTCTACCTTACAGCTTTAAATCCCTCTAGTCTACACTTCTTATGGATAAGACTGATTAAGGCACCAAATCATATTATTACCCCTATTTCCTGATAGACCCCAATCCAGAATGAACCCCCACTTTTTAGGACACTCCCACAAATCACCCAGATCTAGTAAGTCCTTTCTAACACCTTTTTACTGAGATGTCCCCTTATTGCCAATAGCATGGATTGTCCCTCATTGTAATAAGCAATAATCCAATTTTTCCCTTACAGATTATGTCTTTGGCTAAAGGACAGTGACACCACAATGCTCTACTACCTCTAATCATGATGTTTTCCATGATGAAAAAAAGCCTTTTGGTGGCGACACATCCCCTACACAGAAAAATTCATTAGGAGGAAAACCCACTCCTCCATGCTCTTATCCTTGCCTTTCTTCAGCCTCACTCCTAACACATCCTTACTTCTGCCACCCCACCCCTAACATTCACCTTGACGTCTTACTATAGCAACATTCCCAAATATTCCACACTTTCACACATGCCATTGTTCTGCCTTGAATACTTTCTGCCCATTCCATCCTACAATTCCCTACCCTTCTGCAACCCCTTCCTCATATAGGCTGCCATTGGCATTCCCCCTCCATGTACCTACAGCTCCCATACCTCTAATACAACTTTTCTCCACTAGATTAAACTTTTAATTTAACTGATCTGCTTTGCCCACTTGTAGCTCCAGCTTTCACCAGAATATAAGCTCCAGGCATGCAAGTATCATGCCTAAGTAATTCATTAAGAGGATACAGTAGAAAAAGCAGGATTAAACAGGCTAACTTACTTAGAACATGTATAAAAACAGACAACTAACAAACTTTCTGAGACTCAGTCTCCTCATCTATTTAAAAAAAAAAAAGAAATGATAATACCATGTAGGGTTGCTTTAAAAATTGAAAGTACCTAGTATAGTGTCTGACACTCAATACAGGGTTCCCCTGCTATTTGAAAGTAGAGCATTCCTGTGAAAACTTTTGTAAGCCAAAACAGCATAAAGTGAAAAAACAATGGCCTTAGAACACATCTTGCTAACGGATGTACAAAATAAATCAAGATAAAGCACAGATGCTCACAGACACTGTTGAAAGCTACGGAGGCTTGATGCCAAGATACTGAGTATAGTTTCCAGGGAAGGAGCTTGGTGGTGCCAGTCTTTCAGCTCAGGGTCTGTGCTGCCTCTGTAACAGCTTGCTGCAAAACAAACACTGAGCGCTAGTTTCACTTTTCACCTTTTTTTTCATGAAAGTGAATATCCTCCTTGGATTTCTTTCAATTAGCAAAAACAGGCACTAATGTAGATCTTTCATAAAAGCAAAGTGCTGTAAAGCAAACTTTCGAAAAGCAGGGGATACCTGACATGTTTAATGAATTTAACATACAGAGCACGACAAAATATATGTAACTTCTTTTGATATGTATTATGTCAAACCCCTCTGTTTTTAAGTTGCCATAACCTACATTCTCAGGAATCTGAGTTTTCATTAAATGCTATCCTATACGAGCTAGTCCAAGATAACCATGTAACTTATACATCACAACACATTTCTCTGAATGACCATTCAGTTATAATCTTTAGAACAAGGAGAGACTACAGTTATTTAATCCAATGCACTCTTATTTTCTAAATAGGTAAATAAATTGTGGTACACTTGACCCTTGAACAACATGGGGGTTAGAGGCAGCAATTCTCCCTCAGTCAAAAAACCACTTATAGCTTTTAGTCAGACCTCTGTATCTATGGTTCCACATCTGCAGGTTCAACCAACTGCCAATCATGTAGCACTGCATGTATATATTGAAGAAAAACGCATATAAGTGGACCCATGCAGTTCAAACCTCTGTTGTTCAAGGATCAACTGTACATTCATATAATGGAATTCTGCCACACGTTATCGGCATGAATGAATTTTACAGACATGAATGAATTTTACAGACATGAATGAATTTTAGACATGAGTGAAAGGTCAGAAACAAACAGCGTATACGGGTGATTCCATTCACAAAAGGTTAAGAAACACACAAAAACTGAAGTATGCTGTTAGAAGTCAGAATAGCGCTTTTCTTTGGGAAAGAGGATTAGTGACTAAGAGGAAGACTGAGGGGGACTTCTTAGGTGTTGGTGATTCCATTTCTTGATCTGGATCTGGGCGGTGGTTACATGGCTGTTTTCACCTTGTAAAAATTCACTGAGACATAAGCATATGACTTAGCCACTTTTCTTGACATTTGTTATACATTAATTAAAATGTTTATTATTAAAAGAATGATAGCGTCAAGTATTAGCCATACTCCATGGTAGCTGTCAGGCTCCCAGTGATACCTATTCTATAGGCAATGCGCTCATTTTTAAAATGAGAAGGGTGCGGCAGCATAAGTGATGACCTGAAAGTCATATAACAAATCCGTGACTCCGAACTAAAACCTGCAATACTGATTTTCTTGCCAGGGCTCTTGATTTATGTGTGTGCAATGTTACTCCATGTAAATATATCAATGTCTTCTCAAGGAAAAAGTTCCTTGGATCTGTTCATTCGGAAGCTGGAGTATAATATATTCGATGAAAAGCTGCTCTTTGGCCATATCCCAGCTATTACACTGGCTGCTGGCAGAACATCTTCTGAATCTGTGAAAATTTGCAAATTAGGGCCAGGCCTCAATCCGCAGCTGGTGCAACACATTTCTGTTTGAAATGAAATTTAGTTGCATTCTGTTTTTCCCAGCTAAATTACACATAAAGGGGGAAAAACTCGTTACATATCCATTTAAGGTAACCATAATTCCAAGGCCACACAATGCAATTAAAATGCTACAGAAAATCAGGCAACATGGCAATAATGCTGCACTGCCAGCTCTCCTCTTCCATCAGTACTGAGAGGTTGGTCAGAGTAAGCGAGGGGTGAGAGTGCACAAGGCCATCATCCCTGATGGGAGAACCCAAGGCTGAACCACAAGAAGGCCAGGCCCCCTGGTAGCCACAAACATGAGCCCAGGGATTCTGCTGCCAGCCATACTCTCTGGCAGCTCAGCAGATGTGCCTCTGAGAGGCCCTGATTTGCAGATCATCTGCTCAGGTACAGAGAAAAGGTGCACACCATAATTCTACAGCTACGAGTCCTAATATCCTGCAGTACTTTACTATTTTAAGTATTTAGTCGGCAATAATGCTGGGCCCATGCATAACCAGATGCTGATTAAAAATGCACAAGAAGTCATGAGTTATGCTACAGATGGCTGCTTGACAATAATCTAAATTTTATATGGACTTTACAAAACTAAACTACTTGTTTCATAAAATATTGCCACCTTGAGGAACTTGTGTAAGACTTATCAGTTTGTTCATTTTTTTCTTACAAAATTAGTAGAAAGCAACCCATAAATATCACTTTGAAATAATTCCTAATCTCACCAAAGACTAAGGTAATGGTTTATCTTCCGCACATAGATTATGCAAATGAAAGATCTTGAGGGAAGTAGCTGAGAAAACCTTCAAACAAGTCAACTTAAAAATAAATAAAAAGACACAGTTTTCCTTTAAACAGAACAAAAAAATATCCTTTACAAAAGCAAAGGTCAGAGTTGGCCAAGATGGTGAGGGAGGAAGACCCTGAACTCCCTCCTCCCACAGACACACCAAAATTGCAACTGCTTACAGAACAAATATCTATGAGAATGACCTGAAGACTAGCAGAAGAGATTTTCCACAACTAAAGACAAAGAAGGAACCACAGTGAAACAGGTAAGAGGAGTAGAGATGTGGTATAGTCAGGACCCACACCCCGGGGTTGGCAACGCACAAACTGGAGGAATATCACAATTTTGGAGGTCCTCCCCAAGGAGTGAGGGGTCTGAGCCACATCAAGCTCCCCAGCCCAGGGTTCCTACACCAAGAAGATGAGTCGCCAGAATGTCTGGCTTTGAAAACCAGCAGGGCTATGTTCAGGAGCCTCAGAGGGCAGGAGGAAACAGAAACTCCACTCTTAAAGAGTGTGTGCAAAATCTCACATGTTCTGAGTTCCAATGCAGAGACAGTAGTTTGAAAGTAGCCAAGGTCAGACCCACTTGCCGATCTTAGCCTCTTAAGAGAGGCAGGAAGCAACTGGGACTCCCCCTGGTGGTAGAGACCCTGGCAGCACCCATTTGGGGGAGCTCATTCTCTCACAATAACACCAGTGCTGACAAGTGCCATTTTGGAATCCTCGCTCTAGCCCACTAGCTCCAGGGAACTCGCCCCAGCCACTAGTGAGCCAGCACTAGCCCTGAGCCTCCCACGGCCACCCAAAGAACCAAATAGGGAGTCTTCCCTACCCTCCAGTGGACTTACAGCCACTGCACAAGGCACAGCCTCACAGCCAACAGGGTCAGAGGCCAGCCCCATCTACCAGCACACCCACAGTAGTCATCCCTGCCACAACAGAAGGACATATGCAATCCACATAGGGCACACCTCTGGAGCATATAGATCCGGTGACCAGAGGGGAGTGTACTGCTAGGCCCCATAGTACATCTCCAAGGTCACTTCTCCAAGACCAGGAAATGTAACCAACCTACCTAATATAGAGAAATAAACACCAAGAATTAGGCAAAATGAAGAGATAGAGGAATATGTTCTAAATGAAGGAACAAGACAAGACCTCAGAAAAAGGACTAAATGAAGTGGAGATAAGTAATCTACCTGATAAAGAGTTTAAGGTAACGATCATAAAGATGTTCACTGAACTCAGGAGAAGAATGGATGAACGCAGTGAGAACTTCAACAGAGTTAGAAAATATAAAGAAGAACCAACAGAGCTGAAGAATACAATAACTGAAATAAAAAATACACTAGAAGGAATCAACAGTAGATTGGATGATACAGAATTGGAACAGAATATGGAATACAGGGTAGTGGAAATCACCCAAGCTGAACAGAAAAAAAGAAAAGAAATTTTAATGATGATAGTTTAAGAGACCTCTCAGAAAACACCAAGCATACTAACATTCACGTTATAGGAGAAAAAGAAGAGAGAAAGAGCAGATAACTTATTTGAAGAAATAATAGCTGGAATCTTCCCTAACTTGAGTATGGAAACAGACACCCAGGTCTAGGAATCAGAGTCCCAAACAAGATGAACCCAAAGAGGTTCACACCAAGACACATTATAATTAAAATGGCAAAAATTAAAGACAAAGAGAGAATTTTAAAAGCATCAAGAGAATAGCAACAAGTTATATACAAGAACTCTCTCGTAAGACTATGAGGTGACTTTTTAGCAAAAACTTTGCAGTCCAGAAGGGCGTGGCATGATATATTCAAAAAACAAAACAAGAAAAGAACCTACAAACAAGAATACTCTGCCTGACAAGGTTACCACTCAGAATTGAAGGAGTGACATCACGTTTGACAAACAAGCAAAAGCTCAGAGTTCAGCACCACTAAACTAGCTTTATAAGAAATGTTAAGGAGATTTCTCTAAGCAGAAAAGAGAAAGCACGCTAGAAATATGAAAATAATGGAAGGAAATATCTCACTGGTAAAGGCAAACATATAGTAAAGGGGGGAGACCAACCAATTATAAAGCTAGTAAAAAGGTTAAAAGATAAAAGTAGTAAAATCATCTATATCTGCAATAAGTAGTTAAGGGATACACAAAACCAAAAGATGGAAAATATGATGTCAAACACATTAAACATTGAGGGGAGAGTAAAAAAGTAAAAATGTATGGTGGGTAGAATGCATTTGAACTTAAGAGATCATCAACTTAAAATATTATATTGTTATATAAGAACCTCAAGGTAACCAAAAACCACACACACACACACACACACACACACACAAAAGGAATTCAAACATAAGACTAAAGACAGTCATCAAATGACAAGGGAATAAAAAAGGAACAAAAAAGAATTATAAACAATCAAAAAACAATTTTTAAAATGTCAATACATACATAGATATTGATAGTTACTTTAAATATAAATGGACTAGATGCTCCAATAAAAAGATATAGAGTAGCTGAATAGATAAAAAAACAAGACCCACATATATGCTGCCTACAAGAGACATATTTCAGATCTACAGACACACACAGACTGAGAGTGAGCGGATGGAAGAAGGTTTTCCACACAAGTGCAAACAAAAAGAAAGCTGGGTGGCAGTATTTATATCACACAAAATAGACTTAAAAGCTGTAACAAGACATAATGATAAAGAGATCAATCCAACAAGAATATAACAATTATAAAAATATATATGCACCCAACATAGGAGCACTTAAATACATAATGCAAATGTTAACAAACATAAAGGTAAAAACTGACAGTAATAATGGAAGGGACTTTAACACCTCACTTACGTCACTGGATATTTCATCCAAACAGAAAATCAATAAGTAACACTGACCTTAAATGACACAGTAGATTTGATTGAATTAATAGATATATACAGAAAATTTTATCTCAAAACAGAGAATACACAGTCTTTTCAAGTGCACATGGAATATTTTCCAGGATAGATTGCATGTTAGGACACAAAATAAGTCTCAATAAATTTTAAAAGACTGAAATCAAGGATATTTTCCAACCACAACAGCATGAGACCAGAAATCAACACAAGAAGAAAACTGCCAAGAAACCCAAACACATTAAGTCTAAACAGCACACTACTAAAAACCAATGGGTCAACAAATAAAGAGGAAATCAAAAAATGCCTGGAGACAAATGAAAATAGAAAAACAAGGATCCAATATCTATGGGACGCAGCAAAAGCAGTTGTAAGAGGGGAGTTTATATCTATACAAGCCTACTTCAGGAAACAAGAAAAATCTCAAATAAACAATCTAACCTTATGCCTAAAGGAACTAGAAAAAAAGAAGAACAAACAAAATCCACAGAAATACAAAGGATCATAAGTTTACTACAATTATACACCAATAAAATGTACAACCTATAAGAAATGAATAAATTCCTAAAAAAGTGCAATCTCCCAAGACTGAATCAGAAAGAAACACAAAATATTAACAGACCGATTACCAGTAACAAAATTAAATAAGTAACTTAAAAACTCCCAACAAATAAAAGTCCAGGACCAGACAGCTTCACAGGTGAATTCTACCAAACATTTAAAGAAAAGTTAACACCTATCCTTCTCAATCTACTCCAAAAAATTGAAGAGGAAGGAACACTTTCAAACTCATTCTATGAGGCCAGCATCACCCTGATACCAAAACCAAACAAAGACACCACAAAAAAAGAAAATTACAGGCCAATATCACCAATGAACATAGATGTAGAAATCCTCAACAAAATGTTAGCAAACCAAATACAACAATACATTAAAAGGATCATACACTATGATCAAGTGGGATGTATCCCAGGGAGGCAAAAATAGTTTAATATCCACAAACCAGTGTGATACACCACACTAACAAACTGAACATAGAAATCATATGATCGTCTCAATAGATGCAGAAAAAGCTTCTGACAAAAAACATCCACTTATTATTAAAAAAATCTCAACAAAGTGGGTATAGAGGGAACCTACCTCAACCTAATAAAGGCCATATATGACAAACCCACAGCTAATATCATATTCAAAGGTGAAAAGCTGAAAGCATTTCCCCTAAGATCAGGAACAAGACAAGGATGCCCACTCTCACCACTTTTATTCAACATAGTTTTGGAAGTTCTAGCCACAGCAAACAGACAGGAAAAAGAAATGAAAGAAACCTAAATTGGAAAGGATGAAGTGAAACTGTTTCTGCTTGCACATGACATGATACTATATATAGAAAATCTTAAAGATGCTACAAAAAAACTATTAGATAGGATAGTTGAGCCAGGGGTGAGAGTGCACAAGGCATTATTCCCACATGCTACCAATATTAGATATACCTGCCTAACTATTTTTAAGTAAGTAGTACCAAGTTAATTTGGTCAATTTGCAATGAAAATATGAATTTGGTCAATTTGCAATGAAAATATGAATTATATTAACTGTGGTTCAGTGAGTACAAACTTGCCACCTCATTGTCTGAACACTGGTCCTAAAAGTGATGTTTAAAAAAATGTTTAAACATAACCACATTTCAAATCTTAATCCCTAATTCCTTCATTTAATCAGTGGAGCTAAATCTGAAAGAAAAAGACACAATACCAGAAAGCAAAACAAGATCACAGTAACCGGGCATCTTTACTTTATAAAATTCTGAAATGTTTTTATGCAGTTGCTACAATTCAGATATAAATTTCACCTGCAACTCTTAGTAGGGCCAAAGGGTTCCACAGAACTACCATTTTTCCTTCCATGACATTCATTTGAAACAGTAGCAGTTTTATGCAAATAAAATTAATTTCATATTCATGTACCGTGTCTATGACAAATGCTGCCATAGTAGATTATGTTTTATAAGGTAAATATTATATAGGAACAACTCATTCCCAGTACATTTAATTTGCAAAATCAACCAGAAATCAGGAGTAACAGATTGCAAGTTTACAATTTGTAAGGAGTTTTTGTTTCTTTTTTTTTTTTTTAAGAAATACCTGATGCTCTGGTCTTTCACATTCAGATCACGTGTGATAAAATAGTTTTTTGTCAAAAACTGAGAAGGGTCAGAAATTTTATCCTGCTTGCAAGCTAACAGTTTAGCCTGCCACAGTTTCATAGATTTTGGCAAAGACATGCCTGAGTCAGAGGCAAAGGAGTTTATTCCCATAGAAAAGCAGGCGGCATGAGCTTCCTGTTCAAATGAGTTCTTGGCCCCAAGTCCAATGTGGATGATACAGAGTGGCCAAGAGGGATGCTGCACACACAGTGGGTCCCAAGCTCGGGAAACTGCCGATCTTCCAAAGAGAACTGCAAGCAAAGCTGCCTAACCTTTGTCCCTGAGGGAATTTATCCTGGTCAGGAAACAAATCTGCCTTCTTCCCTAGGAGGCACTACCTCTAGCTTCTAAAGCTGTTTGCTATGCCAACATCCTTGAAAATATAGTCCAAAACAAAATCTGTCACAAGACTTGTAGAAACACCATGGATAATTGTCCCCAAACGGTTTTGTGTGCTGTACTCCATCCTTTATTAAAATTATTTCTTCTAAAGAGTTCCACACTTCATCTAAAACTAAAAAGTTTGCACTAGTTCTATGAGAACATTTTTCCAATGATAAAACTGTGCGAAGTTTGATTTTGACAAACAGAAAGAAAAATAATGCTTTTTTGATGGTAGGATTAATTTCAGTACAATTAATATATATTTGGGCTATATCTTATACTATCACAATTATATTTTATTCTCATAAAAGAACCTTTTAAAAACACTCATTAGAACATTTAACAAGTATTACAAATATTTTGTATGTTTTAATTTAAATTAGATTTTATTTATTTAATTTAAATAAATTTAACTAAAGTTAAAAGGTAAGGGAAAAGTACAAAGAGACTATACAGAAACCTGTGCTAACATCTGGTATATCAGGTGCTCTACAATATCAAAAAAAAATGTGTAGAATTTTTTTAAATCAGCCAATATTCTGAAAGTAGCCAAATATTTTGGGTTTCAGAAAATAGTAGCAAAATTATCTGCCTACCTGACCTAGTAGTTTGAAACTATAAATATTGCCCAAAATAATAAAATCATAAAATTTGATAGCTCAGAAGAATTTTAATGTTTCTAATCTAACTGAAGATAATCTAAAGTCTTACAAGAGCAAAAATATTTCAAATGGCTAAGAAGGAAGTAAGGAAGGAAGGAAGGAAGGGAGGGAGGAAGGAAGGAAGGAAGGAAAGAAGGAAGGAAGGAAGGGAGGGAGGGAGGAAGGGAGGAAAGAGGGAAGGAAGAAGGAAGGAGGGAGGGAGGGAGGGAGGGAAGGAAAGACAAGCCTCCTTTAAAAGAAAAAAAAATCTGTTTGCTTCAAGACCCTCTAAAATTAGATAGAGGTTTCTTCAGGTATATCCATAGAGATGGAGAAAAAAAAAAAGGAGAGGGAAATAACAGCAGATGTATGGGTCACTACTTTACTACTTATTAAAACTTCTGGAACAATATTTTCTCATTAGCCTAAGAAGTTGACGTTGATGTTTATCTCATATTTTTTAAAATGGCATAACCTTAAAAAGTTCACAGAATTATAATCTTCATGAAATTTTATTAAGGTTTGAGAGGATAATATAGCTTAATGAAATCTGGTAAATTCATGACCTACCGGAAAGTGTGTGCATCTTTGAATGGATGTGGAGTAACGGGAAATAGTCGCATGCTACCAATATTACCTTTTTAACACCCACCACACTGTTCCATAATAACCAGAGTATCATTTGTTGTGTTATTTATTTTTTTTATTATTTTTAAAGCAATGGCTGAGTGCTGTTGGGTCATAATTAATAGCAGGCTGTAGGAGTTCTGGTCATCACTTTACAGGAAATGTCTGACCTTAGGTCATCATCTTTATTCTAAGTCATTCTGAACTCCTAAATATAGAAAATAAAAAGCAATTCCTGTTGTTTGTTGAACAACTGCACACAATCATAAAGTTGATGTGCTGTGAACGATATCAATACATTTAGCCAGCAGATAAATGGAGCCTAAGGGATGACACTGAAAAGTCGTCATACAGCATAATAAGCAGCAAGAAGGGCAATCAGCAAGGTGAGGTGCTTTGACTACAGCCTTTAAACGCAGACCTGGTTTTACTAGCTGTATGACCCGCGGCAAGCTCCTTTTGGATTTATTTACCTGTAAAATGGTGATAAAAATACCTACTTCTAGGTTTGTGTGAGGATTCAGTGAGATGTATTTAAAGTGTCTATCTTACTCAACAAATGTTTGCTCACTTTGCTTCCCCATCTATTTACATCTATACTAATGCTACAATCCAGACTTCAAAATCTATATAATAGTCCTCATGAAGAAAATAGGAAGAAAAAAAAACAAAGAAGAGTAAAAAGAAACCTTTTTCCAAGGAAGGTACCAAATGACTCAAAGCAGACAGTTAAATAATGAGTTTCATTCTCCCTCATATGTTGTGGGAAGAGCTTATATAAGCCTTTCAATTTTCTCTGGTTGTGTTACTGGACACCTACCAAAATGTACTGACTCAAGCATGGCACTCCAGATTGGCTAGTGTAATGGACAAAATATAATTCAATTCTCTTATTATTATATTATCATACAGATTAACTGAGTTTCTCCATGGCAGTTGTTAGTGTTAGCAATTTCATTAATGTTCCATTAAAATATCATACATTTGATGATGTATGATACATCACACAATGTATGATGTGATGTATGATTTGATGATGATGATCTGACGAATAGTCAACAATATTTACTGAGTAGGAACTGAGAAAGACAGCCTCTTCCTTTCCCTGCATTTTCAACAATGTTAATGCACTGAGCCCACCTATGACAATTGCACTGCCCACACTAGGTGCTGTAAGTTATAATGAAGCCTGCATCTGTGGACTCATTAGCTCCATCTCCACTCCACAGGCAGATACACAGACACATACATTCATACACCACACATGCATAGATGAATAAATTTGGGTGTAATTAGTAATGAAGCCCAGTAAGAGGTTTCCAGACACTATTTTAAAATAGTTAATTGATATAAATGACATTCTGGAAAAAAACAAAACATTTGGAAAAGAAAAAATATCAGTGGTTGCCAGGGGCTGGAGGTCAGTAGAAGGAATTGACCATAAAGAGGCATAAAGGAACTTTGGGGAGTGACAGAAATATTCTATACCTTGATTGTGGTGGTGGTTACATGACTGTATGCATTTGTCAAAACCCATAGAATTATACGCCTAAAAAGGGTGAATATTGCTGTTTGTAACTTATAGACCAATAAACCCGACTTTAATAAAAGCCAGCAAATTGGAAAAGGGAAAAGAAAGTAGAGGGACCCTTCCTGACAACAAATGCTATAATTTATCCTCCAATAATGATCCATGAAGCTAAAATGCAGAGTTGTCACAAATCTTTAAAAGAACCTACAACATTCTATACATGAATAAATTCTTGGTCTCAATACCATTAAAGGTCAGAATCAACTGAAATTGGTATTGATTAAGTATGGTCAAATTTCAACTCCACATGCTAAGGCAAAGGAAGGAAATAAAATCCATGAGGAAAGCAAAAACTTCACTTTAATTAGGAATTTAAATGGCTCCCTTTCCTCTAATAAGTTTTTTCTTCAGAGCTGTAGGTAAAAAATATAATCAAATATATAATTAAAATTATTATAATTAAAATCTAAAAACATTTCCAATTCCCAGTGCTGCTCTACATTTATGTCAACATTTCACATTTTGAAGCATTTTCACATTCATTACTTTACATAATTCCTGCGTTAACTGGACACACAATGTAGTATATTATGTGAGAATAATAAGACTTCTTTATTTTGTATAGCATTTCAGAGTCGCAGAGGACTTACATGTATACGATCTCCTTCAACTGTCACTAAAGCATATGCAGTAAAGATTATTAAACTGATTTTACAAAAGAGGTAAGTAAAAAGCAACTGGCAATGGTTAGATGATTTGCCCATAGTCTCAGATCTAAGGTTCTGAATTTTGACATGGGACTTGAACCCAGGTTTTCTGACTCCTAATAATAATATCTAGACTTACCTATTAGCACATATTAAAGCATTTAATTTGCACAACAACACTATGAATTGGGCACTATTACACTATTATTGCCTCCCTTTAACAAGTGTGGAATCTTGTTAAGTTTCCTTAGGGGTTAAGTAACTTGGCCAAGGTCACACAGCTACAAAATTGAGGAACCAGCATTCAAACTCCGGCAACAGGGTTCCAGATTCACAGTCCAACACCCTGGAATATTGTGTGTCACAGCATCTTCTATTATTTCTGCACTAGGCATAAGGTCTCCTCTAAACAATAAGTTTGTTTTAATGGAAACTGCATTAAATTAACAAGCAACAAATTAGAATGATCAGTGTTTCACTCCTTTTTGTAGGGCTTCAGATCTGACAGAAAGTGAACTGTTTTTCACCCTATCCTGTCTCCTGACTGACCCCGTTCCTAATCCATTTAAACCCCACGGTGCATAACTGCTCTATTAGATACTCCTCCTGATTTTCCTGTCCTTCCTCTACACCTTCTTTCCAACTTCTCCCTGGTTTTGAAAAACCTCATCTTCTACGTCCTTTGCTGCGACAGCCTAGCCACAAAGAGCAACTGAAAAAAAAAATCACCCTGAGATTGGTTTCTCCATGAAGTCTTGACCTCCAGTGTCAGCTAGACATTAGGACCACTCAGTGATCTCTGTCATACAAGACCACTCCCTTTCCCACGCGCCCACTCCTCCACAGCTGCTATTGCAAAGCCTCATTATTTTGTCTGGGTACCTTCTCACTTCTCCTTATCTCTCAACACATGAACGTTTCTGGCACTTAATTCAAGAAGCTGAACCAGCTGATATAAAATCTTCAACTCTTTGTCTCCACATATAGTAATATTCCTGTTTGCTTTATCTTGTACCACCACACCTCCACTTTCGGGGGAAAAGCTGTTTTTCCTCTTGTTTCCAGTTATTCCCCCAGTTATACCTTTCATCCCAGGCCCTCTCAACCCCTTCAGGATTTCTTTCATCATCGGTCGCCTGTCTCTCCAGTAGCTTTGCAATCTCCCTCTCCACCGCTTTCTTCCATTTAGCCTATAAACATGCTAAAACCTTTTTTTTATTTTTAAAAATTCTCTCTTAATTTGTGTCTGACTACCTCTCGTAGACTTTCTCTTCACAATCTAACATGTTGAAAGAGTAGATGCTCGTTGTCTCCTCTTTTTCACCTCCTCTTTGTCTCTCCAAACAGTGTCATATGTCTTTTACCTCAAAAATGACTTTGCAAAGGCTTGCAAAATTAAATTCAGTATAGTAGTTGTATGGGGCTGGGATGAAGGGAGGGGCATTAGGAAGCGTTTTGGGGGTGATGGAAACAATCTGTATCTTTGTCAGCAGTGTCACATCAGTCATAACCCAATGAAATTTACACTTTCATTGGGTGCCATTAATTGTTCATAAATTGTACGTTAATAAAGTTGATTAAAAAATAAACTCAGGGGCTTCCCTGGTGGCGCAGTGGTTGAGAGCCCGCCTGCCGATGAAGGGGACACGGGTTCGTGCCCCGGTCCGGGAAGATCCCACATGCCGCGGAGCGGCTGGTCCCGTGAGCCATGGCCGCTGAGCCTCCGCGTCCGGAGCCTGTGCTCCGCGATGGGAGAGGCCACAACAGTGAGAGGCCTGTGTACCGCAAAAAAATAAATAAATAAATAAAAATAAATTCAGTGTGATGAGTTTTAAGGTTAAACAAAGAAAAAATAAATGAACTAAAAGGAAGTAGACTAGAGTTATCAACAGGTAAAATAAGATAAATTATGTAACTAGATACTAAGTTGAGATGTGAGTTTCTTCTCAATCAAGTAAGAAAAGGAATAATACTAGACTAGAGAAACCACTTCATGGTACTAGAATTAAACAAGGAACATATCACCTGGTCTTCACAGTTAGAGTTTAGGTAACATAACAGCTTTTAGAAATATAGATATAATATTTAGTTGAACATTTTATGTATCAACTGTTTTTTAAAAATAAGTGCATAGTTCAGGATGGCACTCTTGGGACCTTCAACTTTTAGACTGTACATGTGAGGCATAAAGTTGTTTGTTGTGTAATATGGTAGAAGTTTGTCTTACTGTTTCTCTACTAAGAACTCTTTTTACAGAGTGGTTTGTTATTGTAGCACTTTTTACAAAGAAACTATACTTGAACAGTTCCAAACTGTACATACTGTATGAAGCTTCTCCTCTCAATGGGGTTTCTTATTTCTATGTGGAATTTCATATCTTGCAGTGTCCTATAAATAAAGATTAAATTCCACCCTTAAAAAAAGAATAAGTGCGAAACATTAAATTATACTCGATGAAAGAATTTCTACAGCTACCGATAAAAAGCCTGGACTGGGCTTGTTACTTTCTGACAGTATAATACACTGCGGAAACAGACCAGGATTGAAGAAAAATCATCTTCTGCATGCCAGATACTTCATATATATAATCTCATTTCATCTAACATGCATAATAAAAGCTTGTTAGATGAAATGAAATCACTTATTTAAGCGGTTAAATAACACAGCTAATATGTAGCAGAACCAGAATCAGTTCCAGAATCCATCAAGCTTAAAACCCTTCCTCTATGCCATACACATCCAATCACCTACAGAAGTGCGTTGTCAACACGCCCATTAAGTGATCTCTCAGGTATCAGTTGCCTGAGGAAGTCATTGGCAAATGCTGGGTCACAGGCAATTTGTCCTCACATTCACTGATGTGTGCACAGACTATGGAACTGTGGAGAAATGGACTAGGAGAAATAAATGTGCTTTAGCCACCAAGAAATGCGGAAGTCAGAGTCTCTACACTGAGAGCTCACCTGTACTCTCCCTCAGTCCTCTCAAATGATGTGGACCAGAGGGGGAATTTCAAGAAAGCGAAAAATATGTGATCAACCTTATTTCTATTGCCTTCAGGCAGTTATTGGTTGAATCCCAAGAGTTCTACACCATATAATATTTAAGAAGCAGGCATGACCATAATAAGTACCTTGACCATAAAGCATTTGTTTTTCAATAAAAACTACATTTTTATAGGTGCACATAAAATGTGTTAGCTGCAAAATGCACTCTCAAAAGCTCAATTAATTACCTTGTTGGGTGGAGTTATTTAGTATTATCCATTCAGAGAATGGAAACATTTCAATTTCAGTTTCAGTTGCGCAAATTCAGAACTGTTCTCTCTGATGACAATGAGCAACTAACTCAGCCATTCCCTGTATAACACAGAAATTGTAGGTATCATCTCAGCATAAAACAGAGAGTATTCCTCGAATTCTCATTTTCTCACAACCCACAGCCAATATATCATGAATCCCAGCAATTCTACCTTTAAAATATAGCCCATATTCCACTACTTTGCTACACTCCACTACCCACACATTGTCACCACTTAGATGGTCTCTCTGCATCTGTCCTTACCCAACTATAGTATATTTCCACACTGCAGCCAGAAGGGCCCTATTGAAATATAAGTCTGATATGTCATTCTTCTGTTTGAAATCTTCCAAAGGCTTTCCATCACACTCAGATTGAAAGCAAAAGTCTCTATAATCACCCATAAGGCCCTACCTACACAGCACACCACACACATACACACACACACACACACACACACACACACACACACACACCCCTGACCTCATCATCTACTATTCTCCTCTTCACCCCAGGGCTCTTCTTCTAGCACCTGGAACACTCCAGGCATTCCCCTGACTCAACACCTTTGCACTGTCTGTTCCCTCTGCCTGGAATCCTTTCCCCAGATACCCCAATTCTCACTCCTACAGTTAAGCCTTTGTTCAAATATTCATTTTCAGAGAGGCTTTAATCACCCTATTTTAAATTGCATCACTCTTTTCCCTGTTTTGTTTTTCTCCTTAGCACATATCACAATCTCACATATTATGTATCTTATTTTCTTGTCAATCTCCCCCCAGTGAAACAGAATGTAAGCTTTATAAAGTTTTATCTGCTTTATTCATTGCTTTGCTCCCAGTGCCTGGAACATACGAAAATTCAAGTAAATATTTGGTGAGTGAACATTACTATATGACTGAATGAATGAAACCATAACATCTACACCGAGAAGAAAACTTATCTTCTCGTTTGCTACAGCTGAAGTGTGTACTGTTCCTCTAGTACTGTTGCCAAGTCATTTAATGTAAATTTAAAATAAATGAGAAATTAGGGCAAAAGTCTGCTTTACATGGCTGAGTACTGGAATTGTGTGTATCATAAAATGATTCCTACCCTCCCTGAGTTAACAACGTTAGCATTATGCAGATTTTCAAAAAGCATTTTCTAGGCTGTTATTTACAGAAATATTATGCTTAGTCCACAATTACTTCCTGGCACGGAATCAAAAACTGATGGGGGGATTGATGAATACTGTCCTTTAGTGTGTTTTCAGTGAATATTACTGATATGGAAAACATTCATAAGAGATAAATATGTATAAAGCCTACTTGTTTCTCCTGCAAGATATTAGATTTAGACATCTGATCTCATAATTTTTTTAGAAGGAAACCAAAAGAGAGTTTCAATTAGATATCCACCAGGAGAACAAACTCTAGGCCATGAGGCAGGGAAAAGGGAGATGACAGACCAACCCAAACTGCACAGGGCCTGTTTAGTACCAGTGTCTCTCACTAGTAGTAACCCAGCAAGATGGAGTTCTTTGTAAGATGGAGATGTCACATCCAAATGGGCTAAAAACTAATAACAGCCAAGGCAGAGAGGGGAAGAACACCAAGTGGGAAATCCAAGAATGTCTTCCAAGATTTGGAGTGTATGGAGGGGTAAGGTAGCCATATTTGAAAAGAAATGAGTTTTAGGCACAGAGTCAGTGGAACCAGTAAAATTACTGGAGAAAATGATTTACTCTTGCCAGATTGCATCTATACCTTTAGACAGACCTTGCATCTTCAGCAATAAAATCTCATCTCTGTTGGGGTTTTTTGCCTGGCTTGGTAATGCCCTGCTCCTATATGAAACCAGACTGGGAAATTCCCTTCCTCTAGCTGCAGATACATCCTGATACGACTGTCCTCACACATTTGGGGTATATCCTACTGCAAATATTAGGACCTATTACTGAGGAGACAAAGGATTCTTGAAGCCCAAATCCTCTGGGATTCTTAGTCATCATCTGGTGAGTAATTACTTGGCTTGTCATCAATGGCAGTTTATGCCTCTATGAGCTCATTTGCAAAAATCATATCATGAGCACCAACGATGTTCCAATATCTCCCTCAGGAACTGTCTGGAATGACTGAGCCTAGAGCCTATCAGTGGGATTCAGTAATATATTTTTTCAGAAAGGATAAACTTTGGAAAGTGATTTAGTCTAATTTGTGGAATAACATTTATTATTTTCTAATGAGAATGTCACGTGTCATGTTTAAAACTTTGTCAGAGTTATTCTGTTGTTATTGTTCAGGTTTGGATACTTTTGAACAAGAACTACCAAAAGGACATTGATTTTATTGGAGTCTTGGTTCTTTTTTTTTTTTTCTTGGTGGGGTATTCCAATAAAAAGTTAATCTCCATCTCTCTCTCAGAATATTTATCTAACCACAGGATAAGATGACAGACACATGGGACAATAAGACTGATTTCTGCTTACCTACAACCCTATACAACTGCTTACAGAGGAAATACTTCCCTAAAGAGACCAGCATGCTATGAACGACTTACTATTTAAAAGGTCAGTCATGGACTTGGAAAAATATATTCCTTATATTAATAATTTCCTAAAACATTCCTGGTTCAGTTATGTGTATAATCTGTCTCAGTGATACTGGGAGTCAAAAGAAACCTAAGGAAAGACTCTTGATGAGAATAACCATCTCAGATTTGGACCTGGTTATGAGGAACTCTTTATTAACTGGCCTTTTGATTACAGACAGACTGCACTAAGACTTCTCAGAGACTGCTGTTTGTGTCATCTCAAGAGGATAAATAAGCCTAACCAGGTATTTTCCTATTTGATTCATGAACTAGCTATCATGGAGAGAGGCCTATATATTTATATAAGTCCAATTCAGATTTTCTATGAATCACACTCTGGTGGGATCACTGCCACTCCAAAATTTCCTAATATTTATCAATGATCCCCTGGATTATTGGGCACTATAAACTGAAAATGTTGCCAAATTTACTAAATAGTATCAGGCTCTCTCTGCAGCTATCCTATCTTATGGTACTATTATTCTGTTCTCATTTAGAACTATGAAAACAAAGTAGATACTAAATTAAATATATATAGTAGTAAAATTCTAATAAAATCTGAAGGAGAAAGGACTATTGACATTACTATTATCAATAACGGTCAAACATGTTTCATATCTAAAGCTAGAGAATCTAAAAACTGTAACTACTGGGTTCATTGGGGCAATTGAGGTAGTGTAATTAGATTGCCTCATAGAAAATGCTTGTAGACAGAATCCACTGAATATTTTAGCTTTAACATCCACCAACCATGTGACAAGGAACAAGTTGGTAGGCCCTTCGAGATTCCAATTCCTCACCTATAAAATAAGGATAATGGTAGCAGCAACATTACATGGTTGCTTTTCACTGCTCCTGACACACATTTAGTATTCAATAAATGTCCAATGTTCTCATTATGTTTTTTTTTTTGTTTTTTTTTTTTAATATTTATTTATTTTATTTTTGGCTGCATGGGGTCTTCACTGCATCCTGCCGGCTCAGTTGCCCTGCAGCATGTGGGATCTTAGTTCCCCGACCAGGGATCAGAACCTGCGTCCCCTGCATTGGAAGGCAGATTCTTAACCACTGGACCACCAGGGAAGTCACCTCATTATGTTTTAATGATAATAATCTGTGTCAGGGGCTGCTAATTGTCTACTAATGCTCAATCCCCTTGTTCTTCAGTTTTGGAACCCCTCGCTTTTAGCTCAACACATGGCTTTATGGAATAAAGACTACATTTCCCAACATCCTTTGCACTTAGGTACATGTAAGAAAGTTGTAAGGCCAATGGGAATTTTTTGTTTTAATGCTTTACGTGTGACTTTCAGGATATGCCTTCAAAAGGAGGGAGCAGAGTCACAAAAGATCATCCCAGATAAAGAAGCATGAGAAGAAAAGCTTGAGTCCATGCTTCTCATTTTGGAGTGTATATCTGAGCACTTCAATATCCTCTGGAAGCCGAGCCCCCATGTCTGAAGGTTCAAATTCACCATGTCTGTACAGTAGGGCCCATAAATGTGAACCTGAAAAACAGTCCACAGGTGATTCTTATATGAACATGTAGTTTAAGAACCACTGCTGTAGAGACTCCACCAAGTCTCCTACATCTAGAATATGAAGACTAAGGGAATATCAAACAGTACGTTGGAAACACTGCAAACTGAACAAGACTCAGACTATCCCTAAAACAGCCAAACAATGCCTGACTACAGAACACAGCATAAAAAGTTCCTGCTCATTTGTTCTTTCTACATGGTGAGCTATGTCCTTTAATTATGAAAAACTTTGTCTCTTAATCCATTTCCCATCCAGAACCTCAGTCTCTAATAACGTAGTCTAGATTTCCCTTAATTGCATTTGTGCGCACATTTATCTGAAGAAGTAAGTAGATATCAGTGAGTGAAAGGAGTCTTGATGAGCCCTCTGTCACCTCTTGAATACCTGCTCCAGGTTGGCTGCACACCTCCAGATGGAGTCATCTCCATACCTTTCATACAGTCATCAACCACTGTCATTCTTCTAGATCAGGGGTTCTCAATCAGGCATGATTTTGCCAGGGCCTATTTGACAATGTCTGGAGACATTTGCAGTTGTCATGACTGCAGGGGCTACTAGCAACAACCGGGGAGAATCCAGGGATGCTGCTACCCATCATATAATGCGCAGGACAGACCTCCACAACAAAATGTTATCCAATCCAAAATCAACAGCACCAAAGGTTGAGAAACTGTTTCAAAGGGTGTTAAAAGAACCCCTTCCCCTACAGACACGTGGATAGAATGCCCAAATACTCAGTCTCCGAGAAGCAGCTCGCATCTAGCTAGGACATAAGCTCTGTGAAGAAAGAGGCCATGCTTATTGTGTACAGCCCTGTGTCTGCCCTGTAGACATCCAATCTTAACATCTGTGAGACAGTACAGCGTAGCAGTGAGGAGCATGGGCTCTGCAGTAAGACCACTTACTAAAGTTTCCTAAGGTAATTATTATGAAGATTAAACGAGTTAATCCATGTAAAGTTCTTAGAACAGTATCTGACACATAATACATGATTAATAAAATAATGTTATTTTGTAATAAATAAGACAATTTGGTGAAGGAATGAATAATTTTATGATGCCTCAATAGTGCAGAAAATCTCTTCCATCTTTTCCATCTTTCAACCTCTATGTCCTTTTGTTACAACCCACCTTAAATCATATCCTGATAAGTAGTAGGAAATAACTTTATTTTTTAATATATGAACATAGATAATAGACATAGGATGGATCTCCATGTCTTCAAATACCTTTCTTTCCCTGGTTTCCCACCCCCCACCTCCGGGAGCAATTCCTCTATAAATCTAAGAAGATTCCTTCTTCCCACATATGACAGAACCACAGAGAAACATCCCTCACACCCTTCTTCCTTCCTCTCATAACGAGCTTATAAGTCACTTGCACAATGTTGGTAATCACAGGAAAAATAAACACCACAAATTTTTGCAACACTTTTTCACAGTGGCATTATGCTGGGGCGTCAAGGTGAAATAGTAGCGTTTCTTG
This sequence comes from Neophocaena asiaeorientalis asiaeorientalis, assembly GCF_003031525.2. NCBI lineage: Eukaryota > Metazoa > Chordata > Mammalia > Artiodactyla > Phocoenidae > Neophocaena > Neophocaena asiaeorientalis. The sequence continues at coordinate 10,829,474 of NW_020185339.1, forward strand.
TCTTCCCCCTCTGAATAATCCTCCTTGGCCTTTGAAAACTATCTTTTTTAAGCTGCTGCCACAAAGGCTCCCGTTTTACCCTCCTGTGCTCCTTCTCCATCCAGCCTACCTTAGCTAACTCACCAGCGAGACAGAAACTTAGCCTTGTCAGTATAGCTGCCATGCATTGAACATCCTTATGTGCCCAGTACTGTGATGGATGTTTCACTCCCATTGTCTCTTTTAAGTTTCTCAACAGTATTACCAGGCATGCATTTTTATCCCATTCCTATCAGAGAATGTGGCTCTAGTTGAGATATCTGCCTCTAGTAAGTGATGGAACCCAAAATCTAACCCCCATCTGCTAAACACCAATTCTATTTTCACTATCCTTCTTGACCCAACCTGTGCTTGACTCCTTTACGGCTTCCTGGAAAACACACATCATGTAATAGAATCCCTCCACTCTCGGCTGATTCTTTTACACAGGACTACCCCACGCACTCGTTGTTCACACTGCCTGTCCCTAGGGCAGGGGTCCCCAACCCCCGGGCCACGGACCGGTACCGTTCTGTGGCCTGTTAGGAACCAGACCGCACAGCAGGAGGTGAGCGGCAGGCTGGCGAGCGAGCAAAGCTTCATCTGTATTTACAGCTGCTCCCCATCGCTGGCATTACCGCCTGAGCTCCACCTCCTGTCAGATCAGTGGCAGCATTAGATCCTCATAGGAGCGCGAACCCTACTGTGAACTGCGCATGCGAGGGATCTAGGTTGCACGCTCCTCGTCAGAGTCTAACGCCTGATGATCTGAGATGGAGCTGAGGCCGTGATGCTAGCGCTGGGGAGCAGCTGCAAATACAGATTATCATTAGCAGAGAGGTTTGACTGTGCGGAGACCATAATAAATTGACTGCTTGCAGACTCATATCAAAACCCTATCAGTGAGTGGCAAGTGAAAACAAGCTCAGGGCTCCCACTGATTCTGCATTATGGCGAGTTGTATAATTATTTCATTGTATATTACAATGTAATAATAATAGAAATAAAGGGCACAATAAATGTGATGCACTTGATTCATCCCGAAACCACCCACCCCCCACCCCAGTCCATGGAAAAACTGTCTTCCACGAAACCGGTCCCTGTTGCGAAAAAGGTTGGGGACCACTGCCCTAGGGAAAGGGGAGGTAAGAGAACTGCTCTCACCATGAGCATTTCAGACATTTCCACGAGGTCCTTCTGATGAAATTTCTCATTGTTTAATGAATTACTGAAAAATAAATAAATAAGAACACTTCTCCATTCAGGAAAAGTGTTCCTGATTCAAATGATTGTTTTTTCCTCTCTGAAATGCTCGGAGACACACCTGCATTAATTCTAGGCAAGTGTGGAGATAACCTAACTTTCAGCCTGACTTGCCATTTAAAAGATTTACATTTCATCAGAGAGACACATATAATAAATTTACCATATTAAAAAACAGAACACTGTATTTCTTCATTTTCTTTCTCTGGCATGACAGGCAAGTGTAGTGTTAAGTCAGAGCGGAAGAAAACATGAAATGCCTCACTCTGGCTAAGGCTCCACCTGAACCTAGAACTGTATGGAGAAGAGGGAGAGAAAGTAAGAGAGGAGGGGAAAGAAAGCGAAGAGAAAAACTAAGAAGTAAAGACACAGTACTAGAGCACTGTCCTCTCAGTCAAGCAACTGAAACTCTGAGGTTTTGCTTGATTACTTTTATTCCCTTGTCACTCAAATCAACACACTCATCAAGACCTATTGATTTTTCCTTCAAGCGCATCTTATAACACCCATGCCTTGAATATTTACTGAGTGACTGCTATGGGCAAGGGAATATGCTATATACCATGGAGTATATAGTATATACTAAACATAAAATTTCTGTAAGCTGCCCAGAATATATATATATGTATTATGTGATTATATGTATAATATAGTATATGAGTGTGTTTTTCGCTGGCAATAGTTCTTATCCTCACAGATCTTGCAATCTCATAAGTAATAAAAAAAAGATGTGCAGGGCTTCCCTGGTGGCGCAGTGGTTGAGAGTCCGCCTGCCGATGCAGGGGACGCGGGCTCGTGCCCCGGTCCGGGAAATCCCACATGCCACGGAGTCGCTGAACGGCTGGGCCCGTGAGCCATGGCCGCTGAGCCTGCGCGTCCCGAGCCTGTGCTCCGCAACGGGAGAGGCCGCAACAGTGAGAGGCCCGCATACCGTAAAAAAAAAAAAAAAAAAGATGTGCAGAAAACAACATAATAAATTTATTAGGACAATGATCCAAAGACAGTTATAATTAAAGGGCTATTACAGTTCAAAGAAGAAAAAGAATCTAGCTAGGGCAAGGCTTCATGGCAAAAATGAAACCTAAAATTGCCTAGAAGAACAGTTAAGCTCTTGTGCTGGGGTAATTCCTTCTTGTCATATTAATATTCTTTAAAATCGCAATTCAATAATTAAAGTACAGTACTTCATGCAGTTATATTAAAAAAAAAAAAGCTTCATTGCCATGTAAAAAAGACATAAGAACAATCAATGCATTTGCCTTCACCAGGTCTAAAGCACCATTATCCACACTCAGCCATGACCTTCTGGAGATGGGCTTTCAAAACTCCAGGCTTTCTTCCCTTCCAATGTATTTGGCATGCTTCTTCAAGATTAGTATTTCTTAAACCTCGCTTGTATCATGTCATTCCCTTATCCTTTGGGGATCCTGACTTCCTTCCATTTCCAATCTAAACTTGTCTTTCTGACCCCACTCCATCTATTTACTTTCCCTTCCTGTGACTCCACCTTTCATCCTCCCTGGGATCCAGCCCACCTCCCTGGGTGTGAATGCTGGCTCTGCCACTGTGAGCCACGCAACCACGAGCCAGCTAGGTATTCACTCTCTCAGTGCCTCATTTTCCTCATCTAGAAAATGCAACAGTTCTTGCCTCAAAACATTAAATGAAGTATTAGAACAGTGCCTGGCAGCTGCTAAGTACTCAATAAATGAAATATATATTTATCTGATGACTGCTGACAGGATATACTTCTTCCCTTTCATCATTATCATAATGTTATACTGGTTTTCCTTTGAGAAATTACCTCTCCCCAGATTCCATCTGCCCCTATGAAGGAATCCCAGAATCTACATCATCCCTGGAGATGGGCACTCTATTCAGGCAAAACAAATTGCTCCCTCTCTCTCTCCTGGGAATTTGAGGACTGCAGCCAAAACATTCGGATGACAGCGCCCCAAGAAGATAGGTAATTGGTAATTACTGTCTAGATGCTCAAGTCTGTTCTTCCCAAGACATAATTATTTAATTCTTTCCGGTGAGCTGGCCAGGATCCCACCACTGATTTTCTCTTTTGCTTAAGTTTTCCTGAGTTGCTTTCAGATACTTACAACCAACTAAGTGATATATTAATCATCTCACTCTGAAGAAAATCCCATGGTCATCCCTTCCTTAGACACTCTCTTCATCTCACAAAGAAGGCTCTCTAATTTGCCTTTCACCTTCCCATATTCACCCCTCCCTCAAGTTCCAATACCCTTCAGTAAGTATCTGTCCACATTGATCTCCTTCTCTGTTCTTCCTTGACGTCTAACATAGCACTGAATTTACCTTTCCTTTATAAAATCCTGCCTTGTACCATCCAGTATGTGGTAATGTGTTTACCTTGTCTAATCAACTGGCTCTTAAGCCCTTTGCAAATGAAATCTATACCTTATACATTGGTTTACAGCAGTATTTAACCTGGTTGATTACTGTTTGCTTTTGATTAACTGATTGACTAACTGGCTGATTGATTAACTGCAAAAAGTTGAGAACTTTTCCTCTCTGTCACTCAAAGTCCTACATCTTTGTGAACTTCTTACGAATTCTGCCCAGTCTGTTCTCTCTTTGGTCATCTTAACTATGCCAGGATTTTCCAATTATCTCAGTTTAGTACTGAACACAGTTGCCTAATACAGATTTGTGAATGGATAAAGCAATGGTTTTCTATGGTTTTAAGAAATGTGATAAGAAATAAATACTTTTCAGTGGCATGTGAACAGTACATTTGGATAGTGATTGGTTTTAGGCATTCACCAATCCCCCCCACCCCAATTGAACCTAATCAGAAAACAGCAGCATTTCACAGACCCAGCAAGTTTCCTCCTGCCATCTGGTCTGAAAAGGAAGTCAAGAAACATTAGTAGGTGGCAGGGGCTAAACAGTTCTATTAGTACTTGGATGTCTTCTTCCACTCTGAATATTCAGCTTTATATATCCAACTGAATACAAAGACCTTCCAGGAATAGTATTTGATTCTTCAGCTAGAATATTCCTCTTTGTTTCATGCAAGTTCCACCTCCAGAAATATTAATATATCTCGACCAAATACCCTAGTTAGTCTCTGAAATTTGACATCAAATCCTGTAAAAATCATTTGAATCTCAGTAACATCAACCTTTAGAATATAATTTAGTTTCATCATTTGTTTTATATCATGATTACCCAGAGATTTTTTCTCTGGACTGAAGCACATTTTATGTCTGAGACCAGATGCAAAAGTCTGGATACTCTTTTCGTGTCAGCCATGATCTAAGACTCTCCACTTGTTTGCCATACCTCCACTTACTTCCTGTTCCTAGATCTTCAGGAAAGTTGAGCTAGACCATCATGACAGCTTTAATCAAACAGGAAAACTGATCCTGGTCAGGTAAATAATGGACAAAAGGAACTGACAGTCTCTTGGGAAAGGTGATAGGACATTTCGTATTATCCCCATGCTTCTACAGAAAACTCCTGATACGATCTGAAGCCCTCCCAAGCTCAAATCCTTTAATGCTTCCCTCTTCTTAAAGGATAAAATCAATGACATACAAATCCCTCCATGATCTGTCCCCTGCATAAATCTCCAACCTCATCTCTCACCACTTTCTTCCTCAATATTACAAAGTACTCTACCTCCCTTACATTATAAAGGATTGGGCAAAACAGTTCTTTAAAGTAAAAGTCCTAAAGAACTAGAAGTAAAAAGAAAAAGTAAGATCAAAAATAACAATAATAAATCTTAAGTTATAAGGAAAGTACACAGCAAAGAAAGGAAAGGCAAACTCTTTCAGATTAACAGATTATACGCTATCATGCTACTCTAGATATGCCGAGACCATATCTAAGAGGCAACTGGATTGGTGGCCTCCATGGCAACCACCCAAAATTTTAGCAGTACAATTGAGGGAAAGAGGATCACCAGCAGAATCACCTCCTTTCTCTCTACCAAGAGAGAATCGACCGGGTTACGCACCACGTGATCCATCACACACATCATCGAGCTTAAACATACTACAGCCATGAATACTCTACAATGACTAAACTGTTCTGTTTATTTTTATTTAAACCTTTTTCCTTCAGCCTCTATTAGCCTCTTCAATAGGTAGACTCTTAAACCTCAGAGCAGTAGATAAATCGTGGATTATGCAACAAAACCCATTATCATTCATCACTTAATCCACCATCAGCCCAGGCCAGCCACCAGGGGATGGAGATTTGCTGAGGCATGCACCACTACACCAACATCCCAATGGGAACCTTGGAGCTGGATAGTTCTATAAGCTCCTCCACTAACTAAATTCTGCCTACTCAGTCCTCTCCCTCTTCTGCTGTTGACACATCCCTCCAGCCTACCATTCTACCCTCTGTGTAAGTAATGTTCATTATCAACAGCTCACAGCGTTTACACAAACCCCTGACTCCTGCTACTTCTACTCACGTTCTCATCTATATTTAGATCCTCTCTCATCCACCCTCAGAGCCAGAGAGGGATGAGCACTTTCCTGACTCTTCCACTGCGACTTTTATACCACGATTCCTCCACTTTCATGAAAAAACTCTCCTCTTTTGAAGTTAACTGAGTTCGCTAATTCTCTTCCCCATCTAGGCCTCCAAGTGTGATACTCACACTTCAAAAGTCTGAAGCCTGCCTACAGCTTTCTTACTAACATTCTCAAGGATTTCCCCTCAATTGTTTTGATGTTTGTTCCAACACGTTATTTTAACTCAGCTCCCTCCATGATTCTAACGTCAATCCCCTTCATCCATCCAACTTTGCAATAACATTCTTCCAACTCAATTAAACTGCAGTTAAAATTGCAATTAAACTGCAATTAAAATTCCTCCAACTCACCCTGAAATCTGAAACCTCGTTTCTGTGACAGCTTTCTACTTCATCCACTTCACCACTCTACTCTGACTTCTTATTCCCATAGTGACTTCTGTTCTTCATCTGTCCCAATCCATTTTCCATGACTATCACTCCCATTCTGGGTTCCCTTGCCTCTCTGGAAACCATGGCCTATACTTTCAACAATGTTTTCATCGTCACTCTAGATGTCGTACCCTCTTGATTGCTGGCCGTGTGTGCCTTGTCAGTCTCCCAGGTTGAATCTCCCACATCTGCTTTCTCTATTCCTATTCCTGGGTTCTTAAACCTTGCAGAAAGGTACAAAGGAGTGTTGGATATTTCCCCAACAAAGACAAACTATTAAACATCTGGTAGCTCTTCGGTTACTGTCTGGAAACGTTTGTTTTGTTGTTCTCTTCTACAGATTCAGCACTCCTATATCTAAAAACCACTTGCACCAGGCTCTGCATACATGTATTTTCTTATCCTTTCCCTTAACGAGCACTCTTAAGGACATAGTCTACAGTCACTACCTCCATTTGTCCACTCTACACTCACTCCTTAACAGAACCCATCGGCTCTATTCCTACCACACTAATGAAATTTAAGGAGGTTCATCAATTACATTTTTTTTTCTTTTTAACTTCTCAAACTCCTTGACTCCAATAAACTACTGACCTGGCCACATAGCCTGCTGACAAGAGTACAGATCTGACTAGATGACCCCAGCCTGGCTCAGGCATAGCTCTCATGCAGCAGGGGTGAGCTGGGAACCAAAATTCCATCACAGGAACCTAGGTGGCAGCCAGGGCCGCCTAGTCAATAGCCCAGCTATCACCAGCACTCAGAGGCTTTCCTTTCTTGTTAGAGGACAGAGACAATTGCTGGTCTTTCGGTTTATAAGAAACACCCCCATTTCTCCTCCCCTGTACTAGATCCTCCAGAGCCTCGACTCGGCACTGAATCCAGTCCCCTGTTTGGCAGTAAAACTTTACCTCTCAGTACTCAGCTCTCCTTAACAACATCTTCCAACAAAGTGCCTAAAAAGTGAAGAGACCTCTATTGCAACATTCACTATTTTACATTCAATATTGGTCAAAATTACTTCTCATGAATTTTCACGCCCTATATATTAACCTAACCAAAAGGTTTTGGAAACTCCTGACACTGTGACTTCTCCGAAGGGAATTCACTTATTTAGATGTCCAATGGACTTTCACTGAGTACCTCTCATTTTCTATATACAATAGGGTTGGCTGATCTTACAAAGATGAGTAAGGTATGGCGCCTGACCTCAAGGAGTCCACAGTCCAGAGGAGCAAAGAGGCCAGCAAGAAAGGACTATAAACAGAGAGATAATGACTGTGAGAGATAAGTGTACAAAGTCTTCTAAGAGTAGGGAGAAGGAAGAAGATTATCTCTTCTAGGGATAATCAAGAATCCTCCCCTTATATTCCTAAATAAATTGTAACCCAACTCTTTTGTCACTACTTCTTTTTTCTTTCTCTATGGACCATTACTGTATTCGACTGCATTGTAATGCAATCGAAACAAAAGGACCCCTATTATTACCATGGACTTTTTTTAACTGGATTTTTTATCAAGGATTTTTTAAGACCTTAGAGTACATTAGCCTACACTCTTCTACTCCTGTTAAAAAGAGACCTAAATTTTATTTCCAGTAGGAAACTACATTGAATAACATGTTTTAAGTGTGTATACACAATGTCACTAGAACCCTAGCATCACAAATGTGCATCACATGTATGAGCGTGCATACTTTCCTGGGTATAGGTATATGTACACATACACCATCACTGTAAATTTCGTGTATCCTTCCTATTGTAGTCAGTCCACACACGCACAAAAATAACCTGAAAAATATGTTTAGGGCACTAGTAGTTGTTTTTTGCTCAGCATCTCTTCTCTAGAAATGCCTGTTGTTTTGGTAACGTATATTCCCATTCACAAGGTGAAGCAGAAGATGTCATGGTCCTGTGATGTGCATTCTCTAGACACAGTGACCAGAGATGATCATATGGCTCAAACAAGGACCATCAATACACTCCCCATGAGTTTGGAAACTTATAAAGGTCAGTTTCCCTCTTGGGGCCTTCATGTCAATATGCAAAACTTGGGAACTTCTGGCAGCAACATTCTACCATGTGACTCAAAGAACAGAGGAAGCCTGTCCACAGTGAGAGAGTTAAGCAAAGCAGAAGAAGCACTGACAAAGACCTGAAACAGGATTCCCGAGTTTCTCACAGTGCTCAAACTTCTTATAAATTTCCCTTTTTTGCTTAAGCTCAAATTGAGTTTCTATCACTTGCTAATTAAAAAAAAATGCTGACTAATAAAATTCTATATAATCAGTTATATAATAGGAGGAAAATATCACTCAAGTAGTGTAGGTTGTGCATCCAATTGGCCAAAAAAAAATGAAAACTCTCACCGGTTGTGATAACCAGTTCAGAATACATAGTGAATCTGGAGGACAGAAACTATAGAGATGTGATTACCTTAAACATTAAAGTCGTTCTTGACTCTTTGCTCTTCTTCTTCCCCAATGTTTACTTTTTCCTATCTTTTATCCCTCACCAAGTCCTACCAATTCTTTCTTTTAAATGCCTTTCATAACTACACCATCTTATCCATTTAAATTATAATTACCCTAGTCCAGACTTTCTTAGCTAAATGGACCCCCATTTCCAGTCTCCTCATATCCACATATTTTGCATGCTTCTCTCCAGGAGATTATAAAAATTATACATATCATGCTTCCAGTTCTTCAATTTCCAGTGGATCTTATTGTTAACTGAATAATAATTTTAAAATTTAGCCAGGCATCAAGTCCTTTCATAATCTAGATTCCATCTACCTCTCAAACTTACATATCCCTACTCCTTTCTATGACTTCTGAATATATCATCAACTTAATTGTCATCAACAGAGTGAGTACAATGTGTCAGGCACTATGCTTGTGATTTTATAATCCCTGTAATACTTATAACAACTGATTTTTTCCAATGAGCCTTCAAATTCTTTGACACTATTCCCATTGAAAGATGGGGACTATGTCCCCTCCACTAGAATCCGGACCAATCTAAGTTTGCAAGTAACAAAATGCATCAACAGTGACACTGTTAACTTCTTAGGCTAGGTCTGAAAGGATAATACAGCCTCTGCCTTGCTAAAAGGAAGAGAGGGAAAAAAAGATGGTGACTAATACATTCTATACAACCATTTATAATGGAATGAACAGGCAGTGTGCATCTCTTGGTACACTCACCTTTGGAGGACTGAATCACCAGTAACAAGGCTGACAAACATTAGGCTGCAAAGAAGCTCAGGCCACATAGGGAGACCATTCATAGATGCTCTAGATAAAAGCCCCAAATGAGGGCCCAGGCAACAGCCAACAACAAGTAAACACAGTTAGTAAAGACTGCCCCCAGATGATTCTGGCCCCGAGCTGTCAAGTCACTCCCAGTGGGACAAGCCTTCCCAGCTCAGATGCTTCAGATGCTTCATCATTAGTGTGTAGGAATACTAGAGATTTCTGTGCATTAATTTTGTATCCTGCTACTTTACCAAATTCATTGATTAGCTCTAGTAGTTTTCTGGTAGCATCTTTAGATTCTCTATGTATAGTATCATGTCATCTGCAAACAGTGACAGCTTTACTTCTTCTTTTCTGATTTGGATTCCTTTTATTTCTTTTTCTTCTGTGATTGCTGTGACCAAAACTTCCAAAACTATGTTGAATAATACTGGTGAGAGTGGAGAACCTTGTCTTGTTCCTGATCTTAGTGGAAATGGTTTCAGTTTTCCACCATTGAGAACAATGTTGGCTATGGGTTTGTCATATATGGCCTTTATTATGTTGAGGTAAGTTCCCTCTATGCCTGCTTTCTGGAGCGTTTTTATCATAAATGGTGCTGAATTTTGTTGAAAGCTTTCTCTGTATCTACTGAGATGATCATATGAGGCAAACTTTATTTTAAAGTCTATTTTGTCTGATATGAGAATTCCTACTCCAGCTTTCTTTAGATTTCCATTTGCATGGAATATCTTTTTCCATCCCCTCACTTTCAGTCTGTATGTGTTCCTAGGTCTGAAGTGGGTCTCTTGTAGACAGCATATATATAGGTCTTGTTTTTGTATCCATTTAGCCAGTCTGTGTCTTTTGGTTGGAGCATTTAATCCTTTTACATTTAAGGTAATTGTCAATATGTATGTTCCTATTACCATCTTCTTAATTGTTTTGGGTTTGTTATTGTAGGTCTTTTCCTTCTCTTGTGTTTACTGCCTAGAGAAGTTCCTTTAGCATTTGTTGTAAAGCTGGTTTGGTGGTGCTGAATTCTCTTAGCTTTTGCTTGTCTGTAAACGTTTTAATTTCTCCATCAAATCTGAATGAGATCCTTGCTGGGTAGAGTAATCTTGGTTGTAGGTTTTTCCCTTTCATCACTTACAATATGTCCTGCCATTCCCTTCTAGCTTGCAGAGTTTCTGCTGAAATATCAGTTGTTAACCTTATGGGGATTCCCTTGTATATTATTTGTTGTTTTTCCTTTGCTGCTTTTAATATTTTTTCTTTGTCTTTAATTTTTGATAGTTTGATTAATATGTGTCTTGGCATGTTTCTCCTTGGATTTATCCTGTATGGGATTCTCTGTGCTTCCTGGACTGAATTGACTATTTCCTTTCCCAAATTAGGGAAGTTTTCAACTATAATCTCTTATAATATTTTCTCAGACCCTTTCTTTTTCTCTCCTTCTTCTGGGACCCCTATAATTCAAATGTTGGTGCGTTTAATGTTGTCCCAGAGGTCTCTGAGACTGTCCTCAATTCTTTTCATTCTTCTTTCTTTATTCTGTTCTGCTGTAGTTATTTCCATTATTTTATCTTCCAGGTCACTTTTCCGTTATTCTGCCTCAGTTATTCTGCTATTGATTCCTTCCAGAGAACTTTTAATTTCATTTGCTGTGTTCTTCATCATTGTTTGTTTGCTCTTTAGTTCTTCTCGGTCCTTGTTAAACTTTTCTTGTACTTTCTCCATTCTATTTCCAAGATTTTGGATCATCTTTACTCTCATTACTCTGAATTATTTTTCAGGTAGACTGCCTACTTCCCCTTCATTTGTTTGGTCTGGTGGGTCATTGCCTTGCTCCTTCATCTGCTGTTTGTTTCTCTGTCTTCTCATTTTGCTTAACTTACTGTGTTTGGGGTCTCCTTTTTGCAGGCTGCAGGTTCATAGCTCCCATTGTTTTTGGTGTCTGCCCCCAGTGGCTAAGGTTGGTTCAGTAGGTTGTGTAAGCTTCCTTGTGGAGGGGACTGGTGCCTGTGTTTTGGTGGATGAGGCTGGATCTTGTCTTTCTGGTGGGAAGGACCACGGCCGGTGGTGTGTTTTGGGGAGTCTGTGACCTCATTATGATCTTCAGCAGCCTCACTGCTAATGGGTGGGGTTGTGTTCCTGTCTTTCTAGTTGTTTGGCATAGGGTGTCCAGCACTCTAGCTTGCTGGTCATTGAGTGGAGCTGGGTCTTAGCGTTGAGATGGAGACCTCTGGGAGAGCTTTCGCTGTTTGATATTATATGGAGCCAGGAGGTCTCTGGTGGACCAATGTCCTGAACTCAGCTCTCCCACCTCAGAGGCACAGGCCTGACACCCAGCTGGAGCACCAAGATCCTGTAAGCCACATGGCTCAGAAGAAAAGGGAGAAAAAAAGAAAGAAAGAAAGAAAAGTAAATAAAATAATATAAAGTTATTAAATTTAAAAAATTATTAAAAATAAAAAAAAGTAAAACGTAATAAAAGAAAAGAAAGAAAGAAGAAATGGAAAGACAGAGCACTAGGACAAATAGTAAAAGCAAAGCTATACAGGGCTTCCCTGGTGGCGCAATGGTTGAGAGTCCACCTGCCGATATAGGGGACACAGGTTCGTGCCCTGGTCTGGGAAGATCCCACGTGCCGCGGAGTGGCTGGGCCCCTGAGCCATGGCCGCTGAGCCCGCCGCTCCAAGGGTGCAGGAGGGGGGGGCCCAAGTACCAAAAAAAAAAAAAAAAAAAGTGAAGCTATACAGACAAAATCACACAAAGAAGCACACACATACACACTCACAAAAAGAGAAAAAGGAAAAAATATATATATATCTATATATATATTTTTAAAAAAGGAAGAAAGCAACCAAATCAATAAACAAATCTACCTATGATAGTAAACTCTAAATATTAAACTAAGATAAACATAAAACCAGAAACAAATTAGATGCAGAAAGCTAACCCCAAGTCAACAGTTGCTCCCAAAGTCCACCGCCTCAATTTTGGGATGATTCCTTGTCTATTCAGGTATTCCACAGATGCAGGGTACATCAAATTGATTGTGGAGCTTTAATCCACTGCTTCTGAGGCTGCTGGAAGACATTTCCCTTTCTCTTGTTTGGTCGCACAGCTCCTGGGTTTCAGCTTTGGATTTGGCCCTGCCTCTGCATGTAGGTCGCCTAAGGGCATCTGTTCTTCCCTCAGACAGTACGGGGTTAAAGAAGCAGCTGATTGGGGGCTCCGGCTCACTCAGGCTGGGAGGAGGAAGGGGTACAGAATGCGGGGCGAGCCTGTGGCGGCAGAGGCCAGCATGACATTGCAACAGCCTGAGGTCCCATGCATTCTCCGGGGGAAGTTGTCCCTGGATCATGGGACCCTGGCAGTGGCGGGCTGCACAGGCCCCCAGGACGGGAGGTGTGGATAGTGACCTGTGCTTGCACACAGGCTTCTTGGTGGCTGAAGCAGCAGCCTTAGCATCTCATGCCCGTCTCTGGGGTCTGTGCTGATAGCTGTGGCTTGCGCCCGTCTCTGGAGCTCGTTTAGGCGGTGCTCTGAATCCCCTCTCCTCACGCATCCTGAAACAATGGTCTCTTGCCTCTTAGGCAGGTCCAGACTTTTTCCCGGACTCCCTCCCGGCTAGCTGTGGCATACTAGCCCCCTTCGGGCTGTGTTCACGCAGCCAACCCCGGTCCTCTCCCTGGGATCTGACTTCCGAAGCCCGAGCCTCAGCTCCCAGCTCCCACCCGTCCAGGTGGGTGAACAGACAAGCCTCTCAGGCTGGTGAGTGCTGGTCGGCACCGATCCTCTGTGTGGGAATCTCTCTGCTTTGCCCTCTGCACCCCTGTCGCTGCACTCACCTCCGTGGCTCCAAAGCTTCCCCCCTCCGCCACCCCCCGTCTCCGCCCAAGAAGGAGATTCCCAGTGTGTGGAAACCTTTCCTCCTTCACAGCTCCCTCCCAGAGGTGCAGGTCCCGTCCCTATTCTTTTGTCTCTGTTTTTCCTTTTTTTTTTTTGCCCTACCCAGGTACGAGGGGAGTTTCTTGCCTTTTGGGAAGTCTGAGGTCTTCTGCCAGCGTTCAGTCGGTGTTCTGTAGGAGTTGTTCCACATGTAGATGTATTTCTGATGTATTTGTGGGGAGGTAGGTGATCTCCGCGTCTTACTCCTCTGCCATCTTGAAGGTCTCTCCAGAAAACCAGGTTTTATACTTTAGTTCCACAGTTGATAAACAAGGGTTCCCAACAGCAATTTTATTCTCCTTTTTACTATGCTTAGTATTTTTAGATTGTAGAGCAAATTTTTATTTCAGTTGACCTTCCAATGTTCTCTGGTAGCATGTTTTATATTTTCCACATAAAAATAAGTAGGAATTTTTTAATGTTTACTAATTACTTGAATTCTTGAATTCTTAACTCTAATAAAAGTCACATCTAAATAATTAGGGTGTGTCCTGGTTTTAAATATGGATCACTTAGCAACAAGCATAATTGTATATAGCTGAGAATAGTTTTAGGATATTTTAAAGAAATCATACTAGGAAAAACACTTCCAATGTACCCTATGCTCCTAACAGACCCACATCAAGTAGTCAGTCATCAACTTTTGAAGATGTATAAGGGAATGATATGTCATTTTCTGTGTATGGTCCAACATGTATAGCCTTGAAGTATCCACAGGAGACATCAACAAACATCAGAGGAATTCAACATACCAAATAAGAAGTCCAAAAGAGTAAAATATCTTTTTTCTAGCCTTCTACAGCCAGCATGTAAGGTACTGTTTTAATGATTATGTAGATTAATTCACTATACACAGTTCTTTAATAATGGCATTAATTTTGTATGCAGGCAGATTTTATTTTTTAAATGGGTTCCACAGTGATGTAAACTGAAAGTAACGGTGAGAAAAATTTATTTAGCCAAACCCATTATTCAATATTTAGGCTGTTATGGAGCTATGAACTTCCTACAAAATAAGAATATAGATTTCTGTACACTTCTTCTGTTATGTTTGAGCAACACCAAATATGATGGCCACCGGATGGACAGAATCATTACCTGAATTCTCATATCGACACACAGGTGAAATGGTGAAACAGAGCTCCTAGGGCATGGGGAGGGGGGCAGGGTGGGTAGAGTCCCAAATTTGGGATCAGACCAATAGAAGTTTTTCTTGCAGCCCTACCACTTGCTTACTTTTTACTCTGGTAAAGTTACTTCATCTCTTTAAATCTAAATTTACTTTATTCACTTGGAAAAATGGAATTATAATACCTTGCTTTAGGATTGACATGAAAATTTAAATAAATGCATATTTATTGTGTAGGCCATTGAAATGAGGAGAAAGTTCTTAAGAGGCATGACCTGACTTAATCTGACTAACGCAATACAGTAACATGTAAAAAGTGCCTAGAACACCATGCTGTTATAAATGTTAATGATCCTAAAGAATCCAACTGATTCTTGTTATAAATTTAATACAGAGAGTGAATTCTCTAGGCTTCTCTTATATCACCCTTCTCTAAGTACATATTTCTATACACTTGCATACTATGGGCTAAAAGAAGCTTTGTACCTTACAGAAATTCTAGCACACTGGCAGAAGAACTTATGTACAAAAATGTTCACTGAGCATTGTTGTTAATCAATGAAAATCAGAAAAAAATTAAAATGTTCATTTATAGGAGGATGACAAATTTTGATATATTCACTCAACCATTCTATTCAGATAAACCACAAAAACAAAATTTTAAGCAAAAAATAAAATAAAGTTGCAGAATGATATCTATAATATAAAACCACTTATATGAAATTTTAAAGCATGGAATGTATTGTAAATAGATTTATACTTAATAATTAATAATATACTTAATAATTGTGTGATAAGGTGCATGGAAATGGCAAAATCCAAATTCAGGGCAAGGCAGGAGGTAGAAAGCAAGGCAATGAGATCAGGCAGGTGTCCAAAGAGGGCTTCAACTCTATCCAATATGCTTTACTTTCTCAAAAAACAAATTAGACTGAAGCAAAGATGGTAAAATGTTTAGATTCTATAGAGCTGGCTAGTAGAAGTTTATTATATTATTCTCCACATTTTCTGTATATTTGAAATATTTTACAGTAAAAAGAAGCTTTACCATCATGTAAATAAAAAGAGGCAATTTCCCATAACAGACAATAGTTGTTCCAGAGATACTCAGGCGATGAAGAACGACAGGAATGACAGGGGTGGGGAGGTGATTAAAGTAATAAGAGGGCTGGGTATAGAAGAGAAGCTCCTCTCTGACTCTGAAACCAGGAAGATAATTTTCCTTCCAAGGATTAAGGAAGGAATTCAGCTATGTAAGTTGTGAAGAGAATAGAAATGATTCATTGTTAATCCAGAAATCAGTGTACATTATCCAGAAACAACATTAAGCTTGAAATACTTACTACAACCCCGGTCTTGGTGGTAGTTTCTCTGTATGTGAAGTTGCAAATTGCCCAGGCTAAATAATACGTGGACATGAGAGGGGTCTGTGAAAAGTGATCCGTAACCCATCCATCTTCCTCAAACACGGAAGTTTCCACCGGCATATTGGATAAAGACAAATAGGTTGCTTGATGCTTGATGCTGATTTTGAAAGTAGCCTTGTAGATTGGCTCATCAAAACAAGGAAATGCCTTTCTGGCATGTGTAGGCGAAAACTGAGTAACGCCAAGGAACCTGGAAAAAAGAAAATGGCATTCTCAATTACATTTGTGGCTTGAGTTAAGTTATAACCACTTTATATGCTTCTGCTTATAAAATAATATGCTTTAGCAAAATTACAAGACAGTTTTTTTCTGAATCAAACTTAAGTACATGAATAGCATGGAAGCATACTTCATACATATTTCCCCAACAATGAAAATTCTTCAGGGAACTTTTGTCTCAACTAAAGGAAATTCTCTAAACCCAGAGCCATGCTTATTAGACAAAATATTACACTTTACAGAAAAACAACTCATCATCATATTGGCAAGTACTGGAAAATAATGGTTCTCATTTTTGGTATGCCTCAGTCTCCTCTCCGAAACTGTACAACCAGTAAAGACAACGAAATCAAAATCCAAAACTTGTCATCAGATACAAGTAGGGCATAGACCATCACTGAGAAACATCTATGTCCTCAAATCTCAGTCTCAAATGGCCTGATTTTGTTAAGGAAAAGCATTTTGAAATCTGACAAAACTTGGTCTGCATTCTGGCTCCACAACATTTCTTAGCCGAATCATCTTGGATGATTACTAAATTTCCCTAAGGTGTACATGTTCATTGCTTAAAAGGAAATAATCATGCCTAACTTAAAAAGCATTGTAAAGCTTAGTAGAATGGAAAAGGGGATGTAAAGCACCTATCACTGTGAATAGATGAACAGCACCCAGAAGGCAGTTAATAAGCAGCAGCCACTGATTCACAATATCTTCAACCTTTCTTGGAGTGCTATAATATACATTTACATAGAATAATCCAGATACCGTTGGTTTTTACCACCCATGATGTATAGTTACTATATAAATTATATGTTATTATATGTTAATATAATAAAGTAAATTAACTAATAAATATCTATATAATAAATACATCAATGTGTGCACATATATATATAAAATATTTAATGCCCTCAAGTTTTCAGATCAAGCTGCAAAGTTGCATCTCATTAAAACTCCAGAAGCACCCTCTACATTCTTTCACTGTTATGGTTACAAATCAAAACACTCAAACTAAGTACTTGAAGAAGGACACACTTTTAACTTAAAAATGGGGCCACTATTTATGAAAACATTCATGACATAAATTAAACTTTTAAAATGATACTAGTTAAAACTGGACATAAGTCAATAACAGACCCTTCATAAAACATTACTGAGTGCTACAAGTCATTTCTTTAAAAGGCTCTTTCCCCCATAGTAGTTCTGCCACCCCTCCCCTCTCCATCATCCACAGTGTTCATGGTTAATCTCACATGGCACACTTTCCCACTGAGCCAAAACTTGGCCTTAAAATTATTCTCAGCACAGCACTTCAGGCAGTTACTACCAATCAGTAGGTGTTGACATGTGTATTGAATCTTACCGGCTATCCCTGGCTCAAACCATGAAATGTAAATGTTTATACTTTTTTAAAATTATGAAGCTTACGTGCATTATTGAGGGCTTGCTTTTTAAAAGTTTAGTTTTGAAACAGAGAAAAATAAGACATTTTCAAGATTAATTGTATATTTATTCTGAGAGAGGGGAATTGAGAATTATCTTGAAATAGTACTGGGCTGCTGCATACCAGGATTGGATAAATCACTTAACTACCTGAGTCTATTTTTTCATTAGTAGAAGGACAATAATATTTTCTAGGCCTCCCTTACAAAACTGTCGAGATGATAAAATGGGGTAATGTATAGGAAAGAAGTTTTAACTATAAATCTTCAGAAAAATATAAGGTTAAAGTTGGAAGCAATCTTAGAAACAAATTGTCCAGCTCTCATAAATTCCTAAAATGAAAAAGTAGTTCCAGTAGGGTTAAGTGATGTCTCCAAAGTTACACAGGAAATTAGTGCAAAGCTGGGTCTAGAATTCACATTTTCTGTGTATGAGTAAAAGGTAATTTTATTTCAAAGACAGTAAAATTAATCTTTAGCCATAATTTATAAACAATGTTTTAATTTGACTATTGGTAATAAAGGTTCTTCTTTCCAAACTTGCCAGCATCTTGGTAATATTTTTCCTATTTTCTACTGATAGTAATATAGTTCTTGCTTAACGGAGTGTCAGTAACTTTTAATTAAGATGCACCCATTTACAATTTGCACGTGCTTTTGTCTTACATATGTGCTTGAATCTTATCTTTCTTATTAAAATGTCCACTGAGCTTTATATTTCTTTACTGAGGCTATTTAAAAGATACCTATGGAATTTAATATATGAGGAAAAGTGTTCCCTTTTAACTTTCAAGTACCTGAGAAATCCAATTCCAGTCACTGAGCAAATAGATATTGTCTGCTATGTGTGATTTTCACTCTATTAGGTGTGTGGTAGGATTTTTTTTTTTAAGATATAACCATTTTTGTCCTTAAGGCCTTTGCAATCTACCTGAAAAGGGAAATATATATAATACATAAGACACAACTAATAATACTAGGGGAAAGTTCTGCAAGAGTTCAACAGAGAGGCTGTACTTAGAATGTATGAGTCATTAAGTAAAAAATCAAAGGTGTCTTTGGTATTAAGTAATTAAAGGGTAGGAATTTATTAGATGTAGAAGATCTAAATACCTCTGGGCTAATGAGAAATTAATAAGCCAAATATTTATGCAGAAGAATCATGCTGTACTCAAGTCTCTTTTTGCCTCATATAGTAAGTAAATATGTTAGTAAGGCTAGCAATTTAAATAGCTGATTCTCAGAGTTGAAAGGAACTATAAAGATCATCTAGTGACTTTTCCTGCAATTAATATTCTTAATGAATTCCTACACACAGTATATATCTATGCACTGAGGGCCACATATATTTGATAATGTCTAAATGAGGAAATACCAATTTCACAGTCTGGCACCTGAGGACGACTGCAATTGAATTTCAATTCAGTATTTAGCAAATCAAAACAAGCCCCTTGGAAACAAGAGCAGTTGGACTAGATTACACTTAGGGTCTTTTCCAAGCTTGAGATCCTATAACTGAATAAAAATTTAAAATAAAAGATTCCCTGAATTTGATGAGATGTTTTTAAAATATTAAATTACGTTACTGCTAAATGGCTTTTTGCTACAAGATCTATTATAACGCATTTGCTTTTCTTAGTCACCATTTTTGAGTGTTCAACGCTTGCAGAGAAAATGATAAATAGATGTGCTTCCTTCCCTCAAAGAGTTTATACTCCAATAAAATAAATAAAACATATGCCTAAACGGGTATCGTACAAAAAGCCATGACAACGAAGGAAAATGCATGAAGAAATTACATCTTCCAAAGCAAGGTTTATCAACCTTGGCACTACTGACTTTTTTTTTTTTAATGTTAAGTATTGGTGATTCAGTGGTAGAATTCTCAACACTACTGACATAACGAGGGTGGATAACTATCCTTTGTCGGGGCCATCTTGTGCTTAGCGGCATCCCTGGCTTCTACCACTAGATGCCAGTAGCACCCCCTCTCTCCCGTTGTGACAACTGAAACGTCTCCGGACATTGCAGATGTCCCCTGGGAGGCAGAACTGACCCCGCTGAGAACCACCAGTCTTAAGAACTGAAGGAAGGCTTTATGGAGGAGGAAGCGTAAATTCCTGGGTAGTATGGGTCACAGACACATTGGAGAAGTGAGCCAATTGACTACTGGTAGCACAGAAATAAACCTTTAAAAAAGTTTTGCTTCACTTATGAAGTTCGCACCCTGTCTGCTCTCTTCCAGGTTCCGATTTTCTCAGAGCCCAGTGTTGCCGTCTACCTCGAACACCTACCTCTCTCACCCTTGATAGTCTCTTTTCTAACAAAGAGAGCCAGTTTCAGGCTCAGTGTCCCCAACAGGCAACAGTGTCTGTTGGATTTCAGAAACATAATCTTGTCTTCGCTGCGTATATTTTAGGGTTGCCTTCAACCGGCGGAAGTGAGACTGCTTTCCTGCTTACCATTAGTAGAAACGCCAGAGACCTCTAGCGAAAGGGATTCGGAGCAGAAAATAATAAGTTTGGTTTCTGAGCAAATTTCAGGTGGAGTTTGAGGTGGTAGCAGTACACCAGGTAGAAAAAAATACAAAAAATTAATTCAAAATAGAGAACATTTTAATATAGAATAAGGATGTGAAATACCTATGTAAATACAGCAAGAAATAAAATAAAACAGGAGGCTGAAGGTAATGGGGAAGAGCATTTTGTTGTCTACTTTTCTCCTGCTTTTTCTCAAACAAAATCATTTGTATCTTTTAAGGAATCCCTCTATTATCATAAAAACATTCCACCTCCAAAAGTGACATCCTGGAAGTGTTATTCCAAGAATGTCACTTTAGCATAACTAGAAAAATATGAATAATATACATGTATTTTAATGCTCTTCCATCTAAAATAAATTACTTGATTTCTTAACAACTTGTCTATTTGACATTTTGGTTGAGCTAAGAAGTAGAGCTTAAAGCTCTATGTTGCCTCTTAAGGATACAGAGAATTGATTTCTTCTTATTTCTGCGGAAGTTCAACTAGGCAAGCTACTTGTGTCAAGTCATTATAAGATTCAGCAGAAGTAATGCATTAACGTTGGTTGATATTGCCAACAAATTACAGTATATGATACAATTTCTGTTCCATTATTTTCAGTTTGCCTTTTCATCAGGTTAAAATATGCAGAAGAAACAAACATTTGCATAACACTGCTAGTATTCAGATTGATTCATGTTTCATTGCGGAGCCCACCAAAACCAAGAGAACCTCAAAAATGGCAAGGCGTTTTTGAGAAGTTTCCATTTTGACCACATCTATGCAGACCACACATACAGCACAGTGAAAAATGCTCTTTGAACTTGCTTCTATCGCAACTGCAATTTGCCTACGGTTGCAATAGTTTAAAATTGGTAATAAAAACTCCCAAGATCGAAAGAAGTGATCCAGTGGATCATCCAGCTACTATTCAACTGTTTCCAGGAACTGAACAAAGTTACAGGATCATGGAAGTTACACGTCCCATTTAAAGTTAAGGTTGTTAATCAAAATGCAAATTATTACTCAATGACAAAACATTTTAAGCCAAAATGGGTCATTGTTTAGACTCTGTGTTTTTATGTACTTCAGTGAGTCAGTAAAACTCTGCCATTTCAGAAGAGAAGTGTTCCTGCTGAATATTCAGTGCTATAAGCAAGCACGTAGTCTATTGTTTTTTAAATAACCATTCTAGTAAACTAAAAACATAATGCAATAATGCCAGCAAAATGTATGTAGGAAGTGGTGCACATGTGAATAATCGTGTTATAAAAACAGAGCATAAAATTCATAATTGTTTTCATTTTTATACACTAAATACTGTTATCGAAAATGAGCACTGAGTACTTGATCACCATTGATGAAGAGTATTACGAATGCACTAAAATTACTTTCTTGTGCCATAATATTAGGTTTTCATAAGAATAAATAAACTAGTGTCTGCGATTCATTTCTTTAATAGTGGAAAGAGAAAAAGTATTATGTAAGTATTATAAAGTACTACTACTGGTAGAACTCACAAAGTCTTGAAAACAGTATCTAACAACTGATGTGCCTTTCCCTTGGTACTTGGAGCTTTTCTTTTCCTGTACTAGCTTCCAGTGACAAGGAAGGCACCCTCCTGACCCTTTGGTAGCTGGTTTGCTGACAGAGAGCAAGGCCATAATCAGAGTTGTGAGTTCCTTTTGTTTCACACACTCTTCCCACACTCCCTCAATCCTCTCCATCTCAGTGTCTGGACCAAGCATGGAGCTTCTCTAGCTGTGAAATACCACAGCCTTTCTCTTCTCTTCCTTCTTCACTGTGGAAGGGCTCTGCCGCTTCCTCTCCCCCATCTTTTGAACTCTGCTTAGGGGGGCAAAACAAACAGCAGTGGAAGGGATGTCCACAGTGACCATTTCCCACTGTCTTGCTAGTAAGGGGAAACCTAAGGCAAAAACATTGAGCCTAAATGACCTTGTACCAGCTCTAAGGGTAGATGTCCAGTCATGTAATAGTACAATCGTATTTCATACCCACAAACGTGCTTACTAGTTGTCAGACACCATTCTAAGTGCTTTATTACTTTACTCATGTAATCCTCACAAATAACCCCATGAAAGAGGATATCATTATCCTCATTTTCCAGATAAGAATACCAGACGCAGAACATTTAGGAAACTTGGCCAAGGTCATAAAGCTAATAAATAGCAGAGTCAAGACATAAATCGAGGCAGTCTGGTTCCAGAGTCCCTGAACATACACACACACCTTTCCACCCAGCAACACAACTAAAAGTGGCTCACTTATTCTTAAAGAGATAAAAAGTAACCAACAGTGGCAATTTTACAACTTCATTCTTTTTCCATCCTATGATTCTTTTTTTTTGAGTGTGTAGTCATGAGGAAACATCCGAATACTTAAACTAAAACTTCACCCAGCAAATCAACACAGGTCTGCACTGGGAGGAATCCATTCTCCCCTGTCCCTGCACAACTGTTGCCGCCAGAGCTCCTTAAACCCTGGGGCCCCTTGTTTATTCAGAGACTGAAAAGGCACACCTGGAGGCAAGGAGGGCAGGAGTGAGGAGCCTGGGACCCTCCACCTCAATTCAGCCCCACTCAGTAAGATCTTGTCAGTCTTATTTCACTCTCACAGCCCACTCACCAGCATCCAGCTGTGCCTGTCTGTGAATCATTTCAGATTGTCCAAAGAACTGGGAAGGGCAAGAAGTGTTTTGCATCTTTATATTCTCTCAAATCCTATGTAGCAAAATTCTGTTGGAGAGAGCAGCCACTCTCTAGTGGCAAAAAGCAGGATTGCATGGGTCTTTGAGAAACTCTGGAAGAACCCAGCCACTACTGTAAGTTTGAAAGGGTATAAAGGACACACAAAGAATTAAAAGGACGATAAGGTGATGATCATGGCTGGTGGGTAGGAGGATAAGCCTGGGGCTACAGAGGGATGCCCTTCTTTACAGACTGTCAAACACTTATGCGTTAAAGGTAGACTATTTCTTCTTCACTCTTTTTATACCATTCTTTACAGCCATGCTTAAAGAAGTGAGTCTTATTCTTAAAGAGACAAATATCTTTATGTCATCATCAAATGTCATCAATCATCCTCAAGCAAACCTAAACTGTTGCCCTGTACTGTTGTCTCAAGCCCAACCACATACACAGTGGCAAAAACTGATTTTAGGAAATAAATATGTTATGCAAATCCAACACAGGGAAACCAGTCACAGGTCTATCTTTGCTTGAAAGAGATCCAGAGCATATAGGCCCTGTTTAGAGTTGTTCTGAATAAATAAAAACACAGGCAAATTAACTTAACTCTTTCAGAAATAAGGTATACTCTATTACTATCCAAGGTGATCAAAAGCACAGCAAGACAAACACCAACTGTATGGATTTTCCTCCCTGAATAAGTGATTATTAAATGGTCAAAACTTTCTTTCCCCCAAAATTTCTAGATTTAGTTTACTGGTGGCATTTTGAATTGTGACCAAAATCCAACACTGGACTCAGTTTGGCCATATGGTTATGTGTGCAGTGACAAGAAAACAATGAGCTAAGTCCATTAAGGAATCATATAAAAAGTTTTCAAAGAAACAAACCATTCTCCCAGATTTTTCAGTTCCGAGCCCTCTTTAGAGGGGCAAAAAGCCATTTACTTCAACTTGCTCATGTAAAGGTATCCCCTCAGCAGAGTAAGTGGAGAAATGGGGCTGCTTTCAACATAAAAACAACATGGTGGTTTTCTTGTTTTTATTAAATACCATGATTATTAATTCACTCCAGAAAAAGTACAAGGCACCAAACCACGTATGCTAATACCACAAATGATCAATGACTACCCATAAAATCCTCTATGCTCTCCACAAGATTTTTGCAAAGGAGTTTTTGGCAATTCTCTTTGAGAACCACAATTTTATCTTCTCATTTTACTTGGAGATCATGGTTTCTCTCTAAATAACCCTTGACAGAAAAAGACCTCCTTTTTTCATCCTGTCTTCTGTCACTGTGGCATGTCACAGACCCAAAGTTTGTCACAGAAAAACAGTCTCCCTTCTGAAAGTGAATAAAATGTTCATTTACTTTGGGTAAACTTCCTCTTTCAATCCGGCCATCTGGATCTAAATTAAGGTACCCTACTTTGAACATGGGTATGCTCGCCATCTGGCTGCCCCAAAGTGACAATTACTTCAGGTAAATGAAGACCTTGCCTAATTCTAAGCAGGCATATTCTACTATAGGATATTATGGCATGAATACACACCCCCCGCATCTGCCTGCTGCCCACCTACCTGAGGGAAAAGGGAGTATATATTCTGCCTAACAGAGGTAATTTACTCTGTAATTTACTCTGCTGTGTGTAAGCATTTCAAATTTAAGAGAATTATTTTTAATATTCAACAAGTGGTGAATTTCCCTTTAGCCAAATGATTAACTGAGAATAAAAGATGTGCCTCAAGTGGAGAAGCCTTAGGTTCTAACCGGGAGCTTGTCTTCCAACATTTATTGTAATATGGGAACCAGGAGAGGTAAGTCTTCCCTGTAGAACAAAACCAGGGAACCTTCAAAGGGTCAAAGGCATACAGCACATAGTGAAGTCTAATTTTCCTGCCTGACCCAAAGTACATCTCTCAGACCTCTGAGGAGTGAGTCAGAGAATCAGATTGATTATTAACAAGTTGTTTCCACACAGACTAAGTAAGGTAGACTGAATGGTAGTATTGATCTTTTTAAATATTTCAGGTTGCTCATTGTGACTCCCCATTGTCAGATTAAATATTTATTTTCATTCCAGAAATTATCTGATAAATTGGCAAAAATTCTGACTAACTAAAGACCAAAATACGTAATCACTAATCAAATGAAAATTTAGAGTTTGCATTTATGTCCTTTTGGAATGAAGGGGAAAAAAGAGGAACAAGTACTTTCTCTAAAAGGCTGTTTAGAAATAAAATCATCCTGGGATCTCCAGAAACAGCAAATCCTGCACAACTATTGGGATGCAGAGTTTAGCCACAGGTGCACTAGGTTAAACTCTCAACCGTCTTTGGGGAAAACTGAACGAGAGAGTTTGAATACAAATATGCACTAGGGTACAAGAAATCAGTTATGGGTCAAGCGGGAACATCTGGTCTTTTTAAGAGTCCTGTTCATTTTAAAACACTGACCAAAACAAGCTCAGTTCCACCAAATATATTTTGGCATGGCTCAAAAAACAGGACTTTCTGGAAGTATTTATTTCACCACAGCAAGATTTATCAGTAATGATATGCAACTCCCACTACTGACATTTTGACATAACATGCAAATGTGCCTTCTATGCTTTTCCCCCAAATTTGATATGATCGTGGATTTTCTTTTTAATCCCTTTAATCTGTATTCTTTAGAATATGTCAGAGAAAGTGGTGGGAGGGGGTTTAAATTATCCACATCTGATCTTAGGAGTTTGAAAGTGAATAATTTATACATTCACTTATAGGAGACTTTTAATTATCATACAACCACTAAAGCATTGGACAATTTATTTAGATGAGGCTACACCACAGGACTACTAACACTTTTGTGTTCTCTTATAACACACTGAAATTTCCCTAGCCTCTTATACTATATCAGCTTCTTCTGAGAGCTTCCAGACATCATGAGCCCTGGTCCAGGGATCAGAAAACCAAAGTTTGAGTCCCAGCTCTCCACTGCCAAACCTGCTGATCTCAGGAGCCCTGGACTGCTCTGATCCCAAGTTTTCTGCTGTTGTGAGACTCTCTTGAGAACAGGGGAGGCTCTGCCAGTGGCATCATTACTAATCTCCAACCTGCCTCCACTCCTAAGGTTGTTGACTTCATTTTTAAGTTCATTTTGGTTATTCCCTGGCCCTACAGCCATTTAATTCATCAAAGTTATTTTAAATGCAATAGGCTAGGGCAAAAAAGCAAGAATCGCTTGTTTATTCATTCAACAACATGCTTGAGAGCTTATACCACAGGACACTCATAACATGAGTGGGCACTCTATGTGCCAAGTATAGAGTTAAGTGCTTTTCAATGCATTTACTCATGGACACCTGCAACAATCCTATGTGGATATTATTATTATTATTTCTCCAAGTTAAAACTAAAAGTATAGGTTCTGCAGCCAAACTGCCTGAGCCTAAAACCTGCTTTGCTGGCTCACGATATTACAAGTTACTCAACTTCTTGGTGCCTCCATTTCCCCATCTGTACAATAGGGAGTGTTGACAGCATCTATCTCATGGGGTTTTTGTGAGATTGAGTTAATACAAGATGCTCATTAAGCACTAAAGGCTGTTATTGTCAGGAATTGGTGACTTAGCTTAATCAGCTTCCTCAAGCCTTCACAAGTAGAGTTGCAGCTGAGATTTGAACCCAGTTCTGTTGCACTCTGAAGTCTAAGCTCTAAACAAGCGATGGAAAGCCCCACAGCCTCTCAAAAAAAAAAAAAAAAAAAAAAAAAAAAAAAAAAAAAGGAAAAATAGAAGAAGAAACGGAATACTGCCCAAATCTAAAAACCATCAAAGGCACTCACTAAGAAGGCATTTGAGACTGACGGTTAGCTTTCCCCCTTTCACCGCTGGAGCCATTTCCAGAGGCAGTAACTCGTGAACAAACTAGAGTCACTCTGTGTTAGGAGAGAGCTGGCAGCACAGGCAAGAACATTTCTCGCTGGCACTGGCCATGGCAGCCGCCAGCACCACCACCAGCCCACCCCCGCCCCCTTACTCTGTCACTGGGACTGGCTCTTACTGCCGAGAATCTCAACTTCCAGTTTTGTAAAACTTCATGGAGCCAGAGCCTATCCAATACTCTGCGCTTCCAGAAACGGGCATGGTGGGGGAGGGGAGGATCTTGCCCTGCCTGCCCTGTCCTGACATCTAACCGGGATGCGCTGCTGCCCTGGCCTCTGGAGCTCGCGAATTTTCCCTCGATGGTAGTAACTAGGCAGGCTTTTGATGTCACCCTGGCCCGACGTCGCTCAGATTACATACTACCCTTTAAAAAAAAAAAAAAAGTTGCTGTGTGCCCCAGGCTGGCTAAGGAACTTTGATGGGTCAGGGGGTCCCAGCCTAGAGGAGGAGTGGCATTTGGCACTGGTGAGACTGGTGAGTTTGTGGAGTTGGCCGCAGGGAGAGCCCAGGCACCTGGGAGACCCCGAGAGTTCTGGGTGATGGCCATACCTCTCCTTCGCTTCCTTCCCCCATCCCTCGCTTCCCGGGTATCCGAAGCTAGCCCGGTCCCTGGGTGGCCGGCTGCCCGGCGGTTTCAAACAACCTGGCTGGGTGGGGCGGTGCCGGGCACCGCCTCCCTCCTTACCTTCTCTCCCCGTGGAGCACGTAGGAGCTGCGGAAGAAGCCCAGGAGCTCGTTCTCGATCAAGGCGTTGTAGATTATCTTCAGATTGTAATTCCTCTGCGCGTCCAGAGTCCTATTCAGCACCACCACCAAGACCTGGGTTGGCGGGTAGAGGAAAAAGCCGGCCACCGGGACCGCCCCGGCTACCCGGTCCTCGGCCACCTGCACCTTCTCGACCGCCACACGGGAGGCGTGCAGCACGACGTAGCGAGTGGCGTTCCGGCACGAGATCTCCACGTTGACCTCGCCGGAGAAGGTGAAGTTCTCCATGAAGGCGGTGAGCATCAGATTGTAGTGCAGAGGCTTGAGGTGGCCCGACAGGCGCAGTTGAGTCCACGGCTGCCACTGCTGCCGCTCCTCGTCCGACGGCGGCCGGGCGGATGGGGTCTCAGGGTTGGCTTCCCCGCCTGCCCCGGGCTGCGAGGAGTCTCCGCCAGCATGGTGGTTGCGCCGGGCCGAACCCGGAAGGCTTTCGTTGCCGCCGCGCGCTGGGAAGCCGGCGGGGCCGCCGTCGGCGCCGGGCGGTAAGCTCGCCCCACACTCGTCGAAGCGCAAGCTGAGCAGCACCGCGAGCATGGTGACCGCGAGCAGCGCCACGATGGACACGGCGAAGGCCAGCACTAGCCGCCTGTGCACAGTGATGTGGCGCTCGGTGGTGCGGGGTCGCACCCCCATAGAGTCCGCCCACGGGTCCGAGAGGCCCCTGCCGCCGGCCCGCAGCGCGGCGTCGTTCTCCCCCATCGTGGCCGCGAAGGGTGAGCTGCTCTTCTTAGCCCCCGCCGCCTCCTCCTCCTTCTTCTTCTTCCTCTTCTTTTTCTTCTTCTTCTTTTTCTTCTCCTCCTCTTGTTCCCCCCGCTCGCCGTCCAGGGCCATCACACCGCCTCCTGCTCCTCCCCCGCCCCCTCCGGCACCTCCCGCGGGGGGCCCACCCGGACCACAGCCAGTTCAGGCATCAGCGAGCGCACGCGGGCGGAGGGCGCGACGCCAGCTGGGACCCTGGGGAGACTGGCCCGGCTTCTTTTAAGACGGGCTCTGGCCGTAGGCGACAGCAACCTCGGCGCCTCCCATCAGCCCCGCCTCTCTCCGGACACAGGCAGCGGAGGCGCGGGGCGGCGAGCTCTGGGACGCGCCCAACTTGGAAAGCGTCTCGCTCGCCCCAACGCGCGCTACTTCTCCGGCGGGCGCCGGGCTCAGGGGCACATGCTGCCCCCGCCCCTGTGCGCCTGCGGCTTCTAGCTCTCAGTCCCCTGCGCAGAGCTTTCGCCTGGCTTTCCGCGGGAGCCTTCCCGCGGGTCCTCGGCTGGCAAGTACAGAGAGCGATGGAGAAGGAAGTTAGGGCTGCCGCTTTCTCTCCCCACTCCAGCGGCTGCGTTCAGTCCTCTGGGTGGGATGTGCTCGCAGCAGCAGTGGCGACGGCAGCAGCAGCGGAGGCGCCCGAGCCATGCACCCCGCAGGCGGGGACGAGAGGATGGCCGGGAGGAAGAAACCGGGGTGAACCAGCCCAGTGAAGTCCCAGGGCCGCAGAGCTGCGCCGGAAATCTGACCTGGAGAAGCCTTCTCCTCCAGCCTGGACACTTTAAGCAGAGGTGGCGGCATACAGCGTGAGGTTGCACAGCGGACAGCGAGCCTCCCTAGTTCCGACGTTGCTCTGACCTGCGGAGATGACAAGTGAGCAGGAAGTGTCCGGCCGGGCCATCCCCTTCAGGTAGATGAAGCTCCGGGTTTGCTCTGTGTCCCCGTGGGGAGAACCTGAGTGCGTGTGTGCGAGTGTGTGTGCGTGCGTGTGTGCGTGTACACACAGGTTCCGGGTCTAGATTGCCAGAGCTACTCTGGCTGCATTCAGGGACTGAAACTCCCCGAGAAAGGCAAAGGAGCGAGCGAGAGAGCGCGAGGAGACTGGGAAGACGGGAGGGAGGAGAGCGGCTGAGCGGCAGAGGCAGGCGCTGGGAGATGAGAGAGCTTTTCTCCGCTCTATCACACCAGACACACACAGCCACAGAGGGGGTAGCTGAGCCGCGTGCAAGAAGTACCCTGTAAATCGTCAGCGCAACAAGCCCCGCAGTCACCCCTCTTCCGGACTCTAGCCCCACCGCGCTTCCCCGGAGGCATCGTTGGAGCCTTTGGCTATTGACGCCAAGAAGCAAAGGAAGATCCGGCTGGGGAGACGAAGCTGTCTCAGGTTTCACACCAAGCTCGCCAGAGGGTTTGGAGGATTGTGTGTAAATTGAAATAAATTCTCCAAAGCCTGACTACGTATATGATACTGTGTGCTGTGTCCAGGTGTGCAGTATTAAAATAAGGGTTAGCAAGGAAACATTAGAATCCTCCGGAAGTCAAGGCTAAAGAAAAGAGACGAGTTTTTTCCCATCGAAAAATTCCTGTTTTTAGATTGAGGAAATGATTAAAATCTAATACCTAAAGTGTAATATTCGGGACCACAAACTTGAGACTGAGAAAAGCTGAGGACATGAGCCCCATTACTTAAGAATGAGAACAGTGAACGAGTATATTCTGTGGTCAGTTCTTCACTTCACCTAGCCACAATTATTATTATTATTATTTTTTTTGCTGTTTTCAGTGTTATCATGAAAATCGTTTAAACTTTTTTAGAACAGTTATCAATAGGAAGTGACCACTGACAGCAGGATCATCAAAACAGATTCATGTACCATCGGCTGGTTATGGATTCTTGTCTAAGTTTGTAGAAGCTTTAAATATAGTGCAGAGTATGTATGAGTGTATGGGATATCCAGCCTATAGAATTTGGGTGAAGAACTCTAATTGGAACAATATTCAGAAAAGAGCCACTCCAAAGGTAACAGCTCACAGGCAGGAGTCTCTAGTTTTTAATGAAACAAAATGTGATGGGCTTCAGAGTCAATTTTTAAAAGTGCAGAATAAAAAGAGAATGAAGTAATTCCTTTTTACACATTTCTTTCACATCTTCAAATCCTGAAGGCATTAAAAGAAAATCATGTCCCTAATTATTTTCTTACAAAAAGGAATGTTTAATGCCACCAGCTTTGAAGTCCTGAAAATATACATTAAGGTACTGTGTTTGGCTTTAAAAGCATGACCAAAGACAAGAGCCCAAAATATGCATCAACTTCAGCCTGAAAACTACTGAAAACACAGCCCTATGTTCAGTGAAGCTCTTTACCATCTACCCCTAGATGGGATACATTCCCAATGCCATACATTCTAAATGTCCATTTGAATCATTTTTTTTCGTATCTTTATTGGAGTGTAAATGCATTACAATGTTGCGTTAGTTTCTGCTGTACAACAAAGTGAATCGGCTATATGTGTATATGTATGTATGTATGTATGTGTGTGTGTGTGTGTGTGTATATATATATATATATGTATCCCCATATCTCCTCCCTCTTAAGCCTCCTTCCCACCCTCCCTATCCCATCCCTCTAGGTTGTTTCAAAGCATCGAGTTGATCTCCTTATGCTATGCAGCAGCTTCCCACTAGCCATCCATTTTACATTTGGTAGTGTATATATGTCAATGCTACTCTCTCACTTCATCCCAGCTTCCCCTTCCCCCCTGTGCCCTCAAGTCTGTTCTCTACGTCTGTGTCTTTTGGAAAAAAGGGAACCCTCCTGCACTGTTGGTGGGAATGTAAATTGATACAGCTATACAGCTATAGTCCTCTCACTATGGAGAACAGTATGGAGGTTCCTTAAAAAACTAAAAATAGAACTACCATATGACCCAGCAATCCCACTCCTGGGCATATACCCTCAATCATTTTTAAATGATGACAAAACGAAGTGCCAGGGTGTTTTGTTTTTTTGTTTTTTGTTTTTTTTTTTCTTAAGCATGTTGTATGTGGGCCGTTAGCAACAGACCAAGGGAAATGCCACATTCTGTTCAAGTTACTTTTTTATGCTCTGTTTTTAAATCTCTGTGCTCTTGCTGTCCATATGTATCTGCCTGTATGCATTTTAAGAGTTGAGGAGTTGAGGTTTGTTAGTTTGTTTTCACAGAATCAGGAAACAATACAGGCAGGCAAAAAGAGCTGTGTGACTCTTCGCAGCTCACCAAACTTCTCTGACCTTAGGGTACTAATCCAGCAGTTCAGGATTATCGATCTAAAGTCCATGGATTCAACTCACTTGTATTATAAGAGGGATCTGGAACCACCCCCAGAAGTCTGAGAACCACTACCTAAATGAAGAGGTTACCCACTAAAGGATCTTTAAGACCTTTCTGTAAAATGATATTAGTCAAGAAAAGATTCAAAGAAGGCTTTTTCTGTTCTTCTTTGTATTTTGTCCGTGTACTTTTGAAAATTTCTACAAGGCAACTCTACAAGACTTCAGAATTAAAATATATTTACCAATTAGTAAAGTCTCTACCGGCTATGATTAAATTAGTGGATGGGTTATTTTTGAGACCTAAGTGGAGTGAACACAACTTATTAAAACACTGATTCCCCTAAGATGCAACTTTAGCCAGTAAACTCAATATCAAGGTCAAGTGGGTAAATATTTTTTCCTCTCATATCAATGTTACAGAAGGGTCCCAGTGAGTTTTTCTTAATTTCTGAAAGTACATAACGTACCTCTAAGAAGCAAGTACTTTGGTATAATAACTTTTTAATTTTATTTTTTAGAGAATGTCTATTCTACCTTCCTCAAACCAAAACAAAGAAAGGGAAAACTTCAGACGGTGTACCTAACAAAAATCTTAAAGAGATGATTCACTAGTATTCCTATAAAGAAGTTGCCTTCAGTGTGTAGATGACTAAATTGGAGACACTCTGACTTTGTCAATGCTAGAGCCATGCAGGGGAGTAAGACTTTCCAAAGTGCTTGATGCTCCTCTCAGAAACACGTTTATTATTGGGAGAATTTATGATTATTTTCTTTAGCTAATAAATGTCTTTAAAGCCATTTTGTGGCCATATTTGATTTAGATGCTTGTAAAAGTGAAAAGAGTCTGAATGTTTAATATCCATAAGGCCAAACAAGTTATTAATTAAATCTACACCTAAGTCCTATGACTAATCAAACTGAACTATTTTCAGTGAATGTGCTGGCTTCAGAGGCTTTACTCTTTGATTGTTTACACCTGAACTGCTTTTTTTTCTGTTCCCACTGGTTTGTAGGTAGAGGCACAACTGAAGTGTCCTTTTATACTCAGCCCCTTCAAGTGTGATTAGCACTTCACTTTCAGAAACAAATTGGCTCAGGAGAAAGAACTAGATACAAATCTGCCCTCACCTCCCTACATTATCCTAACCTACTTACCTGACTCCGTTTCTTGATGGGTTCATGTACAGAAGTTAAATAGACTAGGTAACCTCCGAGATCTCTTCCAGTTCTCAAATTCTGTAAAAGAAATTCCAAAGCTAATACAACAGTCTCTTTATGCTCTCAGGGATTTTTAATTAATATTCTCCATTGAGAAGCCAAAAAAAATCAATTCAAAACTCAAAGTTTAATGAGTAAAGAGACTCTGTAAAAACACCCTGTACTAGCGAAAGCATATGGAGAAAAGAAAACAGCCCCTGCTACTCTGGCAGGGGAAACAGGACTGATCTATTTTATGAGAGGGAAGTGTCCCTGAAGACCCCACACAATCGGAGACCAATGCTAACAGTGAATGGTGGGAATCTCTGTTCACCAGCTGAAGTGGTGCTGCCCTGTGACAATAAAAGCAGTTCGAAGTTTGAGATGGTAATAACTTGATGAAATTTTTAATTTGGGGAAACACAATATTGCACACTTCTAATATTTTATAATACATAATTTCAAAATTTCATACCATTTGACCACTGCATCTGTTGACATTGTTACAGGGTAACATTAAGAAATACCCTTCTAGGGCTTCCCTGGTGGCTCAGTGGTTGAGAGTCCGCCTGCCGATGCAGGGGACACGGGTTCGTGCCCCAGTCCGGGAGGATCCCACATGCCGCGGAGCGGCTGGGCCCGTGCGGCTGGGCCCGTGAGCCATGGCCGCTGAGCCTGCGCGTCCGGAGCCTGTGCTCCGCAACGGGAGAGGCCACAGCAGTGAGAGGCCCGCGTACCGCAAAAAAAGAAATACCCTTCTAGATAGAACCTTCCTCAAGATCTTAATGATGGAAAGAGGAGGACTGTTTAAAATTAGCCATAATTGAGACAGTGCAATTCCATAATGTCTACAGTTTGCTAACTACAATTAACACCTTGATTTAACTGTTATCTGACTTCTGTTTATTTAAAAAGATTAATCTGAATTGATACCATATCTGGATTGATATCGTATCTAAATGTGATTGTCTTCTTTTCTCACATAAAAATCTGTGAAATGATAAAGTTTTAAAGGGAAAACATTCCGTAACCTATTAATGTATTACTACATGTTATTAGGCCTAGTAAAGTCTCATAATTATGCTAAAACAGAACAAGTATTATAACATAAAAAGGGCCTCTCTAGATAGCAAATATAAGGAAAAGCATAATCAAATATCCATAGTACTATTCCCAGTTCTATAATTAAATGTTATATCCAGAGAGGAGAGAATTAGGATCTCAAAAAAGTTGTATTGTTATTTGGGGGTTCTAATGCTAGGTTAAAACTCTTCGGTGTTCACTGTGGGCTTTTTGGTTTATGATCTCAGTAAGAAAGCTTCATAAAAAGGCAAAGAATGCATCATGGAAATGTTTACAGTTTATTCATGAAACCTACAAACATAACATAAACCAAATCCTAAAATCAGAATAGAAACTGGGTAACTTTCCAGAGATGTTTCTGATGAACTAGTCAATTTGTCTAGTAGCTCAAGAAATAGAAATAGTATATACACCCAATATAGTTTTTGCCATGAATTTAAGTTGTTCAAATCCATGTTTCTAGATATATATGGCAGGAAGAAAATAATAATAATAACAACAGTAACTAAGATTTTTCAAGGGCTTACCTTGCATCAAGTATTTGTCTAAGCACTTTATGTCATCTTATTTAATCATGAAAATAACCCCATCAGGTCAATGCTGTTATTTCCCCCATTTGACAAATGAGGAAGCATAGGCTCAGAGAGATGAAATACCCTGCCCAAAGTCATTTAATTAGTAGAGCCAGAATTCCAGACTCCATCATCTGTACACTTAACCATTATGCCATAGTACTTCCTGAAAGGTAAGCCAGATGTAAACAATCCAACTGCATAATTGATATTTGCTGCATAAATTATGAAGTCAGTTCCAGGCAGAGTGCTGAAGATATAGCACTGAATCAAACAGTTGTGGTTCCCCGCATCATTGGAGGGTACAGTGCCTGGCACGTAACTGCTATGTGAGTGTTTATTAGATGAAATGAATAGAGAAAAGGTAGTATGACCCTGAGCAGAATAATAATTATAATTTTATAAAGTAATGATAGAAAGAAAAAAGGAGAGCATTATTCATCCTTGATTGAGAACAAAGTAGTTGAGGTTGACTGCAGTTTATTTTCATTCTGCAGAAGAAGCAGTTTATATGCCTTAGAAATCTTACCTCTTGAAGGCATTAATAAATGTATCTTTGACCCAGGCTTATGTGACAATCCAAACTTGCATGATTAGAATAGTGCCTCACCTCTTTCAAACCATGAAAAGTATCTGCTTCAAATGTACACTTATATAGCTATTAAAGTCACATAAAGACATAAAGTATCCTGCTCTATTTCTTCCATATGTATCTTCTAATCCAATTTTTTTCCCTTTTCTACTCATTTATTCACCTTTCTTCCATTTAATAATAAAACATATTACCTCTTAAAACCTGCATTACTAAACATACACAAATAGACATTTGTTTGATATATAAATGTGTATAGCTCTTTAAGTGAGGTTAATTACATAGTGTATTATATACCACAGACGTGCTAAGAGACTAGATCTTAAATGTTCTCACAACAAGATGAAATGATAATTATGTGACGTGACAGAGGTGTTAGCTAATGCTACAGTGGTAATCATATTACGATATATAAATGTATCACATCAACACATTGTACACCTTAAACATACAATGTTATGTGTCAATCAAATCTCAATTTAAGAATGAAATAAAATTAAATTAATTCATTAAATGAGGTAATTACAATAGTTTTTTAAAATTTGAGTGGCAAATAATCATTGTAAATGGGTTGATAAAGAAATAAAGATAAATAGGGTGAAGTTTTTCTCTTTTAGGTAATGAAGCGTCACTAATCTTGAGGTCATGTACCTGTACATGAGTTTTTGAAAGCTGATCTTGACCTACAGTATTTTTTATTTTTAATATTATAAAATATGTAATACATAGTTTTAATGAGTCAGTATTCTAGTCAAAGGTACACTCATTTCTGAGTAAGAAGTACATCTTCTGTTAGAAAATATTTCACAAGCTATATAGTATGTATATTACACAATAACTGTAAAAATTAAAATGGCATTATTTTTCAACTCATTGAATTCCTACTTTGAAACCAAGGGAAAAAAAAAAAAAACCAAATCATAGTATTTCCTTTTAAGTTTTAGGCCTGTGCATGAATAACATTATCTCTTAATCATGAACTGAAGAATAGCCTCTTCTGGGATCTACACCTCCTTCTTGCTCATAACCAGAAGTGTTTGCTAGAGAAGACCCAGTTCTTTCCACCACATGGCACTATAACTAAGGATCCTCCATGCCTCTTAATTTTTGGATTATATACTAAGGCTACACCAATGTCATGCCATTTTTTCTTTCTCTGTACATGGTTTTTTGAGGACATTTCCCCATTCACATCCAGGAAGTATTCTCCAGGTGCCTCGAAAGGTGAAATATGTATTTGGGGATCCAGGAATTATTTTTGGAATTCAAACAATTAGACTTTGGCTGAAATGCCTTACTGTTGTTGGTTTAAAAAAATTATTTATATGCTATTACTACAAAAACAGGCATACCTCAGAGATATTGCAGGTTTGCTTCCAGACTACCAAAAAAGAGCAAATATCACAATATAGCAAATCACACAAATTTTTTGGTTTCCCAGTGCATATAAAACTTATGTTTACACTCAACTGTAGTATATTAAGTGTGCAATAGCATTATGTCTACAAAAATACATACTATAAAAATATTTTATCGCTAAAACTTGCTAACCATCATCTGAGCCTTCAGCGAGTCGTAATCTTTTTGCAGCAGTAACATCAAATATCACTGATCACAGATCACCATAAAAATATCATAATGAAAAAGTTTGAAATATTGTGAGAATTAGCAAAATGTGACACAGAGGCACAAAATAAGCCAATGCTTTTGGAAACATGGCACCGATAGACTCAGGGTTGCCACAAACCTTCAATTTGTATAAAACGCAGTATCTGTGAAGCACAAGAAAACAAGGTATGCTTGTTGAAAGTCTAAATATATCATTTTACTATAAACATTATAGTGTTAAATCGGTCTTTTTTAACATTTATGTTAAGTGCTAGGCACTATACAAAACATTTTTTAAATGGTTATAATTTATAACCATACAATTGTTGTGAAGTCTGAATCTGGAAAAAAAAAAAATTCCCCACAAAAGAACTACACAAAAATATTCAAACTACTAAGTCTTTGGAAAATATAATCGGCTGCTTGATTAAATGAAACTTTTTTTTTTACTCCAAAACAGTCTGTAGGAATAAAGCAACAAATGTGAACATGAATGTTTTTGAGTTACTAGCATATTAAAATTTGGATGATCATGTCATGAAATAGGTTTAATTCTCATAATAGAATTGATTTAGTATAGAAGTTGCTTGTGACCTTCATTTTGTCATTTTTCTCTTTAGTGCCACCTTGTGGGTTAGCCAGTAACAATAAATATTCGGTATAGGGTTTTGAGTTTAGGGGTTTTTTTTCTTTTCCTCTACTGTGTCAAAGCTGATCTTAGAAAGTAGTGTGGTAAAACTCAGATATGAAGCAATTTCTTTGTTTTCTCAGAGAAGCAACCACTTCACTAGAAGATATTTGCCGTAATTCTGCAACTGGCCATTCCAGACACCAGAACTGTTTCTCAGAGATTGGAAATATTGGAGTCTACACAAAAATCGATGTTCATTTACAGGATAATCACCAAACTTATCTTGGATAACGTAAGTGGCAAGCTCTGACTTGTGATTTTTTCCATAAGAAAAATGTTTTCTTAACTCAGTATCATCATTTCTACAATAGTGTCCTATGAGAATTGATTCTAGGTGATTTGAAACACTGTTGAATCCTGTTTAGAAAAAACTCACATATCTGATTTAGTCTTGTTTGCAGCTTACTTCTACTACCAGATTGAATTTGCATTGAGTTACCTTATTCAGTTCATTTTTTAATTATGATGCTGCAGTTATAAGGAAATAAGGAAAAAGTCAGTATAGTACGTCGAAAGTCTTTCTTTTATTAGAGACACACAGGAAATGTGTTATATATTCCCTAACACTCTCCATATATTGGAAATGCTATAAAAAGCTTTTGAATAGCTAAACAAAAAAGAATAGTTTCTTCCCTTTAAAACACCTAAACATGTTAGAATTTATTGCTAAGTTTTTTTGTGGTATGAGGAAAAAATAAATCTCTAAATTGCATTTATGGCGTCATTTCAGAGCAAGTGAAAATCACGTACAGTCTGGGTCACTTTGAAAGTGTAAATGTCCGTTTCTGAACTCTTCCTTCCCTATTAGGACTAGAAGGTTGTGCCATGTGTTATTCAAAGAGTAATTTTCCTTGGATGTGTAATAAGGCCTCAGCTCAGATTTGACCTCTAACCTGAATGTTATAAGCTATCAGTTATCTATGATGGAAGCACAACAACAAAAATTCTCAGTGTTGTTATAGGCTTGCTAAAATCTTAGTATAGAACCAAGCAGCCAAACGCTAGCAGTATGTAAGGCTGCGAAAACCTTGGAATTCAACTCCCTAGTCATTTTTAACTTGAACAAGTCTTATGCTTTTTCTCTAAAAGTAATAAGTTGTGTTTTCCAATTCAGGAAATGCTTTTTAATGATTAATTTTTGTACCCTTTGATATTTGAATTTCTCCATGACATATTCTGATACATATTTAGTTTCCAGTGGATTTGGTACAGGAGCAAAAGGTGCCTTAGAATGACAACATTCAATCTATAATCCATTTAACCTTTTTTTTTTTTTTTCCATTTAACCTTTGCATGGCCACCATTGAACAAGTCAGTGTTCTTAGAGTTTAACCAAAAATAACAAACAAACAAACAAAAAAACCCAAAAACCCTAGCTAAAGGACTTTCTAATCTGGGGACCACGAAAACTTGCGACCATTTTCCCACTTAAGCTTCAGCTTCAGCTTGTTAATAATAAAGGTGTGTCTTCCTTCAGTTTAAGTTGAATAAACTGCTGTATAGTGCCATCCACAAGATTCCTTGGACACACGTGCTACTGTTGGCAAGGTAGGGGCTGCACTATATTTAAGTAAGTGGTACCTCCATTTGCCACACAGTTTTAACTCCAGGGATGAATTTTAGCCTCTCTTCATTTTTATTGTATTCATTTTAAATAGATGGGTTTTTTACAACAAGTTACAATGCAGCAAAACACATTTCATATCTTCTCTGTTACAGATTCCAAATTAAGCAGATCCTAATTAATTGGGTTATATTATGTAACAACAGCTTTTCACTTTAATGTCAAAAGGCTTTTGCGATCTCTATTCACTTCCTCTTAAAGTAAGACCGAGCAAAATATTTTCTTGACATTTCTGAGAATTTCAGTTTCAAAGGATCATTTATTCCTTTAATCTTCCAATGTGAAAAAGTAATGAATATTTATTTTTTTAGTCTCATTTTTAGAGGCGCTAACATTCAACTAGGTAAACCTTAGTAAGTGATAGCTATTAATGTTCTCTTTTGTCTTCTAGACAGAAAATCAAAGGTATTTAAAGTAAAGGATGTGTTTAAAACCAATATATGTCCACAAGTTAACATTAATGTTTACAAACACTTTCTGTGACCATCATATCTTATTTGGGTGTATTGTCTTTGTTATCTATATCTACCTCAAAAGATATGGAGCTAGATATAAATAGACGAGACAGGTATACTGTGTTTCCATACGGTCTGAATAAAAGTGTATGATTAGTCACTAGGCCAAGCTGCAGTGTTCTAAGGTACACAAATAGTTCTCTGTGTTACTCCTTCATTTTCAGTGCTTGCCATGATAGCCACATTAAACTGTGATGTGACAGTCATCCAAATATATAATTCTAAAACCATGATTATAGGATCATTTCTTTATTTCTATGAGATTTACCTATAGTAAATCTCTGTTTAATGTTCAGAGTTCTATAGCAGTTCACTTCTAAATGTTCAGAGCAGGAGCTATACCTTCTAGGATGTGCAAATAATCAAGTCCTAGCAACACTATAAAATATAATCCATATTACAAATTGAACAGAATGAGCCCTCAGATCTGATTGCCTAAGGCTCAAAATGTTAATGCTCCTGACACACGTTATACATATTAGCAAACTGAAATGGCATTAAAAGAAGAGAACAAACTATGGTCCCCACCTCAGCATCACTTCACCAGCCTTCCTATCCCTGCCCGCTGGAGAGGGGAGCTTCTGTTCTGCAGACCTGGGGGCCGGGGGAGGCTGCAGATCTTCACCTCCTGTCAGTTTCTACAATTCCAAAAAGGATCAGGCCTGAGGAATTTTATCTTCTAGTGTTCCGTTGTGAGCTGACTTAATTAAATTTTTCCCAAATGCCACATTCTCCAGTTCCTCCTCAGGAGGACAAATTGAGAAGACAGAAACAGGTCCAAATGAAGTGAAATTTTTCTTAATTAATTCAAACAATAACACCATGAAAAAGCACTTTGAAATTTTCAATTCCCAGGCAATTGTTCTAAAAAGAAAAACATTCTAAATTATCCACATGCCCTCATTTATTAGTCTAGAGCTCTTGCCCAGCCAATTATTTGCAAAGGTAATATATAGCGCCTCATGGTGATTTACTTGTTTTTCTAATACCTTTTGCTCACAAACTCTATAGAACTTGAAGTGTGTCAGCAAAGAAGTGACTATAAGAGAAGGCTCACTAATATACAACAAAATATGTAAAAGTAAAGGGAAAAGAGCCAAATCCCATTAAAAAAAATCAAATTCTACAGATGGTAAATGTCACAGACATCATTTCTTATTTATTGATAACCACTTAAGAGTAATCTATAATTTCTTCCTAATCTTCAGAATAGGTTTCTGGCAGTCACATAATCTCCTGGGGAGAAATGTCTTCTGAAATTGTCACCTGATTTTGTAAAGTCCAGACAACTTGAAACAAACTGAATACCCTTCATTTACCCAATAGCCATTCAAAAATATTATAGATAATGAAGAGTAAACAAAATAACAATTTAACTGAAAGATGCTTTAACTGAAGTGCTTTAACTGAAAGATAATTTTCACATCCTTTGGAATCCAGTCCAGGACCATCAAGATATAGAAAAATACAGCCACTGGGCACTGTGTTTTCTTTTTCTCAGAAAACCATTATCCTCTTCCTTGGTACAGTACTTATTTAACAGCTCAGGGTGGGGTTGGGGGGAGGTAATATCCTAGGAAAGTCAAAATTCTTATCTAAATCCTTCTTAAATTGTGCCTTTTGACATAATATATTGTATGAAATGGATTTTAAAAGTAGTATTTAGAAATTACTTTCCAACTTTATAATTATAAATTGGTATAAACTTTGTGGAAAATAATATAGCAAGAGCTAGCAAACTCCACAAATCTAAAAACTGTAGCAAGACTTCTGAGCTATCCTGTATTGCAACTGTTGGCATGACTCTCTTCTACTAGAATTAAAGCTCCTTCAGGGTAGAAGACATATATATTCATTTATGTCTCTGCAAAGCATGCAAAGTCTCTGGAATATATTGTGTTCTTAATAAGTACATGTTGAATGAACGAATGCTCCATTCAGTATTTGTCACCAGCTTCTTGGCCCCTATTACTTCTCTCTCTGATTTAAGGCTTCTCTTCTCCTCCCTGCCCAGCACTCTTTGGCCTCCATGCCTAGGGAGGGTGCTCTTCAGCTTGGGCTCCTATGTATGGCCTCAGTGAGCTGTCCTACTGGAGTTGGTCCTATAGCCAAGACCCTGCCCTTCCCTAGCTCTGGCCTAGAGACGTGGCGTCAGAGCACTTGTTGAAAGCATTTCTACATTTTAGAAGGAATGAACTAACAAACAAAAACTATATCATTTTCCCTGAATAAGCAAGTAGTAAGTAAGTAAGATCTAGAATCAGCTTCTGATCCTCTCAGCTTCAGTTTCGGAGACCAAAGTGCTGTGTTCTCCCAGAGGGAGAATTTGACTACATGTTGAGACAGTTTAGACCACAGAGTGGCAATCATACTTTATGCAGGAGTTACATTCTGAAGTAGGTTTATAAGGTAGGAAGCACTTATGGTCAAATTTTCCCTTGAAAAACTCCCTAAATCACCCATAAAAGGCAGTAAACCATAGTTCTGTGTACCCATTCCTATGTACAGCAATATGTACACACAGATGTAAGTATAAAATGTGTGCAGTATATACAATACTTAATTGAATTTGAGTAAACTATCCATATGCTGTTTTAATAACACTGCTACCAATTCACTACTGTGTTTCTGTGATGCCAAGATAACCAGCCAATGCAGAGACTTCAGTTAAAAGTGATGGTAATGGCTGCCTTCCTTTGCAGCAGGAGAGCAGTACGGTGGGTGTCAAGGCCCACACAAAGTGGGTATTGGAATGGGCAGGAAAGCAGTTTAGTGGGAATCGGGGCCCACACAGGGTGGGCTTCTGAGCAGGTTAGAAGCCCGGTGGAATTAGGTGATTGGCAACAGATAGAAAGTCAAGATTTTTAGTGCTGGAGAAGGAAGGTATAAATATGGAAAGGGAAAAAGGTCAGATGAACCCTGTGGTCTTGGGTCATTGAATTAGAACTGAAAAAGTGTCTGTAAACATATAGTTTTACAGATATGGATACAGATATATCAATAAAGATATTTAAATATGTTTGTGTGTATGTATGTGTGTGTATCCACTAAGAGGACCTAAGTAGCAATGAGCAAACTTAAGGCCCAAGTCTTGGTTTATAAATGCATCTTTTCAGGGCTCACTGGAGATTCTGAAGGTGGGTCAGGGAAAGGATAAGATGAGCTTTCAACATGCTTGTGTGCCAGAAAATAAATAAGTTCTCAAAAGAATAATGGGCACATGACCAAAGAACACAGGAGCCACCTTGAAAGAGCTCCCACTGACCAAATCTGGAACAATTTGAGCATCAAAATAAGTAACAAAGTAATGGATTATAACCACTGAATACAATGGAATCCATGAATGCACACTGATATAAGTAAGCAGATGTACAGAAAGAAAAGAAACCTCTTTCTTAGATTAGAAGTCCAACTAATAAATATAGAAGGAATTCAGGCAAGACACATCAATGAATGCCAAAATTGTGGGTGAAAGTAAGATGAGGAAGGGGCTTACAGTCTCAAAGTATGAAAGTAAGATGAGGAAGGGGCTTACAGTCTCAAAGTATGAAAGTAAGATGAGGAAGGGGCTTACAGTCTCAAAGTATGAAAGTAAGATGAGGAAGGAGCTTACAGTCTCAAAGTATCTTTCTATAAAATGTTTATTAATTACAAAGGAAAAGAAAAATTCGCTTTACGGTGGGGAAACTTCACAAACACCATCCAAATTGTGTTCAAAGTTAACCATACCAGTGATGGGACCAATCAATATCATGTGGCACCTGACAGGATACAATGAGAAGAATACAACAACATCACTTCTCTAATATTTCAGAACAAAATCATAACCTGGTTATAATCAAGAGGAAATATTCAACAAACAGAAATTTAGCTTCTACAACAAAATGACCTTCAAAAATGTCAAGATCTTGAAAGTCAAGCAGACTGAGGAATTCTTCTAGACTGAAGGAAGCTAGGGAGATACGACAATTGAATATACTGTGTGGTCCTGCATTGGACTTTTTGTTACGAGGACATTGTTAGAACGATTGGCAAAACTTGAATTTGGGAGAAGGATATTCAGGAGTTTGTCATGCCATTCATGCAACTTTTCTGAGAGTTGGAAATTATTTGAAAAGAAAATGTTTTTTTTTAAAAAACTCCATCCTCATTGGTACTTTTTTAAACTTCCAATACACAGCTCTAGAGTTACACAAGCCAGAAAGGAAGATTGGTTGAGAAAGAGTAATAAGACCATCAGGAAGGTGGCAAAAAAGATGAACTAATCATATGATGTCAACCAACCAATTTTTTCACAACCCGTTTGGGTTTTTGTCTGCTCTCCTGGCATCCTGGAGCATGCTTAGCCACACTTTTCCCTTCACATATTCCATGCACCCATTTTAAACACAGCAAAAGACATTCTGAGAATAGAGTCTGCAGCTACCTTTCTCTTTTTCTTTTCTTTCATTTTCTTCCTCCCTTTCTTCCTTAATTTATTTTGGAAGCAGCATTCACCCTACTGTAAGAACCGATTCTAACCATAAAATCCCTTGCCTCACCCTACCCACCCCCATAACAAAGTAGCATCTGATGAGACAGAAAAGAATCACTACACACTTACTCTCTTCCCCCTTCATCCCCCAGCAGGTCTTAACGTCCCTTCTTCTTTATCAC
This sequence comes from Neophocaena asiaeorientalis asiaeorientalis, assembly GCF_003031525.2. Taxonomy (NCBI): domain Eukaryota; kingdom Metazoa; phylum Chordata; class Mammalia; order Artiodactyla; family Phocoenidae; genus Neophocaena; species Neophocaena asiaeorientalis. Next base: position 10,873,649 of record NW_020185339.1, read on the forward strand.
TATTATCCTCCTTTCTTCTCTGAACTGTTCTTGATCAAAACTGTTCTTGAAACTAATTAAACACAAGTGGACCTCCAACAATTTTTCTTGCCCTATAATCTAAAGTACTCAAACCTCTCACTTAAAACATAAAAAGAAAGGAAATCAGGACTGTAAACTTACCCCTTTTGTAACTCTTTTTTATTTTTAACCTTCTAAACCGTCTTCCCCTGCATTAAGTCAGGCCTATGAAACAGTCTGCCTATCTAAACAGCACCAGTCAGGAATGTGGGAAATTGTTAAAAGAGAAGAAGCTTTAGAAGATCTAAATTCAAATTACCTTGACTACCATTAAAATAGACACCACTCCTGAGTAATGACAGGTGAGGTAGAAAGAAGGCAACAACAATCAAGGAGACTAAGATCTCAAGCAACATTCATCAATCAGAAGCATCTGAAAAACAATGGCCCCAAGTTATTTTGAGGCAGATATTTTAGTTTTCTTGCCAGAATGTGCCTCACAGAAACTTGGGAAATATGCTATTAGATAGCCCGGTGCTTTCCTCCTTATAATCACTCTGATTCGATGGTGATGGTGATGGTGATGGTGATGGTGATGGTGATGGTGATGGGGATGGTGATGGGGATGGTGATGGTGATGGTGATGATGGTGGTGGTGGTGGTGGTGGTGATGAAACCAAAGCAGCTAGGCAGCACTATTTGTGGCATCATGAAAACAATTGCTAATATCCTCATTCCCTTCGATATCTCTAAAGTCAAGAAGTATTGCAAATTGAACTGCATACCACATTTTTGATCATTTCACATGATGCAGTGTTCACACACAGCTGGTGTGAATGGTGTTACTTGACTTCATCCAGGGAAGCCACTCTCAGGAAGCCACATATCTGTGAAGATGATGATCCTGAGACTCTGTTCTTCTGGCCCTGGATTGGCCCTGCAGCTCTCCTGAGATATTCTGGGTACCACAAGGAAGGGGCTGGGATGTGTTCCCCGACTTACAGTGATCTCTCCTCAGCACAGCCACTAATGCAAGCATTAGATCACAAGACTACTTTTCCGAAAATTATCCCAAGATTATCAGCCTTGTTTTTTATTTATGTATTTATTCATTCACTTATTCAGCAAAATTTATTAAGAAACAGCTATGTGCAAGATACTGTTCTTGGCATAGTGATCAAGACTGACTAAAAGTCCTGATCTCATGGAGCTCACATTCTAATAGGGGAGACAGACAATGCAAAAATTTTTAAGTAAAATAAAAGATAAAAGAAGGGATATAGAGAGTGCTGGACCCAGGAAGATAGGTTGCAATATTATATATGACAGGGAAGGCCTTACATTTGAATGAAGACCTATAGGAAGTAAGGTATATAGATAACTGAGGGCGAGGGGACGGCATGAGCAAAGGCCCTGAGACAGGAATGTGGCTCGTGTGTCTGAGATAAAGCAAGAAGCACTATGTGGCTAGAATAGCGTTAAGTTAAGGATAAGGTTTTGTAGGCTATTGCAAAGACTTTGGCTTTTATTCTGAGAGTGATGGAAAACCATTAGAAAGTTTTGAGCTGAGGCATGACATAGTATGTTGTGAAAGAGATGATTGTGGCTTAGACCAGGGTGGTAGCAGCAGAGGTGGTGAAAAGTGATGGGTGTTCCTAAAGAACTGTACGTGGCGTATGTGTGAGGGACCTCAAGGTTGACACTATGACATTTTATCTGAGAAGCTAGAAGGTTGGGACTGACATTTATTGATAACGCAAAGACTTAGGAAAAGGCAAGATCAGATTTTCGTGCCTGCATTGCTGATCATCAAAACTACGTGTTCCAACGTAGAGAACAGACTTGTGGTTGCCAAGAGGGAGGGGTGGTGGGGGAGGGAAGAATTGGGAGTTTGGGATTAGCAGACACAAACTATCATATAGAACGGATAAACAACAAGGTCCTACTGTATAGCCCAGGGAACTATGTTCAATATCCTGTGATAAGCCAGAACGGAAAAGAATATGAAAAAGAATACAAATATATATCACTGAGTCACTTTGCTGTACAGCAGAAATTAACACAACATTGTAAATCAACTATTCTTCAATAAAACTTTAAAAATTTTTTTTAAATTAAAAAAAAAAATGTGGTCCAAGAATTAATTCGTCATTATATTAGGCAATGTGAAGACCATTAGTAACCTTCACGTGAACAAGATCAGGACAGCACTGGCAGCAAAGCCTAACCGGAGAGGGTTCAAGAGTGAATGGGAAGAGAGCAGTGGTAAGTGGTGAGTACAGGCAAATATTTCCAGTGGTTTTCTGTAAAGGGTGGTAGAGAATTGGAGCATCATCCAGAAGAGGATATAGGATTAAGAGATGGGGTTTTTTCCAAGGGGAAAGTTGGAGTTCATTATAACATACTTACATGCTGATGGGAATGAGGCAGTCAGAGAGAAAACCTTAATGTAGGAGAGAATGCGAAGAGTTACTGGAGTTATGTCCTAGAATGGGTGGGGGGATGGGTTCCAGAAGTAAAGTGGAGAGCCTTGATTTGAGGACAATTGATCTGTAGGAACCAGTAGGAAGATGGTTAAGCAGGAACATTGTGAAAATGGGTGGATTCTTGTGAAAATTCTCACTCAATGGTTTCTATTTTCTCAGTGAAAATAGGAAGCAAGGTCATCAGCTGAGTAAAGATGGGTAAAAAGGCGTTGAACCTTTCAGGAAATAAGTGAAAATATGCTACAGTAATCTGAGAGGGTGAGTAAATAGAAAATAGAAAATGGAAATGTTGGGCATTGCTTAAATTGGGCGTTCTTATTACTGAGTGGACACAAATTTAAAGTTTTTTGAAGCTACTCTCTGCCATGCAGGTGTAGGCCCGGAGTAGTTGGAGAGTTGGATTTAATAGGATTCAGAGTCAGGCAACAGCCATGGAGGGAGAGTGGGTGGGGCAAGGGAGATAAAGGGTATTGGCAAGGGAGCAATTTTAAACATAGACCATGGAATCAAAACTGGTAGGGAGGAAAATGAGGACAATGAAATGACAATGAAATTAAAGACAATTAAAGACAATGAAAATGAGGTAGAATGAACAGATTTTAGGTCCCTGTAAAGTTGAAGAAATATTATTGCTTAATATTAATTATTGAAATGAAGCTACTGCACTTAAGGCACAGTGAATCCCAGAAAGTCATGCCTCTTGTATCTTAATAAGTAATACATACTCTTTGCTCCAGAACTCAGACATATATGTATCCTTTTCTATGCTGTCATTTATTAAGAATTCAATACTTTACTCAACTTTAATGTATAGTAGGAAATTCCTCTACTATTATGAATCCAATCTTTGATTTATATTTTCTTCCAATACCCCTTCTCCGTTTTCCTAGCCATGACTGACACCTAGCTTTCCACCAAGAGTCCATTTTCATAGCAAGCCTCATCATCAAAAGCCCCCAACTTACGTATGAGGAGGAATTAGCAGGCTAAAACAGATGATTGTATCAACTGACACAGAAAAGGCATTTGACAAAATCCAATACTCATTCATAATTTTAAAACTCTCAGCAAGTTAGGAATAGACCAGAACTATCTCAAGTTAATAAAGAGCATCTAAGAAACAACTATACCTGTTCTTAACAGTGAATGACAGAATGCTTTCCTCTAAGATAGGAAACAAGGCAAGGATTCAGTCTCACCACTCTTTTCAACATAGTACTAGAAGTTCTAGCCACTGCATTAAGGCAGTAAAATGAAATAAAAGGCATACAAAATTGGAAATGAAGAAATACAACTGTTCATATTTGTATGCAAATATGACTATTTGCATGACTATCTAGAAAATCCCAAGGATTCTACAAAAGTAAAACTCCTAGAACCTAAAAAGTTATTTCATCCAGGTCACAGGATTAAGATCAATATAGAAAAATTAATGTCACTTCTATAGAGTAGCAATAAACACATGAACATCAAAATTAAAATACACTTACAATCATTCCAAAATAAAAAAACGTAGGTATAAACTTTACAATATATGCACACTATCTGCTTGCTGAAAATTGCAAATGCTAATGAAAGAAGTAAGTGATGACCTAGATAAACAGAGAGACATACCATGTTCATAGATTGGAAAACTCAGCATACTAAAGACGTCAGTTCTCCCCAAATTGATGTGTAGGCTTAATGCAATTCCATTAGGGAAATGTGAATTAAAACACAATTAGTTGTCAGTACACACCTGTCAGAATGGCTAAAATTTTTAAAAAGTGACAACACCAAATGCTGACAAGGATGTAGAGAAATTGAATGACTCATAGCATTGCTAGTAAGAATGTAAGATGGTACTGTTACACTGGCAGGTTTTTTTAAACTAGACATGCACTTCCCATACAACACAGCAATTCTATTCTCCAGCATTGATCCCAGAGAAATGGAAATATATGTTTACACAAAAACCTGTATATCAGTGTTCAGAACAGTGTTATTCATAGTAGCCAAACATCGGAAACAATCCAAATGTCCTACAAGGGGTGAATAGTTAAATTGTCATATATCCATCCCATGGACTAGAACTGGGCAATTTTTTAAAAAATGAACTATTGATATACACAACAACTAGGATGAATCTCCAGGGAATTATGCTGAGTGGAAAAAAAGTTAATCCCAAGTGGTTGCATACTCTCATGTTGCATACGATTTCATTTGTGCAACATACATTAAATGACCAAATTATATAAGTGAAGAATTGACTCATGGTTTCCAGGAGTTACATACAAGGGTAAGGGCAAGCAGGAGGGAAGTGGGCACAGTTATATAAGAACAACACAAGGGATCTTTGTGGTGATGGGACTGTTTTGTATCTTGACAGGTGGTGGTCACATGAATCTACACATGTAATGAAATCATATAGAATTAAATACACATACACACTCACTCAAGTGAGTGTGTATAAAACTGGTAAAATCTGAATAGGTTGATTGATTGTATTCAATGTCAATTCTCCAATTCTAATATTATACTGTGGTTGTCTAAGATGTTAATGTTGGGGGAAACTGGGTGATAGATGTACAGGATCTTTCTGCATTATTTCTGTATAACTGCATGTAAGTCTCAATTATCTCAAAGTAAAAAGTTAAAAAAATAAATTATAATGAGAGAGAGGGGGAGGGTGGCTTTCCTATGAAGAACAGATCATTTGAGCAATCTTATGCTTTAGAAAGGGAAAGTATGCAATAAAAATCAAACAATTTAAAACTGTAACTTAGGTTAAAAAGTCACAGACGGGGCTTCCCTGGTGGCGCAGTGGTTGAGAGTCCGCCTGCCGATGCAGGGGACACGGGTTCGTGCCCCGGTCCGGGAAGATCCCACATCCCACATGCCGCGGAGCGGCTAGGCCCGTGAACCATGGCCGCTGAGCCTGCACGTCCGAAGCCTGTGCTCCGCAACGGGAGAGGCCCCAACAGTGAGAGGCCCGCGTACCGCAAAAAAAAAAATTCACAGACCATTTTGGGCAAAAGCAAAAGAAATAAAAACAGCAGCAAACATTTTTAGCTTTAACATTAATCTTTTAGACTATCTTTGGCCTCTTCTCTGGCTAAAAGGAAAGAAGTCTTCAGATCTACTCTGAAGCCTTTCTTAGACTGAGAAGCCTCTGATACCTTTCCAAAGCAGCTTAGTGTCACACATTCTTTGACTATCCTCTAAGAGTCTGTTTGCAACTTACTAGAAAAAAATTTTAAGTTGCCTTCTGACCATGCACAATGAATTCTCATTTTATCCAGTTCCAAATTACTCTCTGACCTTTAGCGTAACAGAGAAACATCTTTCAGCCCCTTCAAATCCAAAAAACAAAATTTAGACGAGAGAAAGCAACTTCAAAGCTGGATTATCTGACTCCCAGACCAGTGAGATCCTCCCACCATCTTCTGCTACCTTTCACAGAGTTTCGCCAGGCCTGACATTTCTACATTCTAAACTGCCAGGCCCTAATGATCTCTCTTATCTCTGAACTTCTGTAACATTTATTATATATGCTAATGTGTTTTTTAAAATTGAGCCATATTTATATGCAAAATACAAAAAGCACTCATTTTAAGTGTAAGCTTGATACATGTTGAGAAATGAATTTGCTACTGTATAACCAACACAGTTAAGTTCCAGAACATTTCCATCACCCCAACAAGTTCCCTTGGCCTCTTTCTCCAGCCCTCAGCCACAGGCAACCATTATTTTGCTTTCCATCCATATATTTTAGTTTTGTCTATTCTAAAATTTACTTAAATAAAAGCATAAAGTGTGTATTCTTTTGTGTCTGGCTCCTGTAACTCAGCATACTGTTTTTGATATTTATCTAGGCAGTTGTGTGTATTAGTACTTATTTTTATTCTATTACACGTAGATAGTTTATCCACTCACCTGTTGGTGGACATCTGGATTGTTTATAGTTTTTAACTATTACAAATAAAGCTGCTCTGGATATTCATGTACAAGTCTTTGTATGCGGTCATATGCTTTTATTTCTCTCGGGTAAATACCTAGGAGTGGAATGGCTCCTAGGATCAAACAGTAGGTATATATTTAACTTTATAAGGAACTGCCAGACTATTTCACATTCCCACCAGCAACATATGAGAGTTCCAGTTGTTCCATATTCTTACTAACACTTGCTTAGTCTTTTTAATTTTAGTCATTCCAGTGGGTGTGTAGTGGCAGAACATGTGGTTCTAAGTTGCATTTCCCTGATAACATATAGCGTTGAAATCTTTTTATGTCCTTATTAACCTTCATGTATCTTCTTTTATGCAGTGTCTGCTTAAATCTTTTTCTCATTTTTTAATTGGATTATTTGTCTTATTATCGAGTTTATGTATTCTGGATAAAAGCCTTTGTCAGGTACACAGATTGTAAATATTACCTCCTAATCCATGGCTTACTTTTTCATTTTACTTAAAAATGTCTTTTGAAGATTAGAAGTTTCTATTTTAATAAGATCCAATTTATCATTTAAAAAAATCTTATGACTGGTGCTTTTAATGTCTTACCTGAGACATTTCTGCCCACCTGAAAGCTATGAAGATTTCTTCCTGTGTTTTTATCTAGTGGTTTTATAGTTGATCTTTTATATTTAGGTCTATAATACATTCTAATTATCCTTTGATTTAAAAATAATAATGAAAACCAGAACTCAACTCCCTCTGTCTCCATTAATATTAAACTTATTTTAATTGAACTTATTAGTGATTCAGTGTTTTATTTTAAAACCCAAAGAATAAATGTACCCATTAATGTAATAAATAAGAATATTAATATCTATTAATGAGAGTTCCAAATATATAAACTGCTTAGTTTCTTAGTAAAACATTCATATTTCACATCTACCAAGGTAAAAGCATTAACTATGAGAATTTCCACCTTAATCATGCTCTTATGAACTCCACCCGTGGTCCTCTCTTTACTCTTGAAATGCCCACAGCACAATAGATCTTACAAGGAAAAGTGACCAAAGGAGAGCCCAATAACAATTCCACCCCTGCTCATATTTGAAGAGTTGGGGAAAAAACTATACAACCTGTAAATTCTAAAGCTGCCTTTGCTCTCCTTCCCTAATAGTCTAATATATTTCCAGTGATTTATCCTCTAAAATGGATGGTCTCAGGAGAAGTCAGAGGGAGTTTCATAATGAGTTAGGAAAAGCATCTTATAATATTGCTTCATTTTTTAAGGTATGCAATATGAAAATGCATGTGGATAAGCATTTCTCTCTTTGATTGAAATATGCATTCCATTAGTTTTACATATAAAAACATGCATAGATAGATAGATAAAGAGATAGATAGACAGATAAATACCAGTGGTCTATACCTAACAAAAATGAGGTTCCAAAACACCATCCTGGTATCTGCAGTACCGAGAAAGAGGTTCTTGAAATTGCTCTGGCTCATTCTCCACACAAAATAAGCCTGGTCTATACAATATGACCTAATATTGTATTATGTAATTTACATGTCTTTTAAATATTCTTGTGCTTGCAGGTTTCTCAATATAAACTCAAAATAGATTTTGAGTGTCTACAATGAAAAAGACACCATGCTATGTTCTACAGCACTGATCTTGAACTCTGGCTGCAAGTTAAAATAACCTGGGAAGTTTTGATAAAATACCAATGGCCAGGCCAACCTCAAACTAATTGAATCAAAATCTCAGGCTGAGACACAGAGTAACCAAATGATTTTCTGTTCAGCCAGATGGAGAGCCATTGTTCTAGATTAATGGTTCTCAAAATGTGGTCCATGGACCACTGGAGGTCCCTGCAACCCTTTCAGGGGATCTACTAGGGCAAAAGTCAAAACTTTCCCCTAGGTCCTATATAACAACTGAATAAAACGTTAGCATGCAATATACACATTTTTGTAAAATTGGATTGAACTGAATTAATCATGATTTTGAACATGCAACTTAATACAATGTTTCTGAACCAAGATATTTTTGTCAGAGTAAAAGAACCAACGATAAAAGCAAATTTTCCTGTACCTTCAGTTTTACTTTTAATCAGAGGTTTGGAATAAGAAAACAAATCATTATTTCCAAGTTCACTCCTCTCTGCTTATCAAAGCAACTTAGTGGAGAAGTTTCAAAAACACCACCTTAATATAAGGAAGAAGATAACTTTTCTAACACTTAATAAGAAAAGTGTTAGAAACTAACCGAAAGCAGGAGGAATGGAAATGGAAGGTGAGGTGCTTATTCCTCTGGCCCTTCAGGGAGTGTCCTAGGTTTGTGTTGTTCCCAGAAGCAATATCCAGCTATGTTAAGCAAGTCAGCTGCTTGAGGTGAGACCAGGCAGGCTTGAGGAAGACCTCTCTCTACAGTTTATCAAGAAAGATGAAGACAAAAATAGAAAAGAGGAAATGATCCCAAACAGGAAACCGAAAAATATGTTTTGTAGGAGTCAGAGGGGAATCAAAAGCCATATCCAAATAATACTGAGCAGATAAATATGACCTGAGGGAGAAAGAATAAGTTAGCATTGCTGGAACTCAAATTAAGTGCATGCTACTTTTCACAGAGTAATGCACCAGAAGTCAAAGAAATGCAAATTAAAATTTCCACAAGAAATCATTCTTTGCCTATTTAATTGGCAAAACATTATAAAAGTTGATTATATGCATTTGTATGGAAGTATAAGGAAACACATATGTCTTTCATTATTATCTGAATGTAAGATGGCACAGTTTTTGGAGTATAACATCCATTAAAAGTTAAAATGTGTAGTCTTGGAGCAAGTAATACCACCTATAGGAATCTATCCTTGAGAAATAATCAAATATGAGCAAGAAGATATATTCAGAAGAATGTTCTTTGGAACCTTGTGACTGAGACTAAACATTGAAAATCTCTTGCATGCCCACCAATATGGACATGGTTAAATACAGTGTGGTACTTTGTTTTAGTTAATAATGAGGTGGGTCTACAGAATATATACTATGCCCCCAATTGTATAAAGATACCTCAACTAAATATATGTAGGTGTGTGTGTATTAATTTACATACATAGAAAAAAAATTTTTTTTTTTCTTTTTTGCGGTACGCGGGCCTCTCACCATCGCGGCCCCTCCCGCTGCAGAGCACAGGCTCCGGACGCGCAGGCTCAGCGGCCATGGCTCACGGGCCCAGCCGCTCCGCGGCATGTGGGATCTTCGCGGACCGGGGCACGAACCCGTGTCCCCTGCATCGGCAGGTGGACTCTCAACCACTGCACCACCAGGGAAGCCCAGAAAATTTTTTAAATAATTTCCTATGAAGGGGCATGAAATGTGGGGAAAAAATACTTAATATTGAATGTATATAGATATGCAGATATATGGATAAATGGATATATTGACATATGTGTGGATATATAAATACACCCAAACGAGTAAAGGTGAATCTTTTGAAAAGAAAGCAATATCCTGCTGCTTCTTATAGGGGTCAGAGAATGGAAGATTCGCACAGAAGAGACGAAGGACTTCTGGAGGGACTATGAAATCTCAGGGAGAAAACTTAAGGATTTGTAGCCTTACAGGATGGTGGAGTGCTTTCATTGTTTTTTCTCTATGAAGGTTGGGATTTGGGAGAAAAAAAGTAGTATATGGTGATTACGTAGCTAAAGAGATACATATAGATGTAAATATAGGTATAAAATCAAATAATGGAATTTAGATTTCTAAACTACAGATATGGTGAGTTAGGAATGTATTTATGTCACACAACTGGTGAGATACTGACCCACACACCATCTGACTTCTTCAAGAGAAATTTATATTGAATAGGATGAGTTGGGGAAAAAAATGCCCAGATAGGGGCTTCCCTGGTGGCGCAGTGGTTGAGAGTCTGCCTGCCGATGTGCGGGACACGGGTTCGTGCCTGGGTCCGGGAAGATCCCACGTGCCGCGGAGCGGCTGGGCCCATGAGCCATGGCCACTGAGCCTGCGCGTCTGGAGCCTGTGCTCTGCAACGGGAGAGGCCACAACAGTGAGAGGCCCGCGTACCGCAAAAAAAAAAAAAGCCCAGATAAAACGACAATTTTTACTCTAGACCATCAGTTTTTCCTGAACCCTGTAAAATAATTTTTTAAATTACTGACATCCCCTTCACACTGTTGGGTTAACATCTAAAATTTTTATTATATGTATAAGTGGTTGCAAAAGATATAATTTCTTGTGAATTTTAAATAACGACATTTCAAAATAGAACTGTTCTATCGTGTTTAATCTGAGTCAAATGAATCCAAATGCCATAATAATTTGAAGAATACATGAACAAGCTTTCCTTTGTCAGTCAGAAATCTTACATATTCCCTTTTCTCTCTGAACTTACATTTTTATTCTCCAATCACCAAAGAATTTTATCTTAATGCAATATATTGCTATGCTTGAAAGTCTCTTATTGATCAACCTGTCATATTCTCTTCAATAAAATATATATAAATTATGTTTTTAATTTTCAAAAACTTTATGAGACCATTAAGTATGACAACCTTCCTTCTGGATTGAATTATCATTAAAATAACTTTTAGTACATTATCAATTGAAACAAGTATATTAAAAATTATTATAATTAGTAAAAATGTAAAATTTTACTGAAAATTCATCTCATTGAAATTAAGGTGCTTTATTTTTCAATTAGTTCATGTACGCATGGATATTTATTACTTTCATCTATAATGAGAGGCCAAGTGGAAATTAACTGCCAAAGAAGAGATCTATTAGAGCTGGACTTAGAAACAGTGTTGTCAAATGCAACATTTACAATAGAATCCACAATGCATTTCTATTGAACTACCTACCTCTAATACCATATCCTTTGGAAAAGCTTATTTACCTCCAGGGTTATGTGTGCCCCAGTTTGAAAGTCATTGTTACAGAGTATGTCAGGATGACATAAAATGATAGTGAAGGTCCAATAGGTCACATGAGAAAGTCACTAGGAAAGGGAACAGTAACATCATAGTCTCAGATATCTATATACCAATGTGTAAACAATGGATAATAAAATAAATCTAATAACATAGTGTGATAAATAGAACCTCATCCTAAACATCAAGGCTTAGAAAATGATGTGAAATGATGGAAACTACAATGTATTCTAAATGAACAAATATATCTGAAGGAAGGCAGGGTAGGACTGTATGCCATACATACCCTATACACCTGACTGTGGGAGCACACTGAGAAACCATTAGAAAAATATCCTAGAAACCATTAATTCAAATGATATTATTATTATTAAAATATACCACAGATGGCAAGGCCAGGTAGAGGGATTTGATGATGACTTTTGGGTAGAGAGCCAGAGGGAATAAGAGAGCAAATTCTATGGCTATCTGGAAGAAAGTCATTCCAAGTAGATGGATCATGAAGTGCAAAGACAATGCAGAACTCGCTGGACAAGTTAAAATCAGCATGAAGTCCATGTGACTGGAGTGAAGTGAATGTGGGAGAGAGCTGGAGAGGATAAGGCCAAAGAGGTAACAGGGTCCAGATTTTAACTTTTACTCTTGAGTGAGAAGGTATGCCATTGGAGGATTGTTAACAGAGGAGTGGCAGAATCTTACCTCTTAAAAGGGCCATTCTGGTTTCTGTTTAAAATAGAGACAGTTGCAGTAATACAGGCAATAGGTGATGGTAGATGAATTCAAGGGGAAATACAGAAGAGAGTGCAGTGGGTGGGTCTGGATAATGAATACTTTTTGAATGTTGAAACAATAGGTATGAAATGTAAGACAAAGAAGGAAGCAAGGACAAATTTAAAGTTTTGACCTGTGCAACTTAAGGGACTGACTTACTAAGATGAGAAAGACTACAGAAAAAGCAGATTTGAAGAAAAGTTTATGAATTTGATTTTGGACATGCTAAGTTTGCGATGCCTATTACTTCCGGGTAGAACTGTTGAATAGGCAGTTGGATATATGAGTCTGGGATCTAGTGCAGTGCTCGCTTCGGCAGCACATATACTAAAATTGTGATTTAGTGCAGTTCAGTAGAAATATAATGCAAGCCATGTATGTAATTTTCTAGTAGCCACATTTTAAAAACTTAAACAAGTGAAATTCATTTTAGTAGCATATTTATAACTAAATTATCTCCAAAATATTATCATTTCAACAAGTAATAAATGTAAAAATTAACAAGATATTTTACCTTTTTTTTTAATTACGTTTTCAAAATCTGGTATATATTTTTCACTTTACATCACATCTCAATTCAGAAAAGCCACATTTTATGGGCCCAATAGCCACACGTGACTGGTAGCTATCTTACTGGACAGCTGAAGTTTAAAAAAATAGATGACTACAGAGGCTGCTCTGTGTGGAGAGCAGACTAAACAAAAAAATGTTAAACAAATTATGGAAAGAATAATGCTGTATTTTAAGATATTCTGGCAGCAAGTAAAAGCCTCACAGCAAACCTCAAACAGGCTTAAAGTCAAATATGTATCAGCCATCAGAGGAAGTTCTGAAGTGGGGCGGACTCAGTCATGTCATCAAAGACCCAGGTTCTTTTCATGTCTTTGCACTGTCATCCGTGTGTTGCCTTTATCCCAAGGCTGGCAGCAAAACATCAGTAACAGTCCCAGATGTTACATCTTGATACAACCACATTCAGAAGTAAAATAAATGAAGCATCAGTTCTTGTGTGTCTCTCTTGGTAGTGATAAAACTTTATCAAGAGACCCCCTACCCACCCCACCCCTGCCGTAGGATTCATTTCATATCTCATTGGCCAGAGTTGAGTTAAATGTTATTCCTTTAACCAGTCACTGTTAAGAAGTGAATATGGGGATTTCTGAATAAAATGAAATAGGCATTCTCCAACCTGTCTCTCCCACTGAATGCAGTAATAAAACCAGGGCAATATAAATGAAACAGATATTTGAGGACTCTTAAAAGCAAACAGCAGCAGGCATATTTGGGAAGAAGACAGGGATTCAAATCACCCCTGAACCAACAGTGAGTTTCACTCTTTTTTTCCTCCAGAATCCTACAGCCTGGTTTAAAGGCAGGCCAAGAACCTCATGTATACTTCAGTGTGGATAGAGAGCTCTCAAGAAGAAGCCCTCTAGTCCAAGATCAAAGAGCAAAAAAAGACTACTGGCAGCAACAGTCACGGCAGCAGGAGTCCACAGGCACCTAACACACTGAGGAAAAGGAACTTTCCTCTCTGACCAGAGGAGCTGTGCTCCCAAGAAGGCAACAAGAAACTCCGTTGCTTTTTTCTCTCTGTGTCCTCCAGATGAAAATAGATGACCGCAGGGGGAATTCTCTGAAAAGTTGGTACAAGTTTCAGTTTGGTCCTGAAGTTAGGTACAGTTGCAGGAACTATGTGGCAGAGGAGGGTAATAAAACCCCAGCTTTCCAGCCAGAGGACTACAAAAGGGAGCCACAGGAAGTCTAAAATACTGAGGAGATAATGGAGATGGAGGAGCTTGAGAAAGCAACACCATAAGATTATTTATGAATTCCTGGGCTCATCCTGGAATTGTACATACATGGATCTGACCCTAAACAGCATACCAAAGATTTGATAACTGAACTGAGAGATCCAGGTCCCAGACTGGCCACTGGATATGGGACAAATTTGCATAGCTCAGCAAACGTTTTGAGACAAGACTGGCATTGAAACCACAACTTATAGAAAGCTAATTGGAACTAACGGCTTGAACCCACTAGGTCAACTGGCTGCTATATAAAAATATCAACAATGTCTGTAAGATTTAAACAAGACCCAAAGTCTCATAACTTAATATTCAAAATGCCTAAGTTATAATCCAAAAGTACTCGACATATGAAGAACCAGGAAAATCTCAACCCGCATGGGAAAAGACAATCAACAGATGCCAATGCTGAGATGACACAAATTATGAAATTATCTGACAAGGAATTTAAAATACAAAAATGTTCAACAATTAAGGGTGAACACTGTTCAAATGAGTGGAAAGATAGAAAGTCTCAGCAATGAAATAGAAGATGTAAAGAAGACCAAATAGAATCTTTAGAACAAAAAAAAATACAAAAACCAAAATTTACAACTCATTGGATATTCTCAATAGCTGAATGGAGACAACAGAGGCAAGAGTCTGTGAAATTAATTACAATAGAAACCATCCAATCTGAGCAATGGAGAGAAAAACAACTGAAAACCTGACCAGGGGCTCAGAGATCTATAAAACTATACCGAAAGGTCTCATATTCATTCCATCAGAATCCCAGAAGGAGAAGACAAAGAATGCAGTGCAGAACACAATATTTGAAAAAGTAGTGGCTGAAAACTTCCTAGATTTGGTAAAAGGTATAAACTTACAGGTTCTAGAAGCTTGGTGACTCCCAAACAGGATAAAAAAAAAAAAAAAAACTTTTGTATCTCTACATCCATGCTCATACACACCATACTCTCACTACTAAAAACTAAAGAAGAGCATTGTGAAAGCAGTTAGAGAAAAATGGCACATTATTTGTAGCAGAACAACAATTAGAATGACTGTGGATTTCTCATTAAAAACCATAGAGACCAAAAGGAAATGGTACAACATTTTGAAAGTTCTGGAAGAAAAGATCTGTCAACCCAGAATTCTATGTCCATTGAAAACCTCTTTAAGGAATGAAGGTAAAATAAGGACATTCTCAAGTGAAGAAAAATTAAGAGACTTCATTGCCAGTAGACATGCTGTAAAAGAATTGCTAAAGAAACTTATTCAGACAGAAGTGATACCAGAGGAAACTTGGAACATTATTTATAAAGAAAGAGTATCATAAATGAAAAAAAATTTGGTAAATGTAATATACTATTTGCCTCTTGAGTTCTTTAAAATATGATTGATAGTTGAAAGCAAATATTATAACATTATCTATAGGTTTTCAGTAATGAGGTATATATGACAATTATATCACAAATGGTTAGGATAAAGCTACCTATATTGTGGTAAGATTTATATACCCTGCTTGAAGTATTGATTCTAAATAAATTATAAGAAGTTAAATATGTATATTATAATGCCTAAAACATGCATTAAAAATAAATCTAAACAAAGATATATATTAAAAAACATAATCAAAAAATTTAAATGGAGTACTAAAACAATGTTCAAATAACCCAAACAGAGGAAAGGGGAAACAGAAGAACAGAAAACTAACCGAAAAAAAGGTAAACTTCTAACCAAATATATCAATAATTACATTAAATGTTTAATGATCTAAAAATGTCAAAAGATGAGATTGTCAGAAAAAATTGAAAAACTTTATGATCCAACTGTGTGCTGTCCATAAGAAATTAACTTCAAATATAATGCTATAGATACATTTAAAGTAAAAATATGGAAACAAAAGATATATTATGCAAACACTAGTCAAAAAAAAGCTAGTATTGCTATGTTAATATCAAACAAATTAAACCTAAAATAGAGAGATTAACAGGGTAAAAGAGAAACATTACATAATGATAAAAGAGTCAACTCACCATGACATAACAAACCAAAAAGTGTGAGCATCTAACAAGAGATATTCAAAATACATGGAGAGGAACCTCCCTGGTGGCGCAGTGGATAGGATTCTGTGCTCCCAATGCAGGGGACCTGGGTTCGATCTCTGGTCGGGGAACTAGAGCCTACATGCATGCCGCAACTAAGAGTTCACATGCCACAACTAAGGAGGCCACATCCCTCAACTAAAGGAGCTGGTGAACCAGAACTAAGGAGCCCTGGAACCACAACTAAGAAGTCTGCGAGCCACAACTAAGGAGCCCACCTGCCACAACTAAGACCTGGTACGACCAAATAAATGAAGAAATAAGTAAATAAAAAACAAAACAAATACATAAAGATTGACAGAATTGAAAAGAAAAATAGACAAATCTACAATTACAGATAGAGTTCAACACTTCTTTCTCAGAAACTGATAGAATTAGTAGACTGATAATCAACAAGAATTTGGAAGAACTGAAAACTACCACTAACAAACTGGATTAATTGGCACTTATAAAACTCTCCACTCAACCACATTAGAATACATGTTGTTTCCAATTAAACATGGAATATTGTCAAGATATATCATATCCAAGATAAAAATACCTAAACAAATGTTAAAGAATTAAAATAATGCAAAGTATTTTTCTGATCATAATGAAATTAAACTAGAAATTAATAAAAGACAATAAGAAAATCCCCGAACACTTGGAAATTAAACAACACACTTCTAAGTCATTCATGATTCAAAGGGAAATTCTCAATTGAAATTAGAAAATATTTTGATCATAATGAAAATAAAAATTGACATGTCAAAAAATCAGGGATGCTACTAAAGCAGTGTTTAGAGGGAAATTTATAGTATTAAATGCTTATATTAGAGAGGTTTTAAACCAATCATTTAAGCTTCTAACTTAATAAACTAAAAGAAAAAAAATTAAAGTAAACCCAACGCAATCAAAAGGAAATAATAAAATAAGAGCAGATACCAATGACAGGGAGAACAGAAAAACAATAAAGACTCTCAAACCAAAAACTGGTTGTTTGAAATGATCAATAAAATACATAAACCTCTATAAAGACTGACCAAAATAAAGACACAAAGTATCAGAAATGAAATATGGAATGAATGAATCAGAAATATTTTGGTAATAGTAGGAAAGATAAAGCAGATAACACTCCAGATAATTAAAAGTATGAGGAAATACTATGAATTTTTTTATGCATAATAACAACTTAAGTAGTCCTATGACTATTTAAGAAATTGAATTCATAGTGAAACACCTTGTGAGAAAAATATCTCCAGGCCCATATGGTTTCATCAGTGAATTATAACAAATATTTAAAGAAGAAACACCACCACCAATTCTATGCAAACTCTTCTAGGAAATAGGAGAAGAGGGAGCACTCCCCAACTCATTTTATGAAATCAGCATTACCCTGATACAAAAACTAGAAAAGACAATACAAGAAAAGAAAACTATAGACCAATATTCCTCATAGAAATAGATGCCAAAATACTCAACAAAATATCAGCAAATCAATTGCAACAATATATAAAGCAAATAATAAAACACCATCAAGTGGAATTTATCTCAGAAATGTAAGGCTAGTTCAATCCATGTAATCCATCATATTAACAGTGTAAAAACCATAAGATTACATCAATTTATGCAGAAAAAAACATTTGAAAAAAATTCAACATCCATTATAAAGACCCATAGCAAACTAAGAATAGATAGGAATTCCCTCAACCTGGTAGAGAATATCTACAAAAACCCTATCACTGATATCATAATTACACGGTGAAAAAATTAAATGCTTTCTCTGTAAGTTTGGTAATAATAAGGCAAATATATCTACTTTCATCACTTCTAGCCAGATCAATCAGGCAAAAAATAAAATAAAGAGTCAAAAGGCTTACAGATGGGAAAGAAAGGCGTAAGACTGGCCCTATTCACAGATAACATAATTGCTTACGTAGAAAAATCCAAAGGAATCTACAGAAAAAAAGGCAAAAAAAAACCAACTCTTAGAACTAATAAGTGTTTAGCAAAGTCACAGGATACAAGGTTAATAATACATATATTTCTATGTAATAGCAATAATCAATTAGAATCAAAATTTTTAAAGTAATACCATTTAAAATATCTCAAAAAAGAAATAATTAGGTATAAATTTAACAAAATATGTACTGAATCTGTATTCTGAAAACTATAAAACACTAATTAAAGAAATCAAAGAAAACCTAAATTAATGACAAAACATTTAAAGTTTTTGGATTGGAAGACACAGCCTAGTAAAGATGTCAGCTCTCCCCAAATCAATCTACAGATTCAAAGCAAGCATTCCAGTCAAAATCCCAGCAGAATGTTTACTTGGCTATAGACAATCTAATTCTAAAATTCACATGGAAAGGTGAAGGAACTAGAATAGCCAAAACAATTTTGAAAAAGAAGAATAAAGTATGAGAAAGCATGCTGTTCAATTTTAAGACTTACTATAAAATACAGTAATCAAGATAGTGTGATATTGGCAAAGGAAAAGACACATAGGTCAGTGGAACAGAATAGAGAGAACAGAAACAGAACCACACAAATATGGCCAACTGATCTTTTTACAAAGGTGGAAAGCCAATTCAGTGCAGAAGGGATAGACTTTTCATAAAATGGAACAATTAGACATCCATTAAAAAAAGAACTTTGATCTAAATCTCACACTTATTACAAAAGTTAATTCAAAAGGGATCAAAGATGTAAAAATAAAATGCAGAACTATATTACTTTTAGAAGAAAACATAAGAGAAATTCTTCATGATCTGAGATTAGGCAAAGAGGTCTTAGATACGACACACAGCTATAAACCCATAAAAAATGGATGAATTGGACTTTATTAAATTTTTAATTGCTCTACGAAAGATACTGTTAAAATAAGGAAAAGACAAGCTACAGACTCAGAGAAAATATTTTTAAGTTGTATATCTGACAAAGGACCTGTGTCCAGAACAAATAAAGAAATGTCATAACTCAGCAGTAAAATAACCCAATTAAGAAATAGGCAAAGGACTTGAACAGACACTTCACCAAAGAAGATGTATATAACTATAAGCATACAATAAAAGACAAATAAATGTAAGAGAGTGGCTTAGATCTGTTAGAAACTGTCACAATGGATAAATTCTAGATTGAATTGAGATGTGTGAAAAATAATGTAAAAATAAATTTGATTTTTTAAAATTATTTGGAGCAAAAACAAGGAAGCAATAAGCCCTCTGCTAAGGGCAGATGGTATAAGGTTAACAGATGACAGAGAGAACATGGAACTATCTAATTGTTATTATGCCTCCATTTTATCTGTCAAGAAGATGACTTTATATTAGTGAAAATGGTATTACAAAAACAGAATGTACAATATAATTCAATTTTAGATAGATGATAGATAAGCAGACATATATATGTGCATAGAAATAATATGGGAAGGACATACACTAAAATGTTAACAGTTGTTATTTCTAGGTGTAAGATTTTCTTTTTTTTTTTGCTGTGCATATGTATTTCATGAATATTCCATAATGTACATGTATTGCTTTTAAAATAAAACAGAACAAGTAAGTGATTTTAAAATGGAAAAGATAGTAAAAGGAACTTTAAAAAAATAGAAGCTCCAGGTGAGAAGGTCCTAGAAGAAGAACACCTAGATTTTATGAGTTACAATGAAATACACCCCAGAGCACTGCAAGAAATTTTATAGAAGAGACCATATGCAAAAGTAGTTCTAGTCTTCAAGAAAGAAATGTCATCTTCTGAAAACTATAGCAAGATTCTACACCTAATAATTGGAAGAACAGATTTGGAGAATTCAGAAAAGAAACACTACTAGGATCCCAACTTAGGCTCACTAAAAATAGGTCATGACAGACAAACCTCATTTCCTTTTCTAGACAGTTACTACTAGAAGTGATGGCTGCTATGTCCTCAGATTTGACCTGTTCAACACTTCCTTCTTTCTGATGACAGCAGCCTGGTTTTATTTTGGGAAACTACTTTGGCTATTTAATAGACTTCTGAAACTTACCATGTCCAATGGCTAATTCATCTTTTCCTCTAAAACCTGGTCCTTCTACTGTCCTTCCCATCTCAGGAAATAGCAACTGCAACCTTCTGTTACTTGGGCCAACCCTTCTGGAATCATCCCTGACTCCTCTCTCTTTCTCACACTCCGCCTTCAAATCCATCAGAAAATACTGTTGGTTTTACCTTGAAAATAAACCAAAGATCTGACCACTTTCTCAACATTGCTGCTACTATGACCACACTCAGTCCCACTCACCATCTCTCCTCATCTGGGTTATTAAACAGCAGCTAAGTGAAATCCCTACTTCTATTCTTGACCACCTATATACTCTACTATCCTTTTAATACACAAGTCAGGTCGTGGCACTCCTATGATAAAATGAGTCTCCATTTCTCTCAGAGTAAATACCAAGGTCCTTTCCATGGCCTTCAGGACGCCTCATGAAATGCTTCACTTTCTTCTCTTCATCCTGTTCTCTCCCTTGCTCACCTGGCTCTAGCCACAGTGGCCTCCTTGCTGGACCTTGAAACAGCCATGCACTCTCTTGGCCTCAGGGCCTTTGTACTTGCCCTTTCTTCTACCTGGAATTCTCTCCTTCCAGATCTCCCCATAGCTAGGATGACCGTATATCCTGGTTTGCCTGAGAGAGTCCCCATTTGTGCCTGATATTCCAGCGTTAACACACACAATCTTAAAAGTGTTCCCATTCGGATGATGTTATACGGTCACCCTACTCATGGCTCAGAGCCTCATCTCTTTCAAGTCTGCTCAATCTCAACCTCTCATTGAGGACTCTCTCACACCTGACTTAATATTGTAGCCCTACCCCAGCACATTTAAATTCTTTCCTTGTTTTGTGTTTTTTTCCCTATGGCTCTTTTCACCTTCTGATATACTATATTACCTTCTTATTGATTATGTTTACTGTTTGTATTCTGTCATTACTTACATAAGCTCCATGAAGGCAGACATCTTGCCTGTTTCATTTTCAATATCATATCCCCAGTACCTAGAACAGTGCCTAGTATAGAGGAGATCTCAATAAATGTTGATTGATAAATGAATGCACAAATGAGTGCCTAGAAACTTGTTTTCTCACTAGATATCAAAATGAAATAAAATAAAAATTTATATTTGGGGACCTTGAGGAAAAATAAATATTCTATAAAACATTCCTTATGTATATATTGAATATATATATATATATATATATAATGTC